>NC_134576.1:88670010-89302510 GCF_050947875.1 Dermacentor variabilis
TATTATTGAAATGAAAATCAAAAGAAAGAGACGTAGCCACCGTATAATGGTGACGGATACTCCTTTTCGCATAGCAGAAACAACAATATGAAAAATATCAGTAGCAATATAAGGGGGGAAAAACAACGTCATAGGGCCAGAAATCCACAGCACACCGACACCCACAAACATATAGATATAAAAAGCAAGTCGCACCACAAGGAGTTCATTCGTTGCACTGCTACGGCGAACGCAATCCACCTCGCCCAGCTTTCTATTCTTGCGCATCATCGACTCACAAGATTCATATCCCGCGCGTTCTCGCACGGCATTGTGTCCTTTCGCACAAGGACCCGCACGCCTACCATCGGCGCCTGGGGCGTGTTCTCTTGGGGCACGCATTATTTCCCTGGAAACGACCGGTTTGCTCATGCAGCCACCCGAGAACTCCATCGCGCGAGTGCCCGAGTATCGAGAGGATTTGAGCTACACCAAAGGAACTGGCTGGGCTAGCAGGAAGATGGAGGCTCGAATAAGTGATTAACTGTGCTATATAGAACAAGGAATGTCGCTGATTAAGCCGACGTTTCGACACTCAAGGGACTTGTACGTCTTAACGTCTTATATTCGAGGACAAGCCCCCTTGTCGACACGTTGGCTTCGGCGACATTTCCTGTTCGACCTCTCAGTTAATCACTAATAGAGGCAGGGCTGGCTAAAGCGCCCACGGACTCCCACATCAATCCTAATCTTGAGTAGATCCGGTGGCTGTCAAGGCAGATGCAGTGCAACACCTTCTCCCACCTCTATTTTCTGCGCGAGCACCTCCACGCCACACCCTATTCCACCCGCTGTCCGGGATCGTGGCGACGCCCCGACATAACACGCATGACGCTAGAGTGCCGACTTTCGCCGCCTGGAGGAAGAGCCTGTCCGCAAACCCATCCCAACACTGAATAGGTTTAAAAGTACGTCTCGTTGGGCAACATCCCAGCACTGAATAGGTGCTGGGATGTTGTGTTATACGAAAGGGAACCCGTAGGAAAGGGAACCCGCTGTTATGTCTATAGTAGCAGCGTTTCCTTGCCTTCTCACGTCACTTTTTCCCAATGTTTTTCACTCTCCTCCCACCTCATTGTGTGAGAACTGCGAGCGAAGAGTCAAGGCTGTTTTGACACGGTGGAGTTCTCTGACATGTCCCTAAATCAACTGCACGAGCGTTTTTTTTTTATTTCGCTCGTTTCGCGACTGAGTCAGTTCTACCCCTTCTGTGCCTCCTCTCCCACCTCCTCTTTGTCATTCTATCCAGCTTCCCTCTAGACTTGCACGCTAGCGGAAAAGTAAGCGCCGCAATTTCCGCAGTGCTCTTGCGGGGCTGTCAAGACGCTAATGCCAAGGGAGCTACAGAGGGCAATGTGCACACTCGACGTGGTGCAAAGGTCCAAAGGAGTTTCTCGCGTCTCCTTTCTTCTCTGACGCGCTCCTGTCGTATATACACACTCCCTGAACCACCCCCCGAGGCGGTGTGCCAGACAGCAGTAGCAGCAGCAGTAGTGGGAAAGTCGAAGGAAGAGGCAAAGGAAGCTTCGCTTTAAAATATGGGTTGGAGTGCATACGGCAGGGGGAATTACGAAATCCTAGCTGACTGGAAGCTTGCCACTGTCATTGAAAAGTGTGCAATCATTGCATTTTACCGGTGCTAACATACGAGGCAGAAACTGGGAGGTTAACTAAGAAGCGCGAGAAGAACCGCGCGAAAAGCGATGGAACGAGAAATGCGAGGCGTAATGTTAAGAGAGACAGGAACAGAGCCGTGTGGATCCGAGAGCAAATGGGGATAGCCGATATTCTATATAGCTGATATCAAGAGAAAAAAAGAACAAAAACAAAAATGGAGCTGGGTAGGCCATGTAATGCGTAGGGCATACAAACGGTGGACCATCAGAGTTGCAGAATGGGTGCCAAGGGAGGAGAAACGCACACGAGGACTGCAGAATCAAGACTGCTATAACTGGGCTAATTCGAATGTTGGATTCACGGTTACAATAATTCAGCGTCAAGAGAAGGGACAACAGAAAAGAAAGTGCACAACACGAAGGCTCGAGTTGTGCACTCGCTTTCCTTTTGTTCCTTGTCTTCACTGAAGTATCGTAACCATGAGGACTGCAGAAGATTATGTGGGGCGATGAAATCAGGAAATTTGCAGGCGCAAGTTGGAATAAGCTAGCGCAAGACGGGGGTAATTGGACATCGCAGGAGTGGCCTTCGTCCTAGAGCGGATATAAAATAAATATGATGATGATGATGACATCGCAGGAGCAGCCTTAGTCCTGCAGTGGATATAAAAAAAATTCGATTATGATAATTTTTTATGACCTGTACAGGGAAACTTCGTGTTTTATATGGTTGCAATTTGCTAATTACTGTATAACATGTAGGCCTGTGGCGATACTTGTGCGATAGCATTGAAACTGTCTAGTTTGCATTCCCTTTCGCAATTTTTGCCATCATGCGTCTGACTCCTTGCCAACTGCTGTTGAGGACCTAATGTTAAAGCCAGCATTCACCCCAGTAAGTGAATGAAATATTTCCCCCTCCCCCCTCAAAAAGACAACAAAAAGAAAGCCCTATTTTATAACTTGAGATAAAGGGCGCACTTCATTGCTTTAAATCTTTAAACACGTCGCGCTTTATATCACATGCGCCGTGGAATCGGCATTTTCGTAAAATCGGGTTTCGTTTAATCGAGATTTGAGTGCATAATGTATGTCGCAGATATGCATGTATTTTTCTTTGTGTATACGCAAGAGGACGCTGAATCCGCTCCAGTGCCAATCGCCAAAGGTTCGAGCTCGGAATCAACGTAATTGTGTTCGCAGGGCTCAATTAAAATATGCGATTTTGCCTACGAACCTATTTACATGTGTTAATTTCTTTACTGTTCTTATGTAACCTATGTTTCTGTTTTTTTGAGTGTACCTTCTCTTGTTTCGCGACTTGCGCTGTCTCTCTCAGTAGTTGCATGCAGCACTGCCGAAGCTACGGATGCCTCGACCAATAAGAAGGGCAAACACGCGTGAAGTTGTCCGCCCGCGTGGCTGTAGTCCCACTCATGCGTATCTGCGTTTGCCGGCCTCGCTGCACGGAACTGACACAAAGTACCGGGTGCTTCAGCGAACATCCGAAAAATTTTTTTTAAATATTGCCTGTGGCAGTGGCACAAGTCTAGTCCATGTGCTGGTCTACTCGAATAGGCGGAGATTACTTGCAGAAAAATTGAAATGCATATTCGACTGATTTTCAAAATTTTGTTAATTACGTTTTTAACTAATGACCTTATGGCCCATATTGTAATTTATACACATTCTAGCGGGTAAGACTGCAAGGCATATCCACTTGAAAAGAATTGTGTGAATGACACCATTTACGAGACATGCGCCGTCAGACTTGCGGTTAAAATGCACTATCGTACGTCCATTACTTTCTTAGCAAAACGTCATTTTAGGCATCATCATCATCATGATCATATATTTATGTCCACTGCTAGGATGAAGGCCTCCAATCTCCAATTTCCCCTGTCCTGCGCCAACTGGTTCCAACTTTCGTTTCATGCAGTGATGCACGAAAGTAGCTGGAACGCCAGTGCATTTCTCCACAAAGTTCGGGAAGTAATATCTCGAAACTAGTGTCATCCGGTGGATTTGTTCCAAGTATATCCTCCTTGTGGACTACCCAGCAAGAATTTGTAAATTGCAATATGATCCAAAAGGTAATTAGTTTTAAAATTATTAATTTATTTTTGTTAATTAGTCAATTATGCATCACCTTTCGGCGTGTCAAGATTGGAAAACTTGTTGACAAGCAGCGCTCAATCTCCACATACTATTTGTGGAGATTGTGACGCACATAACGAGATCTGGAGCAGTTCACATACATGTGCTCGGGGTGTTAAGCTGGCGAAGCTTCTTGCAAGATACAATATAGAGCCCTTGAACGATGGTAGCATAACATACCTGAAAAATCCGAAGGCTGATAGCTGCGTTGACGTCACATTCGCATCAAGTCAAGTTGCCCCTATGTTCGAATGGTGTACAGATTTCGAGACTCGAGGTAGTGATCACGATCCTAATCTCTGCCCTTCATTTTCGGACGTCGCCCAGAAAAGTGAAACTGAAGTCGGCCGACTGGGAAGCTTACACAGCAGCCGTAGACAAAGGCATCGCAGCTCGACTACGAACGCAGAATTAATACCGACAATAGCTCATTGCCTCAAAACAAGGTATCCGCTCTGCCACTAAGCATAGTAATGTACCTACTAACGACGAGGAATAAGAAAGGTTATAATATGTGCCATTCCAAGGCATCCCGAAAGGAAGGCTCTATACGTACTAAGAATATCGAAGGCATCAGAACTTGTCGACGGGCACAAAGACATATACGGCGTTACCTCACCAAACTGAACCGAAAAAGGTGGAGAGGCACTGGACATCCGACAACAACCGCTGAGCAAAATCTGGCGAATCGTCAGGGGCATTCGCAAAGAGCTGCAACAGCTTTATCCTTTTATCGCCCTCTCATTGCATGAACGCGCATCCCTGAAAGAGGTGGCAGAGCAGTACTGTAGGCTCCTTTCCAGAGGGGCACAACCTTCTCGGCAAATTGCAAGTCGCCAGCCTAGTCTACCTCGAGCGACCTTTCCTGACTTATAGGTGTACCGTTTACGATTGAAGAGCTCACGGCAGCAATCGGTGACGCAAAGAAGCTATCACCACCTGGCCATGACGGTGTGAGTTATGAAGTCCTCGCAAATCTATGCCACACGTTTCGCCTACGTCTTTTGGAGTACTATATAACGCCTCATGAATAACTGGGGAGGTTCCTACGAAATGGAAGCTTGCGAAAGTTATTCCTATATTGAAGCCAGGGAAAGCAGCCGACAAATTACGCCTCCTTCAGGCCCATATCTCTGCTTAGCTGCGTAGGGAAGCTATTCGAAAAAAATTATTCACAGACCACTAAATTGGTTCCTGGAAACTACAAACGTTTACCCAGAGGAAATTAATGGCTTCCGGCAAAATAGGTCCGCAATTGATGATATCATTGCCCTGGTCTCACCAATTGAAGAGGTATTCGCCTGCGGAAACACAGCTACTGCATTTTTTTTTTTTTTACATTAAGGCAGCATATGCCTCGGTCTACCATACAGCAATACTGGACACTTTGGAAACCCTTGGTCTTGGAGGACGGCTTTACGCATGGATTTCCGACTATCTTCAAGGTCGCCAACTTTTCATGTGTACCCCGCATGGCCCCACGGCGCTTTATGCTGTCGAGAAGGGAGTGCCACAATGAGCTGTGTTAAGCCCGGTATTATTTAATTTAGTCCTTATTCATCTGAGAAGAAACCTGCCCCCTGGCGTTAAAATCACACTGTATGCAGACGACATCTGCATTCGGAGCGTGGCGCGTTCCCGCAGTGCCACCCAACAACGTCTCCAGAGAGCGCTGGCAAATATATCGGCCTACCTAAATCCGAGCTAGGGGTCTGAAATTGTCTCCCGACAAAAGCGTTGCTATGGCTTTCACGCGAAGGCGTATGGAAAAATACCCACTAGTGTTGGGTGCTCGTACCCTTCCATACGTCTAGACACAAAGGTGTCTTGGAGTGACGATCGATAGGAACCTCCCATGGTCACCCTCAAGTGAAAAAACTGAGTGAGAAGATTTCCTCGGCGTCGCACGTATTCCGATTTTTAGCCGGATCACAGTAGGGCAGCAACTGGGCCTACGTCGACGGAACAATATATGGTATTTACCTCCTGATCGTGCACAAGATATCTCCCACAAGCAAGAGAAAACTTGAGGCAACACGGAACAGCTGCCTTCGCGTATGTCTTGGCCTTCCGCAGAGGTCGTCCCGCTCAGGAACTGTAGCAGAAGCTGGATGCCTGCCTCTTAAAGTGCTGCAGTGTCTTCGCAGGAGAGTCTGAGGAGACACTTCGGATTCAGCTCAGACACGTCATTCATACGAATACCCACTTTTTAAAGGATATTTCTAGAACCCGTGCTACATCTAGCTTTGGACAGACCGTCGGAAGCGTATCTATTTCGATTCCTGCTCAGGCGTCACAAATTATGCCATGAAAAATTTCATCAATGACACTGTCCCCACTGGAAATCGTGCCATATATCCATGGAATCAGTGCGAAAAAGATAATGCCTCAAGCAGCGACTTATCCGATAGCTTTGGAATATATGTACAAAGAATACGCAGCCGCAACGCACATCTTCGCAGATGGCTCTACAACTCCACATCGCTCACCGTGCGGACTTTTTTGTTCCCTCTATATACAGGGCGATGATTCTCGTTTCGTCTTGATCGAGCGACACCGTATACTTCAGCAGAGCTAAACGACATTAAGGAGGCCCTTGCGTATGTACTTCGACAGCAGCCGCCAAGGACATGGGTGATTTTCGCGGATTCAAAAGAAGCCCTACAAAGTATGTGGAACAGGTACAATCGTTGTAATATCCAACCTGATGCATTTGGCATTGCTTATCTTCACCACAAGGCTAAGATTGCTGGCCATTACATCAAGTTCCAGTGGATACTTAGCCATGCTGGTATTTCTTTACAAAAGCCGACGCTTCAACCATGGCAGAAAGATATGCAGATCATGAAAAAGAGCGCATCTGGAATCCGCTGTTTCACCAAGATAATTCCTGCGTTATATTGACCCAGAAATGAGACCGAAAATTCCACGACCACTTCGTCGACACTTAGAGCCATTGTACCATCGTCTTCGACTGAACGTGGCATACACGCACAATTATCTGTACCGCATAGGGCTTACCACTAACCCTTACTGTGTTAACTGTAGCAACTTGGAGACAATGAAGCACATATTACTAGAATGCCCCGCGTACCGCGACGAGAGACAATTTTTGAGCAACAAATGGACTTGATTTGCCACGATCCGTTGACATTACCCAGCATCTTAGGTCCAATGCACGGCCCTTCAAAACGGCGGCGGGTTTCGGATTTATTGTTCAAATACCTGTCAGAAATTGGTCTAATAGGAAAGCATTAAATATTGAACATTTCATATACAAAAGCCTAAGTTTACCCGCCATGCCACCTGTAAATATTAGTATCAGCTGGTCCACTTGGGCATTTCATATTTATTTTTATTCTCTTTTTTCCCCACTCTCCTCTGGAATCTTTTAATCCCAATCCACATCCCTATACAAAGTCGCATGCCAGCGGTTGTATACGCGCCGGCAAAAATCCGTTTTTCTAATAAAGGGTCTCTCTCTCTCTCTCCCCCACAAAGTTCGAGAATTAATATCTCGAAACTGGTGTCATCCTGTGGATTCGTTCCAAGTGGATCCGCCTTCTGGACTCCTCTGCAAGAATTTGTAAATTGCATTATGTGCCAAAAGGTCATTAGTTAAAAATTAATGAGTTGACTTTTGTTAATTAGTCAGTTATGTAGTTCAATATTTTGCGCAAGTAATGTCCACCTCTTCGAGTAGATCAGCTCACGGACTATAAGAAAATTTCACCATCTGCCACAAGCAATTAAGAAGGAAAATTGGAAGTGTTCGCGGAAATGCCCGGTACAAAGTGTTTTTGAAAGCGGACAATGTTTGTAAGTGAGCATTAATACAAAAAGGGCAATCAAAACTCACGTGATAGAGGAGGATAGGGTTACAATGCAAAGCTGTGCGCTAAAATCAATCGGAATCTAGTCAAACAAACATTCACATTCGTATATAGGCTTTGCTCAGCAACACAGAGTTTCAATACACAGAGATCAAATAAATGAAACTCCACGCTCAGCAAAAATTACAGCTCCCGATTTTGGAGCTAGCGCGCATTCTTCAGCATATCGGAGAATATCCGAATTCCGCTAAAGCGCGCTGTGCGGGCAAGAAACGATAGAGAGAGAGTGCCGAGGCGACTTTCTTTTATTTTTATTATGCAGAAATTTTCCGTGAATTATTTAGCTAGACACTTAATTAGCCAAATTTTCCTAATTCGCCGATTATGCATTTCGATTTTTCGTGCATGTCCGCCTCTTCGAGTAATAAACATAAGGGATTAGAATAGTGAATCTGTGAATTAGCAAACATCACGAGTCCTCGATGTTCACGCTGTAGCATTACACACTAGATCATAGACACTACGGTTAACTTCGTGCCAATGTGCTTATTTGGTTAACCGAAACGTCAAATTGACCGCGCTCATCATGCTGATCGTTTGCTAGTAGAGTAGCGTCATCTGCAACTTGAAAGAAGAAATACCTGAAAATAAGCGTAGCCTCCGAGATTAAATAACGTACGTCGCGGATTTCTAAGGTCATAAAATGGCACATAGACAAATATCATCAGTGTATAGCGTAGCGTAGAGGAGTCTCTGATGACCTTAAGCGAATCTGCATTATAACTAGCGCCAGATATTAACAAAGCTGCAAAACTAAAGCAGTCATTTAAAGCTTTGGCTGCTCATTCCAAAACTAAGTAAATAAAATTCGCAGGCTATTTTGATTTTTGATGCTCTTAATGTGGTGGTGTAGTACATGCAACCAATTATGACCGAAGCGAAAGGGGCAACAAAAACAAAACAAAATTTCCGCGCCGGCGCTAAATGTCATCTACCCTCGACCCCAGCGGTCCTGCGTCGCTCATTGAACTTGATCCTTGCTGCCTATCGTGCGTGCGTCTCTTGGCGATCTGTGGGAACCCGTCGACTCGTTTCCGCTAGCCGCTGGTAGCAGTGGGGAGAAAAGAAGAGCCGCCTGATCGTGTGGGCCGCTCTTCCGACCGATCCGTTTCGTCCGGCTCGCGTACCACTTCCACGGAAGGCGTCGGATAGGCGAGACGCCGGCAAGCCTCCCGCAGCGAAGCGACCACCGCCAGCGACGGTGGGTGTAGTCTCTCACAGCGGCGGAGCATTCGTTCTCTCTCGCCACATGAGGAGCTGAGTAGCCGCCGCAAAGATGGCCGCTGACCGGCGACAGTCACCGCGTCGCTCCGTACCGTAGTGTGTTGTAGCCGCCTGTGCGCGTGTGTTTCCGTGCTGATCGGCGCCCGAAAGGGAGATAGAGCCATGGGTATTCAAGCCCTTCAGAAGTTCATTGAGGCCAACTGCCCGGGCGCCTGCGTTCCCGTGGATCTGCTAAAAATCGCGCGCAACGCCGCTGTCCGCCGCCCCGGGGGGCGCGGAAACCCGCGACTGCCCGCCGCCGGCAACCGCCTGTGCCTAGTCGTCGACGGCGAGTGCTGCCTAGACCGGCTCTACGGAGGCTACTTCTCGGACTGGGTATGTGGCGGCCAGTGGAACCGCATGGTCCAGTTCCTGTCCGTGCTCATCCAGACGATCCAGAACAACAACATCGAGCTCGCCGTGTTCTTCAATGGCAGCCTCGAGCCGCAGCGGCTCGAAGAGTGGCACCGGCAGCAGCAGGCCGAGCGACGCAAGGTGGGCCAGGTGCTCAAGCATGTGGCGACCAAGGCCACGCCGCCGCCCAAGGTGTGGTGGATAGCTCCCGTCTGCCTGAGGACCTGCCTGCGAATGGCGCTGCGGCATCTGAACGTCACCGTGCTCTGCAGCATGGACGACCACCGGCAGGAGGTGATCGCCTTCTGCCGCGAGAACGGCTTCCACGGACTCATGGCCGAGGATGCCGAGTACGCCATCTTCGACCCGCCGCGATACTTCTCGTCGGCACAGCTCAAGCTCACATACAAGGTGAGCGCCCTCACCTCCTCGTGGAGCTCGCGCCC
The DNA here is from genome assembly GCF_050947875.1 of Dermacentor variabilis. Lineage (NCBI taxonomy): Eukaryota > Metazoa > Arthropoda > Arachnida > Ixodida > Ixodidae > Dermacentor > Dermacentor variabilis. The sequence continues at coordinate 88,679,779 of NC_134576.1, forward strand.
GCCCGCGGCCCTTGCTCACTTTCTCGCGATTCGTCCGCGCTGCAGCTAGGGCCCGAACGTGCGGTCCCAACACTGGCTACCGGCGTGCGGTAGGCCTACTCGCTCAAAAATGTTAGCACTGCGAGCCGGCTCGCTAGGCCTAATCCATTCCCGGAACTGCCGCCTCTGTTTGCCTGGGTTGTCGCCGCGTTGTTAAACCGTGTCGATCGCCACCGTTTCAACGCCCCCTAAGCTTTGTTTATAGAAACCACAGCGCGCTAGCAGCCTCCAGGCGAAGATCGCAGCTGTTCCGTGTACTCTTGCCTACATGTTGCATGCTGTTACTGAGTGTCTCATTAGTCAACGAACGTGATGGCGAGGCAGTGACAGCAGCCAAGTCTCGCAGTCACGGTGGTTTGCCCACGGCATTGTTCGTCCGCGGAGCGTTCTTCGAAAAGAATATGAAATCAGCGCTGAAGCAAAACTGGGCAGACCCCCAAATCCTAGCGTAAAAAGGCGCCGCTACCGTTCGGCGGAAATGAACCGCACCATTCATTCATTCATTGCTGTCGGCGACGCTTCGCGTTTTGACCCGCAGAATTTCACGCGACCTTTGAAGCTGAAAGAATGGCCGCCAAGTTCTCTGCTTGAAATTGTCGGAGAGTGTATTTACATTCATACCATGATCCGTACATTGCACTACAGCGGACCGCGCAACCAGCGACCCGCTCACTAGGCTTGCTGGACTTTTTTTTTTTTCTTAGTTTTTTCTTTGTCTGTGTTACGAAAAGTGTAAGCGCTTCCTCGTGCCAGGTCCGAATGCTCACGAGACATGTTTACATACGGATGTGGTTTCGGCGTAGCCAGCCGCGAGACCATTACATTTGATCATAGCTTAGGCGGTGCTTACTTTTTCTCCTCTCTTTCATTCTGTGTGCTACCGACATGAGCTGACGGGAATCGTACGATGCGTAAAATGCTTTCCCAAGTGGGCGGATATGTGCAAAAGCTTCCTGCATCGCCACTTTGCGTGCGTAAGCGGGTATGCGCAGTGGCCCAATGGCTTCCGCCGTCTTGCGGCATGCACATATTGATGGTTTGAAATGTTAGGAATATGACACACAAACAATACGTTGCTCGTGCAAGAAGCACGCACATGTCACTGTCGAGATTACAGTTGAAGCTCTTGAGGAAGACATTGCAGGAGCAAATGTAGATACAGCGTGATGGTGTGGTGTCTACGGTTGTCACGTGGCCACTTTTTATCGCGATTGGCTGCCAGATTGAGCGAAGAAGCCAATCGCGACCGAGAAATTCGATCCTGAGCGGGCGCGATCCGAATCAACTGCTGCTACACGGCCACTTCCAATCGCGATCGTAGGTTCACGACAATGTAGTTCTTAACGTTCCAGACGATCAGCAGATGATAATAGCCATAACCACAATGACAAATTAAATATTTTCTTGAAAAAGAAAAAGTTCCATGTTACCGTTCTACACATATTTGTGCACACGAGCTCGCCCAAACTGGATCCCGATCGGTGTCCCGTGTTGCGGCAATCATTGTTGATTGCAGTTGAGAAATTCGATCTAGATCATGCCCGATTGCAATCAAAGGTGACCATTTGACACCGGTATTAGTTGCCTCTTCAAGAGTCCGTGGGTTGATGTCTTGATTAACTCGAAATATATGCTTGCTGTAGTAGTGTTGAGTTGTTTCAAAACATTTTGCACTCCTTGGAGGTTATCTTGTCCCACAGCAACAATGAACAATCTTGCGTGCGTTTCCTTTTACACCGTGTGCCCCAGTACTTTCCCATCAGGAACAGCGTGGGCGTCTCAGCGTGTTGTAGCTTTCCTTACAGGAAATCAGCTTAGCTAGCGCAAAGTCTGAAATAAAGGAACAGCACACGCAGTATTGATAATGGTTCTTGATTTTTTGTTATTCAAAGGGTTACTGTAGTGCATAATACAAATTGTAACACAAATACAAAAAATATGTCGCACATAATCAAACAAGCTTACTTCATAAAGTCTGGCAAGGACCCAGGACTGTGCATTTATTACTGTAAGGCAAGATAGGCCCCCAAAGGTGTTTTTTTTTTATTTTTTTTTGTAATGTTGCATGTCACCTCCTGTCCCGCCTCTTTGCAAATTTGTGGCCTCACTTTCTAAGTGTCATACTAATATAAAATGGGCAGGCTTTCCAAGTTGACCTGATTTGTGTCAATGACTGATTTTTTTCTGATGAGAACCACGTTAACCAGGAGTTAGGACTCGGATGGCATTTTAAGGAAGTATGCTTAGTACACTGGGTTGTAACGCATTTCTCATGCTGACCTGCTGTGGTAGGTCAGCAATGACTTGAGCATTGTGCTGCTTAGTGCAGTTGTCCATTCAATTTATATTGGTGTCTAATAGGCCTTCAAGGATGAATGTACATGTGGTAGGCCTCAAGTTCATTTCAAAGGTCAACTCCCACAATTTTTTAGGTGTAGAGATCTGGGCTGGTGTAATGTAGGTATTTCTTCCGATCGATTCTGTGCCACTCTTTATCATCCACCGTTCACAACTGGCTGATGCAGTTTCCAAAGTGGGTGGAATGCTGCTCGGACCACTGACGAAGCTGGACAAGAAACTGCATCGGATATAGTGTTGTTACATTATGCCAGCCCTGAATGAGTTTTGTATCCTATGTTCTTGGGAACTTAGGCCGGGCACACGAAATAGTGCAACTGAGAGCTGTGTTGTTATCCTGCAGGTTAAATTCCAAAGATGGGCTAGTGATTGTGTCCTCAAACACTTGATTTCTGCTGATCACCCTGTGCTTACTGCTTATGATAACTTAGGGGAAGCACTGCTGGCGCTGGCCTCTTGTGAAGCTTGTCTTTAAACATCTGCAGTACTCTTACTGGCATTAGTGAGCTTGTTAATTAACCCTGTAATACCCAAACACAATTTCACATCAAGGAACATTAGAACGACTCGTTCACCTTTATTTCTGGCGACAGAGAATAGATTTGGTACAAAAAATCAGATGTTACGCAACTTTAAACATAATTAGTGTAGTAATTAATTAGTCATTGGCTTGCTGCCACAAACGAAAAATCGCTCCAGCATGTAAAAATGCTACATTGTTTCTCATGCTTAAGTCAGCCAAATCACCGTAGCGTATATGATATGTTGGGAATTACAGGGTGGTCATCCACCTATTGCCCTAAAGGTGCCATGTGGACATACTTAATGGCATTGAAGCTTAATGATATTTCAGGTGTAGCGCGTTCTCGCCACTCATTCAGCTGTCAAATGTGTACTGCTGCTCCCAGTGTTAGCTGCTGCGGCTGTACATGAAAGATCTGTAGCAGCGTGGCTATTGCCTCCAGATCCTGTGAAGAAGACGGCTCACATGCATTTAGCGCAAGAATAGAACATGTTTGCGCACTCAACTTGAGTGGCCGCGGTATCGGCCGCTCCTGAGATTCTGCGGCACCATGGCTGGCCGGCCTAAATAAACCATGGCTACAGTGGCCACCTTTTCGTCCCCGTCCCCCCCACAGATCGATTTCTGAAGTAAAGTGATGTAAGTCTACGTAAGGTGTCTAATTAATGCAGTTAATGCTATTTCTTGGATATTTGGCCCGCAAAGTATTTTTTAGGATTTTGCAATTGTCAAACTTGCTGCATTCACTGCAGCTATCGTCATCCTAACATTTAGTGCTGTTAAAAGTGTGCATATGACAGCAACTTCAGGTGTAATGTCATTAAAGAACCTACAGGCGTAGGCATGTAATGACATTAGCCTTGAACATGTGGCGCGGATGTTAGTGAGGTGCCAAACTCATTTTATACTGAGGGAAAGGCTTATGAATCTTCTCTGTTTTCGCAATTGCTGCTTGGCTATGAAGAACGTAACCTCTAACTGCGGCCCAGTGCATATTAAACGTTGTAAAGGAAGCGGTTCATCGAATCTCCAGCAGAGCTCAGTGACTGTAAAACAGGTTTATGGCATTTCTCTTTAGCCATCGTAGCACTTCTGTAACCTCGTAAGGCACCCAGCTGGACTGAAATGAGGGGTGCCTATAGAGCTGCAATTGAATGCTAGCACCAGCCTATTGCGCTCCAATGTGGCCTTAGCCAGCCGCATTAGACACGTTGCAGCCCCTTGCATTTAGTAGTTAACATTTCATGTCAAAAGGTCACGCAAGGTTCTGGCGATTCTTGACAGATGCATGTCATGTCTACGGTTGTGCGCTTGTTTTGCTTCTCGCAAAGCTGCGTATTGCGAGGCAGGTGGGGCTCACTGAGCAGACTCTGCTGTTAGGCGATTCATTTTCCGAGACTGTATAGCTCTTTGAGGTATTTCCAAAATTTGGTTTCTATCTCTCCTTAACCGCTGTGGGAGGCTGTTTACTTGTGGACGTGTGGACCATCTGCAAAATTCTGTGCATCAATTCTGGAAGGCAGACGTAGTATGAGAAGGCTGTCATTGTGTAGTCTTTGTTTTTCATAGCATGAGTGTATGTCAACTTGCTCAGCATTCTGTTGTTTTAAGTTGCAAGCTTTTCATAGTACCTAACACTGAACATAAACTACATTTTCGCCTTAAGCACGGAGCACTCAGGGGTTCAGAGGTAAAACATGAGTACCATACGGGTTTCATAGGGATCTTTTAAGCCCTTGCTATCTCTTGAACCATTATTTAAAGCCTCGAAATCTGCCAAGTACCATGGAATGCTTAAGAATACTTGCATGTTGTTTTCAGCTAAGCTTAACAGATTTTATTTGTGTATTTGACCACGAGGCTTATGCAAACCAAGAGTCCAGACGATACGATTAACGCCCTTGTGGTATATACGAATCCATCATGTTTGTTGTGGCTGGTGAGGGTTTGTGTGAAAAAAGGGCTAGTACTTTCTCATTCCCTGTACAATTAAAAAAAAAAGGACTTGTTTCTTCATTGTTTAATACTGCTTTGACTGGAAGCTGTCAGGTATCATGGTGCTTTAATCCTTGAAAAATGCCACGTCAGTGCCTCAAAAGCCTTTTGAATCCCTTGAATTTCATTCACAAAAGTTGCTATGAAGCCTGAACATACCTGAAATTGCATTTTAGAATTGTTTCTTAGATTTGTTTTTGCTCTTTAGTTACAAGTCTGTCTGCAAATTCAGTTATATCGCAGACCTGTCATGCCAGAGCAAGGAGGCCCCAGCATTGAATTTTGGAAAAACCCCACCTCCATGCCGCCCTCTAAACAGGCGACAACAATCAATCCTCTAACCACTGACAAGCAGAATCTGCCTATGGAGGCCAGGTGGCACGCTCCTTTCATTTTTGAAAAGAAATGCAGAAGTGGATCGGTGGAAAAGATGTTTTTATTTGAAAGAAGGCTGCAGCAAGGTAGCTGATATTCATTATTTTTGCAAATTGTTGAATAAGAGTTAGGCATCTGTCACTAATATACTGTTAAATCTGTTCCTTTCGTGGTTAGAGTTAAGCTAGAAAGAAATTGCTTGCTGTTAGCCTCTTAATTGCCTACAGCAAGACAGCTCGCCATCACAGTGAGCATCCTCTGATGCAGCTGAGTAGACTCATCATGATTTTCTGGCAATTTTTGCACATATGCACATGTTTAGTTTCTTGTAATTTTTACAAGAAAGTAATATGCGATGACTTCTGCTCCCTCCCCCCCCCCCTCTTTTTCAAATAAAAAAAAAGTTTTCAGAATTGGTTGCAGCAGTTAAGACGTTTAAGGGCTCTTTGTTCTTGGATTCAAGTAAAAACACTGAATAGATGGGGAATAAATCTGGAATTTTCGTATTTGGGCAAACGGCTGATTAGTTCATAAGGCAAAGTGGCATGAAAAATTTACATTAGAAAAAGGCATAGTCGATTAATAACATATATTTACAAAGTAACTGAAAGTGTGCCACAATGCACACACGTATGCATGTGCATGTATAGGCAACATAATCAGCGTCAGAAGCTCACGGGGACAGCATCCAAGAAAAACTGAAAAATTCCGTGTTTTAACATATGCAAATAACACAGTATTCTGCAGTTCTTTGCTGTCTGCGGGCACAAATTGTTAGAAAATTCACCTGTTTTGCGGTACACATGCCTCGCAAACTTTTGATGCCAGCTGTACATACATTATTGTACACAAAGTGGCACTGTGTGACTGTAGACACATACATGCTTTAACCACATTATTTTTTCTTCTGAATCAGCATGTTCACTTTTCTTAAAGTACCACTCTGTTAATCATTGACTTGTGTTCATGGGCTGCCATTTTGAAGTAGGGCATATCCAGTGCAATGAAAGCTAACTTACCTTTCACCGGGTTCTCTTGAGGTTCTTTGTTCCATGTAGTGTTAATTCTAACTAGCACAGAGCAGTGGATGAGCTCCAGACATTTTTGGTCAGTTTGAATAGGCTAAGGTCACGTTCCATACTGGAATGTTGCAGGGATTTTTTTACTGTTACGGAGTTCTAAACTTGATAGTTTGTTTTCTGAAAATTTGTTTATTTTTGTCAATTTTTAATTAAAAATTGACAAACTAAATAAAAGGTTTGAAACAAACAGACACTAGATTTTAAGTTTTTCTTGTAAGTGCAACAAATGTCGCCAAATTTGGTGCAGTGGTTGCCGAGAAAAACAAATTATCCTTTTGCACGTATTTAGATAAGAGCACCCGAGCTAAAGCTTCCTCATAAAGGTGCACCTTCGGAAGAACCACGGACCTGAATTGGGCGTTATGCCCATCTAATGCATCAGGCTGTAGATCTAGTTCCTGGTCACGGCACTGATGGTAACTGCATTCCACGGAAGACATGTTCATCACTTATGAAAGAGGCTCGCACCGTTTGGTTGCACATGCCAGTAACAGGTGTCAGTCTCGGCAGGAACAACATGCCACAGAACATGCCAAGCCAGGGACGGAAGGGGGGGGGGGGGTTGAGACAAATAAATCTGGAAACAAGTAATGGCAAAACCTGGCCCCAGGTAGTGTGCCGCTACGGGACTCATTCACAGGCACTTGCAGTAAAGCTGCAAGTGGTTAGGTCTCTGTCAGTTGGCAGTGATCGTTTCATCATCGGGCCTTGTTGTGTACATAATAGGTATGACTGGCCAGCCTGCTGGTCAGCTGTATTGCACGAGCAGGAATCCACATAGCGTTCAACTTGCCCTGCCACAGAGTTCCTCCCCAAAATCCACTAGAGAGAACTGCTAGTGCGGCAGTTCAGCCAGCATGGCAATGATAGTACATAGATTTGCCTACACTTAGGTCCTTCAGTCTTCAAACGGCTTTGTGACTTTGCAACTTGATCCTTTTCAACGGCGCCTTGCGTTGTGTATGCCACAATCTGCAATGACAAATTTCCTTACTGTGTTTAGAAAATTGTGAGTGCTTGGAAATTTAGAAAGACAAAGGGTAAAGAAAAATAATGTCACAGTGCTGTTTGAAGCCACGAGCACGAACGTCATGCAAATCCACGTACTACCCATCATTCCCATGGTGGCTGTGCAATTGCAGTGCCAATGTTCCATCTAGTAACTTTTGTAGGAAACTCTATGGCCCACACTAACTGCTGCCCTGTCTGCTTACAGACGGGCTGCTCTTAGTGTGCGGACAGAGGAAGCTTTGCAGGCAAATTGAGAGCACTTCCTGGGGGGTGGGGGAAAGAATGTGCAGACATGGCATGCGGCAGTGTGCCCCTGTCGTGCACTACTAGCATAGATTTTATTCGCTGGTGCACTCGGCAGGCTTTGCTGTTTGCTTTCCTTTTTCTTCTTTTCTAAAGAATTCCCCCTCTATCCAGGCAGCATGTTTGCTCAGAGGTCTGGATTTGCCGCTGCAAAGACGCAGGCGGAGCAACGACGCGCAGAGTCGGCAATCTCAGCGCTTCTAAATATATGCACTTGAGCAGGGTTGAGTGAAAAGGCTGGCACCCTCGTGGTTTTTTTTTTTTTTTTTCTTTTTCTGCAAGATGTAGTTAATCAACGTTAGGGTACGGTGCGGCTTGGTAGGACTGGGTGGGCCTCTTTAATCTTTTCGTAGCTTCTTGCAACGGTGAACATCAGATTATTTCTTTCACTGAGTTTGGCAACTAAGGGTTGACTGCAACATGCCATGTGTCACACTAACTTCCATGACGGCTGTGCTTAGCTGGAATGTGGAGTGTTGTGCAAGACTTGCACATTTGTTCGGTTGCGAATCTTTCCCACACACAGCTGCCCTCATCAGGCTTTTCTTGTTGAATTGTTTCCTTAAGCATTGCGAGACTTCAATGAGGGCTTTGTATGAGAAAGAAGGGTCAGAGAAAATAAAAAAAATGTGATTAGAACAGAAAAGACAAATCGATAGTGTAGCAGGCAGCTGAAGTCTGAAACATGTATGGTAGCAACAGAACAAGATATCAGCACGGGTGACCGCTGACTGGAGTGGAGAAATTGCAATAGCCGACACTGCTGTTCTGTAACAAGGAGGTAGTGAGGGTGCTGGACTAATCCCATGTTTGTACAATGGGGGAGGTTGTCAGTTACCTATGGCAGCATTCCAGCAACCGTGAATCTAATCGTGATCTTTTCGTTTCACATCCATATGATGCCAGCTATCAAAATGAAAAGCAATTCTCCACAAGGTGCAGCTGCCGTCTGAACTGCTGCGGAGTATGAGAAGCGGGAACGACCTTGTACTCTTGCTATCAGGTTGCCCCGAGCTGCAGTGCCACTTATCACTATTTCGCCACACTAATTGTCACGTTTTTGTTGTTGTTGTGTTGTACCTGTGAGCAGCTAGGAAAGGAAAAATAAAAATAGTGGTATGGATATTTATCCGGAATAGAGCATCATGTATAATGAGCACGAAGCTCGTGGAAAGTTTTCTTTTTTTTTTCTCTCTCCTGCGCAAATGAGAACATTGTTATTGCATTGGTGGCTTGGCTCACAACCAAGGCTCGGGGGCTGCGGCGATCAGTTGCCGAGCGTGAGGTTGGGGGTTCGACTCCTGCAAACTGTGGCCATATTCCAGCAGAAGCACAATGCAAAAAAAAAAAAAACAAAAAAACATGCACTATGCTTTGGGTGCCTGTTAGGAACCCCAGGTGGTTGAAATTAATTAGGAGCCCTCCACTGTGGCATCCCTGATAGCTCCCTGTGCAGTTTTGAGTTTTTTCCCTGCAATTGTTTTAATGCTGACTGCTTGGGCTCAATTTTCTGGTCATGTGCTTGCAGGGTTCCTTGGAAACACGGGAGTTCATCCTGGATGAAGTGGCTCGCAGCCTGAACCTGCACCCGAACCGTTTCTGCGTGCTTGCGGCACTGCTTGGAAACTACCTGCTCTCAGAGGAGGACCTTACACCCTTCCATCGCTCCCTCTGTCCCGATGCCAAGGGCAAGGTGAGTGTATTCTGGGAATGGCGTTGGGTCATGTAGCTTTGTAATGTCATGGTAAATGAAACTTTGTTTTCGTTCATAGAAATGTTCACATTATGGCTTTTCCGCAAAAGCAGTTTGCTGTGTTCGCTGTTCCTGTGCTTTAAGTTGTCGATTAATTCAGCCTAATAGCGCTCAACTATGTTGAGGACAATGCACATGTTTGTATGAGCAAGAAAGAAGTGTTCTCTGCTCCACTTTCTGCGTTCTATTGGGAAAGTTCATGTCGGAGCTAAGAAGGAAAAAATTCACTTAAGGGGCCCCTGAACCACTTTTTGTCGAAGTGAAAATAGGCCATTTCAGAAATATGTTGCCGCAAGAAGTACTTCAATGCATTCAGCAGAAGTGGAGTAATTGGCAATCAAGCATGGCTCTGCTGTACTCCTCTTTCTTCTTCAATGCCTTGCACTGCAAAGGCAATGGCATGGTGGGATGTACACACTGCCTACAACAATGCCACAACCTCCAATTTTGGTGCCTACAATGCGCTAAATGTGTGCCAAACGCAGTTGTCCTCAGCGACCCACAGTGCTCCTAGCCAGTGGACCCATGGCGGTACCCAGCAGCAGCTACGGTATCTACGCTGCGTAGCTGACCGCAGCTACCAGTAACAGCCACATATGGGAATCTGCTTTATTATGAAATAAAGCGTCCAGAAGAGAGTGAGGAGCTGTCTTTTGTTTGAAAAGAGAGTGTTTGAGAGAAAGGTGACTCCGCGCTTTGCTTGCGAGCTCCACACACCGCGTAGGAAAGCAGAACCTGGCTGAGATGTTCACAGCAGCATATGCTACCCACTGACTGTTATTTCACCAAGCCCGAGGGGCAGTTCAGGGCCCTTTAAATTGTGAGGCAGTTCTCACAAGGAAGTGGCGGTAGCCTTGGGAACACTTACTTTGCCCATATCTTTTCTGTCAAGCTTCCTTGCATAATGGTGGCCTGGAATGAAGTCCTCAAATTATGTTTTTTGTTGTGCTCGACTGAGTCCTTCTACAATGTCTATTAACGTAGTTCGTTCCTTCAACAGTATTAATCTTTTGGCAAAGCCCCCCAAAAATTGGTCTTGCATCACTGGGCAGCACTTTTCTAGATTTTATAAGCACTTGAATGAATGCATGATTATTGCCCATTTCCGCGTATTAAACGTCGCAGAGTTCATGATTGGGCTGCATCTACTTTCCTTTAATATGACTTGGGTAGCTTGCACAAAGCACTTTATACTTGTGGTTGAAGAGCTTCGTCAAAGTTATGAGTTGCCAAATGAAAAGTTGCAGTACTAAAGTAGAAAAGTTTTGTGCAAGTGTCACTGTTTGGTCACTTGACAAGATACTGTGTAGCAAACTTGGGGTCGCACGAAGCATTCTTACCATGGATAAAATGCCTCTGACCTGGGAAATGTAAACAGTGCAATAAAACCACCAAAACAGTGTTCTAACCTAGGCCAGTTGGTACATATCCAGGTGGAAAAAGAAACTGCACTTTTGAATGGGGCAAGTCTGTCTGTCAACTCCTCGTTTTATGTTCAAAAGCAGGACTTCCTCGCCTAAATCACTAAAGGTGTTCTGACCAATCGAACACCACTGGCTCAAGTGTCACGGCGCCATGACTGCAGGCACCATAAAATGTGTAGAGTACTGCACAGATCGAAACTCGGTAGCCAAGGTGAACAGCTTCTAATGGACAAAGTGTAGCAGAGGTACAGTCGGTGGCTGATGAGGAGTAATTGCAGCTGAGTGTATGAGTGAAGCCTTCTTCACCCTCCTGGAATGTACCATAGGCACCCTTGGAGAAAGCCTAGAGTTTTGGAACTAGGAGCTTGATGGTCCTGTGATTTGTAATTGTAATGTGCAGTGGCCTCCGTATACCTGCGAACTTTTACCATTTTAATCATAAAAGGTCCTATTTCGAGAGCTTGCTTGTGATTGTCACATTGACACCGCTTGGTTATTTGGACTTGCCCGCATGAGTGCCACCCTCTCGTAGAACCAATGTATATATGGTAACTGAAATTTTTTCTGCCATTACGAGAATGTTTATGAAGTTCTGCAAACATTTGTGTTGCTTTGTGGGGCGCAGATCCTTCTTACCCTGACTATAGGGCAGTTTCTCTTCACAGCATTCCTACAGAACAATGTGCTAATTGTTTCATAAGCAGTCAACGTGTTGAGTAATAAACCAATTTTTACAGTGAAGCTGTTTATGGCTGGGGTTCTGTGGATTTTTCGTGTCCGTCAACAAATCTGCATGTGCAAAAGCTCAGCTCCCAAATTTGATGTAAGATCGCTTCATTCTGTGCAAAAGTTTATACATCTCATCACTTGAATATGCATTTTCAGTAGATTAGTTATCAATAGGCACTATATTCAAGATCAGTAGGCGGGTAGATAATAATTTTAATTTTTTTTTTTTTACTTATGGGCCATTTATTGTCTTATGTGATGGACAAATTTCTTGGTGGGTAGGCATAGAAATTATTACACATTTAATAACAGAGGTGGTTCAAGAATGTGTGTGCATACCTATCATCCCTATTTTATCAAAACTATCCCCCCCAAAGTTATATGACAATTGGCTTTGATAAGATGACTTTATCATTACACTGAGCTTCATTCACTTTTCATAAATAAGTAGTTCACAGTGAAATCGTAAAAGTTGGGGAATTCCTGTCTGCTGCCAATGCGTGAGCTTCTACGGGAAGGAAATGGACAGCCCCATATTTTTCTTCCCGGATAAAACTCTAGTCCTTCCAAGTATCATTAAGCCAATTAACTCAGAAGTATGCTCATTTGCAAATTACCAACAAACATGTTTTGTTTCGTGCATTAATTTGGCTTTGCTGTCTACCACATTCATACAATGTTTTTTGGGAGAATTTAGGAGCACAACGACAACTTCGCTGGCATTCCACCTTCACAGAGTGGATTGGCCCGCAGTTTTTGTATTTTTCACTAAGTTTATGAATTGTTCATCAAATTTTTGTATTTCTCAATTTTTAGCTTGGCAGGTCTGCACTTAGCAGCCAGAACAACCTGTGAGGCCTTCTTAGGTTAGCGCCAGCACCATGCTTGTTTACTTGTTCCTGTACTTGTGTCCCGGTGCTTAATATGAATGATTAACTCTGCATCGAAGTTCACACAGTGTCTGGTTGAAACTGTCTGGACTCTCCTCCACCAGTGCCGAGTCCACCAGTAACAGTGCGACTCCACCAGTACACGCATAGTGAGCCACAGCCCTTGTCTTGGTGCAGGCGATTCCCCCCGAGACCCTGATCCCCGCAGTGGTGGAGTTTGTGCGAGGCCTGCCTTCAACGGAAGACCTGGATGCCCTGGGAGCTCGTGTCTTCCCCGGCGCTCCCCGTGACAAAGTGCAGCGGCTGAAGAACTGCGTGCACTACTACCTGAACGGCACCCGAGACGGGTTCCTGCGCTACCGGCCCTCGAGCCAGGGCCGCCGGCACGAGTCTGGCTGCTACCCATCCACATCTGGCTCTGCCTCGGGGCTGCCACCGATCTCCGAGCAGCCCGCGGTCAATGGCAAAGGTGCGGCCTAGACACGAACTTGCTGATGCTTCTGAACACTCCAGTTGTCCTTTAACTGTTTCTGGTCCAGTGGTATATTAGTAGTTGTCACGATAGTTTACTCGGAACATCTGATTTATAAAAAAAGCAAGAACTATATAGTGAAAGATTGCGCTTCTGGAAACTGGCAGGAGCATTCGCAACAGTCTTGATGAGGCATTCAGAACATCTTCAAACTACATAAACTAAACATATTTGTTTTGCTACAGTGTTTGACCCAAGTTTTGCATTCATCACTGCTGTCTTGGCTGTAACCTCCTGGTGTAACCTCCTTGTTTCTTCACTGTGGCCGTAGGTAGCTGGTTGTTTGATCCATTGTGTGCTGCCGGACATGTTCGTTCATCTTTGTTTCATTCAACACCTTTTGTTTATCCCCTTCAGTGAGGGTGTGCACATTTATGTACCTAACATACCTTTGCCATTTCTGTCAAGTAATAGCAAGAAAGAAAAAAAAGCTGTGGGCATAGCACTTTGTACCCTGTTTGGGTCCATTGCACTGCAGAGTATTGTTACATACAACTTTGTTGAAGGCACTAGCATGCGTGACAGGATGTTACAAATGGCCTGTTCCGTGAACGGTTGTGAAAGGAAAGGTCTTACAGCCTCGTAATGCTCACAGCCAATAATTAACTTGAACTTAAACGTGTTGGAGTCTGTGACTTCATCTCCTTTATAGAGGAGCTCGACATGACTGTCTGTACATTGTTTATAGTATTTGATGGCTCAGTAATTATGAGCACTCAGCAGAAAATGCACAAGGTCCACCACTCTGACTGTGCTGCAATAGAGTATGAAGCATCTTTTGACATAAATTGTATTACACGTTTTGCATTCATTTTGCATCTTGAATCTGACAAAAATTGTATAACATTGATACATTTATCAACAGTCCATCCTGATCTGTGACAGAATGAATAAACTTGAATTCCAATGTCATGCACTGTGCTAAACTCTACTGGCAGGTGCTCCTAGCACCAGTGTGGTATTGTAGAGATACTGCTACAGTCAGCTCTGTGTTTCCAGCATTGAGTTTTGTCTTTTGGCTCATGCAGCTGATGTTTCGTCACCAAGCCTCGATTTGTCATCACCCGGAGAAGATGGCCTACAGCGGTCAGATCCTGCGAAATTTGCATCCGAGACTGCTGAAAGAGAGGTTAGAGCAAATGTGTTTAAAATCCGTGGATCTGGCATTACTGAGCAGCCAACATGGGGGGGGGGGGGGGGGAGCTGAGAGAGAAAGAAAAGCTTATAGATTAACAACCGCCATAAGCAGCCAACAGATAGTGAAGCCAAGGAAGGCACAAGGGAAACTATTTTTTAATTTAAATGTAGGGTGAACTATGAACAAGGGCTAAACTTGCGATGAGTTTTGTAGTCTTAAGATAAAGAAAACTGGAAATGAACTTAGTGGGTGCCATGCCCTTGGTTCCCTTGATTCTGCACGTTCGTAGAGTGGGACACAGGTTCCCTTGGAACAGAATCTAAAGTGGAGCATTGTAATGCTGCAGATCAATGGGAAACAGTTGGGTTTGACTTGATGTATTTAAGTGAAGAAGGTAGCATTAATGGTTGTCTTAATAAGTGATTGGGTTTGTTTAATAGACACTAAAGAAAGAAATGACTTGAGCTGTATTAGTAGATTACCCTTTGCAATACAGTAGAATCTTGTTAATTCGAACTTCTAGGTGGACTGGAAAATTGATCGAAAAAAACTGAGTTTCAAAATAAGGAGAGCCCCTATAAATGTAGCACCTGATCAATTGTACGGTTCACTATGCAAACCAAAACTTTCTCTGGGCTCGCATTAAATGTATTGTATTTCCTCCGTCAGTGTGCGACCTAGATTCCGTGTAAAGTCCAAGTGCGATAAGATCGGGCCTCGCGTGCCATTTGCTGTGAGTTCATGTAAGAGTGAGCCGAGAACGAAGGTGGTTTGATGCGTGCAGTAATGTGATGAAGTATGCGCTGTTATTTATGGGAGTTTTTCTGTATTCAAATACATAAGACTTTTCCATCACCAACAGAGCAGTTTGAATTATCCGTCAATGCTAACTAAGAGATTTTGAACTACTGGAATTTTACTGTACCAATAAAGTCGCTCCTACCACAAGAAGTTGCTCGGTGAGCCAAAAAAAAAAAAAAGACGCAAAAGACAGGTGGCAAAAATGCCTTGAAAATCCCACACCAGCTCACTGTGACATCATTAACTCTCAGGTGTTCAAAAATTTAATCCGGAGCCCCCGACTACCGCGTGCCTCGTGATCGGATTTGTGGTTTGGGCATGCAAAACCCTCGAATTCAGTGTGGATTTTAACCTCTGCTGGTGTTCGTCTGGTATGAGCCAAGGTTACTCTTTTCACTGGCGGCTTTCCTTCCCCACCCCATGTTTTTTCTTTGACAGTTGTCGAGTCTGACGGCGTACCGCCAGGCAACAGGCGGTGGCTACCCTACAGCCGGTGTCAACGGAAGTGTTGTGAACGGTGCCTACAAGCCAGGCGAACCGCTTGACTTAAGTCGGAAGAGCACCGAGGATGACAGCGCCGCCGCGGATGCCAATGGTACGTCTAAGCACAGTTGCTGACTGGTCTGTGTGTGTTCTTCTCATACAGCAGGGTTCCGCAAACGTCCAAATTAATCGGGCAGTCCAAAAAGAAAAACAAATTTCAATGATACAAATTTTTTTTTCTTACGGTACAAGCACAGCTAAAATAATTTTTTCGCTCAAATTCTGTGGTGGTCGAGGTTTGCAAACTTATTCTACATTCTCCCAACCTGGCAGTCCCCGATGTGCGCCGTTTGTTTCATCAGTGACTCCACGATGCTGTCAGTTCGGGCTGTGCTTTTCGAAATCAGTTTGAAGCTTTACAGGCTTTATGGCCATCTTTTATTATTCTTTCTGGCATTATTCTTTCTGGCAAGTGCAGGCACGAACTTGGTAGGCGTTCGCGGTAGTTGTCGGCTGATCGTTCGCAGACCCAGCATGCATGGTTCGCGAGGGTTCCGACGAACATAGGTCAGCATACTCACTCACAAGTATATGGACTCACTTGTGTAAGATAGAGCTTTGGTGAGTGATGAAGCGTGTGAATGAACAGGAGCGAGTGCCATTGAGTTTGAGTGACATTGATTTTTAGTAAACGTCAGTCATTGTTGGCAAGTGTGAGTAGACTGGTATATGTGAGTGGAAGTGACTGTGAATGCTAGTGAGGACGAGTAGGAAAGCGAGAGAGTGCCAACGAATGTGTGTAGGAATGAGTGCAAGTACCATATTCACTCGCATAATGATCGCACCTTTTTGTCGACAAAATTGCCGCGAATTCAGGGATGCGATCATTATGTGGATTAGGTTTTCCGCGAAAAGAAAAGAAAAAAAATTTTTTTTTTCATCCTGCTTTGCTGTGGGATGCCGACAGGTCAACAAACAGGCGGCTGCTGCTGTAACAGTGCAGGACACCAAAACAAAATGGCGGCTGGCGAAGCAAGCTGAACGTGCCGAACGCGATTTTTTTTCTTCTCGCGAGTACATTACGTGCATTGAAACAGTTTCTTTCGTATCAGTAATGAATAATATTGTTAATATCGGCAAATTTGTGGCAATAACATGGCCATGTCCGCTTTGAGGAGACAGAAACAGAGACGGGGCACGCTTAGCTGCCAGTGACATAGAAACACATGGCGGGCACGCTGCAAGAACTGCAGCATTTGTCTTCACTGCTATCTTAATACGGCAGATTTCCGCTAAGGTTGGGCAAATATCTTAGCTGCATTACAAGTGTCGACATATAAATAGGGTGTACTTCTAACGTATCAGTGTAAACGTGGCTACTATCGTTGCTGCTCACAATTTGTTGCGTGCAGACGAGAGGAATCGAAAGGTTGTTGGCCACAACCACTATAAAGCCTACACATAACAAAGCCAAGGCAAGTTTGAATGTAGCTTTTTCTTTTCTTTTTTATCATCGAAGTGTGGAAAGTGGTGAAAGAAATGAAGTGGGGGCATCTGCTTGAGAATGTTTGGTGGGTGCAGACCGCTTGGTATCTCTTGAAGAGTCGTTCGCGCGGCATTTGACAGACGGTAAGCGTGATCATCATTAACTAGACTTGGCACACGACATGTCACTGTGGCAAGTTCAGAGTGCGATCATTACATGGGAAAGAAACGAATAAAATTTTCACGACAAAATTCAGGGGTGCAATCATTATGCAGGTAGTACAGTATCACAGCCTGCAAGAATATTGCTCAGTTAATATGAGTGAGCAACGCCTTGTTCTGCCTATCTATGCATCACTTGCACTGCAGGTATCGCACAGCAGAACGGCCCTGCACATGTGAATGGTGGCCCCCTGGGCCCAAGTTCATCGAGCAGCAACAGTTCCAGCCCCGGCCGCCAGAGCCCTAAATCTTGGCAAGGACGTAAGGTGAGCACCCCCAAGTATGGATGCAGATTTATTGGCAACCTAATCAACTTACTGTGCAATGAAAAAAAATAAGTTTTACTAGGTAGTTATTATTTCTTCCAAGCTGCAGTATTCTTGAAGTCGACACAGGGATTGTCTGTACAGTGTAGCCTCGTTCCAACGGATCTGCTTTTAACAGACATTTGGATACTGCATACTCGTTTGTGGCATGCTGATCTTTTTCTCTCTTCCACTGATTGAGCTTCGTATGCAATGGATTCTGGTACAACATACAGTGCCAGCAAGATCAACACAGGTGGTGCTCATTTCGGGGCAGCCGTATTTGACTTGGATTCGACCGGCTTGAAATGGGCTGGATTTGACCTTTTTTTGTATGATGGTTGATTTGCAATGATTACAGTGTCATCAGAATAAAAAAAAAAAAAAAGGGAAAGATTACAGATTCGGAGCGTACAACAGTGTGTAACCAGTCACTCGTCGATATCGAAGTACCGATACTCAAAGACGGAGGTCACTGATCTTCGTTCTACTGATGATTAGTTGTTTGCTGTCTGACAGACCATTTTAAAACAGTCGGCCATTCGCTCAAATCGTTAAAATAGAAAAAAAATTATGACTATAAAAGCAGTATTTACGCCACTTATGCTTGCATAATACATTGCAAAAGTTTTTTTTAAAAAATGGGTTCGCTTTGTAGTGCCCCCTCTCGGAATAAAATGTTTTGTGGCGTTTATGCTCAGCATGGCGTGTGCTTTGTTTACCCTGTCAGCCTGTGTGGGCAAACATTCTGTCGAAACGTTAGCGGTGTGATGGAGCCGAACGGATCAAGCAACACCGTGCATCGTAAAGCATCAGAAGCAACGAAGGGCAAGCAAATTTCGAAGGACAAGCTTGATGTCATCAAGCAAGTTGAGAAGGGCAAGAAGCAGATGTACGTTGTCATGGCCTTCGGCTCATCGAAGCAATCCGTGACCACGGTCATCAGTGCCAGGAAGGCAATCTTGGCTGAGAAAGTCTTGGGCCACTTTCAGCCCAAGAGGTTTTGACTCTGTGAGGCTTTATTCGCTGACGTTGCAGAGGTCCTGCTGGTGTGGCTTCCTGACGCCCGTTCGCGAAGCATCCCTGTGAACGGTCTGCTTCTACGGAAACGTGCGGAGCTACTTGCCATACCAAGAAGTGTTCAAATACAGTGAAAGTTGGCTCAACCAATTCAAATTAAGGCATGAAATCGCCCTCAAGTGCCTTTCTGGGGGGCCGGCCAGCATTGGCGACATTGTTATAGCCAATTTTTGGAAAGCAGAGTTTCCGCCGGTGCACCTCGAAGACTACGCAACGCACGACGTTTTCAATGCTGATGAAAGTGGCATTTTCTACAAGTTGAGGCCAGGAAAGGCGTTCTGTTCCTCCGAAGATGAAGGAGCGCATAAGTGTTCTCTTCTGCTGCAACATAGACGGGAGTGAGAAAGCAAGGCTGCTGGTTATGGGCTAGTCAGGCTAGTATAGGCTAGACATGCCTGCAGAATGTACACGTTCCCGTGGACTGGGATTTCAACAGAAGCGCCCGGATGACAAAGAATGTGTTCAACAAGGGGCTGCTGGAATATAACAGCAAAATGCAGAAGAGGAGCGTGTTGCTCTTCCTTGACACTTGCTTGAGCCGCATGCAGCTTCCACAGATTCAGGCCACAAAGGTGGCGCATTTTGCACCCGGCGCAACTTCAAGAGTGCAGCCTATCATCGACCAGGGCGTTGTGAAATCAGTAAGGCTAGGTACCGCAGGTGTCTTGCTGAGCATTTGCTTTTCGACGTGCAAGCGAAGCGAGACTCCGTGATTGAACTCAGATTTGCAGTGGAGGTTCTTTCTTCTGTGTGGGCGCCGATTGAGTAGACTAGCGTAAGAAATTGCTTTAGGGAAGCTGGTTTTTATATCGGTGACAGAGACTGGTCAGGTCCCATATTGTCACTGGAAGACCAACCAGGTTTCTAGGCGTCGGCCAACAAGGCCTTCTGGAGCCAAGAATTCTTGGAGTACATGACTGCGAATTATGACCTAGTTAACACAGAACAGCTGACGGATGAAGAAGTTGTAGTGCAAATCCGCTGAGTGTCCACTGCAGATCAAGACATAGAAGAGGACGGGGAGGAAGGTAGTTGGGTTGTATGCAAGAAAATGACAACTTGTCAAGCCTTGGAATACATCCAAGGCCTAAAGAGCTATGTTGAGCAAGATACCATGGCGGCAGATGAAGTGGACTGCCTTGTAATGATGGAGACATGCATAGTGTCTGTTCACCGTACAGTGCAGTCAAAGCTGACAAGCTTGTTTCAGAAGACTTACAGAGGAATCAATCCATTCTTTGACTATGTTTATAACTTGTAATTCACTCTGGTTATAGCAGACTCATTTATTGTTTACATAAAGCTATGTTGTAAAAGTATCGCTCTTATTAAATACTATTTACAACAGAACAAAACCTCCTTCATTTTCAAGGTCTGTTGTAATGAGGTTATACTGTATCTTATCTGTGCAGCAAATCAGTAACTCTCACATTGATGTCATTAGGAATTTTTTTAGTCAAGTGCCCCATTTTAAAAAAATGCTACCATTAAATTACACATGTAGACCAGATTTCAGGAATACACTAACAGCTGTGGAGTTGCAAAGAACACAGAAACAATTAACAACACACCAGCTCTCCCTGACCTTTTCGACAGTCTCTGCTCTAGAATGAAGCCTCTCCATACACGTTTTCGCGAACAAGATTAAGTACCGTCAACCTACCCTCCTCCTCCATGCTCCTTCCTTGCTCTTCCCCTGAGCTTCCTGTGTCAAGTGAAACCTGCGTCGTCCCCAATTTCTGGTTCCAAGCGGAAGCGTTGTCATCGCCATCTGCTTATGCTGCATAGAGGAGTGAGCATACAGCTAGTGAAAATTCAGGAACCGGGAATTCTGGAAGTGGAACCACCGGAAGCTGAAACCTCGGAAGTGTAGATTGTGGAAGCAAAACAGGTGTGAGTGTCCAATTGAGGAACACCAGCAAACACCAAAGGTTGGCGTTGCTTAGCTGAAGTGGCGGTTGCGCGTGGATGGAGGGGGCCTTACTCTCGGCTGGCCAAGTGTTTGCCAAAAGGAGGGCTTACGTCGTTTGTGAGAGTCTCCTTGTTGATGATGGTGTTCTCACAGGGGCCAAGCAAAACTTGGAGAATCTGTCTTGACGTTGAAACAAGCCTTCTGTCTGCACCCCCCCTCCTTGTTAGTGGTATGTTGTAGGCTTCATCCCACTTTCCTTGCGCGTGTTCTGGTTCAGGGCCAGAAGGGCAGTGCCGGGGCCGGCAGCACCGGCAGCGAGCAGGCAAGTGCCAGTGGCAGCAGTGCGGCTGCCGAGGGCCGTGTTGGCGGCACGTTCATTATGCCCGAGGCACCCAAGCTGCCCAAGGTGCCCCCAGAGGTGATGCGGACAGCGAGCGAGCGGCACCAAAAAGGCCTCATGTCTCCCTGGATTTACCAGCTGCTGTCACAGGTAAGGATGTTGCTTGTCGAAATCTTCATTGGGCTGGACCATGACCTCGCATGTCACAACAGACAGTTCTCGTGTACAGTTGAACCGACTCGCAACAATACAGGCTTTAACAATATATCGGTTATAACAATGAGAAGCTGCTGCACCGTCAACTTTTAAGGGAGGATGCAGGTCCTAAAACCGGAAATCGTTAAAAAAATAGATTTTTTGGAACTACTTGTTTTGGTATCTGTAATACCTAAACTACACTGTATCAAAACGATTCAAGTTTTAAACCAAACACGCGTCCACGAAGAACGAAGCACAAGCCGTCTCTGCTTTCTACAGCAAAAAAGAGCAGTCGGTTATCCCCAGGTTCAGACGAGCCAACAAGATCGTACCGAAGATAAGTTACTGCGTCACGCAATCTCATACCGCATTAGCAATAACACAGCAGCGAATCTAACCATTGCCCTCTATCCCTGCGTGTAGGTTTTCTTTGGAGACCGCAGACGATGTGCCAATGCATATTCCTGCGCCTCTCGCACATACGCGGGTTCGTGCTGGTGAATTCCAGATTCTGTTAGGAGCCTATACGTGCGCCTAATGTCTACATCATTTTGCGTTTTTAATTATATTGTAATTATTATTTTCCAGTTTTGAAGCTTGAAATTTATATTTTCCCAGTTTTTTTTCTTTCTATTTTTGTTTTTCTCAAGTATAGCTTTTTTTTAAAGTCTCAAATTTTGGGATCAGCACTGTGTCCCGTCTACTCATTCAGTTATCGTCACTTTCTTTTTTTTTTCCCTGAGTACAGGCAAGTCAGAGAGTGCACAAAAACTATGACAGAGGGCCTTAGGACACTGAAATATTTTGAAATCCTGTAGAAATCACCAACGAGAATTGACATTTGTAAAGCTGCATGCAACTTTAGAATTTCATAACTTTGGCTTAAATAAATATACAAACATCCGAGTGCTAACTTGCAGTATTTGAACATTCAGGAACATATCTGCTTACTTTTAGCTATCCTGTTGAAGTACATTTCTTGCAAGTAACATGCCAAATTTTTAACACAAGAAGAATTGTAACCATTCTTTTATTGACCTTAGAAAAAACTTAATTGCATATTTATAAGCAGCACACATGATTAGATGTGTCCTAAAACTTTCATGTTTTAAGCGCATTGCATGAATACAAAACCAATCTGTCATGAGGCTGGTGTTCCGTTTAAGCAGCAGTTCTGTTTAAAGGGCAACGCTTGAAAATGAAAACTTGAAAGTGACTTTCTGGATGTGTTTTTTTTTTTCAAGTGCTTTTGCCCTATAAAAGTTCTGATAAAGTTTTCATGAATAGATTTAAGTAACTTTGGTATTCTTCAGCTCAGCAACACTCAGGCTTTCCATATATTCAATAGACGAAGGAGATGGCGACAGTAAAACTTGAAATGCAATTTTCTCAACTTTCTTTTTTTCATCAAGTGCTTTTGCCTTACTGAAGTTTTGATGTTTGCATCAACTGATTTCCGGGAACTAGGCATCATTTTTTTTTGTTATGTAACAGCTACATCCTAAAGCTTTCTGTTTTTTCTTAAATTTGGTAGATTATTAAGTAGATCAAATGTAGGCTAATTATGGCCACAATGTTTTTTCTTCCCAACTTTGATATTTATTTGGGATAATCACAATGACTTTATTGGTATTTGCTTAGCTTTAGACGTGCAGTGGGCCTTTGGAAATGTCTGCATATTCTTAAAAACACTTTATTTTAATGAGAAATTACTACAAAGGCCCATAAAAGATGACTCAGTTAGGACTACTGTATTCTGTCATATCTTTTCTTCCAAGTGAAATATTTGAAATCTAAATACATATTTGAAAGCAGCATTCTACAATATATCTGCACACAAAATTTAAGCAACATATGATCAAAAATATAAAAAAAATAAGTTTTCATGACCCTTATTAATAAATGAATTATGGATGAATTATGAATGACCCCTTGAATGTTTTTCCATGGTGAAATAACCTGCTTACTACAATGCCCCGATGCCACATTATCGGTTTTAATGATGAAGTCTGGCTGCTGGGTTTCCGTGCTGAAAGGTAGCAAGTGCGAAATCCGTGAGAATAAAGAAAGACGAGATATTCAAGCGCTTTTGCAAAATTCGAGAATTTCTGCGTTTGCTCTGTCAGCACAGAAAGTGGCGATTGCGAAGACGCTACGTTCGTCATGACCCCGGAATTAAAAGGAAAGTGGTCGCGTGTGCAGAGACGGACGGAAATCTGGCTGCATCACGGGGGTTTGGAGTTCCCAAAACTCTTGGGTGGGCCTGCGCAAACAAAAGGAGAGGCACTCTACTCCAGCAGGTGCTGCATACAGTGAGGCCGTACGGATCCTATCTTGAAAGCAATCTGCTATGGGGACAGAGTCTATGCATCTAGGTGCACCGTGCTGTGTTCATCGCCGAGTTCACGTTGAAGTGAGAGGTAGCACGAAGGTCATTTTGCTCGCTCCTGCTACCGCACTTCCTCACTCCAGCATCTTGATTGCGAGTTTCCGCGGTCGAGTGATTCATGTTTGCTTGTTTGCACGTGACACCATGCTTGTTAATTTGGTTAGCAAGCGAATGTTTACAAGTTTACATGGCATAATAAAACTGCTATCCTTACTTCGTATAGCTGTCTACTAATCTGCTATTGCAATTGATGCTTCGCCTTTCAGGCAAACTACAACTTCTTTATTTGTTGCAACTGCGTTGCATTGGGAGTAAATTTTTTTTTTTTTTTTTTCGAATGAGGCAAAGTTGTATTTCTCTATGAATGCATGAGGTGCACGGTACTGTAAAGGGCTTCCCTTTTTCTTCCTCCCCCCCACTCTCTCTCTCTTCACAGAATATAAGCACGCGCTGCATTCGAGGATGCATTAGAATCGAGTAAATACGGTACTTGTACAACAACCACTTTTCATGGAACAATTGAGTTTGTTAGAAACAGGTTTAACTACGACGTCTAGTGTGATACTTCAACGTCTAGAATATCGGTGCACATGCACGCATTGTTCTGTTACACCAACTGAGTTAAAATGGGTACATCTTATATACAGGTGCGACTTTTCTACCAATTTTGTCTTCAAAACTCGCAAAAAGTGAGGGTGTAACTTGCACAAATGTTGGAGTTATTGACTAAAGTCGTACGTTAAGGTAAACCCTGCTGTGAGGCAACAGTACTTTCCGCTGCGAATGAACTGACCAACCTTTGAGGTGGTCATTTGCCAGTTGAAACACCAATCTGACTTGCCTGTGGTTTCCTCCATGACAGGGCGCCATCAAGATTCCCGTGGCCATTGAAGACGAGGCTCCACGTGACATTCCCTGGGGAGTGACTCTGTTCCGACCCATCCGGCAGATGGTTTACGCCGTGCTGTTCAACATGCACCACCATGCGTTTGTTGCCAGGCAGAAGAGGGAGGCGGCTGCTGCATCTGCAGGCAGTGAGGCCTCCAAGACAAACAAGGAGAACGCCTTCTCCGAAGGTAAAGATCTAGTGTTGTTTGAATGATTTGTGGCAGCACGGAGGAGATGAGGCTTCCTTAGCATTTCAAGACCATGTTTGCCCTGTTTTCTCATAACCACCCCATGCGGCTACGCTATCCTTTGGGAGCATATACAGTAACGAAAGCCCTGTAATGTCATCTATGCAGTTAGACCTCGTTGTGGCAAACAGCGTGAAAATTGATGAATGGTTTAGCATGGCCAATATTCGTTATGTTATGTCATATAGCATGCTCCAAGGCATGCTTTATGACTGAGTTTGAAAGCAGCCGTGTAACTGGCGTAACAGCCAATCGCTCGACATGCAACATCTGCTGCACATCGTGGTGAAGGTCGTGGTGAAATAGGGAACGGCTGGCCTAGTGCATTGCCTTCCTTCGTTTTGTCGCCACCACACTTGCATGGCGCTGTGAGCTAGAACGTTTGTGATGAAGCTGCGTGGATCATCATCATCAAAAGTGAAAGGGCTCGGTCGACAAGTTGCGTCCCTGCCGCCCCACGTCACCCTCGTTCGTGTTGCCGGTGTTTAGCATCGGTTGCTTCAAAAGCTGTTTGTCACAGTACGATCCAACTATGCTGTGTCAGTCAACGGCACTCGCCAAATCGTGTCGGGTTAAGGCAAACATTCAGGAAACCGGCCCTGAAGGTTGGCTATGGTTCTTTTTTTTTTCTTTAACCAAGGTAAAAAAAAGTTGATTCTACAAGACATAAGTGGGAAGTGGGTTCATCACGTGAGTCAATTCGGCACATTCGTTTTCACTAAGACGAGGTCTGGCCACATCTGTGGTCACGTCTGGAGCTCCAAATAGCACACCCTTGTTTCCTGCCCTGCCCACTCTGACAGAGTCCAAGGGCCCGGCCCCCGTGGTGGTCGTGGAGTGGCTGGGCCGCTCAGGCGGTGGCAAGGGTTCCAGCCGGCGCCCCTACGAGCTGGTGGAAGGGGTGCAGCTGGGCTGGCCCGTGCCCACCGTGCAACGCCTCTGGCTGGGCCCGTCGCTGGACGACAAGAAGTGCCGGCTGCGCGCTTTCCTCAGCTGCCTGCGCAGCGACGTGCCCCTCATGCTCAACACGGCCTACGTGCCCCAGCACCTGCTCATCCCCTGTGCCGTGCTCCGATTCCTCATGTCCCAGGTAACCCCACCCACCCGCTGCTGCAGGCACTTTCGAACAGAGCAGAAGTGCAAATGCTATCGCTTCTTGCACTTCATAGCTCACATCGCATGTGCTCTTGACAGAAAAGCGGACGTCTGTACTAGTGTGTTTGTACTTTGGTAATGCAATTTTTAAACGCTGCTGTTCTTCATAGCAGTGGCTCTGCTACAGCAGTAACAAAAGTTAGAATCCAACATCCCATGAAATATCGGCTACAGCGAAGCAAATATCTGCTCGCTTGCAGCTTAAGATGTGCAGCCTGGTGGCAGGGGTGGCGTTCAATCTTTGGCAAGAGCTACTTGCAATTACGGTTTGACACAATATTATTTATCGAACGTGCAAAAGTGTGCATTCTAGTTACGTGGATGCATTCTGGCCCCGCAGCTTGACTGACCTGTCGGTGACTTGCGGTGCCAAACATGTAGCATCATGCTTATGCATCTTTCAAGTAGACCAAATTACTCATTTGTTTTACTCTATATCATTGTAAGGTGCTAGACAGACAGTCAACGTCTGAAAAATTGGGTTGTCCAGAAAAATTAATGCATGCCTTTTACTGCCCCCAGGGGTCAAATTGCCACAGGCATGTCCGAAAAGGCTCCGAAGGCCTGCCAGTACATTTATTACACACATCGGTGCTCGTAATGTGACAGGAGACGGCGGTTGCACATGTCAATGATTAAGGAATATACAGTTAACCCTTGATATGATGAAGTAGGTAAAATCGGCAATTTGCTTCGTTGTGTTGAAACTCGACCTTCTATGCTAATAAGTACAATCGCCAGTCGACTTTTCTTGCACGGAAAGGGGCCGCAGAATTTTTCGAATTATGGAGCAGTAGAAAAGCACATTCGAATGAACTTTGGAGTCGGCGACGAATGATACAGGCTCATGCCACGTCGACGATATCTTCACGTAGGCGGTATGAATTAAGCGAAGCCAGCCATGCTTTCGCGTGCACTGCACCCTCACGTCTGATAGCGGCGTCCACACTAAGACGATGCTATCAAGGAAAGCACCAGTAGTGTGGACCAAATGCTCCATCTGCCTCTCGCACCAACGTGTCACCGAAACTCATGATTACGCAACCTTCATACTAAACGCACGGGAAGACAGCTTACATGATGCTACGCTGTCTCAGCACAACCACTCTTTGCACACATGGCAGATTAACTCTAAAGCAGGGTGCGCGGCTGCGTATGCGCTCGGCTGCGTTTACAGCCATGTACAGCCAGGGCCGAGGCGCGCACCAGAAATTGCGACGCGTGTTAACTTATTTCTCCCACCGCCCCTCGTGCGTGCTTGATCGCGTTACCGTGAGTGTGCTCCCTCTTTCCCTTTGCTCGCACTGGGAGGCAGCACTCGTGCGTGAAGTCACCCTCTTTCTTTCTCACCCTCAGACATTTTCACTCACACCTAAAGCACAGTGCGTGTGTGGGGCACGATAGGATCTTACTGCACTTGTTTATACAAAACATGATGCCGCTTCACTTGGGCAGCCACACTTGTCGTGCCACGCCCGATTTGAGAGGTGCATTTGTAAGCATCCACTTGTAATTAATCATTTGACCATCTGCGTCCACGGAAGTTTCTGTTTATTGTTTAGGCATTCTGTTGCTGCAGAAGCATTTCATTACATTAAATCGCATAAAAACACACTTCGTTATATTTAGGTGCTAAATACATTGTGTTCTATCGACAAGAGGTTATGAAAAGTTAAAAATGTTGTAGTAAGAATTTCAATATAACAAAGTTTGTTATATCGAGGGTTAACTACATGCTTTGACCTGTGACAGTTGCCCCTTCCCACTTTAGGTGTGTTGAACCACATGACACTGCTGTATCGAGGCGAAGCTGACTTTCGGGAACCAGCGTTATGCAACATGCTGTGCTTTCCGAGCTTCAAAGCCACTGGCAAGGCGCGGCTCTAGGGACTTTTTGGAGACAACAGAAAAACCCTTCTGTCTCTCTCACCCGGAGGAAAATTTTGAAAACCAGAAAGAATGCTTTCTTTTAGATGAAGAACAATACGGGTGTCTATTTTGATTACAGGTGCCTGCTATCGAGCAAGTCCATACGTGTACAGAACTGCTGGTTGATGGACAGAATGAGAGAAGATCGTTTCTTCGTGTCTTGCAGCGCGAAATTTTACCATAAGCGAGGAATGGCCTAGGATTGCAGTGACAAATGCACTGCTGCCCACATCAAAGAGGAATGTGTATAGATGTGCCATCCAATTGCTTTTGCTAATTAAGGCGACCTGAACTGCTTTTTTAATACTGGTGTCTCCTGGAAGCTCATTTTGAAGTGCAGTGGTGCTTGCACCTTGTGCCCTGTACCGGAGCTTGTACTGCACACAGACTCAACCAACACCAACTAGCCTGGCCTGTTGTTGCCCTGGTGCATCTACGTTTCGCCAGGCATTGGAGTGTCCTCCCTGCTCAACTGGGGCTTCCCCTCCCTTCTTCCGATGCAGGGTGGACCCGGTGGTGCACCCGTGCTGCGGCGCCAGGAGCTGGACGCGTTCCTGGCGCAGGCAGTCTCTCCACAGCTCATGGATGCCCAGAGCACCCAGGGCATGCAGCTACCCCTGGTGGCCGTGCGGGGCACACAGCTCGCCTCTCTCTTCCTGCAGGTGTGTGTGGGCATGGGAAAGGGACAAGGGAACCGTGCTGCTGGGATGGGGGGACTTGGGAAAGAGTAAAATACCGCATTTATTCGCATAATGCCTTGCACTTTGTCCCCGGAAAATTGAGGCAAACAAAGTTGGGGGGCATGATAATTATCCAGGGAACATTTTTCCCACATAGTTCAAAAACAATCCCAAGTTGTGATGGCCAGTGTTAGTGGTTGTGAGCATTCTGCGAGTAAATACGGTATCTCCTTCATGCACAAATTAACGCTGACCATTGGAATTTTCGTTTCACCACGTTTCTTGCATCTTCAGATTCATGAAAAGCGTCTAGCTGTTGAACAGATTAATAACCCTCAGTTCTTCAGTGGGTTATGGAGTGTGGACTCGGTGCGAGAACTACTTTACAGCAACGTCCAATATGTGATCAACTATGTCAAGTCCAGCGTACACTAAACCTCATTAACTCGAACTCTGATATCTAGATAACAGTAAAACCCCATTAACTTGAAGCTATAAAAACCAGAGTAAGTTTCGAGATAAGCGAAATCACATAAAACTTGGAGGGCACTTAAGTTTCGTATCGAGTGGAACACGACAGCATTCGAAGATCCATGAATGCTTCTCACGCTTCCCCGCATCTGCAGGTTATGTAACCGTAATGTTTGCCGGGAAACGCTGGGAGCAAACCCTATGAATGAAGGCGAGCTTTCTGGTAGAAACACGGCCTCTTGCGTGGGCTTATCTCGGAGGTAGTGCACAGCCACGCCAGAAAAATTACATAATTTTCAGGTTTTCGTTATTGTTTCATACTTTTAATACTTCTGTCTGAGAAGATTTAACGTAAAAGGCAGGCACTGTCTGTGTTTTGTTTCGTGACATCTGTTCGTAGGCTGTCATTCTCAAAATTCCAAGGAATAACTTTGTCAAGAATATAAGACAAGGTATGAGCAACATTAGTGATAGAATGGTGTCGCAATATAACCTGCATATACCGCATGTCATATAGCAAGGCGTGGCGTATACACATACCCAAATGTAGACAGCAATTTTTCCTCACGGACAACTCCGCCAACGCTAACATTGGATTTTCTGTGGCATGGGGCCCTTAACACTATGGCATTAAGATTGAAGTTTACTGGCTGCGGATAGACCTCATGGAGCCTTTCCAAAATTCCACCAGTAATATTTTCGTTTGATCACTTTCGCCTGACTCGACACCAGACGCGTCGGCATCTACAGGCAGCAGCGTTACTGGCACCGTGCACGACAGCGTACTTGGCACATCCGAGAAATGCATTACTGGTTGCAGACATGCTAAACATTGACGCTGATAATTTCTGCAGCGTAGTGTACTCGGAGCAATTTTGCTAAGAAAACACCTGTCAGCCATATTACTCCATTATTGTGTTGATATGGAAGATCCTGCCTGCGGTTAATTAACCGTGGACCTGGTCCTGCAGATTGAACGTTCGATTGATCAGTCTACAGTTCTGCTCAGTCTTGTCCCCGACGGTCCTCACGTTGCTGCTGTGACGCAGGGTGTGGAGCATGCACTGTTTGCCAACGATGCGTGCGGTGCGCCGGTGCCCTGGCTGATGTGCTGCCCGTGGCTGTACTTTGATGGCAAGCTGTTCCATCAGAAGCTGCTGAGGGCCGCCCAGGCCAAGAGTCTCGTCGAGGTTTGCGGCGGACAGATCGACCAAGTAGCCAAGGTGGAGCGCATGCGTGCCGCCATCCTCGAGGGACTCCAGGTTCGTGTCTTCTCTCTCTCTCTCTCTCTCTCTCTCTCTCTCTCTCTCTCTCTCTCTCTCTCGCTTTAGCATCGGCAAGTTGATACAGTATGCTAAGGTGAAACTTGCAGCAAGTGACTGAGGATCTTAGCCGACAAAGTATGAGGAGATCAATATACAGATAACAAAGGTAACATTCCGTAGCCTGGCAAGAGAACAAGAATTTGCGATTGGCAGTCAGCCCTTAGAATCTATGCAGAAGTATGATTATATACGTGAATTACTCACAGGGGACCCTGGTCATAAGAAAACAAATTCACAGAATAAAAATGGGTTGTATATGGTAGGCTTTACCAAATCCTTACTGGGAGCTTACCGCTATGCTTGAAAAGCATAATCATTACATTCTGCCGGTGCTAACATATGGGCAGAAACTTGGAGGTTAACAAAGAAGCTCAAGAAAGAACTAAGGACTGCACAAAGTGCGATGAAACTAAACAGTTTTAGTTAAGAGGCAGGAAGAGAGTGGTGTAGATAAGAGAGCAAACAGAGATAGTCTATGTTCTAGTTGGCATTAAGAGGAAAAAATGGAGCTGGGCAGGCCATTTAATGCGTAGGGTAGACAAACAGTGGACCATTAGAGTTACAGAATGGGTGCAGCGGATGGGAGAGAGGAGTGCTGGATTCTTTCCGCCATCGCTCCTTTAAGCCGTAAGGAAGGAACCAAGCTGTCACGTTCAATAAGTCCTACTTTTTGGTTGGAGGCATTAACTTCAAAGCATTCAGCTTCCAGCACAACGAATGCTCAGTAATCCAGACCATCAATCCAACTTTGGCTAAGCTGTTTCATACACAAGCGAGTTATTCTGCGTAACAAACAGGCATTTCCATTTTTATGATGTGCTTGTTTACTTTTGCGCAGGTGGAGTTCGCGCGTGCGCCCCTGCCCACGATGGGGGGCATGCCGCGCTTCATGCCGGGCTACCCGCCGCACGGGGGCCCGCGGGTGGGCGGACCTATGGGCATGGGCCCACCCCCTAGGGGGCCCGCAGCTGGCCGAGGGATGCCTCCTCCGGGCCCACCTCGCCGTGGGGCCCTTCTCGCCCGCGGGGGCCAGTTGGAGATAGCCGGCGTGGTGGTCGGCTCGTGGGGGGCCAACTACGGACAGGGGCCAAGGGGCGCCTCTGCCGGACCTCACCGGGGTGGGGCCCGGGGGCCACCCCTACCACCACAGGTCACGTCAGTTGGAGGACGGTGAGCCGTGTTCTTTTTCGTTGCCTCAGTGTACAGCCGACCAACTCTCTGATTTTTCATAATACTTACAAATTTGGGCCCATTCTGCAATTTTACAAATGTTGTGGAAAGTTTTACGAAAAGTACATTCTGTTCTAGAACCAGAAGCTAGAACAGAGGTTTGATTGGAAAATACTGCGCATGGGTAGGATAGGATAGGTGCCAGCGGTGTGAAAGTTTTCTTTTTTGCCGCAAGTGTTACTTCGAGTTTTGACTGTGTGGGTAGGCCAAACCAAGCAAGAATTGTCTTTTATATTTGAAGGCATGTTGCATGCAAATCTGTTGTGAAAGGCGTAGACTGTGCTTGCCTTTTGCACTTCGTGTTTTTCTGCTGTTTTCATCGGTACGTATTGCACATTCAGGTACGGAATGGGCCGTGGCATGATGCCTCGACGTCCCATGGGGCTCAACCGACGGCCAGGAGCACCTTTCAACCAGGTGAGAGAGTAGGCATTCAATAAGGTGCTGTTGTGAATGACTTCGTTTTCAGAAGCAGCTCGGCATGCAATTTTCGTGACCGAAATTTCCAGTGGCGCAGTTCTCTGGCAAGCATGGTCAACACGTTAGGCTTGATTGGCAAAACACTTATTGCAAGCACAATGCAGTCCATTTATAACAATACCACATACAATGATATAACAATTGTGGCGATGAGTCAACTTCAAAGTATGAACTTATGAATTAAGGCTATGAGAAAAAAAAATTCTAATGCAGTCAATGCTCGTTACAACGGGCCCTGACAATCTGACATGAAACGTCCGTTTTATCCAAAGTCCGTAATATCCGAGGCTCCTCACTGCCGAAACTTTTGTCGCAATGTATAAGAACTTTGTTGCAAACAGCTAGTGATGAATGGCCAAAGTAAAAGAACAAACAAAAAAGTCGCAGTTTCACCCGAAAGGCGAAACATCGATTGCGATAGCAAGTTAAGCAAGATAAGCGTGGCAGCAGCAGCAAGTGAATTGACCTTCATGCTGTCTCTCGCTTTAACACGAACTAAATGTCGAAAGCAGAGCACATACGAAGCTACCAGCATTGGCGCACTTTGTCCACGTCGCAGGTCGTTTTTGAGATACGGCGCCTGCGCTGGCGTGCCCTTTGTCCACATCACAGGTAGCGTTCAAGATACGGTGCCTGCGTGAGTGCGCACTTGTCCACATTGCAGATTGTTGTCCAGCTACGGCGCCCACGGCCACACCGTTAACAGCAGCCATGTCCGTGCCTCGCGCACACAAGACGGCGCGCTTCCAACCCACTTACCTCCCTCTCTTGCATTCAAGATATTGAGCTGCGATCATCGGCTGACCCTCGCAACTCAGTTGACAGCCCGTATCGACACGGATAAAGTCCGTTTCATACGTCTGATTTCGACAAAAATTGACGCTAATTTTGTCCTCTGTAGCCAATAGTCCGTTATAGTGTGGTCTGTTAAAAGCGAACTTCATTGCATTAATAAAATAGTGCATTGTAACGAGTGTTGACTGTATTTATTAATACATTTGTGTGCCACTAACATGATGCCAGTATGGCAAAAGCTTTTCACACTTTAGGCAAATGCAGATATTGTCAACTCCTACCATCTGTTCCATTCCTTGCCCCTTTTCAGTTGACCCCGTCCCTCACAGGTTTCTTACTGTGCGAAGTATGGTGAAGCAGGTAGAAGTTCTGTACTTTGCAGACAGGGGCGAGTTTGCAGGGCTGTTCACAGCAGAACTGATTTTCCTATGCTTCTCTCTCTCTCTTTCCCCTTCCCTCTCCACACTTCTTTTTTTTTTAACAGCTAAACAGACGTACAAGCAAAAAGAAGGCATCCAAGACTGTGACCAAGGAGGAACCCACGCCAAAACTGGTCGGCAAGGGCCGTGGATGCACCATCGAGACTGGGGACAAGTGAGGCCACCATTCTCTCTCTCGTTTTCATTTAATGGCGCAGTCATTTTACAGTTGTTATGTTGAGTTGTAGCATAGCAAAAGCTGCACTCGCATTTACAGATGCCAAAAGTAATAGGCATGAAAAGATAAACAGAATGACAGAAAGCCCTGTTTGGGTGTAGCGGCACCGAAAGGCATTGAAGACGTAATGGACCAACAACTATTTTGAGGTTAGGCTGAATTGACAGGTGTGTGTCGAATTGCCACGAGTCGCTGCCAATCAAAATGTAAATGATAGTGACATGTAGCGTTCAGAAGCCTCAGTTGCGCACCTAAATGATGCCAGCACAACAGCCAAAGGCATGGTTGCCATTGTTGGCATCGCTAGCCTGTGACTGGAAAAAAAATAATTCTTGAAAAACAAGCTGTAGTTTGTGTAGGAATATAGACTAGGGGTGTGCGAATACCATATAAAAACGGGCCTTGATATAACGAACCTCGATTTTTAAAAATTTGCCATGTAACGATTTAGTTTCATTTCCCGATCTAGTGCCATTGGAAACTGTGTTACACAATTTAACTAAGTCATTTTTTGACGCTGTTTCGATTTAACAAAGTTTTCGGCCATTTTAAGCATGTGCTTGGAGCCTGTATGGCTGGTAAATCTAGCAAAAAAGAAAAAAAATGAAGATGTCAACTGATGCAAAGTTGTTTTAAGCGTTCTTCTGCATGAAAAGCTTTAGCTGCAAAAACGTTATAAAGGCGCGTGCGCCGACCTTTCTGCAATTTGTTTATACACATAAACTTCGATATAACAAAGTAGGCAATATCTGCAATTTACTTTGTTATATCAAGATTTCATTGTAATGAAATTCCACCTATTATGCAAATAAAAATAAGTACAGTCGCTGATCGATTTTTCTGACGCGCTGCGGAATTGTCCGAATTATCGGGAAGTAAAAAAAAGCAAATTTGAATGTGAAAACAATCTATTTTGATGAATTTGGGAATTGGCGACGAATAATACGGTTTCATGCCATGTCAACGATATCTGGCATTACCAGCGCAACACTCGCCCCATCTCTCGTACTGCGCTGCAAGCAGACCGACCGCCGCTGCGAATTCCCACGGCGAAGCCGGATTACAGGAGACGGGAACTATGCGGGAAAAACATCGGGGGACGCGTCATAGTTGCGCGTCCCCACAAGTCGAACCCACTTATAACAATATTCAAGTGCCACGAAAATTTCATTTTTATAACCCATAATTGTTATAACCGGATTGCATCAAAAAAAAAAATCAAAATGAAGGATGGCGTAGCTACTCCGAGAAAACAATAATGGCAGTGAGGCCAGTTCCCCTCCCCGCCGCCTTCCTCTATCTGGCTTCTGATTGTGGTGACTCGTTTAGGTGTTTAACTCTGCTTCCTGCGCGCTCCAGTCGCATGTTGTTAGCAAGCCGCAGCTGTCTGCATTCAAGAATGACACTGCTACAATCACTGCAAACAGGGGTCACGGGCGGCAAGTGACATACGAGCTCCACTATGTGGCATCACTTTGGTGGCCCCAAAAGCTACCTTTTACAGAATCTGGGAAGGTTGCCACAGCAGCATCTCGCCACGTACTTCCCACTGACTTGCACGAGAAAACCCTATGTCCGTCAGCCTTGCTTGCTTTACACGAAGCTTGCCAACAGCCTTCTCCAAGGCACAGAGATGCTCTACGTAGTTAAGCGGAAGGCCCCTCGTGAAAACAAGCCCATGAGAGACTGAATCTTCCACAGGACCTCCCGTGCGGACATGGTTGAGGCAGCCCTACCGCATCGGTGCTACCATCGTGGCCGTCACTGTTGCTATCCGACGCAAGCACGTTTGTGACGATCACCTCATCGGTTAGAAGCACTTGTTTCCAAACCTATGGTGGTGCGCTTTCTTTTCACCGGCGTCGTTGTGCATTGCCGATGATCAGCAGGCAGATCAGCCATCTTCCGTTTTGGCAGCCAATTAAACGAGACTGAGAAACAGTGTGGCCAGGAACGACTTTGACACAATGAACAAAGACAAGCACGAGCGACTTAATCCATTTGCAGAATTGTGCAGAATGAGGGCCATAGAATAAAGAACCAACTCTGAGGGCCGAGCAAGCAAACTGGGAGCAGCGCCGGCAACGTTATCAGCGGAGTTGGCGCGGTCCGTTCGTGTTCGGAGGAGTGGAAGGGCAACATGAGAGATGCGCATGCGGCTGCAGTTGGGGTGGCAGGCGGTCGTGCAGCGGCTCGCATTTCACTGTTTCTTTTCAAGGATTTTGCATTCTACAACCTTTTGGCAGAGACACCCAGCAGGCAGACTTCATCGTTACAACCGATAATGCGGCATGGGGACATAGTAGTAAGCGGGTTATTTCCTCATAGAAAACAAACAAAAGTTGACAGTGCAGCAGCTTTTCAGTGTTGTAACCGATATATTGTTAAAACCAGTATCATTACTAGTGGGTTCGGCTGTATATTGAAACAGCATACAAACACGCTTCATTAAATTGAGGTTCTAAATACGTGGTGTTCTATGAATAGGTTATGAAAAGATAAATACTTCGTTATATCGAGAATTTCATTATACAGTCGCCGATCGTTTATTCGAACCTCACGGGGACTGCGGAAATGTCTTAATAAACAGGTGTCCGAAAAATCAGATTAAGAAAAAAAAAAGAAATCCTTTATTTCCATGCACTTATTCGGGCTCGTCAGTAGGCTTGAAAAAATCATGAATGCGCCGTTGCATGCTGTTCCGTTTACGCGCAATCAGATAAGCCTGAATCTCGGAGAGGGTCATACGGTCACTATAGGCAGCTGAAAGCACAGTCACTGCTTGTACACGCTCCACATGCAACGTGCGTAGCACATGGTGTGTCATCTTCCGACTCAGAGTCATTGTTCTGCACATGTCAGTACAGCAGTATCGGCACCTGTGAAACTGTCAAATGAGACTGTGTCCGAAATCGCAAAGCAGCCGTTGCGCAGGTCTCGGCAGAACATTTTTGGCGTCAGTAGGGAGCTCATCGGAAGGCGACAAATCCTAAGCCTCCTGGCACCCGCTTGCCGGCATTCCCCAGCGCAGTCTGCGCGGGCACTGTCGGCGCCATTAGACACTTGACGCGCTGTTTCCGTATGCCGCGTTGCATCACCGCAACCTCGACACAGCACACAAAGCAAACATCACCACGCCGTCACGCCGACACCAGTCGCACAAATGAAAAACGTGGCCTACTCACATCGTCGTGCACGAAGAAAGAAACAAATCAGCTGCTGGATTGTCTTGACATGGCTTAATAAACTGAGACCAGAACTACTGTAGAGCCACTCTATCGAACCAGGCAGAAACGATGATGATGAGCGGGGATTTGCAGTAGCACCACTTCGTGAGGCAGCAAGGAGGAGGCTCCGTTTAAAACAAAAATGGCGTTCAGCGAGTCGAACCATGCACTGGTCAGAGTTGGTGCATGGTGCTCCCGATCGAGTTGGCCCAAGGAGTGTCTGAAAAATCGGACGAGGGGTTGCAAGGTGTCCGAACTTTCAGCAGTTGTTATACATTATGGTCTATGGGGAGAATGGCGGTGCCGCAAAGCAGACCAAATAATCGAGCATGTCCTAATTTTTGGAGTACGAAAAATCAGTCGGCGACTGTATTGAAGTTCATCATATCGAGGTTTAACCATAAATGCTTACTGACAAGATGCTGTCCACTAGGAATGCGCTGGGAGTTTGTGAAGTTGTCTTTACTGCTGAAACTTTAAAACTTAGTTAAATCGCTAAGTTCGTTATTTTTAAGTTTTTCGCTAAGAGTCCAACTTCGTTATATCAGATATGACTGTAGTAGATTTCAATATTGAATATTGGATTGAATCATGGAAAAAGTCAAGTATCAAACTCAGTTGTACATGTTAGACAACATTTCACAACATTTAGTGCTTACAGGTGTTGGCAAAGGAAAACACGGTGCTGCACATAGTCAGGAGTCTCCTAGCATTGCATATTAAGATTGTAGCAACCTATATCAGTAACTTACGTACATAGAAATCAAGATACAATAGAATCTCATTGGTACGATTTCATTGTACGATTTCCCAACGCCAATGTTTGCAATCAAGAACCCAGAAAGTGACCTAATAGAGCGACTTATTTTCGCCAGTTCCTGTGTTTCCAGCAAGCACAATTTTCAGCACCAACATTCAGTGCATTGCCAAACTGATCATTTCAAGGCTACTAGATCCCATGCAAACAAGAAAATGTACGGGGTGCGTGCAATCGATAACAGTATACAGTCGAACCCAGTTATATCGAACTCTCAAAAAAATGGCTGCCAGTTCGATATATAGGGCATAATTCGATATAAGCCTGCTAAAGGATAGCGACGTCATAAAAGCACATCTCATTTGTAAAAGCACTTTAGTGATGCAACTGGCTTAGTTTCACATGAAATAGTCCTGTATTTTCTGCTTTGGCAACTTTGCTGCCTGTGACAGCACGCACTTCTACACATTGTCTAATGGGTAGGAGCAGCTACGGCCGCAGCCTTCCACATTCGCACAGAAACTCCTTACTAGTGCAAGTGCACCAATCACCTCAGAGGATGTGTGCGAAGGATCATCGTTGCTTTCCTCGTTGCGCCCGCTTTCACTTATGCGCGGTACGATGTCGGCAATGTAGTTTTCATTTTTGGGCTCCCCCATTGTCACAACACCATCATCTGCACTCGCAAGATAATCAACCATTGATCCGTCAATGGCTTCCGGAAATTCTGATGGCTTGCTCCAAACTTTGGCAACACCAGAAATGGCTTTGTCGCACTCATCAGAATTTCGAGTCATCACTGGGCACGCGGAAGCTGGGACATCTGAAGCAGTTTCGGGTGAACCACTTGTACACTGCCGCCTCGATGTTGGCCGTGCATACGCGTCATGTGCCACGGGCACCGTGTCGTTTTGTCTGCTTTAGCCCTACTTTCCCCCTTATCCTTCAAGACCGTGCAGAGAGTGCTCCTCAGAACCTTGTACAGTGCGGCAACATCGTGTTTGACTCGATTTTATGATTTCGAGCTTCAAGGCAAAACGCAAATTCTGCCACTTCGCGCTGGCCATCACAGCAGCTCTGCAGGACAAAGCCCACAAGGTGCAAACACAATGAACGAGAAGCAGCGAGACAACTCATACTTGCATGGCTCTCATGACGGGGGAGCCTCTGATTGGCTGGCTAAGCAAGCGCTGCGGGCAGGTCAGGATCATTTCTTGCAGGGGTGTCAACGGCTCGCCCAACGCGGCACTGACACGGTAGAGAGAGCGGGTGGATGGAGCCACACTGCCGGGCTAAACAACTTTTGGAATGTGTCGGCAGGTTTCCCTGCCTCTGCAAGGAAAGCTAACTTCTGGGGCAACATTGCGCCACTTGTTCGATATATCTGGAGTCGCTGCTATTTTTGTTCGATGTAAGCGTAATTTTTGCTATGTATACTTATTGTAACTATACCGTGTTAAGAAATTGTTCGATATAGGGGATAATTCTATGTGAACGTGTTCGATATAGTCGGGTTCGACTAGCTGCCCGTGCGGCAGCTTCCCTAGGATACTTACCCGCCCGTCTCACGTGAAACCGCTGGTGCGCACTCAGTTTCTTATTCCAGTATCAGCCATTTGCCTCCTGGGTCGTCGCACGCCGCATTCCCAGCTATTGCCGCCAAACTTGTTGCAATGAGCACCTTCACCTATCTGTCTTACAGCACGTGGCGCATAGTGCCATTGCTAGTGTACTGCATGCTTTTAGTAGGTGGTAATCCGAACAGGCTGCCATTTCCCGCTGCAGGCTGAACGTCACATTTCGCTTTCATGCCATCCGGCCATCACCCACCAGCTCGATTTTGTTTCTATTTCCTGTCACTGTCTTTAAACTCTGCGCAATAGAAAAACAACAAAAACTCTCGGGTCGCCGAAGCCCCACCAGCTCGACACAAGTTAGCATGAAAGTCAGCATCTCGTACATGGTGCACAACAATTTGCACAATGCTCCACATTAACTAGATGTCAAATACAGTTGCGCCTGTCATATTTTTTAATTACTTCGCACCTTACATTTTCTCGTTTAGTACGGCATTTTTCTCTCGCTTTTCCAAAGTGTATGAACTGGGTTCTGCTGTATGCGGTATGGCCTACTCTTGTTAAAGGGACCACCAAATTAGTATGCCAGCATTGATCACAGCATAGTTCTGGTATATGAACTTCTGAAAAATATTTTTTTTTTTATCGGTAGAACTTCTGTTGAATCAAGTCCTATTTTTCCTCTGAAACTAACGAATTAAGGGCATTCTGCCGTGCTGAGTACTAATGAGGTTCTTAATTTAATAGCGGACCTGTGTTTTGCGGCAATCTTCGCCTTTTGGTTTTTCTCCAGAATACAGAATGGCTATCCCAAATTTACAGCAGGTAGCTTATATAGAAAGGCCAATCTGTGCTACAGATAAAGGGACCGCACCATCGCATGACTTGATCACCACTCCACGCATAGCCGGCGCCGACAGTTATGAGCAGGCGTCGTCCACACCGTTTCATTGTCAGCTCTGGCAGGATTTGCCCCCGGTCGAAGGTTCTGAAATCTGGAGGGTCATGGCAAATTTGCACAAATGCATGCAGCCATCCATGGCACCTTCACGCCTGCTGTGTAAATCCAAAGCTAGTCCTATGATGAGTTGCTCGAAGCTACAAAAAGAGATGGTTGTGCGGGAGCGAGAGACTGCGAATTGGTGAGTTGCAATGATGGTGGCCATAAACAGCTTTGTTGCCATACTGTGCACTTGTTTTTGTATGCGAGGTGGTTTCTCGGCTTGCCTAATGTCACGTGGCTGTTGTGAATAGATCTGCGTCCGTTCCGCACCAAGCTGTTTACTTTAGTCGCCGACGCCTGATGAAGCCACGCCGATTAGGCCACAGCCAACAACATACACAGAGTTGAAACTAAACTGCTGTATTTGCTCGAATGTAGGTCGAACCCTGTACATTGAACTCTCCCTGAAATAAAAAACTATTAATTCAAATATAGGTCAACCCATATCTTAAAAAACGAAAAAAATTTTGAACATGACACACCTTATTTACCGCAAGTTCAGCCACTAAATCTCTCTAGTCGATGCCACAAGCTGCATCCTCATCGGAACTGCCAGAGAAGTCTTCGTTGGATGCTTCGCAAGAGACCTCGACACTCCAAACAATGCTGTCCTCAGTGAAGTTGAGTGCATCGAACGTGCAGCATTTCTTAAAGCCAGTCTGGAGATTATCCAGGCTGGCTTTATGGTGCACATGGCGAAGGACCTCCATTAGCTCAATACTATTGCTGGCTTCACAAATATAGGCCGAGAATATAGGTCAGGATTCTTCGGTTAAGAATATAGGCCTGAAGCATAACTGCGAGTCGGCCTAGTTGGAACATATTCATATTTATACTTTTTGTGTGCAAACAAACAGGGACGAAGAATAGGGGCAACACAAGGACAAGCGCTTAGGCTCGTCCTTGTGTTGCCGATATAGGCCGATAGCTTATTTTGCACAACATTCTAAAAGCGGGAAGGGGGAGGTCAACCTATGTTTGAAGAAATACAGTACTGTTTGTCGCAACTGCTGCTGACAAAACCGTGGTTGCTGTCGATGCGATGACGGATGGCGGCTACGCAGTTCTGAAGACACGCAGCCAATGCGGTGTCATGCGCGGCAGTAAACACAAAGAGTAAAAGAACAAATAGCACGAAGCGTTTGTTCCTGTTGTTCCCGTACAGTATGGTGATGAATGTGGCGATATTGACTCCGCCGCTTGATTTCGGTGGGACACTAGTGCCTGTTTCGCGTTGTACATTTGCATCTTTTCGCACTAGCTGCATTTTGAGATACAGTGGAGTCTCTATGGAAATCGCTTAAATGGAACTGCCTCTTAAACAGAACACCATTGTGCCACTGATGGTCCAAAGACGTGGAACGTACTTGGCCTCGTGGAGGAGTGAGTGAACATGAGGCTGGGCCCGATGCTCAGAACGTTTGACAGACATGTTTATATTTACATATATACAAGAAAATGCAAAAAAATACAGAAAAGTTGATGAAGTTGCAGTCGCCGATCACTACCGCTGTCCGTTGCTCCTTTTATGCCTTGCGTGATCATTGTTCAGTCACTTCCCCCAATCCGGAGGTCGGTTGCCCTTTCCCAAAAAAGGGAACTTGGTTGGAAACACGCGCATATCACTGTGCACAAAAAGGGAGAGGAGGGGAACTTACACTGACTCCGATCGTATTCTGACAGGTGATGGCTGTATCATTGCACTGACTGCGTCTCCGGCTTGGACATGCCAATTTGTGCGGCTGACAGGTGGTGGCCATGTCATGCTAATTGCTCAAACCTCTCCTGAACGAGGTACTCCTGCGCTGGTCATAATTTATCCGTGTTGAGAACCGTTTTGACGAGGCTGCCAACCCATTCCCCATAATCGTGCGAGCCGTGACCAGAGGTTGTCGCGGGGCGAGCGGCCGATCACAACACCATCCTCATGGTTGGTTGGTTTTGTATTCATGCAATTGTATTCAGCTTTGTCTCTCAGTAAATGGAATATCTGATAAACGAAACCAATTTCCCTGGTCCCTTGAGGTTCAGTATAAAGTCCACTGTATGTCTGGAATAACTGGTGTGAGGCCAAATACGTCTGAATTAATGAGTTTGATACCATTAAATAATTAATACAGGGAATGCTGGGATCAGAGCAGGGGTCAACTAGGGGCCAACT
This sequence comes from Dermacentor variabilis, assembly GCF_050947875.1. NCBI lineage: Eukaryota > Metazoa > Arthropoda > Arachnida > Ixodida > Ixodidae > Dermacentor > Dermacentor variabilis. Next base: position 88,721,729 of record NC_134576.1, read on the forward strand.
AGGCCACTGTTGATTTTTCACCCATAGAAATGGAATAAGATGAAATGAAATAACATCGCAAGGTACACTGCTTTCCTGGGGTGTTTCTTGAGTCGCACTGTGTTAAATGGAAGCTTTCTGGGGTCACAGGCTGCCACTGTGCAGACGAAGGCTGTACACGGCCTCTTCTCTCCACGAAACATAGCCGCCAGCTCACAAAGAAAGTTACAACAGTCCCACTCGCATACGTAAATTTGGCAAACTCACTCGCGAATCGGCTCCCTCAGACCAAACTGCGAGTCTGAGTAGGTCAAGGTAAGTCTGAGTGAGTGCAAGCTTGAGTCTCAGCGAGTTGTTGAGAATTCGTTGAGAATTACTGCACTAATTCAAAGAAAGGTTAGACTGTTGCCGTGCGTCCTCCTGCATGGTGTCCCTTTCCTTGCGTTAGCACCCTAATTTCTTACGATCATCATGAACCAACTATCCCCTCGAGGTGTCCTTCACGAGTTGAGCCAAGTTCGAGAAGGTCTCAATCTGAGCGAGTCGAGCGCAAGTGGCCGCGAGTTGGAGTCTCCGAGTTGAGCCTAGTTTGAGTAGGTGCAAATCTGAATGAGCAGGGGCGAGTCAGAGGGGGCGTGCTCACACGTGACATTTCTCCTGGCACCCCCTTTACCTCGTTGCAGTTGCACCATTGAGGTGAGTGAGCTGGCAGCCAAGGACCTCGAAGCCAGCGTAGCTGGCTCGGACGAAAACGACTGCCCTGCAGCCACCACCATCGCACCCACCCTGCTCATTGCGGGCGCCACCGTCACCGAGACTGACACCGACGGCCCACTTGGCACCAACGGAGCTGCCGCAGCTTCAGAACAGTTTGCCTCTGTCTAGCCCACCAGCAAGAGTCTAGCAGCTGCCGCGTGTGCTCTAGGGGTCACTAGTGCACTGACCGGCCTGCCTTGATGCCCATTGCTGACAGGTTTCTGTTGCTTCTTTAAATTCCACTGTTCTGGTTCCACCATCATCTCTAGTGCTCAGTTTATGTGACTACATTCTGCCCCATTTGGTGCCTTCGTTTTTATTTTGTTAGTAGGTCTAGATATGGGGGGGTGTTTGTCAATAGGTACGGGTCAGTATGTAGTCAGTGCTACTTGCAGTACCGTCTTGTTATAACCACCTGTGATATCAGCAAGACTGGCAGTGGGAGCCTTTGAACCACTTGATACAAGCTATGTGACCAGCGGTCATTGGTTTCATTGCATTAGTCGCGGACACCATGGTGGAGATGAAAGAAGGTGTTGCCGCCAATAAAGCAGAGCCTATTGTTATGCCTTCAACGTATTCAAAGTAGACCAGCCAGCAAAAATGCTGCCTCCTGCAAGTTCTTGTCTCGATAAGCATGTTAACACGTGACTGTGCATATTTGCTAGCGTGCAGCCTCGCTGATGTCACTGATGGTCTTCACCGAGTGATAGTGCAGGTATCGATTACTAGAGAGCTTTAGCTTGTCCAGTATTTGGGTGAGCGCAGGCGGACTGGGCATTTGGGTGGAGGGGTGGAGGCGTAAACACGAGTGGCCTGCATGGTGCGTGATGCAGAGCTCAAGCATAGCTAATATTGCGGTAACCAAGTGTATTTTACTTTGCCGTGGGTGTAAACTTTTGGCAGCAGCACGGTTACACCACTGCAAGAAATTTGCACAAGCAGCGAAGGAGATTGTACACTTAGTCACTGCAATATTGGCGGGTTTTATCTGTTTTAGCTCTACGCCATCAGGTGGCAGCACTACACAGGCCGCTCTTGTTTACGTCGGTGTTTACCCAAATACAGGACAAGCTAAAACTGTTTACTGGCTGTGTTTTCATCTGTTCCTCTCAACATCAATCTGGCGCCTGCGGAATGGACCTTCAAATTTCATTGCCAGATTCTCTGGCTGCTTCACTTAGTATTTGTTGTCACCAGGTAATCACCAAATTGCACTCTGTAGCTCATGGGTAGGCTTGGTTTAATAATGTGAAAGAAATTTTGTTCCTCCCTTCTTGTGGTGTCTTAGTGCCACCCACAGCTGCGAGCTATTTCGATCTGTGCTATAGCAAGTCTTTTGCACAGTCAGCTGTCGGCACAGGGGGTCGGTCAGGCATAGAGACCCGCGGAACGGTGTGGCATCAACTTCCTTTCCACTCTGTCATCCTCATCCCTGTTTTCTTGCGGAACAGTCTCCCCAACGTTGTTACAGCACGTGTGTACTGGACACGACTCGGCTGCGCCGACCAGTGGTGTGGACCACACCGTACCTGAACACACGGCATCACCGCGGACTTGTTGGGGATGAACTTTGTGTGTGTGTGTGTGTGTCTGTGAACAAGTGAGACGATTTTTATCTACAACTACTCTACCATTATTTTTTTTATGAACTCATCGTGGACTTGGAAGATCGAGTGATGACTCATTAGTATCAAAGGACTTCTTGTGAAGACGAGGACTCGCATCAGCGCTGCGCTGCATGAGCCGCGTCGTCTGCTCTGGTTGCTGTGTACCGACTGCATCAAGCCTATGCTGCATTGGGCTGTGCCCCTAATGGAATTGGGGTGGTGGGCAGGCCACATTTCGTACCCACTGCCCTCATGTGCTGCGGTCTCCCATCGAGCTAATAATGTTGGTCACGTTGATTGAGTAGTAGGTCTTACAACAAAGTATGTGTTGGGAGAACCCGCGCTTAGTACTGCTCGTCTCTCGATTGTTAATGTTGGCACCAGACCTTTTTCTTTCTTTTTTTTGCATGTAGGTGCAGAAAGTATCTCATAAACTGAAAATGTTTTGGTAAATAGAGGCTCGCAATGATCGAGGGAAAATCTTCAGGAAAAGAAAACAGTAAATGCTGAAGTGGCTGCGCATAGTAAACACTGTGTAAACAAAATTGCAGCTTTGATGGCGACTGCAGCACGGGAGACACAGCTCCAGAGACCAGAGGCAGGCTGGTGTAGGCGTACAGCGTGCTGTGTACAGTGTTTAGACTTTCTTTTTCTTTGTTAGATTTTGCAAGGTGTATATTTATCAGAGCAATGTTGGTGAGAACTGGGAACAAGATGGCCGCCGACTGGCTGCAGATTGTGCATTGTTAGATGAGGAGGAAAGAGGGATTGCAATGGTTATGTGCAGGCTGGTATTTATGGCCACCAGAGTTTTGCAATGATGGAAGCGGCGCATGTCTTGTATTTATTCTTTTTTCCTTTGAACAGTAGGTAATTGTTTGTCTTGCGCCACCTTAGTATTAAAGTGGCTTGGGGCAGTGGTTACTGCTGCTGCTGTTCCCTGCCATTTGGTTTCACAGCGAACCAGCGAAACCTTAGGAACAGGGGATAAAGGGAAATGCTTTTTTTTAAAGAAAAAGCAAGTGTAAAAAAAGAACAGGCATGATCGCGCAATCAGTGCCCTGCTACCATCCCCACAACACCCACCCGATTTGGGGGGATCCCCGTTGTGGGTTACGTGAAACAACCATAGCAAAATGAGAAACGGAAGAAAAAGGAAGACTTTCTTCGGGAATCCTTTCGGGAGGTTTTGGTTTGCAGCAGTTTTGCGAGACGCACTCGCAAAGGCGACGACTCTAGATTACTTTCCTTTTGCCTGCGATGACAAAGAAGCCGGTGAGGCCTCTTTCTCCATCGGACAAAAAAAATAAGACAGGCAGCCCCAGTGTTCATTCAATGTCACTCCTCTTGACTCTCTGTTAAACGCTAGCCTCCCACCCACAAAAGGCAGCTGAAGCACCGCCACTTGTTTCCAAGTTGACAGGGAGTTATGTGATGTGCCATAAGCTGTGGCCTTCTTCCAACAGTAACTGCATTGGCTTTCTGTTGCACACAGCGGAGCCATTGCACAATGATGATCAAAGACACAAATGCTTACTCAGTTTTAGAAAGCGAAATAAAAACAAACTGAAGCAAGGAAAAGAAGTTGCGCCGTAAAAGCGCCAACATGGCACTAAACTTGCTGCTTGAGACACCATGCTTGCAGAACTTTGATGGGAACAGTCTTCTATTTAATTTTTTTTTTTTTCCTTCCTTAGACCTAATGAGAGGCGAAGGGCGCTTGTTCGTCCTCACCCCCTCCCCCCACTCCCGATTTTTATATTCAATGTTCTTAAGGCAAGGCGAAAGTGTCGCAACCTTTCAAACTAAGCATCCTGCTTCTACTACTAAATGTCGTAGACAAGGTACTCCGCGCATAACTGACTTCAAGAACAAGGGAGCTCAACGCAGAGTTCCATGCCACAAAATAAACGGAGGTGAATATGTCTTGCAACCGTCAAGACTTTTCTGTTGCGTGCATGCAACTTTTAAGAGACAGCCCACACACAGCCCAGCGCTTTTAAGCGACCCTGGGCAACCGAAAGCTGAGGGTAGACGACGTAATGAGAGACGTAATGTTAACGTGACAAAATATGGCATCCTGAGCAGGCCTGTTTCCTGCAAATAGCGATGACCAGACTTCATGCTTAATGCGGGTGGGTATTGGGGTCTCCGGGTGCTTGCCTATTCTTCGAAATGCTCGACGAGGGCTCTTTCTTGGCACCAAGCAGCGAAGTGAAGACCGAGCCGGCGCAACTGCAAACCGCAGCAATGGTTCTCTCTCCCGACTGCACGCACCCGCCCCCTTTCACCGTGCCCCGCAGCATAAATTGCATGAGTGATATAAAGTATCGATTTTTTTTTTCTTTTTTTGTAAGCCCGTCTGGTTGCACTGGACAGGGGCAATGTGCTTGTTGCATCCTGCATTTTTGTTTTCTTTAAACTCCCCCTTCCTGCAATAATTGCAGCTTTTCACTTCTTGAAAAGTTTGGTGCAGACGACGCTTAGCAGCGTCTGCCAGTTGTACCAGCTATACTTTAACGCTAGATCGAGTGTAGGTGGGGAGCCAGGTAGCCTCAGTGCTTTTGTGTAAATGTGTCAGGCAGTTGTTCACTGCTTTGCTATAGGACCAGCTCCTATTTTTTTTTATTCCTTTAGTTTTTGCTTTTGGCGCTCTTGTGTTTTAATGGGTAGCGGCTGCCCCTTCCCATATAGCGCCCCTCAAGTTTTTCTGAAGCCGTGTTCATTTTGTAGTGGCGACTGTTTCTTGGTCCTCGTAGTGAAGGCTTCAGTGACGTGTCAAGCAGCATTCGCATCTGATATTTTTTTCATTTGCTGAAACTGCTTCGATGCCCATAAATGTACCACTATATTGAGATGAGTTATGGTGTTTGTCTGCGTAACGCCGGGCCTAGCGCCTTTGATATGCATGCCAGGACATGGCACCATTAGGCGGTCGCATGTTTGAAATGTGTATTATTATCATGATTATCATTATTATTATCTGTGCTAGGAAACTGCTGCAGTGAACAAACGCGGGAGAGAGCGAGAAAAAAAATTCATGTAGTAGCATTAACACCAAGCACCAACGTTTGCCACTGTGTGCTGTGGAAAAAAAAAAAAACTCATTACAAGTGGGTGCACTATATCGGTTTGTTAGACAAATGTACTTCTGCAGTATTGCATTCTTCATTGTTTAAACTGCTCGCTGACTTTTTGCCTTTTCTAGGCTATCATGACCCTAGCACTAAGTGAGTGAGTGCTGTGCTTTTTTTTTTTTTTTTTTGTCTCGATTCTTTGAGAAAACAGTGTAAACTTTTGTGCTTTGTGAAGCTTGTCAACGTGAAAAGGAGAGAAAGCTTGCTTTATGGCCAAAACGTGGCCCAGTGGGTTTGTCAGGATGTGGCTGGCACACAAAACGGAGGAAACTGTGGGCATTCTTGAAAATATTTGCTGTTGCAAGCATTTATGTGAGCCCGAAGCAGGAAAACCCTCAGACCCGTGGTTTCTGCTCGAAGGAGGCACGTAACCCCGGCAGTCACCTTTGAAGTTGCATTCCCTTCTCCTGTTTTGGAAGCAGCTCGTGAAGCGTGTTCTCGTAACCCGTAATGATTCCAATGAATTTCCAAGTGGGTGGGTGCGTATATCGCATGTTTTAGCAGGCCATTGCGAAATTATTTTCTGTCCGGTTGAAACGGGCTGTAGTTGCACTCTGCAGCAGCTGCCTTAGCTATCTCAGCTTTGAAATCCATTGCAGGGCAATTGCCTGGTGGTTATCGTTTAGGCATGTTGTCGAACTGAACCAAGGTTCCGATCTTAAATGTAGATATAATCGACCCTCACGCAAAAACAGGCTTGGCTCAGTTTGTTGCAAGATGTGTTGCACTCCTGATTCACATTGTTTCCTCCATTGTGTGCTTGCTTTGTCGTGACAAAACTGTCAGCAAGCCTCGTAAATGACACTATAGGCACCGGACGCGCAGGCTGTTGCGTCTTACAAGGGCGGGATACAGGCTCAATGCGTACGACACAACTGTTGGTCCGAATTGTTTTACAGCATCTGCCTATGAGTTTTTTCTCGCCTACTGGCAGGCGGCAGTTCCTCGTCGTCAACAGCTCCTAGTTGCTTTCAGGTTCTTAACCTGGCTCGGCCTGTCTCCTTGTTGGTTGCTGTTGAAACAGGAGCCGTTACGCTCTCGGCGACGAGGCCAGCAGGATGTGCCCATATGGCCCAGCAGACTCACAGGCTGGTTGCTGTCATGTTCCAAGTACAATTAGAGAACAAGTAGCCTGCAATTTTTTTGGCCTGCAGTATTGATGTGCAAGCATCAACAGGGAGGAAAGCTTAGGCCCCTGGCAACGCTCATGGGTTGAGTTGAGCCTTATACCCCAATCACACGGGGAACTTTCATTTGCAGTCAAGACCAAATGGGATCAAATTTATCGATGGCGATTGGCTCCCCTCCGCAGCTTGCATAAAGAAGCCAATTGAGATTCAGAAGATCGTTCCTCATTGAGCTCGGTTGCGATTGAAAGTGCCTCGCGTGACTGGGGTATTACTCATCTCACTTCTGCACCTGAACTGCGGTTGTAGCCAAGCTCTAGGCGCAGTGCATGCTTCTAGCAATATGACTCATCAAAATTTTCAGGCTGTAATGTGGTTACCTCGTAAATTGATTGGGCCTGTACACTAGCTCTTCGCAGTGCATCAGCCAATGTGCCATGGAGTGCCAGGTTGGAGCAAGGCATCGTTGAATTTTCTGCATATATAGCATGTCTCTTTGGTTATTGTTCACTCGGAGTGCACCTTACTAACCTGTCTGCCCCCTTTTTTCTTCTTTAGGCCAACGTGTTGTAGTAAGTGGGTTGTCTGTATAATTGTCAGTTTTTTGGCATGAGCATTTATTACGCTATGGTAACCAGTTATCTTGATAAGCAGTGTATCTTCTTAACATTAATCAGTGTCGCGGGGAAGGCCGCACTACAGCTGCAAAAAAAGGAGACTGGGAGAAGAAAAAGAAAAATGTGGATTTAATAAGCGTCGCCGCGTACCATAACTCCAGTTACTGTATGCGATTGCATGTCTTGCATGGGTTTCCCCGAAGCCCACATTACTGTCAATTTGTAACTTCTTTTTCTTGCAGCACATGGTCTTCGTAATTATTTTTTTTTACACTTTCTCCATTGTAAGGAAGAGCAGGATGATTCAGAGAACAGTCAACAGAAGAAGCCTTTTCGCTAAGAAGGCTGGCTTAGTAGGTTCACGGAAGGCACTGACAAATTTGTGTTGAAGAGGGGACAATTTGTAATTGGGGCTGGGATAAAGTTTGAATCAAAGCGAACCAGGGATGAAACGGCCTCGGTACGGGAGGGGAAATGCATGCGACAAAGAACATGGCTGAAATTGGACTGTGTACCGGGCTGAAAGTTGGTTAACGGTAAGCAATCTGTGTTGGCGAGCATGGCGCGTGTGTTGGGAGTCAACTTCGCCGAGAGTAGAAAAAAAAAGCATCTTGTGTGAGCAGGCGCCTCTGCGATGCCCGGCGCGTCGGCAGTTGTGCGTCGTCATGCTGGTCTCTGGAGAGGGATGTAATTCATGTGTTGCCAGTTTTGTGAATAAAACTGATTTGTTTTCCTCACTGGCGACTCCTCTCAAGTTAGTCACGGTCGTGTTGTACGGCACATCGTGTGCATTCGCAGGGCTCGGGTGGAATTTCATGGATTTGCTTTCATCTGGTTTTTAGGCAGAAGCATTTGCAGCAGAGATGAAGATTACTGTCCTCTTCGGAATGTGATCCAAGTCTCATGTGGTAAGTAAAGTATGACAATCTAGTATTTGGTGAAGTATTTGGGGTGTGTGTAATGCATAAAAGTGCAGGAAGCTGCTAGAATGGACACGTAGCGCAGTATATAAGATAATGACAGTCTTCCCGTTAAAAATGTGTCGGTAGAAACACTTCCAACTTTTGGCAAGAGGTTACATTTCCTACATGCTGCATACACCAATCATTTTTAAACCGTGAGGGTTTTGTGTGCAAGTCCATTTGGTGGCAGTATAGATGCTACACTACATTTTGCTTCACAGGCTTGTCAAACTGTGTGATTGGAAGTTGACGGGGCTCAGTTGAACGAGGACCAGTGCAGGCACATCAGCAGAGGCGGTTCAGTGGCACAGAAGTGGATGCCACCCTAACCTCTGCACCGCACAAGCACACCTAACACCCGTTGTCCTACACCACAGGTGGTGCAGTTGCGATGGTAAAGTCATAACGCTGGTAATATGTGCACCTGCGAGGCAGAAGCCTGGGAGACAGCGGCGAAATGTGCAGTCAGTAGGCCTGTAATGTATTACCTCTTGTTGGGTTAAGTGTTTCATACTTCTCGTGGTGGAGAAGAGGCTAAAACTGTCCTGTCCAGTCATCTTTTTAAAGGTATGTTTGTCTTTTCCACCGCAAAGGATCAAGAGGCCATAGGTGCTCAGGAGAAAGAGGGAAATGCAGGGATGTTTACCATGTTGCGTTTGGTTTGCTACCCTACACTGGGAAAGGTGGAAGCAGGAAGGAAGGAAGGTTCAAAAAGAACCTATGCATGCGAGTGTTCACTACACATTCAAGGGCGATTGCAGAGTCCTCTGTATATACAGCGCAGCAGTGGCTTTCCGTGTGGATGACTGACGAGTCCAGAGTCCATATTTTTTCACTGCTGCAAGTGCGGGGTACGTATGTCACAACTTTTGCAAGCCGTGCAGTTTGCTACAGAAATTACTCGAGAGAACTCAAGCTCTAGTGTCTCCAAGATCAAGTATGGGAGCTCAGCCAGTACGGTAATTTGTAGTTCATGGACCTGCCTAAACATTGTCCTTCTGGCTTAAAATGGTGTTGTGACTGCGAACTGGTTATTTTTAACAATATGTTTCATTGTAAATGCAGTGATTCACAATGATTACACATGTGGGCAGGGATTAATTGCCTTGGCGTGTTTCGAAAACTGTTGAGTGCTTGGGAAATTTAGAAAGTGTAGTAAATAACGTCACTAGAATGTTAGAAACTGCAGGCACAGACTTAAAATATCTATGTACTAACCATCACTTCTATGGTAGCTGACTGACCACAGTGCTCTATTAATTTTAGGTGAAAACTGTGCTGCAAGTGATGCCATCCAGTTGACTTAGTGTAGCATGCAGAAGCTGTCTTTGTGCTAGCAGAGGGTGTTCTATATCTCAACTTTGTCAAACAGCAAAATTTGCACAAGGTGCTGTCCAGGCAGTGGCGTAGCTAGGTCGTCTGGCACCCGGGGCCCATAGGTCTTCTGTCACCCCCCTCCCCGGGTGTAGCCGGCGGAAAGAGGGGTGTCTTCAGACGTATATGACACCCCCCCCCCCCCTCACTGGCCCCTTGCACCCGGGGCCCCCGGCCCCCCCCTGTTGCTACGCCACTGTGTCCAGGCATTGCATGGTGAACACTGGCTCAGGGTTTGCAAGAATGGAGAGCTGGGCAAAGTGGTTTGGCAACACTGGTGAAAGGACAGGAGTTGGAAACCCGCAAGATGGAGAGAAGCGATTAATTAAGGAAAAATTGGACATCCACCCATTTATAGCAGCTGCTACAAAGGAAACCCGTACGGGTTCCACGAAAGAAAAGCCTCGTAGCTGAAGAAAAATTCGTCCTGGTCCGGGACTCGAACCCAGGACCGCCGCCTTTCCGGGGCAGCCGCTCTACAAACAATGCTACGAATGGGTGGATGTCTTATTTTTCCTTAATTAATCACTTCTCTCCACCTTGCAGGTTTCCGCAGAACTGCTACGTCAAGCTCCTGCCTTTGCTTCGAGTTGTTGACAAATTCGACTTCACCCTGCCATCTGCTAGCCGCCTGGTTAGCTCAGATGATAGAGCGGCTGCCCTGGAAAGGCAGTGGTCCCGGGTTCGAGCCCCGGACCAGGACGAATTTTTCTTCAACTACGAGGCTTTTCTTTCGTGGAACCCATATGGGTTTCCTTTGTAGCAATTGCTATGAATGGGTGGATGCCTGATTTTTCCTTAATTGGGGAAAGGAAAGTGCGAAAGGACACAAGAAAGGTACAGCTTCCGCACTGTGCTCCTTTCCTGTATCCTTTCACCAATGGCTCGGTGTACGTGATAGGTATGTGTACGTGATAGTGCTCCAAGAGAAGAAATGTTCAGTGGGAAAGCTACTTTTACATGTCTGTCAATGTTGAATCCATGTGCAGCAATTGATTATTTCTAAACTTATTCTGCCTTCGCTGTCGCATTGCTCAATACTGCAGCTTGTAAGTTGCATGCGTGTGTATATGAAATGCAACTTTCTTGACACAAGACTTTTGCATATGCACCTAACACTTAAATCCATCTATCATGAGTAATGATTATTTCTAAATCGATCTGGCTGTACCTGCACTTACATGCTTGTGTATGTATGTATTTAATGCACTTCGATTGGCATAAGATTTTTCTTTGAATAGGCCAGGAAGTCTATTAGCAACGAACTGCAATTAAAAGCCGAAGTGTGGTTATGCAGCTCGGAATGTTTGTTGCCATAAAATTCAGGAAGTGCACCTTTGATATTAAATATAACTGCGGAACTCTGGTTTTCGCAACTTGATGAAGTGTTTTCTTTGCTTAGTTGTGTTATGGTGCTTTTTGCATAAGGTGTCTATAGCCCTACAGCTGCTGACAGAGTACCATGCCATGAACTTGGCCTTCAATAAACCGGCAGTCCAGGCCTCCTGTAACTCTATTGTAGGTCTAACTTGCATTTTATATTTATGCATTTGGGACCTAATGCTTTCAATGAAAGCTATGTCAGAATGCTGATAAAAGTAAGGCACCATATGCTCCGTTCTATTTGAAATGCTTCGTTTTTATTGGAGTGACCAATGCCTGCATTACCTTACCACACATAGCCCAAAATGCTGCAGCTGTAGTAGTTTCCCTCAAGTTCTTGCAGTGAGAAAAATGCACCACCTGGTAGGAAAAAGTGCAGCTCCTTTGAATTGAGGTGTCATGAAAGCAAAACGCTCACGAATTGCCGTTTGTAGAGCTCGATTTTCCCTTACGCCAATACTGAAACAAAACTGTCATTGGGAGAGTTTTGCAGGCAGCTACTCAATGATTGTTTTGCCACGTACGTTGCTTCTCAACTGCCAGCTACTCGAAGTCGCATATCGTCAGGCAGTTGCTTAATTAACTGATTGCATGTCTTCCATCTGTGTCAGCTGTTGGGAAAAGTAATGCGAGCAATCGTCTACGGGCCCGGTTTCATCCGAAGCCATTCCTTCGCTCAATGGCAGTGGCAGGTGTGGTTGCATGTTTGAAAGTTATAGAAACCAGCCCTAAACAAGCGCCAAGTTACGAGTCACTAAATTATAAAACTCAAACGCAGCGATCTACTATGACTCTTTCGCACACTTATTGAAGCAGAGCAATAGTCGCGCGAATGAATGAAAAAAAGCATCGGGGACGCGTACCGATAATAATTTTGACGTCGCGTTCCCATTTCAAACGTGTGGGCAATGAAAATTCCTCTTCTGCAAGAAACGATGCTCTGAATGATAGTACCGCAATGATCTAGTTTCAAATATGTAATATATTCAGTGGGTAGATGGGTGCGTTCGCACTGTATGCATGACGTATGCCTGCAACCACACATTGGAAGACGCGCTCATTCATTCCAACCGAATACACTTCGTGCGGCGTTTCCGGAAAGTTAACGGGAATGTTAAAACGATTAGAACGTGCTACACGTAGGCCTAAGCAGCCCGAGAAACCGCCACGAGGGGCGGCCACTGTTTACGTGCGTGACGGCACGTAGCGTTTGACCTGGTTCGCGTAGGGGTCGAACTGCGCTTGCGCGAGCGCGCATACCAATTTGCCCGCTCTTCTCGGTGAGCAGAGCACAGAAGAACAGACTTAAACCAATTAGGACGTACGCTTTATTTCCAAGTATGCGGATTTACAACTACAAACAACCTGTGTCGCACCGAGCCGGATCCTTTTGCACGGCACGGAAGCGCGACGCTCCGCGCAGTCCGCCATTTTTAAAAGGACTCGCCGCGCGTACCTTGTCGGATCGTGCCAGGGTGTCAAACGTCGCTTTCCCAGACAGCAACATGCAGCACTAACCACAAAACACCTCCTGCATAGGAAAACGACGCCGGCCATGCCGTGTAGTCGACGATAAAGAATGGACCGACGACATAAACAACTCGGGCGCCGGCGCGGCGGAAGAGCTGCTGCGGAGGTGTCGCCACCTGTTGTGCGGTTTTGACGTCACCGTCAAGATGGCAGCCAAGGCGAGAGCGTAATGTATGAAACCGAGCGCTAGCTGACTTTTCGCATGTGCGTCGCGCGCCGTTGGAGCTTGGAGCTGCTGTGGACACCGATGTGGTAAAGCAACGGAATACAGTGGACGAGGCCGAATTTCCCAGGGCTCCGGCCGCGGGAAGGAACTGCGTCCGCCAAGATGTTCAACGTCGAGCAGCAGCAGTTCGGCAGCCTCCTCAGTCATTCTCATTATCAAAACAACATCGTCTCCGCCGCCGCTGCAGCAACACGACAGCCCTGGTATGTCCTACTTTCGAGCACGGCGTTCGCGACAGCCGCGTCCACCGTATTCCGTTTCCTCGTCGCGCGGAGCGACATACTTGCGGCATTCTTTCTCCGGGACCCGTGCACGGGCCGATTCGGCGGCGGTCTCGTGGGGGTGGGCTAGCGAGCTTTCGGAACTGTGCTTTGCGAAACTGCCTGAAAAAAAATCTGGTTCCAAGTGTCCCGGCCGGAATTAGAAAGTTTCGTTAAAGTTGAAAAGGGGGGGGGGGGGCTTGTTTTCGCTGGCTTCGTGTCTGGGGGCATTGAGGAAAAAGTGAGGCCCGGGGCGCGCCTTTTCGTGATCGGTGCCGTTGACCCCCGCGCAGCAGGCAGCGCGGGGAGCTCGAAAAAGAATCGGGTCTGTCATTCCAATCATCGGGCGCGCGCATTGTAACGTCACACGCCCCGCGCAACCGAAGCACGCACGCGTGCGCACAAACAACAACAAACGCGATGAAAGACGGAAAGGGGACACCGAAATGCCGCATCCCATACAGCGCGTTCGAACGGGAGCGAACGGCGCCGCCTTCTCTGTTGCCCGGGCGCGTAAACAACGGGCGCCGTGTAGTACAGAGCGTGTGGATCGCGGCGATAAAAAAAGCAACTGTCGCGGCGATAGACTTCAAGGCTGCCGTGCTGCGTTCGGCGCCGACGACATGCTTGTTTTCGTGCTGTGGATGGACGCGCGCCGCGGGTCACGCCTTTGCACAGCGCGATCCGACGACGAGCGGTTGAAAAGCGAACACATGTTCCGACCACTACTGCGTGCGCGAACACTGCCGTGCTTTCGGGGTGAAAAAAAAAAAAAAAAAAACGCGAGCTGTTGAGGAGGCCGTAGAACTAAATAGGCAGCAACAAGGATCACGACGTGACCCCATGGCGCCGCAAACTTATTTTCCAGGTCCCCGAAGCGTTGCGCGTTTTGGAGCAGCGCGCGCGCCGTTGTTTATTCCCCTCGACTCCGCGGCCGCCCGTTTTGCGTTTGTGCGTTTGCGCTTGCCGCGATTCAGGTTCGGCGCAGTTGGAGGACCTGGGTGGGGGTGTGGAGGCTAGACTAGCTGAACCTGTTATCTTCATTGAAAAATGTTCCCCGTGCCGCGTAAACTTTGGCCGCCCCGTGTCCAAGGCTAGGGGGGAAGCCGGACTCGTTTTAATCGTTTCCTTTATCATTATTTCTTTGCTTCCCTCTTCCCGGCAAGTGGTTCGCCTCTTGCAGATGTTTCTCTCCCAGTGCCCCTCGGTCCTCACCGTTGTTGTTGACGCGCCCACCTCCGCATCCGTTGTTCGATTGACTTTTATGAGAGCGGGAAAAACAGAAGGCAACAGAAAGCTCCGTTATAATCGCGGAAAAAAGATCTTTACGGAGAGGCAGCCGCGAGGTGGCAAAAATACAGACGCGGTTGTTTACGGCAAGAGCGCGTTCCGGTGTCCCTCCAAATGTTGGCTCTAGGAAGAGAATTTCGTTTTCGAGGTTGTTTACCGCGTTGAGCTTGAGCACGGCGCGCGTTTCGAGACCGCCGTCGTACTTACACGCGCTCCACTCTTCCAAGGACGTGGAACTGTAATCGCCGCGGCCCGGTAGTTTTATTTTTGTCCGACTGTTTTCCCGAGTTGGCTTATGCAAATGAGCTCCGCTCTTTCACTCCCTGCGCCTCGTTCTGTCCCTGTCCAGCTTTCTTGCGTTCCTTTTCCAGTAGCCGTGATTGTCGCCAGTGGCATTCGTGTGGTTTCTTGGCCTCGACGTTGAGCTGCCGATCGTGTTTCCGGGTTGAAATCGATTTTGAACGCTTGCCGTCAGAGTTAACATCAAACTTCATTCCCTCTATTATGAAATTAAAGCCAAAAGCAAATTTGAGCGAGATGCCTGCCCTTGCCCAATCGCGATAGAATGTCGACCGCGATTTGCTCTCTTCCCCAGCTTGTGCAAATGAGCCACTCGAGATCGAGAAATTCGATCGCAATCGAAAATACACTCTGTGTTGTTGAAGGTGATGAAGATTTCTGTTTGAGGTGATTTGAATGTGCCTGCTTAATTCGATGTTTGAACCTTAATTATAGCCTTTTTTTTTTATTTTTAAACTGCTATAGATAACTTGAGGCAAAACGCAAAAAAAAATATGACACCAGAAGGCAATGAAGACACAGTGCTATAGAAGTCTCTTCTTTGTTTGGTTTGCATCTGATTGTGGCTGTATGTAAGGGTCTGGGCTTACTTGATTTTTACTTACACTTGCCGCAGATTACTTTTCATTGTGGTGCATTTGTGTGTTTGCTACGAATGAAAATTAATTTGGAAGTAGCCCTATCGTATACCTGCATGGAAGCCATCAGCCACTGAAATAAAGGATTTGCAATACCCGGAATGTACTTGCCTTCTGTCTCGTCAGACCTTGTAGGTGCTTTAGAATGTGTGAATCAAGATGTCAAGATGTACTTTGTCCTCATCAATAATCAGCTGATATTCTGTTGTAGCAATCATATTGAAACACACATCGCTTCACAGTATAATAGAAACACAGCTGTACAGTATAACAGAAAATGACTAGTTTACAAAAAATTCAGTAAGCAAGAGTGATCTTACACCTGAACTTGTTATTTACCAGGAAAGCTAAAGTCAGCTTCAAACTCGCATATTGAAAATAAATGTTCGCTCTATTCAATTTTTTATAGGAGCAAGCAGCGTCCATTTAAATGATTTTTTGGAACCTCTGGAGGCACATTCTGTATAATCACTCATTCTCACTAACGTATAAGTTTGGTTTCCTCAATCACCTCGATGCTTTTTTGGCATTCATCACCCACAATTTAAAGAATTACTGACTCATATTCTTTAGTTGTAGAAGCTCTGCCACAAGCTTTTCGCAGGCAAATGTATGACACTTGGAAAGTATGAAGGTTGGTAGACATTTGAAAGGTATTTTAATGTAGTACGAATGTTATGGGGAGAGGGGCTCTCTTGAAATGTTGCACTTGGCTTTACTGACATTATCATGATGCCTTGACACAGAAAGAACTTTTATGATGTGTAGCAATAAGGGCAGGTATGATGATGTTGCTCACAAAAAAATATATGCATGCTACACATGTTCCTTTTGGCTATGCATGTGATAGTCTCAGCTATCACAGAAACAATGCAGGCCAGTGTATCACTAAGTTGTAACACATAGTTTCTGTGTACTGAAACCAAAA
Organism: Dermacentor variabilis; assembly: GCF_050947875.1. Classification (NCBI taxonomy): domain Eukaryota; kingdom Metazoa; phylum Arthropoda; class Arachnida; order Ixodida; family Ixodidae; genus Dermacentor; species Dermacentor variabilis. The sequence goes on from NC_134576.1 coordinate 88,737,846, forward strand.
CTTGTTTGTAGAAAAAAGTGTCATAGTTTACCATTTGGGGCACTCTGGTGTTTGCCAGTATATTGTGTAGGTTTTAGAAGAATTAGAATTTCATTTAAAGCAAGGAAAGACAAGAAGTGTCATATCAGTAGTACTTTAAGAGGGAACCTTACTTTGTCTGGAAAAGGGTCTGCATAAAAATTACGCTGGAAGGAAGGAGTGAAACCACAGCATTGACTGCAACTAAATTTTTGTTGCCCAGATCAGTCATTTAATATTCGTGGCCAATGCAATAAACCCACTAAGATGTTGCAGTGACATATAATTACCCAAAGCCATATCACTGGCACCTGTCACACGCTTTTCCGTTGTTTTGCAATGTGCCTTTTTTGGACTCACTCAGGCATGGGTCTGTCTTTACCTTGAGCTGTCTTTGTGCAAATGTACCCAAAATGCAGATCTAGTCAGTGTGGCGTTTGAAATAAAATTTGTTTCAGCAACTGTTAGGTACTGATTTTTGTTTAAGCTCTCAGTTATTTCTCTTTTTTACGAGAATCCCTGAAAATTTAAAATTTTCTGCAATCATAGCATCAAATTTACACTTTTTGCTTCACAATAAGAGCAGCTGCCACAGTTCTTAGAACTGCAAATATTGAAGTGTCTAAAACTCCCCGATGTGACGCAAAAAGACAACACTGGGGCGAGATCACGCAAGCATCTCACTTCCTGAACGTTTGTTTGCGTTCTCGTGATTGGCTGTTGTCGTGGCAAGGCATGAGTGTCATTTGAACACCTTCTCGGTCACGTAGGAGGCAAAGTAAGCATCCAGAAAGTGAGATGCCTGTGTGATCCCTTCCCTGACTTGTTCACACTGTCGACCTGAAGTGTTACTTTCAAATTCTGTGATGGAGTGGGACCGTATATGTGCCGAGACCGTATTTGGCTGAATGTCACCTGTACGAGCTACAACATGTTGCAACTGAAGTTTATGCACTGTATTATGTGGAGAAGGCGTTTGATGACCTGAAACATATTGTTATGCATGTAGACACTCTCTGCAGCCTCGGGGAATACGTCTTGACCAGAAGCCCTGGTTATTTGCCACTTGTTTTGTCTTTGCTTGCATAGATTACGCGCGTGTTCGTACTGAGGCGAAACGATCATTTCACGAGTCTTCCCAAATAGAATGCTAGGCGTATTGCTAGGCAGGCATCTTCAGCATCAAGAAAAGAATGCCTCTCTTTTGAGCTGACAGAATTTGATAGGTCTTACAGGGCACTCCAAAATATAATTTGTAATCATAATTCTCCCACAACTCATATACACAAGTTAGCACTATCATGTAAATTCTAGATGCGCTGAACTAATTGGAGCAGTTTATGATATTCTGATATCCGTTGTGTGTAGAGTTACAATGTAAAATTTTTGGCCTTTAATGTTTACTCTTATTTTGTTTCCCCCCGCAGAGTATGTAACTTTTTTAAAGGTATTCGAGGGACTAATTCAGGTTGAATGCAACAGTACTCGTTACAATCTGCTTAGCAGTTGTCTTGTGAGAGCATTTCTGCAGTTCACACGTATCGGGTCCTGGACCCGAGTCAAGGCTTCTTTGCAATGCTCACATGATCACTGCAGATACATCTGCCAGAGCTGTAAATGAAATTCACATGTTAGTTTGCGTTCGCGTCAATTCGACGCAGCTGTGTAACGAGTCTCCATTGGATCATTCACAATTGCGCAAGTGGGGGTGTTGCTTTTCTGTCGAAGCTGGTGACCTAGAAGCACTACTTTTCTATGGCGAATATGGGAATACACAGCTGTTTGATACCTTCGTTTAGGTCTACCTGAAAAGCAGCAGGGACGACATGCAAGCGGCATGTGAAGTATTTTATTGTCTCCGGCCGGCCTGCAGGAGCGCACTGTATGGTGCCACTAATAATAGTCTGCAGCAGCTGCTTGGTGATGCACACTCGTAGGCACTCATCGTGACAGCCTGTTCGGGAACTTCCTGGCTTGTGGTGTTGCTTTTTGCAGCGGTAGCTGCAATGGGTTCCTTTTGTTCTCAACATTTCCACATGTCCATCCATATGTTTCACTAGAAAACCACCTACCTTGTCCAACCTGCGTAATCATTTGAGTTGCATGAATGCTTATTTATCACATATAACACTCGCGAAGCACTGACATTAGCAATAGGGAATTTTTGTGCTAGCATGTTTTTCTTTAAACCTTTGCTGCTAAAGTCAGTCCTATGCTCATTCATGTAGGTGGTATTATCATAGCCAATCGTAGTCTAAGTTATCTCAGTAGGTCACGACTCAAAAGCAGTGCAACGTAAAGCAAAGAAGATGTTGACTGATGTAAATGTACACAGCTAAATTGTAAGCAATGTGAATATAAGCCAATGGGGGGAGCTTGCTGATTATACCGCATACTTATGTAGTTTAAGTTTGGTAGAAAAAAAAACAGTTATAAAGGGCCAGCCAATCATAGTCAAAGTTTCTCCACTTATATCAGACGTTTTCCTCTACTTAGTTTTCGATATATGCGTAAGGTTACCTTAGTAGCATGGCAACGATATTGACAAGTCTGCGACTATCAAAATATGTATAATTAGTGGTGTCACTATAAAAATAATAGTCATAAGAGTAAATAGTTATGAAACTGAAGTGAGAGAACTGAGGCTGGGCTGAAATAACAATCTCAAGCTTCTGGTCTTATTGTCTGCTTATCTTCACCCACACAGGCATTGTTACCTGGCAACACATTTGCAGTGTGATTAAGGCACTGCATGAGAGATCTCTGTTCTTGCCACTTATCCAAACCACTGGATGAGTGCATTTGAAGGCAGCTGTGTACACGCAAGCACGCATTGTTTTTATTCACTATGTCTCAGAGAGAAGGGTATGGCTCTGACCAGCAGGCCAGACAGATATATTCAGAGATGCAGAATAGCTCACCATATCTGCCAACTCTTCAAAATTTTCCATAAAGTTTATGGATTCAGGCTTGTTTTATGTTTTCACAAATGTTTCGTCAAGTTTTATGAAAAATGCAGTTTGTTTGAGGATAAGTTTAGCTGATATCTGTGCACATTTGAAAGTTTTCCGATTGTAAAAATGGCACCAGAGGAGTGCTTGCTTCGAGCAAGTTTATGCAGGTTCCTGAAGCAAGCAGAAGTGGCAACAAAGTAACTGAATAAGTCACTCTGGTCTTTAAAATAACAGTGTGTTGGTGCATCTAAACATAAATAATCATGAACTGAGTGTGTAGGCCTCCCACAAAAGGTGCACACTCAAGGCAAGATTTTAAAACATGCGCGCCAGCCCCCAATCCGCCCTTCCGATGTTGCATTTAGGGGATTTCTTTACGAATGATTAAGTTCGCAGGTATGTATACACTGCCTTTTGACTATATGCCTTCCCTGCGAGGAAAACTTGCTTTAGTCTCTTAGAGCAGCAGATGCATGTTTCTTATGACTAACTGGTTTAATGAAAGCTAGCACAGTGTCACATATTGAAATTGATTGTGATTGCCTGGCTGCGAGCAGCTAATAGAGCCAAGTGTGCTAAAAGAGTGCAAACCGCAGTTTATCCACCCCTTGCTTTAACCTTTCAACTCCCAGCCTCGGGCTGTACCTTTTGTAATGTATTTTAGCAGCTAGCAGACATACTTGACAGTATCTACATCAACCATTTGCTGGAAACGTTTTGCTGCCAGGACATTTCTAGCAGAATGTAGTTAACATTCATCGACAAAGACAGGAAGGGAGTATACCAAATGGATTAAAAAACAGGCACAAATTATTGAAAGTCTGCACTGAAGATGTCCCTTGAAAGAAATAAAATGCACTGCTTTACAAGAGATCAGGGTAAACAGGGTATTCTCCTTGGAAATTAATTTTGTATTTGCTTCACTATAACTCAACACCATCTTATTGGTAGTTTTGATGGCACAAACTTAAAGCAGTTGCCTTTTATGTTAGGTCCTCCTTTTTATCCTTTCGTTCCTGCTATGTCCACTGTCAGACTGCTTGCCAGCAAACATGTCTAAAAAGTCAACAATGCATGAGTGCCATTTAGGAAATACTTCCTGAGGTAAAGGGTAAATGTTTTTCACTTCTGCCACCCTCATTTCAGGAAAGGTCTGTTGCACGTAAAAAATGATTCGCAGGTGTTATTAATATTTGTGTAGCACAGAGGCTACTGTATTGTCAGGAAAACAGATCAGTGGCCTATCATCAGCAAACCTTATCAGTTCCACAGAGAACGCATTAGCTTTGAAGCAAAAAAAAAAAAAAAAAAGAGACTGTTGATAATGTGCCGAGGGTTAGCAACCCCTCTGATAAGTCGATGGCATCAACATGTCGCAACTCGTGAGAATGGAGTGTCTGTGCCTGAACAGTACTCATCATTCAGAGTGCACTGAGGAAGCTAGAGTGAGGTAATGTCATCGGGTGTGTCACCTAATGCTGCCAAAGTACACACATTTAAAACATTCTTCTAATGGCACTTGCCACATATCATATGGGCTGATCTGCTTCTCATGTATAATACAAGGACAAAAAACTAAGTTTCTGCGCTCTTCTGTTGTTGTCGTTGCTGTTTTCGTCATTGTTGTGAAAGCTTGTAGCTCAGGGAGGACACAGTGCATTTGTGTTTGTGGTGCTTATTGATATTTTCTTCATTTTATTTTATTCTTATTTTTTCCCTGAGTATGGTGTTTGGAATATTAAGATAGCCAACGCTGAAAAGACCAACCTTCCCATTTTTTTTTTTACATTAAACAAGAAAGGCAACAAAAAGAAGACGCCCAAGTGCTTTGTCACAGTGAATTAATTGTACCTACATCCAACAAAATCGCATGAAATCGACAGGAAGCCCACTTGTTTTATTTCTTTTATGATAGCGGAAATCCTAATGATGGCTTTTAATTGATTTGTATTTCTTAATTGTAGATACAGTTGGTCATCTTTTATTTTTCTCCACTTTGAATTTTTCGAGGCACTCTGTAATGCAGTTGCAGTTGACAACAAAAGTGATTTCATAAGTTTTGTGCACAGGTCGCGGCACTGCCTGCCTTTGATAGTTTCAGAAATAGCATACACAAGTGGCTTTGGGTATGCAAAAACCCAAACTCCATCGTAGGTGCTTTGCATTCCTTTGTACTCTCTTTGCGTTCTTTGGCGAGACTGGTGGTTTGTGTCTCCTAACTTAGGTTGCAAAAAATTTAAAACTCGGCAGTGTTTACAATACCAAGAGTGCTGCTCTTACTGTGAAGAGATGCTTGGCACGCCAGAAAAGATGCGAGAATGAAAGGTGCATGGGCAACGCTGCCTTGACATTCCCTCACCAGCTTTCCATCATGTCATGGATTTTGAGGCCGCCTGCTTGGGCCAAGTTCATCTTTTTATCGGTGAAAATGGACCACATTACATTTTAAAAGATCCAAGCACTGAACTCGCCAAGTTTCAAGAACACTTGCTGAACTGCAAAAAAAAGAAAAAAAAAAAAGATTTGCAATCTGTGATGTCACGCTGGCGTACCGGCCCTGGCGTTTCGGCGAGAAATAGAAAAATGAAACTTTGACCGCCGTGTTCTCTTTTAATAATCAACCTATTAGCATGAAATTAACGAAAGTAGAGTTCATTGAGAATATTTTATCAATCTAAACTAATTCAGTGTTTCTAGTTGGTGTTTCTCTAAGGTATCAAAATGAAGTGATGAAACCGGGTACTGCCTGTTTCCTTGAATGCGTAATGAACTAACGGCTTTTACCCATGCGTGGTCTTGCAGCAGCTCCAGCATGCTGGCGATGGGCCGCAGGGGCTCGGCTGGCGACAGTGCAAGTCCGGACCCCATGGCCGGTGTGGGAGGGGCATCCACAAGCTCTGGGGACGAGACATCGACCGACTGCAAGGACTCGGCCTACGTCTCGAGCGAGGGGCTCATGGGTGAGATGGATGCATACCTGCCAACCCTGCAATGTTGTCTGTGAAATTTATGAATGGAGGCTCTTTCTACGATTTTACGAAAGCCCTGTCAAGTTTTACAAAAATCAGCGGTGGAAACGCTGCTACAATTTCGCCAATATGCTACATTCCGTTGAAGCCGTCCATGCTACAAATGAGAGAAGCCACCCTGCGAAGCTGTTTCAATATGACATGAAGGGGAGTTGTTGTCGAAGCCAGGTGGTGGTCGCCGTCACCCTGCGCAAAGATTTCCATCGCCTCTCCTGCCATTCGTAAGGCAAAATGAGCTAAAGGGTCAGTGAGCTGATCCAATCCAGTGCACGCTTACACATATTCGCGGTCTGCCATTAAAAAACTCCATGCTCCTTTACAGCGTGTTTTGCATAGTTTAGGACAAAGTTCTGCCAGACCTAGTAGTGTGTGCTCTGCCCATTCCTGGTTGTCGGCGTGTCTCACGGCGTGGCACCTTTCCTTACATGCGTCAATTAAAATCAGCATTGCACCGGCAGTCAGGTATGTCAGTATGTCTTGGTTGCCGCAATGTGCACAAGAGGAATATGCAGTGGCGTACCAACTATTTCTAGAGTCGGGGGGCAAACCGCCGACGATTTGATCTCTCTCTCTCTCTCTCTCTCTCTCTCTCTCTCTCTCTCTCTCTCTCTCTCTCTCTCTCTCTCTCTCTCTCTCTCTATCTATCTATCTATCTATCTATCTATCTATCTATCTATCTATCTATCTATCTATCTATCTATCTATCTATCTATCTATCTATCTATCTCTATATATATATATATATATATATATATATATATATATATATATATATAAATTTGTGTGTGTGTGTGGCAAATTACTATTACAATAAGTGAAATAGCCTGGAAATGCTTCTGTCAGTTATATTTATATTTGACAGGGACCTATTTATCAATCACACATGAACCAAGGGGGCCCGAAAAATGATCTGAATTTGCGTCTTATCTCCTACAACTGTGTAAAATCTCAAGGTGATGCAGGGACAAGGCAGTGACTGCCCCTCAGTGGTCCTGGATGCCGCCCAGTTTTAGCAGTACAGTGCACATAAAAAATGCACTTTGACTGCAAAGAATTTGAATAATTCAACAAAGAATTGTACTTGCTGTTTAAGTCTACAGAATAAATGTATTGCTATTTTAGGTAATAGTATTGTCGAGGCTACACGCAACAACGTACAATCAACATAAATTACTTGCAGTATTTACAAAAAAAAATATTGACTCGCCATCACAGCCCTGCGACAGTAGATGTCCAGGGAATCTGTTGGAAACCACCATTACAACTGCTGAGGGTTGTATGCAATGCTTTATTGCTTTATAACCCCCCCCCCCCCAACACACACACACACACTACTCAGCTTCGGCTAGATTTGATATCTGTTGAGTTCTGAGTTCTTCCAGGGCATCGGGATAAATTCTTCACTCACAAAACACATTCATAAAGCTCCAGATATCTTAAGTGCGTAATTTGCTGCTAATGTCACAATGAATCCCCTATCATCGAAGTTTACTTACATGTTGCCTGTAACGCGCCCTTATTTTCGCCAAATATAAACAAACTGTATTGTTTGGTTCACTGAGCACATTGCTGAAAATAAGACGGAACATGTTATGATGCCTGAAAATAAAGAGAAAAATGACGGCTCATTAATTATTTGCAGTGATTCTAACCGGACCAGGAATGCAAAATTTTGTCTCACATAACAGTTACCATGTCCTCCCCCCCCCCCTACTTCCACAAAATATTGTTACTTGAAGGACGAGTCACTAAGACAAGCAACTATTTACAGGTTATATTTGCAACAGCGGTTGCAGCGCTGACCAGTTAGATTCACAGTGAAAGCCCAGTTCATTCTTCGTCCTCTTTTCTCGAGTGATGGCGCCCACGCACCTCATTCAAACAATCAAATACCACTCGCATGTAGCAAAATCCCCCAGCGGCAGAAGTGACATCCCGGAGCGTCTAAATGTCATCACTGGGAGGGTGATACTGCTTCAGTCGTGTAACGTGCATGATATTACTGGACTGGGAAGCAGACGGGGCGTCAGGGGCGATCTCGTAGGTGACGAGAGTCACGGCACGAAGCACTCAGTATGGGCCTGTGTAACGAGACGGCAGTTTTTCTGACAGGCCGACCTGACACGATGGAGACCACAGAAGCACCAAAGAACCAGGCGGAAAGTGCACATCTAGGTGTTGCTCGTTGTACAAACGCCTTTGACTCTTTTGGGATTTCAGAAGGCGGTTACGGGCAATTTCCCTTGTGTGGGCACAGCGGGCGATGGCGTCGAGTGCATATTCACTGGTCAGTGCCACATGAAAAGGGAGGGTTGTGTCGAGGGGCAGTGCTGGTTCTCGGCCGAACAGAAGGAAAAATGAGGAATAACCGGCTAATGTGACAAATGGTAGAGCGAGGTCCCAGTCAGTGTGGTCTGAAGAGACATATTTCGCGAGCATGGCTGTGAGAGTGCGACTGAGGCCATTTGTTTGCGGATTGTATGACGTAGATAGCTTGTGCCTCGTGGCACAGGGCTGCAGGATGCCCGCGATAACTTTCGATAGGAATGTCCGGCCATGGTCAGCGAGAAGTTGTCGCGGAGCAACACGGCGTTCGTGTTGTCCACTTCTCTACTCTTGTGTCCTGTCTGCACGCCTCACTTCTTTTTTGCATAATAAAATCACATAGCGTAGAAGAAAATCTGCGACATCTGTGGCACAGCTTGTAGGAAGCGCCCGGGTGATGGCGTTGCACGTGGCATAATCCGTGGCCCCTGCGATCCACCTGTTCCCAGAGGTAGAAAGAGGAAAAGGGCCAAATAAGTCCAAACCAACCCGAAAAAATTGTTCCGCGGGAATGTAGAGTGGTTGAAGGTACCCAGCAGGGAACGTCGATGGTGTTTTGCGTCGCTGGCATTTCTCACACGTAGCTATATATCTTCGAACGGAGCGAGCAAGTCCTGGCCAAAAGAGGCGTTGGCGGATCCGGCCGTGGGTACGTGACACACCCAGGTGACCGGAACTGGGGAGGTTGTGAAGTTCGTGGAGAACAGCCGAGCGAAGGTGTTTAGGGATCACAAGGAGTGATGCAGGGCCGTCAGGGTGAATGTTGTGGCGGTAGAGTACGCCTTCTTGAAGTGTGAACAAGTGAAGGGAACTGTTGGCAAGTGACGATTCCAGGCAATCAATGATGATACGCAAGGACGCGCCATGGCGCTGCTCGTCGGCGACATGGAGCTGTGGAAAAACAGAGAACACAGGCGTCGGTGTCGGTATCAGATGTAGAGGTCACGTCTTCGACTGGGTAGCGAGAGCGGCAATTTGCATCCTAGTGTTGGCGTCCCGACTTGTAAGTCACTGTGTAGGGATATTCTTGTAGTCAGAGGGCCCAATGACCGAGCCGGCCAGTAGAATCCTTGAGCGACAAAAGCCAACAGAGCGCATGATGGTCTGTGATTACTGAGAAGGGCTTGCCATATAAATATGGGCGGAACTTTGAAACAGCCCAAACGAAAGAAAGACATTCGCACTCGGGGATGGAATAGTAGCGCTCTGCAGTTGTCAGGAGCCGGCTAGCGTAGGCTATAACACGGTTGTGTCCGTGTTGGCGTTGCGATTAGACGGCGCCGATCCCATAACCACTGGCATCGGTTTGGACGGGTCAAAGTGGGCCAAGTGATAAAGCGTGAAAATGCGGCAGCCTGAGGGGAACCCCACATAAAAGGCATGTCTTTCTTCAGAAGTTCAGTGAGTGGTAGAGCGATTGCTGCGAAATCTTTCACGAACCGTTGGAAATAAGAACAGAGCCCCACAAAACTCTGGACATCTTTGACAGACTGAGGTACAGGAAAAGCTGTTACTGCTTGGACCTTCTCCGGGTCAGGTTGTACTCCTGAAGCATCGACGAGATGGCCTGGCACTGTAATCTGTCGGCTCCCAAAGTGGCACTTCGATGAGTTTAATTGGAGTCCAGCCTTGCAGAAGATGTCAAGGATAGCTGCGACGCGCTCAAGGTGCGTCTCAAATGTAGGAGAAAACAAAAGGATGTTGTCGAGGTAACAAAGGCAAGTTGTTCATTTGAAACCTTGAAGCAGAGAGTCGGATCATCCGTTCGAACGTGGTGGGGGCATCGCATAAACTGAATGACATAACCTTGAATTGCTAGAGGCCATCTGGAGTGACGAAAACGGTCTCTTCTTGGTCTTGCTCATTGACGGAAATCTGCCAATAACCAGATCGAAGGTCAATGGACGAAAAGTATTTGGCGCCATCAAGACAATCAAGAGCGTCGTCGATTCATGGTAAAGGGCAAAGGTCCTACGTAGTAATTCGGTTTAGGTGGCGGTAAACAACACAAAAACGCCATGTGCCATCTTTCTTTTATGACGAGCACGACTTGCGACGCCCAAGGACTCGACGAGGCCTCAACAATGCCTCTGGCGAGCATCTTGTTTACTTCCTGCTGAATAGCTTGCCGCTCCACCGTGGACACGTGATACGGTCGGCGGTGAATGGGAACAGCATCACCAGTGTTTATCCGATGCTTAACAGAGGACATGTGACCAAGTGGTCGATTGTCGGTGTCAAATATGCCGCAGTAGGAAAGCAAAAGGCGATAAAGGCTTGGTCAGGTGCGAGGTCCGGAGCGATCATGGGATGTAATGAGCCGTCGGGGTTCAAGGCATCCTGCAGATAATCGGTAGGATCTGGAGACACGTTGGCTGCAAAAGCAGTGACATGGTCATCTGTCGCTGACCGGAGCGTGGCCACCGCTATGCCTTCAGGTAACACTTGCTTCGTCAAGCCAGAACTGATAACAGGGAGACACATCCGATTAGCGGCAAAGGTTATGACGGAGTGTGGCACAGAGATGTCGCACGCAAACACGTATTTACCATGTCAGATAAACTTGGCGTATTGTTCCCCTTATGTTCGCAAAATTTGACTTCAGTTGCTGTTGTAATTGTGCCAGCGCAGCCGTCTAGTCTTGCACTGCTCGTAAAACAGAACAATAACGCTATGGACCACTTGCATACTTATTCTACTGGAAAATCCGCATTTAACCCACCCATTTGGAACATTGCATATACCTCATCCATACCAAGCCCCTAATATTCCCTAAATATAAACAAGATGCCTTGTTTAGCTCACCGAGGACACTGGAGAAACAAACTACGGATCTGATAATATCCCCTTCAGTCATGGTGTACACGTTCGGGAACGCGACTTAGTTTTGTAATTACTGTGCAGTGGTTGCAAGGAATAGACAATGAACATTAAGCTTTGAGTAAATTGAACATTCTGCTTTGTTAAAGTACACCCTTTTCACTTCTGAGTGAAATGTATTGCTTCACACGACCGCTCTCATGAAGGCACTCTGCCGTCTCAGATGGGACGTTTGAAGTGGGGCGTTTCAGTAGTAATCGCGAAAGATTATTTCTTCCCCTTTTTCTAATACTTGCGCCCAATAATTAACCTGTTCATGTGATTCGAGCGGGCGATTCAGTATATTTAATGAAGAAAGATAGCATGACTGACTCTGCATTAAATGAATGTTTCATTACTAAGTAATTATGATGGGTCACTATAAAATACGCATAGTCATTCCCCCACCTTGACTTGCTTTCTATATGGAGTCTCCAGCCACCTTGGGATAACATTATGTAAATTTCACACATTTATTCACACTCGATTGTAATTTGTGACTAGAGTTATTTCACGAAAATACGTGAAAAAATGAGGGTTTAGTAATTATTTGTGACACTTGCATTTGAAGCAGGAAAGTGAAAGTTTCGCAGTGCATTGCACCTAAAATTTTCCTTTTTCCATGAAATTTCATGTTCGTATCTCGTACATTGTTTTAGGAGTCTAGGGAACATCTAGCTTTGCGGCAGTATGACACCCTGGAACACTTTAATCAGTAACTTTCTGCAAAGGCTGTAATGAACCTACATAGAATAAGCATACATTGCTCATCACTCGGAACATTGTTTCACATGTTGAATAAATATATGTACCTTGCCGGGCCTATTTTACCGAGGATACCAGGAGAAAACAACCAAGTGCCGTGTACATCGCATAAAAATTGGGATGAAGCAACCAGTCAGTTAGCGTGTTCAGACTACATAAGGAACCTACACATGGCAAACTTTTGGTACACATCACCAAAAAGTGGCCCTCATTTTTTTTCAAAATACGAAATATCTGCTGTGTTTGCTCCTGCCGGCAAACAAGTAGTAATGTAGCTCTTATTTAGAAACAGCCCGAAAATGAAATTGTCAGTCAGAAGTGACATGCGTCTTTAGAAAAAATTCAAGTCAGTGTTCTATTGGTACTGAAATGGCCCTGCGAGTTCGACCAGTCATTTTCACGAGCATATCTGCAATAAGTCGTGATTACACAATGAAATTCGACAGTTATACCTGTAAGAGGTTCGATTAGATTTCTGATAAGATACTGAGACTGCAACGGACAGAAACTAAATAATCCCAGCATTCGATAATCCCACGATTTCAGGCCGTGAGGCACACCAGTCATGAGGCGCGGCTGATGGTAATAATTTTTCTGGACCTCCCCTTCCACTCGCAGATTCAGTGTAACAAGCTCATTGTGTTTTAGAATACGAATATAACAGTCCCAACAAACTGGGCATGATGCAAGTTGCACGTGCTTACAGTTTATTAGGGCGGGAACCGCCTGGCGCCAGGTGTTATTCTCAACGCGAGCGTGTGTGGTGAATCGCATGCGTCGTCTGCTACAGGGTGTTCCGAGAATGCACAAAAATAATCGTCGTTGTCCAAGCAGGGATATACATAGTGAAGAAAACCATTACTTATGCGGTCACTGGAAGAAGAAAGAAAATTTTGCTTCAGCTGTAGTTTATTTAATAGACTTTGAGTATGCAGCCGAAAGTGCCAGTGCCCGCTTTCAAAAGTGTGTGTGTGGGAGGGGGGAGGACAAATGAGATACTGTAGTCATGAGAGTGCAGCATTGTTAAATACTGGTTGGACTGGTAACAACATAGTACAGTGAAATACAGAGGTGCACCATACACAGGCAGTGTGATATCGGCAAGTAGAATGCAGCTGAGGGTGTTCAATACTGCATTGAATGGTGCAGGAACTGTTGACAAAAGTAGGCATATTTTCTGCAGTAGCTGTTAAAGGGGCCCTTCAGCCACCCTGAGCTCGCAACATTGTTACATAGTGGTGGCTGTACGCTAACCTACAATGAATGTACAGCCAAAGTAATTTTTATAGAAATGATGCCATAGTAGCAGAGTTACCAGGCATTTGATGAACCTCTATGTGGCTGCTGCAATTTCTCGCTTGTCTTTGCTACCCTCTCCACAGGCACCCTCTCCTCCCTGCTGCCTGTTTCTCCACACAATGTCTCACCAACCTCATACAGTGCAGCAAAAGAAGCCACAGGTGAAGTTAGCCAACCAACCAGAATACAAAACTAGAAGAAAATATCTTCCGTTGTGTGCTTGTGATTGTCCTCTGCGCAATGTTGACCGGGCGGAAGCTTCATGGAAGAATCAGTGACAAAGTAAGAAAGCCCCCCCCCCCTCCCCCCATTTGGACGGTATTACTGGTGTTGTTATCTTTGGCGTTGTGCTTAGCAGCGCAACGCCAAAGCCACTAAGCCACTCCAGTGAGTTTGACCTTTCTTTTGTGCATCCTTGAACAAGACCACAATTGTGAAATATGTCGGGAAGCATAAATTGATGAGGCGGCGACAGCAGCAGGGAGAAGCCTTTGTCGGAAGGTAGAATTCTTTGTTGGCTGGATAGGCAGTTCTTTGAATTCAATTTTGTACTCTTTGTACTTTTACCTGTCGTTTTGCTATGAGCTTTTGTTCACACCAGCAAATTCGTGGCCAGTCCCCCAGTACGGTGTGTGTGCCATTTTCAGCAAGGCCGTCATCAGTAAAAACTGACGTGGTACACCACTACTACAGAAGCTTTCGGTGTATGAAGTGAAAATAAAAGAAGGAAAGGATAGTAAAACAGCAGCTAGCCGTATATGCTCTGGGTACTGTTGGGGCCTTCAACGAAACTCCTTACAAAATTTTGGCCTATCTTTTTGGTATCATCAGAAAAAGGATAACACTGTGCAAACATCTGGATCCCTAACCAAGGGCTAGTGAGGATCAATATAAAGTTTTTGGAGTGACAGCTCCCACAGCTCTTTAGCAGCAAAAGTGAGACCAACGCTTGCCCGCGCTTCACCTCTGAAAGAAATTCGGGCCAGCTGGGGTACACTCAGAGTTCAGGTGTTCTTGCTTGCTTGGGGTAAATGTAAGCACAGTCAAAAAATACAATATTGTTGTTTCTGGCTAAAATGTTACCTTGACTGAGTACTTATATTATGATCCCTCATAAGATCTCCCAAGATACTCAATTCTTAGCCTAAAACCAATGATGTAAAGATATCACTACAGAACCTTTCAATGTAAGAAGTGAGAACAAGAGAAGGAAAAGATCATAAAATGGCAGCTAGCCATATGTGCCCTAGGTACAGTTAATGCCTTCTTGAGCAGTATCCACAATGTAACATTAGTAACCTTAAACCTGCTCAAAGTGGGAAGCATGCGCTTCCTATATTCTCCCCTATAGGCTAATGTTTTCTCGTGCTTTGGTAAGATGGCAGCATTCTAGCTTCACTTTTGAGATATAATCTCCAGTCAAGCAATCTTACACCTCCCTGTTTCGGATCCGTCCACCTTTTACGCATTGTTCTTTCCAGGCATGTAAACTGACTTTTCTCTATAGTGACGGCCTTTTCGTGTCCCACAGATTTACCTGTCATCATCACCCAGCTGTTGCTTACCTAACAGCAGCTTGCTGCCAGCAAGGCCCAGCATCGAGAAGTTTGGCGTGCATTTTTCACGCAGACACAAGCCCACCGGTGACATCAACATGGTCTCAGTTTCCAGCCGGTTCAGAGGGGGTGTTTGACCGGCTGACCGAACTGGCCATCATCGCCACAAGCCCTGAGAGCCCCCTCCTGAGGGACTCACCACCACTCGTCTACCCAGCCTCATCGTCATCATCATCATCTACTGCAGTAAGCCCACGTTTGCACTCTTCGCATTTTGCGGGCATTCTCGGTGGCGGCGCTTAGCGTATCATAGCATGGGTGTGTGGCTGCCATGTTCTTTGAGTGCTGGAAGTGAAGGTGCCTGCTTTATAACTGCAGTTAAACCTTGACGTAATGAAGTCGGTAAAATTGGCAATTGGCTTCATTATATCGAAATTTCGTTACATTGAAATACAATCTTTCATGCAAATAATTACAGTCGCCAATAAATCTTCCTTACACAGAAGGGACCTGAAAATTTTTCGCAGTATCAGTCAGACAGAGAAAGCGAATTTAAATAAAAGATCATTTTGTTGAATTTGACAGTCAGCGATGAAAGTTACGCTGTCGTGCTGTGTCAATGATATCATCACATCAATGTTACGAAGGGAAGGAAGCCATGCTTTGGCCTCCACTCCACCCCCCTGGCTAATAGTGTCACCCACAGTGAGTTGGCGCCATCATGGAAAGTGCTGGCCGCAGAGAGCAAATGTTTCGTCTGCCTCTCGCTTCAGCGCATCTCCGAAACTCGAGATTAGGCAACCTCCAGCACCAAACGTGCGAGAAGACAGCGCACAATGCCGCACCATCTCCACTTGCCTAGTCTTTGTACGCACAGCTGATTACCACTAAAGCAGGGCACACTGGCTGCATTTGCGCTCAGCCATGCCCACCATGCGACAGCCATGCCCACCATGCGACAGCCATGCGACAGCCAGGCGCAGCTGTGGCCGCGCTAGAAAAAGGAGACGCAGGTGGCATGGTGGCGTGCGGAAGAAGACTGAAGAAGGGGCGCTCGACTCGGCATCACTCGTGACTCGGAAAAACAGTCACTCTACCACAGCCGCAGAGTCACTGCTCGCGCACCACCATTCCTGCACGATCTAAAAATTTTCGTGCCACTCCTGTCAAAATGCCGAAAACGATTAATCAAACAGGTCTGATCGATTGAGTCGATTAAATTAAAGGTGGACATCGATGAAGATTAGTGGTATTTTATGATACAGTTAACCGATTAATCAACTAATCATTCATTGATATTACCAACCCTATTTCATACCTTGACTGATGCCGTGTTGTGTTTTATTTTTCACTGTCTTTTGCCTTCTGTATGCCTGCTTCGCCTATAAATTACCGACTTGGAATAAACAAGTTTCAGTAAGCCCTTGTCCTGTCTAAGTCTTCTACGCATGTTTTGTTATCTCTTTAAACCATGAATGGCCCTCAGAAGCATGGTAGAAAATGCGAAAACAGTGTACAATTTTTTGCATGTGTTGGAAGCCATTTGTAACGAAAATCACAAAGGAGCAATTAGTCAGTTACTGTCAGTAGGAATCATCAAGGTTGTCTGTGACGTGCCCTGTATGGACAAAAGTGGATGTTTCATTGGCATAAAGGACACTAACATTGGTGGATAGCTACCTGAAAAATGACAACTGTTAAAACCAGTAATGCAGTCAAGCACAAACTTGGGGGACGAGAGCCTGTATGGAGCGGCGTGACAACTGCTGCGATTCCTTTGACTCTTTCATGCACAGAATTGCGTTTGTGTGGAGAAACTGAATATTAATTTTTTTTTGAAGAAAAAGAAAGAAAGACACCCTGAAATTAACATTGAATGAAGGAAGTAAGATTATTAAATAAGGGCTAAAGTGGTCAACATAACCACTAAGCTCTGAACATACTGAACGTGAGCAGAAACATCTTCAAACTGACAGGACGGGAGAAAGGGACAGACGACGGCGCTAAGCTTGCAGCAGAACGTAACGAAAATAATGAAAATAAGAGTTTTGAAAGAATACTTTATAAAAGGGCCTCTCACAAGGCCACAAATCAAATTTCGATTATACACTGGATGTTGTTACATTCCCTGTAGGGAGCGTTCTGCCACAAGAATTTTTCAACTTGGTTCATTAATAGCCAAGATAGAAATATTTCAGTGCCGCAAACCCATGATTTCAGGAGGCGAGAGCCACTGCCTAGGGAGACTCTCTCTCCACTTGCCTTGTCTAGCCTCCACAAGCAAAGTTCTTTCCCTGCATTCTCCCGTACCGGAACTCGAGAATCACTTGATGCATACATCACCGACCCCACCTTCGTTTTTTTTTTTCCTAGGTTTTTTGCTGTGCGGCTCGCTTCTGCTGACGGCATCGCACACAAGTTGGTCCGTTTGTCTCGTTTCGCGCAGTGCACGATGTTGCGCGAATACTGAGGCAGGCACAAGCGGATCACAGAGCATGATCGCGCGCTGGAACACGGTAGAAAATGACAGTTTCATCGTCTGTGCGCACGACTGCACGACGTGGGAACAAGCAGACAGGACGGAAGTACATCCCCTTGTGCGTTGCAAAGTAAAACAAAAGCATGCAGACATTCGGTTTGTGTGTTTTATTATTTCTCCAAACTTTAATTTGTCTATTGAAGCCACAGATTACACAAATAAACAGATGTTGCCTTGAATAATTCTCAAAATCACGTGCCACTATGAGTGATGTCACAGCACAGCCATGTACGTAGGCACACTTGTACGATATGTGTCGACTCTCCGACTGGGAGCATGGCACTCGTGAGGAGAAGGGCAAATGGTGTTCAGTTTGAAATTTCAGCTCTTTTCGCAGCGCGTAGCGATGTAATACTTAACAGACATGATCGTTAGCATGTTGTGTGCACGGCGCTTGTCAGGTCAAAATGGCCAGACCTGGTGAGGGGCCCTTTAAGGGTAGTAAATTGGTTTAGTGTTTCTTGGCAGTGTCTCCTTCAAAGAATTATTTTTGTCTTTTCCCACAAGGGGGCGCCACCACCACTGTCACCGCCGGGGCGCCAACGATCATTCAGCCTGTCAGCGTTGCATTCCTATGCACGGCCACCCCTGCCCCCTCGCTTGGGCCACGCTATCTCACACTACCCACCTGGCTCGGGTCCCCACAGCGCCGAGCCCATGGGTATTATCGACGACAGTCCCAGGTGAGCATTCCTCTTGTGGTCTTTACATGCTGCACTTGCAGACGACTTTCCATGACAGTGAAGAGAGAGCTGCAGATGCAACTGCGCACTGTGTGCAGATGCATGGCGTAGCAGCATATGCACATGCTGCTGCGCCATGTACATAAGTACGCCTGTGTGGCAGAAGCATGTGCGTGTACGCATGTCACTGCGCTATGCAGTCCAGTACACAGAGTCGGACAGCTCATTCAGTTTGTTTCTTGGGGCAGACACTGAATCAGGATCGTGTTCTAGTTGCCACAGTTTCACATTTACCAAATAACAAAAAAGCAAAACGAAAAGAATTAGGCAATTCAAATTCAGTGCTAGGACACGTATTTCACATCTTATTTTGATATAAGTGCTGTAGTAATAGATGCTTGTTTTTCTGGCTTGAACGTGAATGAGACTGCAGGACTGTGTCCAGGAGTGCTCTCGTGGGGGCACTTCACTTTCGTAGTTCTTCTTTCATTGCTACGGAAGCTTGTCAGCAAGTATAAATTATATTGCTGAAGTGTTTTGAGTGCTGCCATCTTCAGTTGTTAAGGATGCCATTTTGCTATCTGTCACAACCAAATGCTCCATGCTGCAGTCGATTCGTATGCATGAAAATGGTTGTACTGATGCACTCCGTGTTCCACGATTAGGTTAATTTGATGTCACTTCACACAAAACTGAGAAATGGTTTGCATATTGGCTCAAGATGGCCGCATCCGTGAATCCAAATATAAGAGCAACTCAAGCACCGCCATGCGCCGCCCGCACGTACCACATTTCTAGGTAGTTTTTCACTGAAGCCTCACAACACACACCCTAGATCCTTCTAGGTATTTGGTTTTGCGTCCCTGGCTGTTCCTGGGCGCGCTCTCTGCTGGAGCCGGCCCGCATTCGCAGAGTTAGGCGGTGTAAGTAAGTTTTAATTTTAAATGCGTAGGCATTTGTATGCTTACCCAATGGGAAAACCATCCCTTTGTCTGTCCCGTAATAAGACGACTGCTTTCGAGAAAGCGCCCGCAGCAGCAAGCAAATTTGCCTTTGCGCTGCCTCCCCGCTTCAACACCAACAAAGTGGCGAAAACGCAGTGCTGACGGTGCTCTCGGCAAATGCCCCACTCTGCCACTTTCACAGATCGCTTTCAACTTACGGGCGCGCGAAGCTATGAGCAGTTGGCACTCATTGCGGGCATCGCATATCACTTTCAAACTGCGGCTTGCACGGCGGTGCCATAAGAAGCCACCGCCTGAGTACATTCACGGTTCAATAATGGTTCGACGTGGATGGATAAGGCACTAAGAGTGATAATGACTTATAATGATCGGAACATCATCAGCGCACCTGGCGCATCCACCTGCAGTACTATGCTTGCGGCATCAATGCTCCTTGCGCCACTGTCGGCACCAGTTCATGTCGCCACTCAACTCTCATTAGTACTGGCCAAACCAAGTTTCATAACATTGGTAATGACACCGGGCTGCATGGAGTTGAGCAAGGGGCGTAATGCTTGTGCATACTTATTCTGACTCCCAGAGTAATTTCTGTGTGATATTTTTTTGTTCCTGGACGTCACGCAATAATTTGTTTAATATGCGTCATGTGTGACGGCAGCACATTGTTATTTTGGCTGGTTGAGAGATAGGGATGTCAAGAAGCACAGCGATGATGTGGCTTGCGGTACGAGAAACCCTCCATGCCCCTCGATTATCCCAGCTTTTGTGGATTGAAGCGCCTCGCACACCATGACCAGCTTCTTGTCACATCCCTTTATCCCCTTATCCAGTGTAAAAAATTTCGTCCAGTGTTACTTCAGCTTCCGCACGCAAACTCTTATTTTGAAATAGCCTAGGCGGCGTGTTTTGAAAAACCTATTTTCTGTTAGCGACAGCTGGGTGAGCAGATAACATCTCCCTAGTTCCACCAAGTACCTACAAGGATATAGGGCGCTCGCCGTGGCACTTTGGGGAAAAAGTACCCAGAAACGTGGTACACATGAGCAGCGCATGGTGGCTCAGCAGTCGAGCACTGGGCTTGAGCGTAAATAGAAACACGCCACCGGGTAGCAACTGCCCTGTTGAAGTACTCCAGTGTGCATTCCAGTAATTTCATATGTCTTCTGTACTGTCAGTAACCAGTGCACACATTTAAAAAAGTGTGAAGACAGATAAAGTGAACAAGGACAACTGTTTTGTCATTCTTTGTTCTCTTTGAATGTGCACAGGTGTCTGAAAGCACAGATTACCTGTATGCTGAACTGCATACTCATTCATGTTTGCCGTATAACTAAAACAAAACTTGTATAGGTTCTGTACGCATTGCTTTTATCATTTCTGTAAGGAAAATGTGCATAACATGATATCACAGAAGTATCGAAACACATTTGGAAAGTGCTATACAATTGGCCTTATTGGCTGTACATTGTCAAGCTTTAGGCAAACTACTTTGAAATGTAAGTCTGTCCTCGTAAATATATAAGCACTAAAGATACGGAAAAATTGTCATGCTTCTGACAGTAGCATAACGCTACAAAGGAAGCCCATGTGAGGTTCTCTGCTGTAGCTTTGTGCCACATTTGCATGGATGACAATTTTTCCTCTTCATAAGACTTCCTCCGTCTTTTGGATTTCTGCAGTACTCGTTGGCCACTAACTAGCGATGATCCTGCACTTTTAGTTGAAGGGAGAAAGCTAGGCTAGTTGACTTGAATATTCTCGTTAATTCAAACATGCTTAATTCAAACTTTTTGTTTATTCGAACTGATGCTGTTGTCCCATCAAAGCTATGTGTGTTCCAGTGGGCAAAAACGCCCACTAATTCGAACACGCAAGCATTTGCGATGGTTAATTCGTACATACTGTGCTCTGGCAATGCTCCCAGCAGCGCGCCAAATCACGCGGCGGAGCCTCCGACTAGCATTCCTCTGACCCCACCATAGAGGAAAAGCTTAGGAGAGACTTCTCAAAGCCGTGCGCGAAGAAAAAAAAAAAGCCATGTTGGAAATTTGTGTGCAAGCGTGTGCAGACGCCCATCACTGATTACTTCTGTTTGTAACGAGTTAGTGACTTTTGTTAGTGTTGCGGCACCGAAATGTAGTCGAACGCCTGAAATTTTGGACGCAAAAAAGCCTTTGCTGTCTGACCTTCCGGACTTTTTGCCATGACCATAGGTCCAAAACGGCATTAATCGAAGCCACCGCCATTTTGGTTATCACGCCGCCTCAAGCCGGCGCTCTCGTACGCAGATCTGCTGGCAGGCGTAGCCACACCATGACAACGCTAGGCCTCTCTACTTCGACGTTCGCTACCAAGCTTCTTGCTGTTTGGTGCCATGTTTTTAATTGAAACAATTTGCCGCTGTTAGCAATGGCACCGACTCCACCTTTGTAATCCTCGCGAATGTTTTTGTAGCGCGGAAAGCACGGCTTGTTGCGTAATACTGGTTCCCGAGAGTCCGTTTCGCCCTAATACAGCTGTTTTACGTGGTGAAGCGTACCAAAAGTGTGAAGGGGCAATTGTCACGGGACGTATGTTTCCTTTTATTATAACGCGGGCACCCGCCGCTTCCTATCACAGTAAGAGCACCAATCCACCTAATAACTGATTGTAGTTTGTAAATACGCGTGAATAAATCTTGTGGGAATTCCCACTCGTGTGTTAGCTCAGTGTGCATGTGCCACTGCAGGTAAGTCCTCCATTAAATTAGCTTCCTTTAATTCGAGTTAGAATTATCAAGATTCGACTGTATTTGCATCGCTAAAAACAGACACACACACAAACACACCACATGAAGAGAGGACAGCCGCTGAAGACAGGATAGCACCTATCTGGTATTTTTGATGTTGTGTGTCTGTTTCTTAGTGCTGTAGATATGTAGAAAAATTGAGTGCTTGATTGTCTTTGTGCACTGACATTTTCTTCTCATTCCAGAGCACTGCCCCTCACTCCCGAAGACCGGTCGGCTGCGTACACGCTCAGCACCATGGCCAAAGTAAGCTGCTTGTAACTGTTCCGACATGTGTCTTTTAGAGCAGGGCTCTTTATCTATGCAGTGAAATTAAAGATGTGCGCTATAGCGTACACAATAGGAAGATGTAAACCAAGTGGCGGGATGCCACTTGTGTTTCTACACCGTAGAAACAGTGCATGTACTACTACCTACAGTAGCTGGCGTTGATGAAGGACCGATGAAGGATCGTTACTTGGAGTGCTGTTTGAATTTTTAGTTTCCTTTTTTTTTCCGTGCTTCGAAGTACTTCTCAGTAAAACTGAGCATGTCGAATGCAAAGATGTTTTGCACAGAAAACAATGACCCTGTTGTTTTCAGCAGCACTGCATATCAGCGCCAGCGCCACCGCCTGCACCTTCGGAACCTGCGGCTGTGTCGGCGCAGTGCTCGCCATCCAAGAAGTCTCTGAACACGCGCACCCGCCACACATCATGCCCAGACCCTGCCAAGCCCCGAAGACCCATGAATGGCTTCATGCTGTTCGCCCAGAAACACCGTGGCGAGTACTCTCACATGCATCCTGGCAAGGACAACAGGTATGGGTGTCATTGCATCCGTCATTGGGCTTGAATTTTGTGCGCGCAGAACCATGGTGGGATTACATAAATGTTCTCCAGCATTACTGTATAGACCTGTGTAGGAGCCGCACCCCCAGCTTGGCAACCCAAAATGTCTTTTTTTAATTCCATCGGAGAAGCAATCGCATTCGGTGCCCCGATACCACATACATGCATCGGCAAATTTTCGCACCCTGCGTACTTCCGCGCCACTAACAGTTGGCAAGAGCTGCGCATAGACCTCTGATGCAATAGTACATCCAATTATATGGAAAATAATGCAATTATACGGCAAAATGGTGCAGGCACAGCCAGCACCATTTTGACCAAAAGGTTTGGTCCCATGTATGAGCCGGACCTCATCAAAATTGTGAAAAAAAAACCGGGCCCTTACACGAGTCTATACGGTATTTTGTTAGTACTTCCATTCTGATGTAATCATCTGTATTCAGGTCTTTGTGCTGCTGTCAACCCTTGTAATGATGTCTGTGAGCTTGTCAAGCTGCTGCATGGCATCTTTTCAAGAACCCCAGGTGGTCAAAATTAATTCGGAGTCCCCCACTATTGCGTTCCTCATTATCAGATTCTAGTTTTCAGGCATAAAAACCCCATAATTTCTTTTAGTGATCTTAGTTATACCGGTTAATTACTTCTACTTGATGTTATATAAAATTATTATGTGTCATTGCCACACAAATTGTATGCTTTTGCTGCTGTTACTTGCTTTGCTTGTGGTGCTAGAAGCTTAGTCAGCCTTATGTTAGTTCTCCTTCAGCTCGTGCCATGACCGTCATGCTTTGTCAGTTACTGTCAGAACTGGAAGTAAACTTCTAGTTATTTAGTGTCCTTTTGAGCTGTGTGGTTTGACGCTATGAAACGACTTCCCCATTTGCGCATCTGTGCATCCATGTCATGAGCACTTGTAACATTCTGACCGCAGGGCCATCAGCGTGATGCTGGGCGACCAGTGGCGCAAGATGAAGTCCGAAGAGAAGAAGCTCTACTCTCAAGAAGCCAAGGTTCGTGCCGACGAGGTCAAGAAGGTCCACCCCGACTGTTGGAAGCGCAAGCGCTCCTACTCCACCAGTATCTGAACGTGCCGATCTGCCAAGCAACTCGCACGGTCTACTCTCCGGGCTTTCGCTTCTAAAGACGCCCTCGCCTTTCACTGTCAGGCTTCCCCTCTCGGCAAGGACACGCTGCCATTGAAGAAGCAGGGCCTGATTTCATGTTGCCAGATGCTCAATGGGATGCGCGGAATCGTGTCGCAGAGACTTGTTAAACTGTGTGGAAGTGTACAGCTTCACGCAAACGCGCGGGGCCATGCAGAAAACCCTAGTTGCGGCGAATCACGGCTACGGAAACCTGATGTTTGTACAGAAGGCAGAGGTCGCTCAGGGTCCCTATGGAGTTTTAAAAGCCTGATGCAAGAAAGCCCGTGGGTGCTTATGTGCAAGCCCATTGCTGTGAAGGCTTGCTAAAAAGACCTGTTGGATATCAGTTGGCTCAGTTGGATATCAGCGGCAAGGCTGTAAGGTGGAGGCATGTACTGATTGGTTTAGAAGATTGCAACACCGGAGCAGCACCGCCTAACATCTGAAACCATACGGTGATAGTGCCACGACTGTGTCGGAATCAACTATTGCGCCTTTGTGTGTGCTTCCGACTTGTGCAACACGTGGGGGCTGCTAGAGAAAACCACCCCTTGCAATTGTTGTGTTGTCGTCGTCTGTTCAGTATGGCATGTCTGATGGAGCGAGACAACGGGCGGCTTACTCACTGGCTGCAGCTTCTGCTACTTGCTTCTTTCCATTTTCTGTGCATCATATCTCCGTGGAGCCGCGCACAGCCAGCTGTTCTTGTGTTTCCCTGAGATCAGGGACTTATTTTGTTTCATGAACTGATCTTGAACCGAATTCTTGGCTTTTCTTGTGGTGCTGTCTCACTGAACTCCAGTGCTCTTGATCATTGAACTCGTGCACTCGGCTGGCTTTTTCAATGCAATTTCAACACAGCTGCTTTCTTCTGCTAATCCTTGTCTTTCATCTGATCTGCAGTCCAGGTGATAGATTGTAGCCATTGCGAGAACGGTTGGCCTCAGCTCAACCTTGCTAGCCCTCTGGATTGTTTCCACCCCTAGTTGCTCGTTCTTAAGTGTTTCTGCGGTTTGAGATACTGTCATCTCCCTGCATCTGTCTAGCACACATGGACGAGTGAAAGGCAGAAGTGGTGTGTAGCAGACTACTCTCGGCAACATTGTTCAGCTGTGGCTTCCCTGCATGACTGTTCTGTTTTTCTCTTTTCAATGTCATCCCTCCTTTCCGTGCCTTCCCCAAAGTAATCATCAGAGGTGAAATGGATGAGGGTGTTGTCTTCATGCATTGCCCCTTGGTGTGTGGTAGCCCCGTGGCGAAGTCCAGCCGCATTGCCTCATCTTGAATCAATATTTTACTCCTAGCTACGGGAGATCTGTTTTTTGCTGTCTAGACAGTCCCTAGCTGGTTGGGTTCGCTTCCGCTGGGTAGAGTATGCTTTTGCTGGTCTCCAGGAACTTGCGCCCAGATTGTCTGGAGCATCATTTTAGGAGTGGTCCTTCTTCTAATCTGACTTTTCTTTTGCCCTGCTGTTCTCCGGTTCTATATCTTTCAGCAGTCGCTCTGTTTGCAGTGAAAGTTTCTCTAAATGGTAGACGCCATGCCGAATGCATGCAAGCGGTTTGCATTCTTGTACATAAGATGGCCTTGATTCTTTTTCAATGTCATTGTGCAAAATGTATTGCATGTACAGGGTGAGAAATGAGGTGTTATTACTAACGGTCTTCGCTGGTCAGTTTTGGCTTAAGTTTGTGCTGCTGGCAAAGACTCGCCTTGAAGTGAGTGTTACGAGGCAGGAGTTTTCTTGTCAGGTCAACTTTTTTTATCTTACTTGTGCACAAAATTTATGAGAACTGTCAATTCTGCCTAATTTAAACAGGGAATTCAACCAAAAGGTGCCCTGTATTTTTGGGTCGAATGTATCAATGCAATGGGAGGAGCCTAAAAAATTTTGTTAATGAGTGACAGTTCAAATGATGAGTCTGCTGGCTGGTTAATTCTAAGCCGTGGATTTTAGGCTGACGTTAAGCTACTAACTTGACAGATTTTAGATGAAAGTGATGTATTTTTTAGCCAGGTTCTTTCAGAGCACATTGGATATAAAAATGCTTTCTAAACAAACCCTGATATATCAACAACTGCAGGCAGAAAGTGCAAGTGCTGATGTTTGACTTTGAAGGCCCTTGGTGGCAGGAGGAACGTCGAACTTCTATGTTTGTTGTTGTAGAGTTTAGCTTTTGGTGGATCAGTTACTGCCGAGCTACAACTGTGGCACCTCGGAAATTTGCACCGAACTAGCTCGTCCAAAACAAACTGGCTGCTCTTCGAACTGGGACACCTTAACAGATGGTGTCACAAGCTGCTCCCATCTCGGAAAGTGCAAAATTAATTGTTCAGTGACTTTGGCACAAGTTTGCCAAGTTGTGATTTATGTCCTGGTTTCAAAGCTTGCACTCCCCTACGGTTGCTGCTGCATACGCATCTATTTGAGATGTCTTATGCTAATGGGTTATCCCAGTTCATTAGCACAATTTGCAATATGCCGAGGGACTATGCCGCAAGCCGCCTGTGAGTGATGGTTCGTGTGGCCTGCTACAACATCATAAGTGGGTAGGGCCAGGAAGATGTAGCGATTCTATTTCGATTGTTTTGTCCTTCTCACTGTCCCACCCATCTTAGCATGTATCATGAGGATCATTCAGTCACGAGTGACAGACGACAAGATAGGAATGGTAGAGCCGAGCGAAAAGAAATCCTTTCTGCTCTAGTGGCCTAGGTTCAGTTTGTGCGCGGGCTTGATAGTCATGCACATGACGGCCCTTGCCAGAGGGTGTTCTGCAAAGCGATTGCTCGATTTCCTTGGGCCACGTTTTTCTTGTTTGTTTCCGCTGGGCCATCTTGTATCGGAAACTTGAAAGAGGGCACTTGATCGAATCGGTCTCGCATCAGCCTGTGAAATGCGCCGCCGTGTAGAGATGCTGGGAAAGGCCAGACAACTTCAGGTTGCTAGTCAGGCCTTGCAGAGGCAACAGCAACAGCAACAAAAAAAATAATCAAGTACAAATTTGCATTGGTCGTTTTCGAGAGACCACTGGCAAAACAAAGAGAGTTTTTTTATTTGTATAAGGGAGAAGATAAATGAGTTTGCACCCTTTCGTGTGCCAGTGTTATCTTAGTGCTCGTGCCAAAACATTTGCGCAATGCTCGAGTCTCGTGCCGCTGCATGAACCACTGTAGAGCGCGGCATGCATCTGCCGCTCTTATCAAGTCACGAGAGAATTTTTTTTTTACATACAAATGTGGGCGAGTCGTCTCTGCAAAAGCATGCCTGTGTCCACGTTATTATTATGTTTTGTAACATGCTGTTTCTTTTTTATTTCTTTTTTTTTTCTTGTAACATGTTTTTCTCTTCTTTTCGCCTTCAAATAGAACAAGAAGAGGCGCAGTGCTCCGAAAACAAAAAAAAAAAAACTATTTCTTGTTTTACGTTTGAGCCAGTCATGGATTTATATTTTGCTCCGAGAACACTGCGCGCACAACAAAGCATAGATGAGTATTTTTTGTATCGCGAATCATCAGCGTCGTTGTGTTGATATTTCTTTTCAGTCGTCTTGCTCTTCTTTGTACTTCAGAGGTGGTGGCCCGTGTTTTCCTTTGTGAGTGTGTCCATTCTTGTTGGCCATTGTTGTACAGCATGCTATAGCAGTGCGTAACTAACTTCCCCCGTGATTCCATCATTCGCTTTCTTATTTTGCATATTTTTTGGTTTCGTTGGTTTATTTGTTGACCTGTTTACCTTTTGTTACGCTCTCGCCACTTGCATGTCTTGTTTGCAGGGCCTGTATTGCTCGCAGTTTAGTCCAGTTATTGCTTTTTTTTTTTTTTTAATCACTCTTGTATACCACAGACTATGTTTTGTCTACCACTCTGGTCCTTGTTTTCTGCATAGCCTGCTCTCTGCTCCATGGATTGCCCCTTTTTTGTGCCATCACATTTATTTTTTAACCCCTTATTACGGGCTCACTGATTGATGTCACTTCTCCCTCCGGTGCTGTTTTATCCTTTTGCTGCAGTCCATAATATTGCATGCACTTGCATTCACCTGTGTAGTCGACAGAAAGGCTTCGTTGTCATGCTTGTTTTTTTGTTTCCCAGTGGCTGGAGGTATTGCTGCAGCCATAAGTCGCAAGCTTTCTGCATACTTTGATCAGCCTCCTTTTTTTTTTAGCTTTTTAAGGCACCAGGTTTTCTCGGTTTTGCCACTGCTGTGTAACCCTCTTGCACATGGTTTTTTTTACTTCAGTGTTGTCCATCTCGGGCCGTGTTTAGGTCACCAACTGTCGTGTGCATAAAAGCTCCTTAGCGCAAGCTGATCGCATCAAAGTAGCAGTATGCTTGCCAATTCCAGGAGCCCTATTGGTGTACATACTCATTTCATCATAAACTTGTTTTTGCCATGGCCTCTGGATAAAGGCGTTGTCAATGGACGGTTTACCACAGGCCTCGTTTAAAAGCTTCTTAATGTCTTCCCTCTCTCGTTGGGGTTCAAATACTTCCTATGCAAGGAAATGTTGCTGCTTCAAAACTACTTAGCGTGTGCTCTTTCGGAGATTCAAATACTTCCACAAGGGTAAGTTGGCCATTTTAAGTGTTACACCTTACAGAAGCTTGCCTGCCATGCATGGCTGTGATGCTGATGTGAGGACCAAGGTGACGATGTGGACTGCCTCCACTAAAAATGCTGGGCAGGGATGTAATCAAGATGTCCAGTTTGTGATGGAGGCACACCGGGAAAGCAGTTGATTATTAGGTGTCCCCCTTCGCATTTTGCGCCAGCTGCCCATGGTGGCATGTTTTACAAAAAACTTCTTTCACTCTTAGTTGCATTTGCCTAACTTAAGCAACACTTTTTATTGACAAGTTTTTCCCGAAACCGTTTATGGCTTTGCATGTACGAAAGCCACTGTGTGTTCTCCGTGTGCCAGAAACACAACTTCTTTGGTGCGACGCAAACGAAGCGGTGTCTGCGTAACGCATGCTTGCGAGGAGACCAAGGTTTGCAGGTTGTTTGCAGGTTGGGCTCGAACAAGTGCAGTGAGTAGAGTTTGTGGTTGCAATAATTTGTGCCAAACGATGACGCAGTCCCTTGTGGAGCATAGAAGTCGCACATCATTTAAGAGACGGAGAAAAGCCTTCTTGAATTTTTAACGCACAGCTGCTCCACGTAGCGTCGAACCTGCTTCCCACACCATGCCTATTAACATCTTAGCTTTTTTATTCGCTGCTGTATGTGTTTGGTGCTGAAATAATTGTTGCACTGCTAATACATCTTGAAACGGGCTAGTAAACCTGAAAAAGAAGTAACACGTTCAGATGAAAACTACCACCTAAAGTGTTTTGCACAGTGAAAGCAATATCCAGTGGGGGGTAAAGACAGAAGATATATAAAAAAAGGCTTTCGGTACAAAATGTTGTCTAGATGCGTCACAGTAATGATGCAATCAAAATTTTCGACCTGTGAATGACTTCTTGAACTCGGATGTTCATATACAGCAATACCTCGTTAACTCGAAGTGGTGAAAACCAGGGGAAATTTCAAAATAAGTGTATTTTAGAGGCAAGCAAAGTTGCGCAAATTGTTGTGAAAAATTGAGTTCTTTCCAAAAAAAATCACTACTTACCAGCTCTTCAACAGCAGCTTTTAATCTTGCTTTTCATAAAGGTTTTGAAAGAGGAAAAAGATAGCATACAAGAGACGTTAACCAGCTGGGTTTTGTGACACTGCCATTTTATTAAGCAGAAAAAAAACTGCGTAATGCTTGTCTGCTTTGCAGTCGCACTCAGGCCTAGAAAGGCATCCTCTAGCTGCTTGACGCATCGCGTGAGCCGATCTTCCCCACCGCTGCACTTAACTTTATTTCGCAGCAAGCGCAGTAAATTCCTTGTTTCTGTAGACGTCTGCACCTCTCGAGGTGGTTGGTCGTCGTCACCATCATCGTTAGTATGCTAGTTGATAGTGTGCCTGTGCGCTCCGACTTCACATTCGGGGAGAGCATTGGCTTTGTGGTTGGCACGGCTAAAGGAGAAAAAAAAAAATCTAGGGACATTAGGCACGGATTCATCGCGCAAATCTTGTAAAACGGTCTGGCGGCGGAATTTTCGTTCCACTCTCAGTCAAGATTTGGAGATAGCCGCACTTTGGCTGAAAAATACTTCGAGATAAAGGGCAGCAAATGCATGGGGCACATAGGAAATGGTTCGGTGCCATGGAAAATTTCGACTTCGCCAATTTTTCGAGATATGCGAGTTCGAGTTAGTGAGGTATCTGTATCTGTACATGTTCACACATTCATGCAGCCTTTGTGAAAGGTACTAAATCACCTGTTTGGCATGTGACCGAGGGTGTACTTAAATGTGTGCAGTGGGTGTGCTCTCGAGTCCCTGGATTTCAATATGTACAGTGCTCTCGGCAACGATTGAAGTGCGAGCAACAGAATGCTTGGCTTCTTGCGCAGCCTAACGCAAAACAAGTAGGCATGAAGATTCCTGGCCAACTTCCCATGCTCCACGAGTGGTGTTCATAACATATGTCATGTTTGATCACAAATTCTCGTGCCTACCGGTATTCACTAGGTTGTGCAAAAGCCAGCCACGCTCATGCCCACATTTCAAGTGTTGTGGTCGGAGGGTGTCACCACCAGAGGGCAACAGTTCTCACTTTACAACTCTTGGCGTACAATAGGAGGCACATCGGGTGTCTCAGAGTTACCAGCAGTTGTGTACTAGGTGACCTGCTTACTTTCGTGGAAGAGACAGTACAGTACTGAACAAATGTAGTGTGATTCATATTCAAATTTATGTGCATTCAGATGTCATGATACAGAGACGCAGAAACTGTTGGCACCCATAAACTATTATCAGTGTGGGTTCCAACATGAAAGCACAGTTGAGATAATGCTAGCATGTGGCTTTTGGTGCCCTAATCTTGAAGTGCTGGGGACTGTTTCACTCGTGACCAGTTCAGAACATGGTAGAAGATGAAATCGAGCACCGACTCTCCGATTTGGCACTTACTAAATGCCTCGACTACACAGCACACCTTGATTTTCGGCCGTGCTTTCTTGCACTCGCCTTCCATGTCTTGCGTTCTCTGTAACACTCTCATCTCCATTTGTCTCCGCCGACCGTTATTGCTTTGTTTTATTGCTGTCCAGTCGTGGAAGGAAGGTAAAGCCATAAGTGGGCAACAAGAAATATGTGTCTGTCAGCCTGCCAGAAAGTGCCAGTGCCGCCAGCACATTGAAATTTGATAGCTGCTGCGAAATGTCATTGCAGCGTGCACTCCATTCACATCTGTAGCTTGAAAACAAATACACCAGCCTGTCTCTGCATATCGAGGTGCGCGGTGTTGCCGGCATAGTGGGCGGGCGCACACGCACCCTGATGTACAGTCACTGTCCGATGCCAGTGCTGAATTTCAATCCCATACGAGTATTTAACAAGGAAAAAATAGGCTTTGCCATGTCAGTTGTGGCGCCACTTCATCAGGTGAGACGATACGCTTGTCTGTCTTTCCTCATGATTTTTGGCGGCCACGCTTGAACGTCGGATGTGTTAATGAATGCGTTTCAGAAAACTACCTCTTGCATGTAGGTTTATGCCGCACAGCAGGTTAGAGAATGTAGCAGTTTAACGCATTTCATTTGTTGAGCCGTGTGCTTGTTTCCTGCATGCCTTGAAGTGGACATTGGCAGTTGTTAATTCACATTTCGTGCTAATCATGCGTGTTAAACCAGTGGATTATAAATTGGGTTCCTACAAAGCAGTTTCAAAGGCACGCCTCATATTGTTTGCTTGGAGAATCTCCTCGGGCACACTTGTGACATGACTGACCAAGGTAGACATGGGGTCAAAGAAAGACTGGTAAGCCAAAATGTTCTGTATGATACCAGCCTCCTTGGTGTGAGCATGCATCAAGCATCTATTCCTACACCTTCATGTATGATACACGCTTTTTCAGCGTCACCTGCATCTGGTGTAATCTCGCTCGTCTGTAATATAGTAAGTTTTGCTGAACACACTGGTTCCCAGGCTACTTTATTTTGAGAAATGTTTAGCTGCAGTATATTTGGGCAGTCGGTGTAATTGAAAGTTAGCTTGTGTGTGTCATTCTAATTTCTAGTGCCAACCGATGCGTCCACCAGGGCTGTGCAAAGACGCCTTGCAAAAAGTGGCATCTGGCATTAAGCTGCCGTCGTGTCACTTTCTCTGCATGGCCACATTCCCCGGGGCAGCAACCGGAACAGGCAGTGAGACTATGTCGCAGTGTGCACTTGTAACAGGTTAATTGTATGCAACTGACAATGAAATGCTGACCAGCTGTAGCTTGTTTGTCCGCAAGTATGCCAACATCACTCGTTTAACTAGTCCTGTCAGTCAATTCATTCCAATGCTAGATCACCGGTGAAGTACCTGGCTACATGTGCAGTCTGTGGAAGTGTCAAGAAAAGTGTTAATACTGCTGTTTTCACCGATGAAGCATGCCAGCTACTGCTTGTTGGTGCTATGCTTGCAGCCACTTGCCTGCAGCAAAAGTTGGTGTTTAGTTGCAACATGCAATAGCTGTGAAGTTTTGGTACCAAACGCAGTACTGGTAGCAAAAGCAGCAGTGCTCTCGCCTGTTATACAGCTTTAACATCCCCAAGAACCATTGCTTACTCATGTCAAACAGGCTAGCTTGTCAGGCTGTTTATTAGAGTGTTCAGGTTCTCACTCTTCTAAACTTGATTTTCACTGCAGGTCCGAGCTGTTAAAATTGTCATGAAAGGCATTAGATGGATGAAAGCATTCTGCAATAACATTTGAAGAGTGGCATGTGCACGTATGATCCGTGTGTAGGTTTGCCATAGATGCATGCATTTTATGTGGCATTATATGCACTTGATCAACTGTGGAAAGAACAAAGCTGTTTTCTGCTTTTAGGAGCCTGAAAGCAGGAGTAGCCTTATCGACAAATGAATATTGGAACTTCTACCGGCTTGTGATTTGGGCATATAGTGCTTAAGTGGCTTGTCACACTGTTCTTGCTTTCCTCACAAAGTTTCATGGCACACACACTAAATAGTCCCAATAAATTTTGCTAAATTGTGGAATTATCCATCTTGAGTTTGTGAATGCTAGACTAGCACCACTGCTGTGTAAATACTGATGATGCCTACCGCCAGCTGCATCTGTGTGGCTTTTCCCATGCATGTGCAGTTTATTGGAAATAGTGCCAGTAATCGTAATGGTAGCATGGTAACACTATGCTAAAATGCTCTACTAAAAACGATCAGTCTGGGCGTCATCGGAGGGTTAGTAGATCAGAAACCACATAGAAATGAAAAGTGGGTGGATAGACTGCGCTGAAATTCCCGCACAAGCTCTTGGTAACCTTACAGATAATGGCAATGTCTGGTAGAAGCTAGTTCATGGTTTATTAGTAAGGAGCTAATTACACAGGCATTCAAAAATGAGCGTACACTTGACCTGGCAACTCTCATTGTAGAGCCGTTATGTACAAAGGGAAGGACACAAATACGTGAAGATATCGCGAAACTTGTGACAGCGCCATGACACTGCAAATGGTGCACTTTGGGTTAATGCCAACACTTCATCTAGACTCCAACTAGCACAGGACAGCGTTATCCTTTGAGTGGAATGTTTACTGTGCTTCAGCAGGGTCCCTTGGCGATTGCCGAGCGAGTGTTTCAGAGCTAGGCACTCATGGCAGCAAATTAACGGCACTGTAGTAGAGACTGCTTTTTCCATGAAAGCCCTTGTCACAGAAACAAGCTGGAAGCATTATTGGATCAGTGCTACATCAAACAAGGATGTGGCGCTGTCCTCGAGGGACATTTTCCACCTTATCCTCTGGCGATGAGGATTTTCAGGGAAAAAGCAGTCTTCACTGCCTTTTATTCTTTTCCCGTTTGTAAAATCTTTGCTCGGGAATCACCGAGGAGCAGAGGAGAGTAGAGCCTCATTTGTGAATGCAGGCAGTTCACTTTCACTTTCGCATCTCTGTGGTGTGACCACATGTCGTGCGTGAGTAACCTAGCCCAGAATTTCTGATCAAAGCGAGTTGTCGTTTAGTGAGCGAAGTTACACCAGTTGCAGTTTGGCGCAGCCATCTCAAGTAGTCTTGGTAGATGGCCTTCCAACTGAGTACCTGAGTACTATGAGGAAATATTGCGTGCATGGTCTTTCCACCCTCGGTAGCTAGTTGTCAAAATTACTACTAGGTGTCGGAATTACTGACTCCATGCTATGGCTTTTCTGTTGTCTGAAGAACTAGCTTGTCTTTGGGATGAGCTTTCACAGTGACAAATTATGCTACATCATTAAAAGGAAAAAAAAGAATTTTTGTACTGGCTGACTAGGAAAAAATGTCAGCAGAGAACCGAATTTTTTATGTTTTTTGTTAACATGTGCACAGATGTGTTGTGTGAAAACTGTGTTGAATTCTTGTTTTCATAATTCCTGTATCAATATTATTTTTGTCAGTCAGTGCTTTTTCATTACTTGCGAGATCATGTTTGTTTTCAGGCATTTTCGGTGATTTGTTTTCATGAGCAGACTGCATGAGCTTAACTTCATGTTTTTTCGTTTTGTTTTATTGAGTCATCAGTGTGAAGCTAAAAGTGCTCAATAATGCATCTTTGTGTTCTGCACATTTGTTTGACCAATATTTGTGTGCTCAGTGTGTTTAGTACGGCTGTTTGTTTGAGTCATGTTCTTTTCATCAGTAGATGTTCAGTAAAAACTTTTTTTTTTTTAATGTCTTGTCCAAGATTGCCTGCTGCTTTATTATTTTCTTATGACACATTCTTATAGAAAACATTTAGTCTGAATTTATCACTTGCTACGATAAAGCAGCTCTGGCTCGTCAAGTAAACCCTGAAATGTAAAGTGCCCAACATTTTGGTAATGTTTTGCCCTAGTGTCACAGACTACTGGGTAAGTCTTTCATTGCCTTATGAACCAATTTGTCATCACATGCGACAGAGCAGACATTATTAATGTGAAAGTTAGTTTATGCATGCTGACAGACCACTTTGTTATGCTGTCTCATCTGTTTTCACATCTTTGGCCGAGTCTGTATTAACAAATATTCAAGGTAGGGCTTGTGCCGGCTGTATAGATTTACGAAATCTCTTGGTTCACTGAAACCTTGTTGGCCTTGGAATGTTCAGTTTGTGAGCCTATGATATTGACAGTGCATTTCTGCATCACTAATAACTTCACCTTGCTGATGCCAGACGTCGGTGCTAGAAGATTACATCGTCTATTAACAATATTAACAAAGCTGGGCAGTAGCAGGAAACTGAGAAGCCATGCCCGAGAGCCACTCGGGGTCGCAGAACGCATGCAGTTTTCAAAACTGCTTTGTAAACTGTATGGTTTCTAGCTCATATCCGGCACAATAAGGCATAATTGCCAGCGTAACAAGACAGGAATCAAAGAAAGAACATGGGGCCACGCTAGCGTGGTCCCGTGTTCTTGTTACACTAGTAATCATGTCTTATAGTGATCATTACCAGCTAAACAACTTTGTGCCTTAACCATACCAAGGCCAAATCTGGGGTATGCATTTTAATGGTATTTTCCTGAACCATACATTCGTCCTTTGTTGCTTTGCACGCTACTCTTATTGTCAGGGTCAACTACTGAACGTGATAAATAACTACAAAGGATGCTCACTGGCAAAATAATTACTAATATACGGTCCCTTGTCTGTGTGTACAGTATCGAAAGACCCTGGCACAACTGTTGAGCTGCAGTTAAAACTCGTTACAACGAAACACATCTATAACACTGTAATGTACTTAGCGAAGTGGTCGTACTTACGACAAAATCCCACGGAACCTATATATTTTCACGAAACACAACTTTCTTAGAAATCGAAATAACGTACCACATTGTAGTTGAGATTTCACGATTGCTTCTGGCCCGGCCACTAGCCGAAATCTGGAGGCGCGGGCGGTTCTGCCGAGAACCCGCCTGTAATGTATTCGCCTGAGGCAGCAGTACTGCGCCACACGTGTGGCGTTTCCGTGTTGATCGACAGCCACTCTACCATTGCCGCCGACTTCCGCATTAATTGTGTGCACACAAGTGTCGTGACGAGCGGAGTGCGTGGCTTGCGCTAATTGTCTGAGCCTTATCCGGCTAGCGCAATACGCTGCTTCATATACTCAGTCAAAAAAAAAAAACACTAAGAGGAAGCTTATACGTAAGGCAGCTATAGCCTCGGCCAGCAGACCTCCTCTCTGCAGCATGTCTGCGTGTTGACGCGGTTGTCGGACCTTTCAAGGCATGGTTTGGTTCGTGGTGGCTGTTGGTGACGCCAACCTCGTCACAACTGTCTCACGACGATCGCCACCCGCTATATTCGCTACCGTACTCCCCACGCGCACGGCGGTTAGAAATTGCCGCCTATTTTTCTTGAGTCCTCTATATTTTATGACTCTGCTGTCGCGTGACGCTCCCTCCTAGTCGCATGCCGCGACTGGTAACAACCGTTGGCGGGCATGTGTAGTGTTTTCTTGTTTTTTTTTTTTTTCTGCACACGTTAACAGCGGTTATTTCGAAATCGCGGTTATAACAAATAATTTCGGCTGTTCCTTCAACTTTGTCACCGAGATTTCACTGTATATGTATGCACTGATCTGTTCTTGGAGCGCCGAAATATGACTGATGTCGCGGCATCAGTTTGCTCCCTGTGGAAGGTTCTGAAGTCGCCACAAGGTTAACGCGATGAGACACGCTGCGTTCGTGTGAACGCGCTGACAATTTTGTGGCAAGAAACAGCATCGCGCGGTATTTTCTTGTTCATTTTTTTTTTTTGTTTCGCAGGTTCTCATTCAGGCTTGGAAAAAAACTTACGTAGCACGTATTGAGCAACGGAAATTTGGATCTTGAAGTTTCTAGGATTGTCTACAATTTTTTTTATTTGCGCTTTCGTACTGAATATAATATTTGAACAGTACGTTGTTTGATTATGTAATTAGACGAGATACAAAAAATTGTCTTACTGGCTCCAACTAAGCGGCGGTAAACAGTATACCTTGGTTATAGAGGCTAAAAAACCTTCTAGCCTCTGTAACTTGGTTCTGTCGATCTATACGTGGCATTTGCATATTTTTACATTTTGGCACAAGGTACAGGGGACACGCAGTATACCTTGGTGTTTCACGAAATACTTCGAAATTCCTTAAAGATTAGCAAGGTTAGATAATTCAATGATTTCCTCCGGATTGCGTTCACCGCAGAGTCTCGTACATTTTAAAATGACTCGACGTTGTAATTAGACAAGCAATAATGCAAATTTGCCTGATTCGTCTTTAACCAAAATGGTTATGCAAATGAACTCAAAAGACCTGAAGCCTGCCATCCGAGGAGCTCACAACCGTTTCATGAAATGCATAAATTTGAGCCTGCTCAATCTTACAGCCTATTCCGGCCAGTTTCACGCAGAAAAGCGAAACTGCCGAAGAGCGCAAATAGGCGCCCATGGGTGATGCGACTGCTTACGCGCCTAGAGTTACTGTATATGCTACCACAGGTAGCTACCTGCGGTAGCATATACAGTAACTCTAACGCGCCTCACCGTCCGGCGCCACCTAGATCTCGGCTTGACACATGGCCTCCGAAATTTGCGCGCGCAATCTCGGAGGCCATGGATAAGGACGTTCGTTTGGTGCTCGCCCACCGGTAAGGCGCAAGCAGTGACGTTACTCATGGATGGGTGTCGACTAAGGGCGTTGCCCACGGTGGCGTGATTGTGATTTATTATGATGAGATTGAAAATGTTAGCACACACTGCGTCATCTAGGGGCACTGCCGCGAAACTTGCGCGTGCGCAGTTCCGATTCCGCTGAGCAGCGGAGAAATTTTAAAGGAGCTTCTTTTTTTGTCATTGAAGGGCGACACATACCTCGTGGCGCATATCCATTGATTGAAGTTGGCGTCGGGATCATTGAGGATCGGCACAGGCCAAGTGGGTCATATCCAGTGCTCCAAGTTGGCATCAAAGAGCTAGTTCATTGAACAGCGGCAAGTACCTAGTAAAACTGCTGTAGACAGACATATATCCCGGAAAGTGCATAGAGTACCATAAGAACGCTAATCGCATTAGTAATAATAATCGTTAATTTATAATTTAACATTCAATTTCTGTGTTCCTACGTGCCAAAACCACAATCTGCTTATGAGTATTGGGGGAGGGGGGTCACCGCAATATATTGACCACCTGGAGTCATTAAATGTGTATCTAGAGTACACGAAAGTTTTTGCCTTTCGCCTAGCTCTGCGAGGTAGTTGACACCGTGTAGTAAAACCCTTCAGATCGGTCTGCCTCGCCAAGGCGAAGACCCGGGGACGTGCCTAGCTAAAATGAAAACGAAGCACAACGTTGATTCAGACGAGTTGACTTGCAAACGTGCGTACACTCGCGAGCAGAAGCTTGGATACTAATGGTGTCTTTGGAGCACTATCATCACACTTTTCATATTCGCTCGAACAGCCTTCTCTGCCGATTGTTTCCTTACACCCGGTAGAGCTGGGCACCTCCACCGTAAGATGTGCGCCCTACACTATGGCCACTGCTGGTAGCCCACGTCGACCACATCAGTATATACATATATATCCGGACAGATGGACTCATCACCGAGGACTCGGCTAAACTCGGGCTAAGAGTTGTTTTGAAATAAAGCTTGGTCTCTCGTCTCGAGGGGAAAAAGTCTTTTCAGCTTGGTCATGCCGGCTGAAATCAAGTGCAACAGCCCATATTGTGCGTATCTGAGCAATGCAATGTATTGAACCAATTCCACGTTGCGAAGCTGTGCAGAAGGAACCTTAATTATCTTGCTGATGACGCGTCGCGTTCAAGCTGTCGCTCGCGACTGTGCGCATGTTTATTTTCAGGGCCGGTGATCGACCACGTCACAGTGAATGCGTGGACTCTCGTCAGATCACCGAAACCCAACAGTTCTGGGATCCAGGGAAAAGACGGGGAATGCGGGAGATGGAAATTCAAGATGATGGAGCAAAACGTGAACAAGGTGAATGCAGGAGCCAACGTTTCGACAAGTGGACTTGTCTTGTTCAAGGCGACGTACGCTTTCCTCGCCACAGTATATTTAGGTGGGGTTCTTCTAAAGGGGAGAGGGTGTGAGGCAGGAGGGTGGGGAAACGAGGAAAGTTGTGTCAGCGCGTCGAATTGAGAGTAAAGGAACACTGTGCGCAAGGTCAAAGCCAGCCGCCCCCCCCCCCCCCCTCCCCGGTCTGTCAACGCACGCGTATTAGCCGGCGTGTCAAGGGCGTCTGACACGCCGGCTGAAAAAAAAAAAGAGAGAGAGAGAGAGAAGTGGGGGGAGCACACGATAAGAAATCAAAGTGTTGCCTATAGCTTGAAGTTTAGCATAGCGAATAGATTCTAAAGCTCCCTCTGAAACGTTTATGCCTATTGCTTGCAATGTCTTGAACTTATGGATAAGGTATGATTCTCTCTATTTTCTTTCTCGTTCAGAACGGAAATTTGACTGTAAGATGTAGAGTTTAAGTTCGTCAAAGTTAAGACCTGGTTGGTTGAAATGCTCGGCGACGGCTTTGGGAAGCTCTTTAGCTGTGTCCACGCGACGTCCGTTTAATCTGACGTTCATTGTCCTGTTTCACCGATATATTGTTTCTTACAGAAGGAACATTCAAGCATATAAATCACATCCGAACTTGTACAAGTGAAGCTAGATTTGACTTCATGTGTATAACTATTTGCGGTGCTTTTAATTTTCATGTAAAGAACTAATGTAATATGGCCCTGGCTTTGACCTTGCGCACAGTGTTCCTTTACTCTCAATTCGACACGCTAACACACCTTCCCTCGTTTCCGCACCCTCCCGCCTCACACCCTCTCTCCTTTAGAAGAACCCCACCTAAATATACTGTGGCGAGGAAAGCGTACGTCGCCTTGAAGAAGACAAGTCCATTTGTCGAAACGTTGGCTCCTGCATTCACCTTGTTCACGTTTTGCTCATCAGTTCTGGGATCAGTCATTCGTTGGGAAGGAGGCCAACTACAGAGATTTAAAACTCTCTCTCTCTCTCTCTCTCTCTCTCTCTCTCTCTATCTATCTATCTATCTATATATATATATATATATATATATATATATATATATATATTGTTACGGGGATATAAGACTGTATTTACAAAGTATATACAGAGTCGATCAACGTTGGAGTCGATGGGGTTAAAAATGGCTGACTAATCGCAACACGCAGCAGCCAGCGTCTCGCGATCTTCTTCCTCTCTCTCATCTTTCCGTAACAGGACCGCCGGGTGGTGAAGCGCCGTCTCGGCGCATGGTAGGCGAAGAACTGCGAGCGAAGTATGGCTTCAGCCGCGAAACGTACACGACGTCAACAGGCGGCGGACTTGAGGATGGATGAAGCTGTAACGGCGCGATCTCGTGATTGACGTCGTTTACTTGGTGTAGGACTTCGTAAGGCCCTGTATGCCGTAAGGCCCGAACATGCGGCACGTGCCGTCGGTGCTGCCAGATTGCACTCTGGCGCTGATGTAAGGATGCGTCGCGTTGTTGTTCAGCGTGCACGTCGCTCATGTCAAAGCCATCACGCAGGTCACCGGATCATGCGCAACAGGAGCGGGAGGATCCACGGGGTGACGCGAGAGGCAGTCAGCGTCCTCGTGCAGACGTCCAGGCTTACAGTTCACAACAAATGAAAATTCCTGGAGCCGCAAAACCCAGCGACCAAGCCGTCCTGTGGGGTCCCGGAGGGAAGACAGCCAGCAGAGGGCGTGGCGGTCTGTAACGACCGAAAACATGCGGCCGCACAAATATGGCCGGAACTTGGCGACAGCCCAAACTAAAGCCAAGCACTCCCGCTCGGTGATGGAGTAATTTCTCTCGGCCGGTGACAGCAGGCGGCTCGCGTAAACTATCACGCACTCGGTACCATTCTGCTGTTGAGCGAAAACAGCGACGATGGCGTGGCCGCTTGCGTCAGTGTGGACTTCGGTCGGTGGATCAACGTGGGCAAGTATGGGAGGGGTGGTCAGACACCCGATGAGAGCGGCGAACGCCTGAGCTTGCGCAGGGCCCCATGAGAACGGCGTGTTCTTCTTTAGAAGATCTGTCAAAGGCCGAGCAACGTCGGCGAAGTTTTTGACGAAACGGCGAAAGTAAGAACACAGGCCGACGAAGCAGAGCACGTGAGAAGCAGAACGTGGCACAGGGAAACTGCGTATGGCGCGAACGTTTTTCCGGATCTGGTTGGACACCGGATGTGTCAGCGAGGTGTCCCAACACGGTAATCTGACGGCACCCGAATTGACACTTCGTGGAGTTCAGTTGGAGGCCGGCTTTTCGGAAGACCGCAAGAATGGCAGCGACTTGGGTAAGGTGGCTGCCGAACGTGGTATAAAAAACAATAACGTCATCAAGGTAACAGAGACAGGTGGTCCATTTGTAGCCTCGCAGAAGAGAGTCCATCATATGTTCAAATGTCGCAGGAGCATTGCATATGCCAAATGGCATGACTTTGAACTGATATAAACCATCCAGCGTGATGAAGGCCCTGTTCTCGAGGTTCATTTCATAAACTGAAATCTGCCAGTAGCCGGATCGAAGATCGATGGACGAGAAGTATTTAGCTCCGTGCAAGCAGTCCAAGGCGTCATCGATGCGTGGTAGTGGGTACACGTCTTCTCGCGTGATCTTGTTTAAGTGGCGATAATCGACGCAAAAACGTCAGGCACCACATTTCTTTTTCACAAGGACGACAGGCGAAGCCCAAGGGCTGGCTGGTGGTTCGATGACCCCTTTGCGGAGCATTCTGTCCACTCCTGTTTGGATGACTCGACGTTCAGCATGCCACGACTAGTCACACGCAACAGCCAGCGTCTCGCGATCTTCTTCTTCCTCTCTGTCTTCTTTCATCTTTCCGTAACAATATATATATATATATATATATATATATATAGGGCTTGCGCTGACGTCATCCTATGCGCCATGTTTGTGAACCGGCACGGTGAAAAAGCTGTCCGTGACGTCACGTGCTAGCTATCTATAGATTTAGGAACAATGTCTGCCAGTGGTTTCTCCCTTTTCCACGAGAAAGGCGTAAAAAGCCTCATGTGACAGCCAATATACGAAATGATCATTTTTCAAGTTTTCCGGAATTTTTAAAGCTCGCCTGTGGCAGATAACATAATTCTTGTACTTTTGGATTAATCGAAGAGGCGGACATTGCTAGCACCAGAAATCGAAGCAATTATTCAATCTAATTAACAAAAGTTCACTAATTCATAATTATTTACTATACCGCACATATTGCAATTTACAAATCGTAGCCGATGTGGTTGCAATGCGTATCCACTTGAATCTCCAGGAGGACGCCATGTAATTTCGAGATATTATTTTCCTAAGTGTGGGACCAAATGGCTGCGCGTTCCAGTTACTTTCGTGCTTTAATACTTAGGAAAAGCGTTTCGTTAAACAAGTAAGTGGCACAACAGTGCATTTTTACTGCGAGTTTAATGACGCACAGTCTCCAAACTGTTGCAACTGTGCACGTTCGTTCCAAGTGGATTCGCCTTGTAAACTCGCTGGTTACAATTCGTAAATTGCAATATGCGCCGTAAAGTAATTAATTGTGAAGTTATAATTAGTATTTCTTAATCAATTGAATACGTGTTCCAATTTATGATGCAAGTAACGTCGGCTGTAAACACTCCAGTTCAGTGACTAGAATTACGTTACCTGCAACGGGCGATTTCTAAAGATTTCGGTAAATTTAAAAATGATCACCTGCGCAATCACAAAATCCAACAGAAAGCGTTTCTTTTTTTTTTCACTTCGGTTGCCTTGGAGTAGACTTTTATAAACGGAAATAGATAATACATGAGTGAAAAGCTTATCGCAACTCTAAAATTTTCAATGACTTTTTTTTTTTTTTTTTAGGCCTGATTCACACCAAGCCGTCATCCATCCCGTCAAATAAGCTCACGCTACCGCTTTCCGACAGGGAAGAGCGTTGTCGGTTTGCCTTGTCGATTTCTGTGGGCGTCGCCATAGTGTCCTCTGGGCTGTTGTCAACACGCGTGAGCCCACCTCGAAAGCACTGCCGAAGCTGCGGGCCTTTGTACCCTCACGCATGCAGTCCTCTCTGGACTGCATGCGTTCAAACTTGAAATATCAAGCGCGTCGTGAAAGCTGTCTTCTCCGCAATAAGAGTAGTCATGGGGAGAAGCCAAGCGCATAGGTTCGTCGTTACTGACATTTCTTAAGCGGCAACGTCACGACACTGCGATCATGTAGTTTGTTTGTTTGTTTGTTTGTGTGTTTGTTTTTTTAGAATTACTGTCAGCTCGAAACATAAATCTACAAGACATATGAGCTGTACTTGCAAATGATGTTTGATACACGTGCGCGCACAATTCGCACGGAGACGCTTAAAAAATAAAAACTAACAAGAATAACAAGCAAGAACAGAAAGAAAAAGCGCGCGTAAGAAAGTAAGAACCAGGAAAAAGAAAATTATCTTACACTTACTTCGGTTGGAATCAAGGTCAATAAAACAGGAACGCCGGTTCTTCTTGGTTTACAAATTGCGGCTATTCGATTCGAAAACCGAATCGAACACGACACTCTTCGACTGGTAATTCGAAAGTTTCGAACATTCGCACACCCCCTAGGCGAAGTCCGAAATTTCAACTGCGCCCCACCAAGGCGCTTACAGCATATTCCTGCGGCATACAGGCTTCGTGCCCAATGAAACTCTGTAGATGACTTTTGTGTGGGATCATTTCTATTAGCGGGTGGGCGCGCGTGATTCGTTTTAAATGCGCATAGGCATTTCTATGCATACCCAACGAGAAAACCTGTCCCGTCCGTCACTCAAGACTAATCGCGATAAAGAAAACAATGTATGAAGCAAACGAAATTCGAAATGAAAAAATAAGCGTTGCCGGCGGGGAGTTTTGAACCAACGACCCCACGCTCCGAAGCCGAGTGTCTTGCCCAATGGGCTAAACACCGACTTTGTTTTTCTTTACGTGGTATTTATTGCTTCATGCTTGCAAAAGGAGAATATATATCTAAACCACATGAATGTGTTGCAGGTCTGTGGTACAGAACAAATGTCATAGGAGAACATTTTCTATGAAGGCTTTTTTGAAAGACTGGGTATTGGTGGTGGTGGAATAAATTCAAGGCGATCTCTAGGACCACATGTAGAGCTGTCTTGGAGCATTGTAGGCGTCAGGAAAATTTCGATTTTGCCAAAATTTAGTGCCAAACATGGCACATCCCCGATGCGTTTCGGTGGTCGCTGGATGCGCCTTCCGTTGGGGCGTTTCTTCACCCACCGAAGTGCCACCGATCTCTGAGGACTCATGTGCTCGTCGCGCAATGCAAACAGATAAGCAATGAGTTGATAAGGAGTGATGGGGTGTTATATGGGTCACATCACGGTTGATAATGGTTCGACGCGGATGGATAATGTGCTAAGGAGCGATAAGGGCTTATATTGGTTGGAATAATTATAATAAACTTAGTAAGCAGCGATAAGAGTTGAAAAGGGTCGAATGATATCCGATAAGTTACCTAAGAACAGATAAAGGTTCATAAGACTCGGGTCGATTGTGATAAGGTTGATAACGATTGATAAGGGCTGATAAGGCTCGCATCGAGTCCGATAAGGTTGATAACAGCCGATAAGAGTTGATAAGGGTCGGATATATTCCGATAAGGTTGATAAATACCGATGAGGGTTGATAAGGGTTTGTACTGCTCGAATCTAGTTTCATAACATTGATAATGACCCCGGGATGCGTGGAGATGAGGAAGCAGCACAATGCTTACGCA
Source organism: Dermacentor variabilis (assembly GCF_050947875.1). Classification (NCBI taxonomy): domain Eukaryota; kingdom Metazoa; phylum Arthropoda; class Arachnida; order Ixodida; family Ixodidae; genus Dermacentor; species Dermacentor variabilis. Next base: position 88,782,469 of record NC_134576.1, read on the forward strand.
TACTTAGACAACTCCCAGGGAAGTTTCTGCATGATTTTTTTTCTTATCTCACGTACTCGCATTCTTTCATCCCTAAACATCTGACCTGATCGAGTAGCATGGCATCCCTTCCACTGTTAACCTCTCCAGGTATGTTCCTGCATGTGGGAGAATATGCAGTAACACTACTTGCACAGACGTGTGTCGGTGCCTGCCGGCAGCAGCAGGAAGGAGCTGCTTCGCAGAAACGGCACCTTGAAATCGGCCGCTTACGTGGCAGCAGCTCCTTCCTGCTGCTGCCGGCAGGCGGCGACACAAGTCTGTGCCAGGGCTGTGGCTTTTCGCGCTCGAGTGGTTGGTCGTGGCTCGCGGACGCTCCTGTGGACGAGGCTTCAGCGACTTCGTTCGTAGCTAAGTACTCTTTTATCTTTATTAGCTAGTGTTTTGAAGTGTTTTCTTTTGCGTGGAGTAGGGGCGCAAATTTCGAATTTTTGGTAGGAGTAGGAAACGTACCGGCTTTGTCTAGGTCTGGCGGCTCCCCCGTTAGGCCTAGGGGGTAGTTCTTTCAGCTAGCTCTTCGGATTCTTACATGGAGTAGGGAGTGATAATTCTTTGTTTTTGTTTGGGATAGCGGTCGAGGTCGGGTTTGCGTGAGTGATTTGGCGAACTTGCTCGTTGGGCCTAGGGACGTAGGCCTAGCGATGAAATCGAAAAACGTGAAGGCCGCGGGGGACGGGGAGCAAGTGCAGTGCGACGAGTACCTGCGCTGGTGCTTCCTCGACGAGACTAATTTCCAGAATTTAGCAGACGCGGTGGGGTCTAGCTTCACGTGCAGGTCGTGCGAGGGCGTCAGGGAAGCCGTCCAAAAACTGGAAGAGAATTGGGCGGCTAAGTTTGAAGAGCTTAAGGCAAACCTGAGGGAGGAGCAGGAGAAGCGGGTAGCACTGCAGGCGAAGGTTGAAAATTTCGTCAAGGTGGAGGCGGCCCAGGCCGCGCAGTTGGTGAGGACTGTGGCCGAGCTTGGGGAGGCGAAAGAAAGGAGCGCCGAACTGCAAAGGCGGCTCGACGCTCTTGAGACTCGGGCAGCGGATAATGTCGGGTCAGGACACCAAAGCGAGGGCGAAGTGGGAGGCAGGGAGCCAAAGCAAGCGGTCGCCAGCTCGCCGCCGGTGAATCGGCGTAGCTATAGCGAAGCAGCGCAACACGCCCCGAGTGAGGCGACGCTGCAGCCACAGGAAGCCGGGAAGCAGGGAGTGGTAGGAGAGAATGAAAGAGTGATTATCGCTGGCGACTCAAACATGGCTGGGTGCTCAAAAGCAATTGTGGAGAGGGTGAAAGGCGACAAAAGAGTGGCGGTAGGGACATTTCCAGGGCAGACACTGGGTTCTGTCATGGAGCGAGCAAAAGAAAAGCTCACGGAAAATGCCCACGTGCGCAACCTTGTCGTAGTAGCAGGCGGGCTAAATGACGTCCTGAACAGGAAAGGGCCAGGACTAGCCCAGCGCTTGGCGAAGGGGGTGGACGACTTGCGCGAGCTATCCCCTCAGGTGCAGATCGTGGTGTGCACGGTGCCGGAGGTGCCTGTGCGTGACAGTCACGTACAAAGAGCCGTAATGGCTGCCAATGAGGCAATATGGAAAATGAGCCGAGAGAAAGGCTTCGAGGTTGTTGAAGTAAACAGGGAAGTGAGAAGTTGTGGTGGTTTTAAACGAGATGGGATCCACTTCAATTACAGGCTAGCACGAGAAGTGGGCTGGCGACTTGGGGGTCGCGCTGTTGCTTTTTTAGGGGGCCCGCGGGCGCTCAGGAGGTCAGAGTAGGTAGTAATAAAGAAGGTCCCCTAGGGGAACATCAGAAGAGCATCGCCGTCGATAACAGAAAAAGGAGGAAAGCAAGAACAAGAGCTCGCCATGCAATAGGCTACATAAACATGCAGGGCGGCAGAAGAAAGGAAAAGTGGGCAGAGATTGAGGAGCAGTTACATAGAGAACAAATAGGGGTGTATGCGGTTACAGAAACGCACCTTAGAGACTCAGAAGAGCCGCCAGTTATTGAGAATTATGTATGGGAAGAGTGCAACAGAACTAAGTCGGAAAGAAAGGGAGGGGGAGTCGGAATGCTCATCCATCAGGGAGCCAAATGGAAAAGAGTAAATTCACAATGTCAAGAGCATCTTTGGTTATCAGGTACAATGAGTGGGAAAGAAACTTGGCTTGGAGTTACGTATTTGTGGACCGGAATAAATTGCACAGAGAAGAATAAAGAGTTAGTGGAATGCATAAGCGCTGATATTAGGGGTTTCGGGAATGGTGCTGAGATAGTCCTATTAGGTGACATGAATGCCCACATACAGGATTTAGATGGCTATACCGACAATAACGGGAAGTCAATGCTAGACCTTTGCGAGCAACATAACCTCGTGATCGTGAATACAGGGCCTAAGTGTGAAGGACAGATCACGTGGGAAGTGGGCAACCGGCAATCGACCATTGATTACTGTCTGATGACAGAAGGAATTCATGATAAGTTGAGAGAAATGGTCATCGATGAGGAAGGTTTTAGAAGCATAGGGAGTGACCATAAACGCATCATTTTGAAAATGGGATATGTAGTTGGGAAAGAGAGCAACGAAAGCAAAATGGCCAGTCCAAATTTGAACGCTGAACAAATAGCAAATATAGTCACTAGAGTGGAGGAAGAAATTGGCAAGTCGCCAAGTAAGGGGTGGGAATATGGTGAGCTTCTAAGTGTAGTAACGACAGAAATACGGAAAGAGAAACAACATGTTCATTGGAAAGGAAAAAAGAAACCGAAAAGCTGGTGGAACAAGGAGATACGAGAAGCGATCGCCGAACGACAGAAAGCATCTCGAGAGCACAGGCAGGCAAAGAAGGCGCAGTTGCCACAGGATGAAGTAACCAGTAAATGGGAAATATACCGGGAGAAAAAGTCTATGGTACAAATACTGGTGCAAGCAAAATTAAAAGGTGAAAGTGAAAGTTGGTTGTCAGAAATACGTGAGAAAAAGAAGGCCGCACCTAGAATATTTTGGAATCACATAAAATTATTAGGCAGGAAGTCAACAACAATACAACAACATATCCTAGACGAAGATGAAAACAGACTGGAAGGAGAAGCAGCAATAAATTACATCCAAAAAGTAACAGCGGAATCCTTCCAAGGCAAGGACGAGGTTGTACTTGAAGAAAAAAAGAGCATGAAAGAGACCCAAGGGGGAAAGGAGCTACTGCTTACAAATTTAAACTGGAAGAAAGCGGAAGAGAAAATTCCTAAGCGCACAGCCACAGGGCTAGACGAGGTTCCCGTTAGGCTGATAAATGAACTGGGACCAAAAAGTAAGGAAGCTCTCGTGAAAGCAGTTGAAAAAACTTTAAAAGATAGACGAATACCAGACAGTTGGCGACAAAGTAGAATGAATTTAATTTATAAAGGTAAGGGGGAGAAAGACAGAATTCACTCGTATAGACCGTTGACCATTACATCGGTAATATACAGGCTAGCAATGCAGGCAATCAAATTAAAGCTTCAAGCATGGGCAGAAAATAATGGCATTTTGGGAGAGCTTCAGAATGGCTTTAGAATAGGTAGGCGTCTGGATGATAACTTGTTTGTTCTTACTCAGTGTATTGAAATATCAAAAGCAGAAAGCAGACCGTTGTATGTGGCCTTTTTGGACATTACAGGAGCATACGACAACGTAGACCGCAGCATTTTGTGGGATATTCTGGAAGGGGAAGGCTTAGGTAACGATTGTATACAGCTTTTGAGAGAGATTTACCTAGAAAATACTGTTTGCGTTGAATGGGAAGGGATGAGGAGCGCGGAGAAAGTTCATATCAACAAGGGACTGAGGCAGGGGTGCCCTTTATCCCCGCTGCTGTTTATGATGTACATGGTGAGGATGGAGAGGGCGCTAGAAGGAAGTAATATCGGGTTTAATCTTTCATACAAACAAGCAGGTACAGTAATAGAGCAGCAACTCCCAGGTTTATTTTATGCGGACGACATTGTGTTGCTCGCAAACAAGCAAAGTGATTTGCAACGTCTGGCTAATATCTGTGGACAGGAAGGCAACAATTTAGGTTTGAAATTTAGTGTTAGAAAATCAGGTGTTATTGTATTCAATGAAAACAGTGAACAGACAGTGGAGATGCAGCGCCAAGAAATACCTCGGGTAACAGAATATAAATACCTTGGTATATGGATAAACGAAGGCAACAGATATATGGAAACCTAGGAAAAAACCATAACAGTCAAGGGGAAGAGAAATGCAGCCATAATGAAGCACAGAGCGCTATGGGGATACAATAGGTACGAGGTCCTCCGAGGTATGTGGAAAGGGGTAATGGTTCCAGGACTTACTTTTGGAAATGCGGTTGTTTGCTTTAAATCAGGGGTACAATCAGGACTCGACGGGAACCAAAGGTCAGTGGGTCGCCTCGCATTGGGCGCTCACGGGAAGACTACAAATGAAGCTGTGCAAGGGGATATGGGCTGGACTAGTTTTGAAGTGAGGGAAGCTCGCAGTAAAATTGAGTATGAAGAACGGCTGAGGAATATGGAGGAAAGTAAATGGGCTGGGAGAGTGTTCAGGTATCTGTACAGGCAAAACATTGATTCACAGTGGAGGAAAAGAACTAGGAAGCTTACCAGCAAGTATGCGGCCTGTGGGGTGGGCAACACAGCAACAAAGAAGGTCAAGCGGAAAGTCAGAGAGGCTGAATTAATCTCATGGGTGGCGGCAATGGAAAAGAAACCTGCCATGAGTAACTACTTAAGGGGAAAAAAACGAAATTAGGAAGGAAACCATTTATGATAACTCAAAGGGAAGCTCATTACTTTTCGAAGCGAGATCGGGATGCCTTAGAACACGCACCTATAAAGCGAGATATAAGAGGGAAGAAGAAGCATGTGCTTGCTGCGGTAAAGCTAGGGAAACGACGGAGCATATTTTATTAGAATGTGAAGACGTCTATCCAGCGGTCGATTTAGGCACCACTGGCCTCCTTGAAGCCCTTGGGTTCAGCGGGAGCAGTGGTAAAGCAAACAGCTCCGCAATAGACATCAGTAAGAGGCGATTGGAGGATTGGTGGAAGAAAAGTAGGGAAACGACAAAAGACGGAGACGTACAAAAGCACAGTTCGCAATAGGGTATCAGAAAATTTGGACGGGGTAGTTCATAGTGTTTTTTTTTTCATTGTTTAATCTAGGTTAATCTAGGTTAATCTAGGTAGGATATTAGGCAGCATAGTAGCAAGAGCTTGGTGGCGCAAGCCACCGCCCCGTTCCAAAGGGGACGCTCATAACATCCATCCATCCAGGGCCGGCTTTTCAGACGCCATTTTTCCCATAGGAGAAAACAGTTTCTCATTTTTGTCTTTAAAAAACAGGCGACTAATTGTGCCAAGTGTTATACTAAACGAAGTCATCGACAATATGCGATCGTTATGCAAAATTTGAGCAAGAACAGCTGGTGCAGCGGTGAGTGCAAAATATTTTTTTGAACACGCGTAGCCAAATATTCAGGACCCTGTACATATTGCATACAGTCTAAATCGCTTTAAATAAAGCTCATAAAATTTATTTTAAGGTAACGTGTCTCTCATGTAACATAAGAAGCAAAATGCAAAACAAAAAATATCAGAGGGATTAAGGGGTTTGATTTCATTTTTTTTGTTTTCTTTAGTAACAGTCGGTAACAATCATGTGAATGGAAGATATGACATGACTTTTTGCGCTAAGCGATTATAAGAACACCCTAAACCATAGTAAGAAAAAATACTGGCGAGCGTCAGCCCGGCGGCCGCCCTAAGTAATTTACCCCTTCATACTTGTTCCTGCGAACCAGTTTCGGCATCCATGAGGTAGGTCAGCGCCATCTAGAATTTTGAATTCTAGGTGGCTTTGGGTAGGTACGTGCGTCGTGACGTCATATCATGTGTCATGACGTTGTGGCTAGCTCTGATTCTGTCGCTGCCGCTCCCGAATGCAGCCAGAAGAAACGCGCAGCAGAATTGTAATTACTATTATTATTTTGTTTATGAGCAAGACCATCAGGCGCAACCGTATTTTTTACAAGACGTCAGCAAATTTGCTCTGTTATATGGCGTCACAGGCCCAGCGTTTCGAGACCTGCCTTAGCATCCAAGTTGAAATATATCTCACAAATGTTTTTCATGCTTGCTAAGCGTCATCCCTTTGCGTTCGAGAAACGTGCGGTAGGGTTTCTACAACTTAAAGAACAAAGAAATACAATATGTGGCAGTGCTTCTTGTTTAAGTCAACAAACAACGAAGTAAAGGAAATATGTGGGAAATAAAAGGGGACGAAAATAGATATTGCTGCCGGTGGGTGTCGAGCCTACGACCTCCGCGTGACGTCTGCGAATTCCTTGGGTCAAGACCTCCTGGAAGCAGTTACGGCTCACATGCAGTTGTACTGGGTGACCTAAGGATTGTCAGACTGGGCCATTCAAAGCCATGGTGCGGCGGACGGTTGGCTTTTCTGGCACGTTCGTTTCCATTTTTCTTATTAATTCAGCATATTTCAATTAAACAAAACAGTTTTTCCGATGATTTGGAAAATGGACATTGATAAGAATGGTCACTGTACCTATTTTGCGAAATTAACCACGGAGCTATGAGTCAGTATGTATGTGTGCGCATTTCTGTGTGCGAAGCCCCCAAATGAACTTAACCGGAGTGAGATGTCGGGCGATGTTCCGCTATGGACGTCATCACAGGTAATGTTCGTAAGAATAAAGCTCCCCACATCAGGGAAGTACAGCAGACATTAAGTATAGACCCATCGTAGACACTAGCCAGTCCTTTAAAGATTATCCAAATAAACTCCATTACAATGAACCCTTCTAGAGCAAGGAACTTTTGCAGATTTGAATCTATTTTTTGTGGGGACTCCAGCATCTATTGCTGGAGTCCCCAGCAATATTGCTGGGGACTCCAGCTAAATATTGAATGAGAATTCTCGCGTGGCTTTAGGTGTTCGCTTTCAGCTGACGCTACTATTGATGTATGTCCACTAAAAGTTTGCATAGATTTGTTAAATGTTCTTGTTACATGGATGCGCAGTGTTAAAAAAGGCGCGTCGACTCATAACTTAGTTCTAGTTTCGCTTTCAGTAAATGCACGTACCTAACCTTTTTTTGTCTAATATTTTTTACGTATGGTAGTGTTTACTAGCTAAACTACGTCAAAGTAATTTTGCTTACCTTTTGCTGTTTTGTTGCTGCAGTTTTGACCACACTTTTAGGTGAAAACTTTTCGAAGTGCTAAGATGAAGTTTTCAGGCCACTCTGAACTTCTACGTGCTCACGTTCAAACGCTTGGTCCCTGTAGTTTTTTCTGAACACAACAGTACAACAGCTACTAACTAGAGAAGTACAAGAAGTGTGTGAATTCCGAAACTGACAATAAACGCGCGCCATTTCTCCATAATGCGGACTTTATCGATCAACGTGGTTGTCCTTTGCGCCGGCAGGTGGCCAGTGGTCGCCTTCCAAAAATTCATGCAGCAGCGTCTATGACGTGAATTTCTGTCTTTGTGAGTAACCGATTTTTTTCTTTTTTTCCCGAATGTGCACGTTTTGCCCGAATTTCCCTGCATGTACAGCGCGTACAGTGCCTACTCGCGCCGGCACGAGAGATTCCGGTTCGTGTCCGGTGCTCGGACTATCGATTCCAGTTGAAAGCCGAGTCGGCGCCAATGCACGCTGACCACGTTAGGCCTAACGTTTATGGTGGCGGCAGCGTCGGCGGGAGTTGTTAATCTTGTTATACGTATTTTTTTTTTCTTTCACGCGGCGACGACTTGTTTTGTCGAGGTAGCAACAAACGGCGCGCACGAAAGTCTTTCTTCTACTCGCTAATGCTAACCTACCTTTCGAAAACTAAGGGGTTTACGCCGCGTCGTCGAATGATACGCGAGCTTCCGGCCGGCATCCGTTCATTGAACACGCCTGGCTTCTGGCCTACCGTGTGCTATGCGCGCTTGCGAATGCCGGTTCTTGCGCGCTAACCGCTACTCCGGAGTTTTTTGTTTATTTCTCCTTCTCATTCTAGATTAGCTTGGGTGGGGCCGCGGTATGAAGATGCAGGCGTGTTCGTATGTGCGATGTTCGCTGTTAATGAATGTTCCTTGGCGCGTTCGTACCTGAAATGACGCTGGCCTGCCCGTCCGGCGTTGAAGGTTGAGCCCCCCGCGCTTTATTCGATCACCCCTAGCCAGGTGCCTAAAGCGCATGCGCCGGTGCGGTGCCATTAGCCTTTCACGCTTTTTCGGGAAACGTTCGGGACCACGTTTGTTTTTCTGTACTTCCCGCCGTTCGGCTCGTGTTTTTTTTTTTTCTTTCTTTTTGTCCTGATCTCATTCGAAGCAGCGAAGCCAACCTCTTGTGCGGCTGCCTTGCAGATCTTGATCTCGTGTTTGTTGTAATGAAGTGTTTTTCTTGTGCTGTGCGATTTCACTGATGTATAACGTGTATCTTTTTTTTTTTTTGCTCTTCTAGTAACGCACATTGAGGGCGTCTTTTTGTAAGACATTTTTTTCTATATTCATTTCATTCTGTAACTTTTTAGGAACTTTTAATATTTTTGCCTACCAAAAGAGTCCTATTGCACAACTGCGGGTTCATCACTAAATTTTCCTTAGTCCAAATTTCAAATGAAGGTGAAAGCATCCTTTGTCATAACAGTTCAACATTTTATGTCTAGCCAACAGCGTCAGTTCAAATGGCTAGTGTGTTACTTTGGTAATGGCTTTACTTGCTAGCTCAATATTTCGGTCCATTGGTCATGAAGGTGAAATCAAAATTGCATTCGCTCTTTCCCGAAAAGGTAGCTTCTTTTGTGTTAGTGTTATAGCTTGCATCCAGATTCAGTAAGTCGGGTTGGAACACACATTGATTTGGCAACTGCATGGCCAAAGCTCTGTGATGTGTGAAATGAATTCCGTGTGGAAGAGGACTCACTGGGAGGCTTTGCTGAGGGAGAGTGCTTATTGGGCTGTCATGGTTGGCAAATTGTGCGAGGAGTGTCTCATGTTTGTTTGCTGGCACATTCAGCCTAGATGGACAGGCAGCGTCTTTTTCCCCCATTGCTGTTTGGGGCTGTTGAGTAACTTTGCCTTCCTTGTTGTGTGGTGCCACCATTTTCCAACATACTTCCATGCTGCCTGTCATGTCCTGTCGCTGAGTGTGCCAGTAAAGATGAACTTCAGAAATTTGTGCAAACAAACATAGCAGGAATTTCGGTACTGGCAGTCATGCAGGTTTCTGTAGCCATTAGCAAGGGAATGTTAGGAAGTACACCGTCAAGCAATATAAAATGGCACACCTTAATTGTCTTCAAGAGGCTGTAGTAGCTAAACACATATCGATATAAAAGCTTTCAGTGCAACTAAATTCTAAGTGAAAGAGCTACTTGGTGTTGGGCTGCTAAGCACGAGGTCACAGGATCGAATCCTGGCCACGGAGGTTGCATTTTGATGGGGACAAAATGCGAAGACACCTGTGTACATAGATTTAGGTGAACTTTAAAGGGACACTAAAGCGAAACAGTAGATCGGTTTATACTAATGAAGCATTGTTTGAGAACCCTGCAGGCAGTTATTTCAAAACAATAGTTTGATTATTAGATGAGAAAATGAAGGTCCAAGTATCAGTATTTGAATTTCGCGCCGAAACCCCAGCGCCGGTACGTCAGTGTGATGTCAGGGATTCCAAAGTATGTTTTCGCGTTTGGGCCACGTTGGCTGAATAAAGGTTCCCGAAACTTGCCATGTTTAATATTTGGTTCCTTTAGAACACATTATAGTCAATCTGTACCGCTATATATAATTAGGAGGCCCTAGAAGATGCCCTCAAAATCCAAGACGTCACAACCCCCAGGTTCGGGAACTTAAGTAGGCGTCGCCACCCGTATTTCGTTCTTGCGCTTTTTCTAGCTTGCCAAACGTCTTATCGTTGTAAGAGTGCTGTTTTTGGTGTTGTAGAACGGTAATTTGCTGATGCAGAACAAATCATTTTTCACTTTAGTGTCCCTTTAAAGAACCTCATGTGGTCCAAATTCCCGGAGTCCTCCACTACAGCGTGTTTCATAATCAGATCATGGTTCTGGAACAAACAACCCAATAATTAAGAGCTACTTACATGTTAACATCTGAGCTTCAGATCCACACTTTACGTTAATCATTGCTTAAAAAACTAGTTCTCTCCCACATTGCTCATGATTGTTAAGCATCAATTCAGCTTGACTGATGTCTAGCTAAGCAATGGGCACCTTGTGTTACCGCACCCCGAACTCCAAAGCCATGCACTCAAGTGTGCTCAGGCACAACGATATTAGGCAGGTGTGCCCGGGAGCACTGACACATCACTTAATGAGTGTTATGTCGCAACCGCTATTTCATTTCGCGGGCTTTGTAAACATAGCATCGCTGACAAGCTGCTGCAATTCTTGATAGACATTGCCGAGCTCAAGGGACTCCACACGCGGGGATGGAGGCAGCGATGGTGGTTCACGTTTGTGATGCAAGCTGATGTAATGCAAGTTTCAGAAAGTGTACACTGTAGGCTAATATGAAAGGAAATACCAGATTTGCATTTAATGCTGGTAATTGCTTGATTACCACTTTGAAAAAAAATTCATGTGGGATTCAACTTGAGGGATGTAGCAAATAGTGAGTTGAGGTCCTTTCTGACTTGCCACTGATCGAATCTTTGAACATCAAGCATCCCCATTTGTATTGGTGCGGGATGTACACTTGAGTAATTATGCATGTGTTGAATGCTGTCACATGCTTGGTGTTGTATTTGATACCCTGACATAGTGTATGTATGTAGACTTGTGGATACCATACTCCATTGCAGGCTATGTGGGCTATACAGACTTGGCAGGCTATGCTGCAGAAGCAGTATAGTAGTACAGTCATGGGTAATTCTCACTCCGTGCGTTTCTTGATCTGCGGCACTTACTATGGACCAATCAGTTGTGTCGTGATTTGTAGACGCAAGGTTACATAAGTGTGCACTGTTGTGCTTGCACTGTGCGGTGTAATATGTCATGCTTGGTTGCGAGTACTAGGGGTGCGTTGTGGCTGTTGGTTGCAGAAATGTGTCACAGGAATGGAACAGCTCAGACATTCACCGTATTTACAACCTTTATGAAGTGCTTCCAGGGGGCAGGTCTAAATGTACTTAAAATATCTCGGCAGAAACAACCTTGGGTTGATAGCTTTGTAAGCGATAGCTTGCGCATTAAAGGAGACATGCTGCAAATTTCAGTGACAAACATATCCCACTGCTGCCATGGTGGACCTTGTAGAAAAGGCAGTGTGTTGTGCTTTTGTTCAGCATTTTATTGTGTTTAATCGCACATGCTTAACCCTGTAGAGATGTGCCACAGTACGATGAGAGATGCTTAGTGAATTTTAGGGATGAACATGACCCGTAATTTCGCTTTTCATAGTCAGCTAAAAGATGTGTGCTCACTTTTTCTAATTCTTACTATGCAATGTGCCAAGCATCCTAAGCACTGGCTTGCATGGGTTTATTATACCTTGGGGGGGGGGAGCACATGTGGTCGTGGTTTAATAGTTTGAACTTATGTGGTGACGGTCCTCGATTCAAACCTGACCATTGTACATATTTATTCATTAATTTCAAGTGAGAGCTAGTGACATCTAGTGTGCCACTAAACGGCCAGAAACAAACCAAGAAGTGCGGAGAAGAGCGAAATAACGATATCACTTGAGAGCCAAAAGGCATTGCTATCTTTCTCTGTTATATAAATTTGAGTAAGTGCCTTTTGGATGTTAGTGCTATTGTCTACGGTATCATTGAAGACTCTACAGTAGCTCAACGACGTCCAGATTTTAAGTTTACGCCCGTCTCAAGACACGCGTTCAATGAATGACAGATGGTCTGGCGCAGGAGACGAAGCGTCAAACACAATAAAATCTTGTGTTGGGACCCTAACTTCCTTCAGCACTTCTCGATGCAGAATGTAGTAAATGTGTCTTTGTTGGTCAGATAACACTTCACTCTTGGCAACCACTTCAGCATGTCCGCCAACAAAGTGCAGTCATGCAGCCTTACTGTATTTCACGAGCAACCCCTTTCTTCCTCAGCTGCCCTAGTACGATAGCATTTAGTCACCTGAAAGCTTCGTGGCATTTGTCTCTGGGAGTGGCCTCCTCTTCAAGCTTCTAAAGCAAAGAAACTTGCACCTTTTACTGTTGCAATAGTGGACTTGAACTCACCATAGTTGATTTCTAGGGTGGACCGCAGTCACCACTAATGCCCATGTTTTCCAAGTCCCAGAAATGACCTGAGACTCGTGTGACTTCATTGTTACTTCCCTTGTGGGGTGTACAGCTATGTAGCACCCAAACCGCACACGTTGAGGGCATGTGTACTGCCGCTTTGCCTGTAGCACCTTGAAAGATCCAGACTCATCATAGCTTTCATGGCTACACGCGTCTCTTCGGATACTTAAACGCGAGATTCAGCCCTCAAGCTTGTGTTATCACAGCATCAACATCTCATGGCGTTTTTCACTGGTCGATTCGGAGCAGGATTTCTTGCTCCGCGGCAACGAATCCGAATTTCACTGGTCGATCTGGAGTGGGTTCGCGCGTTCCACTGGTCGTTTCGGATCAACTCGTTCCACACTGGATCGCTCTCACTTGCTCCGCTGCCGAGGCGTGGATTCGGGCGGAAACAGCTCGCGTCACTTCCGTCTTCAAGCGAAATCGGTACCCAGTTGGTACGCACAACATTGTGTTGCTTCGCAAAATGGCTGCGTTCGATGCTGCCGCAGCGCTCGCGTTTAGCGATGAGAGCTCGGACGACAGCGATTACGAAGTGATGCAGGTGCTGTACAAAGCCTTCTATGCACGTTGTCCATGCACAAGCCTTGCGGGCGCGACATGGAAATGGTGGACTATGCGACTGCCACAGTCAAATTACACACGGGGGACGGTGAGTTTGGTTGCCGTGGAAACGTACAGAACGGAAGTCGGGCATGGTTTTCGGAACCGGTTCGTGCGACATGTACGCAGACTTCCTGTGTGATCCGCCGCGGAGCGTTTTTGCGCTCCGCTGGCCGATTCAAATTTGTGAAACCCGAGCGCTCGCTCGAGGATTTCGGCGGCCGCTCCAGATTGAGCAGTGAAAAACGCAGTCAGTTTGCACTCATAAACTGTGGTTTGCACATTGGCATGGCTTATGAACAACAGCGTGGTGCATAATCCAAATCGCTGCATGAGATTGCATGTTGCATAGAAAGGCAGCGAAGGCAACTGTATGGTGTTCCATTTAATTTTAGAACATTTAACGTTGCCACACCTATAGAAATCAATCAGTTTGATCAAGTTATTCTATGCGTTGCTAAACATTTGGAATTATTCTCCCTGCAACATTGTGCACCATCTGAAGTGACAGCCGAGCGTTTTGTAAAATTTGTCCATTCTTGGTAGGCTGGGGAGTCTGAGAAAAATATAACTTTGACTGGAGGTATCGTCAAAAATAACCTGCAGTGCTTCTAGGACTGCAATTAAAAAAAAAAGCACCAAGTTTGCACTTTGGTCGACTCAACAACATAACTTTGAATTACCAGCAGCAGTGATGGCACAGAAGCTTCTCTTGAGTTGTCAATTTTACGGCCCAACATATTTAACGTCTTTTAACAATGTCTCGGACAACGGTAGATGCCCATGAGTGCGCAATATTTTATGAATTATTTGACTGTCGTCAAGTGCAACTTTATTTTCCCCATCGTGGATTGCTTTTAACCATCAGAACTTCAACAGACTATGTACAAATTATTACGAGGAATCCTTCCTGTCGTGTCGGGTTTTCACTCACAAAAGAGCACACAGTCGATTTCATATTGACATTCGATCGAAGCTTGACTGTCTAATTTCTTACATTTTGAACACTGCCTGCACAAATGCCCTTATTTATTACTGTGCAATGCTGTGCCACACTTCACATTACTGTGCAGCACTGTACAGGAACTGAGCAAAGCATGTGGAGGCTCCAGTGCCAGTTGAATGTTCACTAGATCACCTTGCTTGCAAAGAAAGGCTGATCGAATGCAGTAATCAAGTACGGGGAGGCTTCTGCGCGCTCCCTGACCCGACAGCCATGGCTTCGTGAGCATAAAAATTGCAGTAAAAAGAAACAGCTGCCTGCTGCAATGAGGCAAAACAATTAACAAAGCTACTGCTTTCACTCGGCAAGTGCATCACCATGGCTAGTATTGATGCCAATAACGCCGTAATTTTTTTGTGTGTGATCTGACTTACAAAAGAACCAGGAACCAGATTTATATTTCAGACTTTTTTTTACACTCGGTACTTCTATAAAAGTGCAAATTCCTTTATTTTCAAATACTGCAGCCCTATTCAGGGCTATTGCAGGAGTGGAGTACAACAAACACAAGAAACAGACAAAAAGGTAGAACATCTTTTAAAAAAGAAAGACTGTGAAGATATCACACAAATGCTTTTACAAAACCTGACAGTGCCAATTCATGAACAGAACTGAACAACTTGTTCCAGCATTCAACAACTCTCACAGAATCAGTTTCGTTAAATGTCGCACACTTTATAGGGGTTCCAGATGCATGAAGCGTGCTCTAATACAAGGCAAATAAGTGCTTTGTTTCAGCAGTTTATGGCTTTCTTTTTTTTTCTTGTCAATTTATATAACATTCTTCTTAAGTAACCTCTTTTAGTGCTTCAGATATAATGTGATCAATATGCTGTGACCACTGCATGTTGTGTGTGAAGATAATTCCAAGGTATTTATTTGTACACCTGTTCCTGAGGAACTGTTGTATTCTTGAATGTTACTGTGAAAAAAAAAAATGGCTGTTCATAAATGATACTACTATGGTTTTCTAAAAGTTAATGTGCATCTGCCAATCTGTACACAAGATGCAATATTTGGTGAAGGAATCCTGAAGTAAGGTGTGATGACTAGGAGAATAAATTATCCGGTATAGGACACAATAAAAACGGACTTTTAACTTAATATTGCTGGGAAGGTAATTTATAAATATTAAAAATAGCAAGGGTCCCAGAACAGAGCCCTGTGGAACACTTGATGTTACATTTGCAGCCGAGGACAAAGTGTAATGAAAGGAACCAAATTGAGAGCGAGAATTAAGAAAGCTAGCTATCCAGTTGGTCAGTCGAGGATTAAATATTACATTTAGTATACTTAGTAGCTTGTTATGTATAATGGTGTTGAAAACTTTAGAAAAGTACAAATAACACATCAGTTTGTTTGCCAATATCAAAATAGCTTGTAATGTCATGTGCAAATTCCACCAGTTGAGTTGTGCTGAAACTACGACTAAATCCATCTTGTTTGTGAGAGGCAAGGTTATTTGATGCATCTTTTATATGCTTGTGTATGATATATACCAGTAGTTTACCGGAATTGGGGGGGGGGGGGCAAATGATATAAAGCAACACGAGATTTATGGAGAGGCAGGACCTTGGCTAGCTTCAAGGACTGAGGGACGATGCCTAAAATCAAGTCAATCATTATTTGGCAGCCGTTTTTCACAAATGAAAAATGGCTGCCAAATAATGTGAACACCAGACAGAGTGGTGGACCAGAAAGCTGTTCAGAATTCTGTCAGGGTCAGTGCACTTTTTTGTGTCTAAATTGAGAATCAAGTTCAAGATGCTGTTTTTGTTGATTACCACATAGCTGTATAAAGAGCTCAGGATTAGTACTTGTGAGCAGTGGGAGAGAGTTGTCATGTGTGAACACTGATTGGATGTAGACATTAAAAACATTACCTATTTCAGTAGCGTCTGAAATAGCCGTGCCATCTGATATAAAGGAAACTGCAGCAGTTCTGGTTGGTGCCTACACGATGACAGCACTCAACATCTGGACACTCTATCTGAAGGTGCTCTGTTAGCATCTGGGGCACAGTATGCATTAATGAGTCAGTATTTTCATCGCAGGTTTCTGGTAAATCATGCAAAAAGATATTGTTCAAGCGTGAACTTTTTATAAATAATTGGATTTTGATGCAAGTTTAGTGACCAATTCCCTAAGTGAGGCAGTTTAAAGTTAAGCTTGTCACAAATTGTACTACAATCAACAGCAGCTGTAGAAAGTTTGAGCAAATATACACATTTCAGAAGTGAAATGAAAAGATTCTTTGACGTTGGCACTGTAACTTGCAATCTGTTTCTGACCAGCCAACAACTGTGTGAGAAGATTGGCCATCTCTGGAGGGGGGAACTAGTTGAGCAGTGACTGCTACTTGTAGCAATGGTATTAGCCTCGCTTGTCTTTGATATAATTGCTGAAGGCACCCCTCTAGATTCGTTGTTAAATTCAGCGTCACCATTCAAGAGAAGGCTATCGGAACAGTGCAAAATACAAAAGCAGCAAGCAACAAGGCTGTTCAGGCAGAACACCAGCATCAAAAAGTGGTCATCGGAACGATAGCTATAGGCATACTGGAATACCTGCATGAAAAATAGGCAGCAATTTAAGAAACAGTCCGGCGTCACTGCTGTTCTGCCCACAGAAGGAAGGGGCCGTTTCGAAGACCTTTATAGCATCTGGTCTAGACGTTGCTGACCGCAGGTTATCGGTGATTGGCCGAACGACGACATTAGTATGACACGATGGACACAGGAAGCCCCGTCAGGAAAGCCACGGGGCATGCCAGGGCTATCACCAACAGGAGTGACTCGGCAGTCCATAGGCACACTATTTAGAGCGTCCACATGTTGTAGAAAAGGCAGCATGGACGATAAGGCAGTACCGGTGCAGAAAAATTCATGGAAGCATCCGAAAAGCTGCGTCAAAAACAGGCAGCGACTTAGCAACATTCTGGTGTCGCTACTGTCCTGTCCACTGAAGGGCGGTGCCATTCTGAAGACCTTTATAGCCATATTCGCGGGTTGTATGTAGTTTAGGAGGATGTTCTGTCGGGCCTGATAGTGAGTGCTTGGCCCATTATGCTTGTTGGTGTGAGAGAGGAAGAGGCCTGTATTCACACTTCGTATTGGCAGTGGAGCCTTAGTGGGAGAGATGTTCCTCATCCAATGGCGGCGACTTTGTGTATTTGGCACATCAGTTGTGCCATAGTGCACTCGGCAAACTGAAACTTACCTTCTTGCATGTTATTAGCTAATTTGCTATGTTGCCTTTATCTATGCTTGTGACACAGCACGTTTGTCGCTCTGCTATTTTACTTGCTAGACGTCTCTAGGCCTACAACAAAACTGTTAAAATGGTCATCCTGCATACCCTGTGACCGTATTGCCATAAGTGTTGTGTGCCATGCTTTACTGCGTGGGAACGCACAGTACCGTCATATTTGAGCGTGCTGGCTGACTCACTATGGCTGCTTGGTTATCTTCCTTAAGAATTCTCACAATCGTGCACTGGTACTTGGAACCATTTTTTACGCACAGAAATAAAGTCGGGTAGGTAACCAATCAGAATTATCATTGTTAACTGCTACAAATTCTGCTCCAAATCGTCCTTTTTCCTGCTACAAAATGCTCTTGGCCATTCCCTCCACTGCGGATGCTTTCACTCTTACTACAGTATATAACTAGGTTCTTGTGCAAAACAGACGAGCACAAAAGGCACTTGTAGATGCGACAGTTCCTATCCTGTCTGTATGTACACTCCTATCAGTAGTCGTCTGTCGCAAAAAATGTTTTACCATTGTGCACCAGTTTAGCCCAGCAACGTGTTCCTCTCTGAAGGCAGTTTGCATGCTGCCATTCAATGGTGGAGCAGCTATGCCAAATTGTACCAAAGCCTACCTTTATGTCATCCTGCTCCGAAACTACATTTTAGCAGAAAATTGTGTCAAGCCTGCCCCAATTAATCTCCTTTCAGTGATGCTGTCTCAATAGTAAAACTAAAACCAAAACCTAGAGCGCTTCGGCAGCATCGTCATCCTGAAAGTCAATGGAGCGGTTGTAGCCATGGATATAGCTGATGCTGTCATTTCTGCATTAGCTGTCTTTGCACTTTTGTTGCATTTCTCTCCGGCGGATCTTCCAATGCACAGTCGTACAGTCTTTTTTGTCTGTGCTGTTCTGCAGTGCGGTATTTTTTTAATCTGAATGGCACCAAGCTGGCATCAAGGAAGAAGCCTCGGAAAATGTCTAGTCGCACATTGTTTAGCACAGTTAGTAATTGTGCCACTTTAAAACTATATTATAGTATTTGTACTTCTGAGTGGGAAACTACCTTTGCACCCCTGAGCAATCGAAAAAAAGCAGTTCCTGTATTTGTAATTTGTTCAGCTTTTACATGTTCCACAGCACAGTTACGCTGCAGAGATTGTGCAACTAGAAGAAACTTGTGGGCATTGCAGCTGTGACTTCCTTTTAATTGTGCACATCCTAGAATGGTCTTGTTTACATGTTCTAATTTCATAAACTTCTTTGTTCTTACTTGTTTTAATTGTGCTGAACGTGCAATGCCTGTTGCAAGCCGGAATCGCAGAAGCGGCGTTACAGCACAATGCATGCACGGGGAAGGCAATTCTGTTGAAACTTGATGAAACTAGTTTGGTGATTTCTAGCACCAGTGCCTCGCTGTGTGCAGAAAGCGGACTGCGGTATATTTATTGACTATTTCAGTTAAAATTTCTACCATATCTAGTGTACAGACATAGTCGGGACACTGCGCCTAATCATATTTTTGCCTGCACCTAATGGTTTTTCCACCGCTCTAAATTTGATGCTAAGAAACTGGATGTTTTCAATGGTGCACTGTTCTTAATGGCTGAATGCGAGTGATTGCATACTTGTTTATCGTAACGGTGCTTCACCAACACTTCTGTACAGTGCAAAGCAAGCATTTGATGCAATTATCTTTAAAATGACTGTTTGTTAAGGAACCTGCTGGGGTAGCTAAGTGGCAGCAGCATTGCACTGCCGAGATCAAGGTCATGTTTTCGATCCCGGCTGTGGCGGCCACATTTCCATTAGTGCAGGATGCAAGCATGCTTGTGTGCTTAGATTTAGGTGCACGTTAAAGAACCCCAGGTGGTCAAAATTAATCCAGAGTCCCCCCCCCCCCCCCACTACAGCGGGCTTTATAATCGGATTGCGATTCTGGCACGTGAAATTTGGGAATTTTTTTTTTAATGCTAGGCATTATTGTAGCGTGAACCACAGAAAACTCACAAATGCAGTCTCTTAACTTCATTCGAGTTTTGTTCCTTTTCCTTGACATGAAGATGTTTATTACTAGTACTCTAACGACAGCTGCATTTTCAGCAAGTTTCCAAATATTGGAGTGAGCTTTAAGTGTATGCCATGAAATAGTGGTGCCGTGGTAGCTGAGTCGGGGAGAACATCGCACAAGTAATGCAAAGATGCGGATTATGATCTTGGCTGTAGGCAGTTCTTTTTTTAATTTTTTGACCACTTTCATTTCCCTTTAATTACCATTTGTACATTTCAGTTAAAAACAGGTAATTTACCCAAAGCTTTTCTGTTTCATTGCCTGTTGGCTCCACCTGATTATGACAATGCAGAGAATGTGGTTTCATCTTTTACGCCATACTATTGCATTCACAACAAGGAAGCTAGATTACTAGGAATGTAATGGTGTAAATATCTAATTTTTCATATGTAGTAGGCAACACTGTGGGTTGCCTACTGCATATGCCTATAGAAGTCGTCTGCAAGTTTTTCTCCACAGTTTTTGATGTACAGTGCTTTCTACAGAATAATTTCTTCATATATTACTGAATGCAAGTTTGGCACACTTTTGTGCACCTCTCTACTTTCAGGATGTGAAATATGTTCTGGTAGTGTGCACCGTGCCTGCTGGTCGCAGAAACACGTTGCCCTGCTCATTTGGTGGTAAACAGGATCAGATCCCCAATACCTTCCGTATATTAAATGTCATATTATCATACATAAAAGTTCGGGGTGTCTAGCGACCTGGAAAACCGGGAATTCTCAGGGATTTTGAATAGTCTGGAAAAACTCTGGGAAAACTCGGGGAGTTCGTGCTTCAATCAGGGAAAATTAGCGGTCATTTTATTGAAAGGGAATGGCTCGCCCTGCTGCTGGCTCGAGTAACAGAGAGGAATCGTAACGAATTGTCTAATCGTAACGAACGCATGTAGATACGCTGGCAGCCGTAGGCACCACTCTTAGCTGCTTCGGCGTTCGCTATTAAGGTTCTTGCAGTTCGGTGCCGTGTTTTCTATTGAAAGAATTTGCCGCTGTCAGTAATGGCACCGACTCCGCCCCTGAAATCCTCACGATTAGCTTCGAAGCTTAGAAAGCATGGCGCGTTGCATAATGCCGGTTCCCGAAAGGCTGCTTCGTGTCAGCACAGTGATCTTGCGCTTTGAAGCTTACGTGATCTGTTGCGGTGAAGCTTAACAAACGTGGGATGGGGCAATTGTCACGGGACACAGTACATATTCCATAATTATACACGCATGCACCCACCATCTCCTGTCGCAGTACGAGCACCAATATGCCTAATAAGTGTACTGGCAGGCCTTCAGAGCTTTTTCGGACGTGCCTGTGAGGGCTTGAGCCCTTAAGGGCAGTAAAAGACATGCATTCATTTTTTCGGACTGCCTGATTTGATTTTTCGGACGTTTTCATGGCCCTTGGGGAGTACGAAAAATAAGATGTTGACTGTATAACTGACCAAGAGGATGCTTCAAATGATCTGTGGGGTGAACGAGTGGCAGAAGGAGGACAGGAACGAATGACCATTGCATTGAGGAACGATCAGGAAAGGAACTGTGCCGCATTTTCTTTGAAGGAGCTTGAGCTTAAAAAGCAGAGTGTTGGCTGACGCAAAGATGCAGATGACCCTCATCCAAACCAAAATAAACTATTGAAAACAGCGAAGCCCAAAACTGAGGCATTGTGCGTGGGCTAGATTAATGTGAGGACAGTTGAGGTTGACTTTCCAACTGCTGAGAAAATCGCACTTGTGACAAAGTTTGGGCCTAATAGCAATGGTCTTGCTATCACTTGATAGAAATAGCTCATTTTCGAAAATGTTTGCTTCTGTAGGCATCTCTTTTTATTCGTATTTGAAAATGTTCTGACTATTTACAGTGGGCTTATCATCATTTATTATCATTTTTCTTTTTCGAATATATTTTGTTTGCTGTGCTACCTGTGCTATTCGCTACTTTCAGTTTTCTATTTTGAATAAAATAAACACTACTCCTTACTGTTCAGACTGGATTAAGTTGGTTTTTTAATATGCTTACTTGAGCGTGACAGCGTCGGGCGATGTGGTGTCAGCCTGTATTGACATTAAAATAAAGTTTTGTGTCGCTCAGGGGAAACCTGGAAAACTCAGGGAATTTGAAAATGTCAACTTGTTACACTGAAAAGTATGAGGCTTAATTTTACATTGTATTATGGGACTTGTGCCTATATGTTCCCTGTGTGACACAATATATTTTTTTATTGCAAACACTTGCAGTGAGAGAAGTTGTAAGAAACGGAGTATAGAGCTTGTGATTTTTTTAATTCCGTGTTGTGTTTTCAAATGCTTTGCCGTCTGCTAGTGTGACCAGTTGTACTAGGCCTCAACATTCTTTGTTAATGTGTGGCTCCACTAGAATGGCAGGACCAGCCTGTCAGCGAGTGTCAGTACATTGGGTTACTGACTACATTTCATGTGTTTGCATTTTAAAGCAGTGCTTGCATTAATTGTTCGTACGTTCCTCATGATTCAGCCTTGCACTAGAGAATAGGACATTAAGTTACTAGCTTGTCCTGTGAATCCTTTGTGACCATTTATTAGTGCTGTGCCAGTTTCACATGGACGTTTCACGTGGCACTGTAGTTGCCTCACAGCCTGCGTTGAAGGTTTCGCAGTGTATGCCTCTTTTCCCTGTATATGATAATTGCTATGCCACTATGACAGCCCACCTCTCCTGTGCCAACTTCTTTTTCTTGCAGTCTCTGTGTCCATCGCTTTTTGATGCTTTCACATGATGGCGGAGGACGGTACAAAGAAAGCACCTGATAACCAACCCCCTTCCTTCCCACCTTCTTTTGCTCTTTTGCAGCCAGTGTTTTTTTTACCCGTTTTTTTTTCTTCGTAATTTTTTTTGTTCTTTTTTTTCTCACTATTTTTTTACCGGCCTGGATCCATCGTCTTTAACCACCATCGGTGCTGCTCCTCGTTGCTGACGTTGGGGCCCTCCTGTTCTCCCGCTGGGTTTGTCAACTTCGCCACCCTGCTGACCACGTCACGCCGGCCACAGTGTTCACGGAGGAAGGGCTATTTTTTTTTTCTTCCCTTCAACACACCACTGGGGGTATTCAGGGCCAAGTGCACAGCCAGTGCTGTCTCGTGAGTTCTGGCAAGGCGGCTGAGTGCAGCAGACGAAACCGAACGGGAGCAGCGAGGGCCTGAACCAACGGGCACACTGGAACAAGACGAAATCATGGAAGGTGACGGGGGCAACAGCCAGACAAACCTTATCATCAACTACCTTCCCCAGGGCCTGACGGATGAAGAGTTCCGCAGCCTTTTCACCAGCATCGGTCCCATTAAGTCATCGAAGATTGTGCGCCACAAAGCAACAGGCTACAGCTACGGCTTCGGCTTTGTCGACTATCAGGGAGCCGGCGATGCAGCACGTGCGGTCGAGACACTGAACGGCCTGCAGCTGCAGAACAAGAAGATCAAGGTGGCATATGCGCGACCCGGCGGCGAGACCATCAAGCACGCCAATCTCTACATCCGTGGCATCCCCAAGCACTTCCCCCCTGAGCAAGCCGAGAAGTTGTTCGCGGACTTTGGTCGACTCATCCAGTTTCGGGTGCTCAAGGACGACGCAGGACAGAGCAACAAGGGGGTTGCCTTTGCACTGTACGACCTGCGCGAGAATGCAGAGGCTGCTATGTCGGCGCTGTCGGGTCAAACGCTTCCAGGTGCCACCGAGCCGCTCCTGATCAAGTTTGCCGAGGACAACTCCAAGAAGCTGCGACCTCCCGGAGGCCGTGGCCCCCAGGGTCAGCTGATTGGGCCCCCGGGTGCTGGCGGCGGAGGGCCCATGCGTGGCGCCCAGGGCCGCTACCGGTACAACCCACTGACGGGCTCCTACCAGTACCCAATGGGAGGCATGGCTCCGGCTCCAACTGCAGCCGACGCGGCTGGGCACGTGCTCTTCGTCTACAACATTGGGACCGATACGGACGAAAAGTCGCTCTGGCAACTCTTTGCCCAGTATGGCACGGTGACCAAGGTGAACATCATCCGTGACACAGCCACAGGCCTATCTAAGGGTTTTGGCTTCGTCACCATGGCCAACTACCAGGACTGTGTATGGGCCATTGAGGCCTTAAACGGGTTCCGCTATGCGGGCCGACCGCTGCAAGTCTCCTTCAAGCAGCCCAAGTAAAAGGGCTTGGGCTGGCCATGGTCGTCATCATGCAGTTGTGAGTAGCATCAACCACAGTGCTGCACTCAGTTGAAGCTTGAAATTGGTCTTACTGGTTTGGAAGTCTTCCAAGCTGTTTGCAGTACTTTGCTGCATGCTTCATGCAACTCAAGTTGAAGCACCATGTCCACGCTCCGCTGGTGACTGACAGTGTTAAGCGCCTCCTACATATTTTTTTTTTTCTTTTCTTATCCATTGTTGAATTGTTTTTCCGAGAACCGCTCTGGATTGGCTACACGCTGCCACATGTCGCCTGTGTGCTAAGAAGAATATGGCTGGCCGCCTCTAGGGACTGGTAGCGTTTTGGGGGATGGTGTTCAATGTGCACTTTTTTTTTTTTTTCGCTGCCTATGAATTCACTTATTGGACATCGTCTTGGCTTGTCTACCCCATCTTGTCTTGCTCAAGAAAAATTGTATTGGCAGCGGAGGGGACAGACAGCGCCCCGCTCTGGGGAGTGGCAGACATCGGGCAGTCATGACGTCCCCCGCTTTTTCTTTCTTTTGTTTTTCTATTGCTCTTTTATCAGTGTGCCTGTGTGTGTGTGTGTGTGTTCATATTTTTTTTTGCTTTCTCATGCGTGAGTGCCCTAAGTTAGCAAGGATTGTGAGATTTTTTTTTTTGTTTTATATAACTGAATTTTTGGGAAAATTTACTTTTTCTTTGTTTAGCTTTCCCTGGGTTCAGGCAGGCAGTAGCCTTCAATTTGCTGTGTCATTGTTGTTGCCATTCTCTTCGTTTTTTTTTTTCCCTATTGTTACTTTCACATCTGTTAGCATTGTTACAATCTTTGAAGACGAGTAGGCATTGAACATTGTAAGTGCACAAGCCACCTAGTGTGACTTGCGTAGATTCATTCTTTATATTTTTTTTCCCTTTCATGCCATTTACACAGTCAGCTTTATTTTATTCTCTTGATCAGAGGAGACATTTCTAATTGTCTGCATGAGAACGTATTATCAATGTATCCTGAATATAAGCGTCAGCTGAGTATGCTCCCCTGCCACCTTGTCCCCGGGCATTCGGGAAGATTATGAATAAAGGTCCCCTCAGCAGCTGGTTTCACTTATGCTCACTAAATATTGCTTGGTTTTCATATGTGTTTGTTTGGTCGTTGCATGTGTATGCACATGGGTTACTGCACACCCAGCACTGTTCGACCCACTTAGATGTTACATATCGCTCTTTACCCTTTGCCATTCCTAATGTTTTTTGGCAAGGTAGAAAGCGAGGCAAGTTGGAATGAATGCATTCTTTTTATCGGCGCAGAAGATGACAGCAACACGAAAGGAAAGGGCACAGAATAAGTGCTGTCTAACAACTGAAATTTATTAAAAACAATGCACGAAAGAAAAACGGCACCTGTGCGTCCATGCCATTAAGTGTCATGGAATAGATTGGCAAGCATTTGCATCTCGCAGTGTAGCAAAGAGAGAAGGTTCTAATAAGCAATCATGCAGCTTTTGTAGGCGAAAGGCTCCTACATGTTCATAAGCTTTTTCTCTGTGCTTGATCTTGGTTTGATCGAAGAAAGGCTTACAGCCATGTGCTTTACAATGTGTTGAGAGATGCAGTCTGTGTTGCCTTTGTCTTCTGTGCCGATTCAAAGTGCACACTAATGTTTTAATGTGCAAACGTATAGGACACCAGGAGCTGGTATGGCTGTTTCAGCGTGCAACAAGTGTTGAGACCATTTAGTAGGGATTATACAAGAATAACCACACTTTAAAACAGGTGGCATTGGCTTTACAATGCTTGTTTTAGCCTGATGCATCCACTCAGGCATACCCACGTTCTATTGTGTTTGAGCACATTCTGGTTGACATTGATTTCTTCTCAACATGGAAGCCAGGGTCACACACATTTTATAACGATCCACCTTATCTTTCATTATTGTAGCCCTTCATCATTGAGGCAGGCGAGACTTGGACGTTGCAGCTATCAGCCACTTAGCGCCAATTATGATGAAAAAAGAAAAGTAAATGACATGGGACGCTACAGAGTAAGTCAAGATGAGAGCTTAACTTTCTGGTTACAAATTGCAGTGTGTTCTGAAAGCTGCGTATGTTTGCTAGGCTGTGGATTGTGCTGCTGCTGCTAAAATTCCAGTGCTGTTTGCCCATGAAAGCAACGCGCTCTAGAGATGCTTATTGATATGTCATTTCTCTTCACTTAAAATTATTGTTCATCCAATAGGATTAGCTTTTAGATTTTATGTTTGGTACATTATACAAGATCCAGACTGGATAGTCCGAGAAAACCCTAGAAGACTTGCGGGTGGCATCTATGCGATTGTTTGGTACAGAATTGCCCCTGCTGTTTATGTAATGTGCCTAGACATTTGCATGAAGTTTTTACAGCTGTTACGTCCAATTTTTCGCTTTGTAGGATTTCGATAGCTTTGTATATTGGAATAAGGAAGGCCACTACATCTCCACATGCTGTGACCACTGTCATGTGATGGGGCTGAAAGAAGCCTGCGAGGTATGTACCAAGGCGCCGAGGGCAGTATACTTAAAGATTGTACTTAAGAGTACTTACCAGCTTCCAAATTTGACATGGCGTGGTCGGCTTCAAAGGCGATCCTGAACAAGGCACACAGTGAGAGAATTTGCTTGGCGAAAACAGACTTAGTGCTAAGAAAATACCAAGTAAAGCTCCGAATCGGGAGCATATCAGAGTTAAAAGCTAATTGTGTCCGCTAGTAATTGCTCGGCCGAGTCGGACTTTTGCTACCTCTGCGGTGGAGCCCACAAAGCTGATTGCTTAAACTGCCCTGCTAGAACTCGAGAAGTCCAAATAATGGAGGTTATGGACAAAAGGCGCTGCTCACGCCAAGAGGCAATTGCGGCGGTAAAAGAAAGAGCCCATGGTTATGCGAGTGTGACAGCATGAACCCAAGCTGTTGTTGATGGAAGCCTGTCAGAGGTAATCGCACAAGCTATTGAAAAGTCTATGCCTAACATTATGGAGCGCATAGTGGAAAGCGTCACGGAATGCTTCAATGGACTGGTGTCCTCAAAGTTAGAAAAGTTAGAAAAATTATTACCGAGTGTTACTGCCCTGCCATCATGCTGCGACATGAATGCTTGTTTAACCCACCCTCGGGAAAATGGGGCAATTGTATCTGCAACCCATATAGAGCAAGTCAGGCCTGTTCCATGTTCCTCGACCAAGGCAAGTAATAGCCCAGACAACCCTGATTATCAAGATACCGCAAACATTGAAATTGTCGTGAGGGCACATAAAAGGAGGTGTTCTCCCCTTGAGGCTTCCACTTCACACTCAGTAAATCCAAGAAAATCCTCCCTGAAGTCAACCCGAAAAGTAATATATTGGAGGAGGCTGTGGCCTCTGCGGTGGTAGATGGTAGATGAGGGTGTTGCAGTGGAACTGCAGATCAGTATTCGCTGCTTCTACTAACCTTCTCAAATTTCTCCCGATGTAATTTTACTGCAAGAAACCTGGTTATCCCCTGAAAAACAACTTTCTCTGCGCAATTTTAGGTCCTTTCGCCTAAATAGCCCATCTAGAGGTGGGGGACTGTTAATTATGGTCTCGAGAAAGTTTTGCCACAGGGCAAATATATCATTCCAGCTGATGTCTCCAGAATGTGAAATTCTAGCAGTAGAAATTACTCTCCCTGGCAGTAGGCCTTTCTCGATAGTCAATATATACTTTCCCTTGGGTGTGCAGGATACAAACCCACTAGACTCGGTTATGGCAAAATGCGGTAAAGATATAATTTTGGCAGGTGACTTAAACTCTCGTCGTGTTTCATGGGGATCCAGGACAGACCTGTGCGGAAAGCGTCTATGGGACTGGGCAATCAAAATAACTTTTCATGTCAAAATTCGGGATCAGTTACGTTTCTTTGCGGACAGTTTAGATCTGTGCTGGATCTTACGTTTTCAGGTCCAGGTATTCCCACAACCGCATGGGAAACGGTGAATGTCGGGACGACCAGCGATCATTTGCCTGTTGTGTTTGAAGTGGTAGGTCCGCAGTCCACCGTGGAGGCTCGCATCCACTCTTTTGTGGATTACCGTACATTTAAAAATTGCTTGCGGACCACTTTCAAATCAATGGAAAATTCTCCCTTGAAAGCTGAGGATATTTGCTCAATCATTGATACTTTGTGCAAAAGATCAGAGTTCCAGTTAAAGGCACGCAAAAACACTGCTTCTACAAATTGGTGGAATGACGATTGCTCGCGAGACTACAAGCGACGTAAGGCTGCATGGAAAGAACTCGTGGATAACCAATCTCCGAAAAACTGGAACAACTATAAATTTATTGCTGGAACATCTAAAAGAACAGTGTGTAAGGCAAAAGACAATTTCAATGTCCGAAATTTCGAATTCCTTTTAAAAGCAAATAATAAGCATGCATTATTTCGGTTTTTAAGGTCCCAAAAAATTATTCCACGCCCCTTGAACTGGGAGTCTGTAGTTTTAACCACAAGTGAAAAAGCTGACACTCTAAATGTAATCGCGCAAGGGTTAGAGACCCGCCTCCCGCTACCTCTCTTCCCTTCTCACGGATAGGGCACTTCAGAAGATTTCAGAGTGTTTTCCATGGCAGAATTGTCCCAAGCCGTTTCCTGTTTATCAACTGCAGCCCCAGGTCCCGATGGAGTCACTACCAAGATGATTAAGCTTCTCTTTGAAGTCGCTTCTAACAGCTTGTTAGATACCGTAAATTAATCAGTACAATATACATGGTTACCTCCTGTGTGGAGAATTGCGAAGGTGATTCCTCTGCTGAAAGACCAAACCAAAGGGTATGTCCTAGACAATATTCGGCCTATTTCTCTAACATCAAATTTCGTTATTAAACGCACGTATGGTCAAGTTTGTGACCACAAGAGAATTATTGAGCCCCTGCCGAATTGGATTTAGACCAGGGATGTCCATTTGGTGTGCACATATTGACCTAGAAAGCCGAATTCAGTTGGCTCGTTACCAAAAACAATATGCTGCCCTAGTCACATTAGACATGTCTAAAGCATACGATAGTGTGGAATACCCTTTGTTAATAAAGAGGATGCAGGATATTGGATTGCCAGACTACTTCGTGATGTGGACTGCAGAGTTCTTGCCATAGAGTTGGTTCTTGCAGGGCAGGGAGTTTTACTGTGCACAAAGCGGAATTTCATCGGGAAAATTCAGACAAACACGCGGGGTTCCTCAAGGCGCAGTTTTGTCCCCGCTGTTATTTAACATCCTACTCAGCCCCATTCCTTATCATCAAAATGTAAACACGTACGTTTACGCTGATATAGCGTTTTTTGCATCAGCAAGTGATAGTCACTGTACGAATACTTACAGGAATACTTATGCGAGCTAGAAGCATGGCTGGACAGTATTCGCTTGTCCCTTAATGTAAATAAGAGTGCCATTCTTGTCTTTCCCCTACAAGACCCAGTTACTATATCCCTTTCATACCGTCATTCCACTATCCCACAAGTGGAAAAGGTCAAGTACCTTAGAATTATAAAATGATGGAAATCTTGATTGGCGTCAGCATATTGAACATATAACTTCAAAAGCTTCTTGTGCAATGGGGATATTACGAAGGATAAGCAATTATCGATGGGGCATGCGCAGAAACACACTCATAATGATTTACTGCATGTATATCCGACCTACACTAGAGTTCGGCTGTGTGTTATTCTCCGACGCCGCGGCTTACAAGCTATGCCCACTAGTTTTGCTGGAACGGGAAGCGCTTCGCTTATGTCTGGGGCTACTAAAGTTTGTAGCCAACGCTGTGCTCTACAAGGAATCACGACTACCTTCCCTTGAAATGAGATTTAAAATACTTACCGTTCAAACATTTATAAGGCTCTATGAATCCCCACTAAGAAGATCCCAGTCCATCTTCATCAAACAATGAGTCCAATTTTTTTGAGTCAGATGGCCACGGTTTCACACGCCACAAGTCATTGTATCGCAATCGTTATTGAATCCGTTAGGCGTAAATATAAATGATCACGGAAAACAGCATCTCAAATTCACTAGTTATTACTTATGATGACCTATACCCAAATAATGCAAAGCAGCTTCCCTCGCATATTCTTAACGGCTTACTCCAGGATCACTTGAATCAACTCCACACTAACGTAATTATAGCAACGGATGCTTTGGAGAGTGAAGAAAAGGCAGGAGTTGGCATTGTTTCATCATCATTGGACTGGTCTTTTTCTATTCGGCTTTCCGACTTCACTCCAATATACCTAGCGGAATTCCTAGCTGTTGTCCTAGCTTTACGAAAGCTACAATTTTCCAGGACAACCGCGGTAATAATCACAGATTCTTTGTCGCTGTGCACCTCACTTACTGCTCCCGGCGAGTCACACATATTGAAAACTTTGTACTCACTGGCTCCAAGTCATTTGAGAAGTTTACGATTAATATGGGGGGTACCTGGGCACAAAGGCATATTTATGAATGAGGTGGCAGACAGCTTGGCCAAGGCTTCTATCAGCGGCCCAGTGCTTCCCCTCCTTCCAACGATGGGTTTTATCACGTCCGGCAGGTTCAGAAGATACATCCTTTTAACATCACAATCAAACCCTAAATCACCCTTGGAACTACACCACTTACAATTCCCTTGGAGCAGGAAGTTTTGCAAAACAAGACAAACGGTAGTTACATTAACGAGACTAGGTTGTCGAGTACCACCTCTAAATTTTTACATGCACCGATCTGGTCTGGCAATATCCCCATTGTGCCATTTTGGCAATGCATTAGAGACGATTGAGCACTACTTACTGGAATGCCGGCGTTTCTCCTCCATGAGGAAAGTGACATTAGAAATTACAGTGCGACAGCTTGGCCTGCCATTGAACACTCCGGTACTACTGTCTTTCGGAGCGTCTGTGCTTGGGCACTCACACAGGAATGTGTGCTTCGCCTTAGAAAAAATTATTATTGAATCAAACCGATTTCATTGATGACCGTATTATTCTTTTCATTCCTCCTCTATTGCCTCATTTATATATTATAGATAATTATTTTTTTTGCTCTTCATAGCATGACAGTCTACTGAACCCTTTCGATTTTTCCTCGCCTAAATTCATGTAACAAAATTATAGATTTTTACCTCCGTTTTCTGAACACATAAGCAAAGTCTGCCCGACTCTTGGCCAATCCTCGCGAGTGGGTAAGCGCCAAACTCATCAAGGACATCATCATCATTATATGGTGTGTAGCGCAGTAGCCATGATGCCCATGTCAGGAATTCAGAGTCCTTGCTTATCCTTGAGCAACTTGAGCACCTGTCGAGCTACACCGCCAGTTGTCCCTTTCCAAAGAAAACGAAACGGAACCTCGCCAAGATGCGCTTGGTTTGTTTTGGAGCATGAGACATACATGCTGCACACATGAGAAAGGAAAAAGTGACCAAAGAATTGTCGCTCGAGCTGTCAGTGGACACAACAAAGCGTTGACTTCCTGAATCCTGTTAAGTTTAGATTGCTGCCAGTTTTCAGGAGACCAACCATCTGGATTGAACCGGAAACCTAGAATACACAACCGCATTTTTACTGGTAGAGCATGAACGGGCTGCGGATTGGATTCAATTCAAGCTCATGGCTGCACTTTTCAACATATTCATTGTTGCACCATTCGCCCTGCAGTAACCGTCCAAGACATCCAAGGCGGTAGAGGCTGATGCCTCGTCCGCGACGACAATAGGGAAATTGTCTGCATAGGCGAACAGTGCAACTGGAGAGGAACCTGGTGGGAGTAGGAACCTGCCAGTTCTACTGTCTTGGGTTGACCTCTTCAGAAGCTGTTTGAAAGCGAGTATGTAGAGGGTAGGCGACAGAGGATCCCCGTGCCGTACACTGTGACCCACAATGAAAGCCTACGAGGCGCGATCCTGTATGAGAACAGAAGTCGGTCGAGAATACAAAGTTTGGGCCTTCCACTTAAAACCCACTCTAAAGCCAGCCTGATCTAAAACCCGGAAAAAGGTACGTGTGGTGAATGATATTGTTACGTGTGGAAAGACAGACGGGGGAGGATATTTACAGGCTATTTACACTGGAGCCAGACAGCCAGGCCGACCCTCGCTCGCGCTTAAGGCACAGACCAACTTCGTCGTTCTCGCGGCGGCTCGTCTCTTGAGCATCTGTCGATATCTTAGTACTAACCCCCCCCCCCCCTCGCCCACCGGCGGCAAAATCGCCGTCACGGTGCTGTTAAATATCCGAGGCGCGTGGAGAGTTGTAAGGCTTGAGTCGAGCGACGTGGATAAAAATCGCTGGTTGTCACAGCGGAGGACGTAGTAGGCCTGGCTAGAACGATTTCATAGGTGACATCGGTCACTTGGCAGAGCACGCGATATGGGCGTGTGTAACGGGAAAGTAGTTTTTCGCAAAGGCCTACTTTACGCGATGGTGACCAAAGCAACAGAAGGTTTTGGTTCGTAGGTAACGTGAGCAGGGAATTTGAGGGCAGGGTCGTTTTCACAAAGGCCTACTTTACGCGATGGTGACCAAAGCAACATAAGGTTTTGGTTCGTAGGTCACGTGAGCAGGGAATTTGAGGGCAGGGTCGACAACGCAGCTTCAACTCCAGAAGCTGCAGTGCCTAGTTTTCCGGCTGGATCCGGGAGGCGATAGGCGGCGAAGAGAAGCGACGGGGTTGGGGCGAACGAGACGTCGAGGTGAGGGCGAGCAGCCGGCTGTAGCGGAGGTTCGGGGCAGGGACATCAGTGCCAGTGGCTTCATGGCGGGTGGTATAGGGAACAGAAGGTCCAAAGGTGCGGAAATAAGCGGCGGCGTATGTCCGAGGAGGAGGTGGCCATCCGTTGCGGCAGTGACGAGGGACGTGGCCGATGCGACAGCAGTGGAAGCAGATCGGCCTGTTACCAGGGGTCCGCCATTCGGACGGGTTGCGGCGAGGTGTGGCAGAAAAGGACTGCCGGGGACGAGGAGGGCCGCTAGAGAACTGGGGAACGCCGGGGTGAGACGTTGAACTCGCGGAGTTCAGACACATGTTCTCAAAGTCCTGTCTGACGACGGCCTGAATCATCGCAATAGTGGTTGCTGGCGGATCGGGAGGCGTCGCGGAGAAAACTGGCGAACAGGCGGCCTCGAGCTCGCGGCGAACAATACGGGTTACGTCGTCACAGGTGGTGATCTGACGCGGTCGACCCTCGCTTGTCGACGTAGCAGCAATGTTGGGTAGCCGCATGATGTGGTGTGTGATATACGGCGGCTCTTAGCTTGTTCAAGGCGACGGCATTCTTTTGTGATCGCGTCGATTGTCGAGACGTTGCCGAAAACAAGCAAATTGAAAGCGTCGTCGATGATGCCTTTTGGCACATGTGCCACTTTATCTGCTTCAGACATAGTATCGGCAGCTTTACAGCATAGAGCCTAGACGTCGAGGATGTATGAAATGTACGGCTCTGTAGATGTCTGAACACGAGACGCAAGAACCTTTCTCGCGGCAACCTTGAGCGCAATGAGGTCGCCGAACAGTTCTCGTAGCTTTTCTTTGAAACTGTTCAACTGGTTATCTCGTCGTCATGCGTTTGGTGCCACACGCGTGAGGTGCCGCCGAGATAAAAGACATTGGCGAGCATAATCGTTGGGTCCCACCTGTTATTAGCACTGGCGTGTTCATTGAACTTGATCCATTCGTCAACGTCCTGTCCCTCCAGGCCAGAGAACACACCAGGGTCGTGATGTTGGGCAACCGTGACGATCGGAGCAGTCGGGCAAGCCGAAGCCGTTGTAGAGGCAGTCTCGTCACCTGGAGGCATGGTCACAAGCTCGATGTACCGACCACTTCGGAGTTTCGTGGTGAGGACGGGGATCGCTAACCTCCACCAGAATGTTACGTGTGGAAAGACGGACGAAAGAGGCTATTTACACTGGAGCCAGACAGCCAGGCCGACCCTCGCTCGCGCCAAGGGCACAGACTAACTTCATCGTCCTCCTCGCAGCGGCTCGTCTCTTGAGCATCTCTCGATGATATCGTAATAATATCGAAGCCCTTGATCGAAGGATCGAAGGAGCGGAGAAAACCTGGAAGTTTTCTGGCATTCGCCCACAGGAGAAGGTACGTTACTGCTAAGCCGTGAAGCTGAGTAAAACGCCCCTAGACACAAACCTGGTATGGGCACAAAACGCTGCTAAGCACTGGAGTGAGCCGCATACAGAGGCACTTTGCTGTGAGCTTGTAATCGCAGTTCAGAATTTTGATTGGATGCCATGCTCTTCTTGGATCGCTGCTTTTCCGACTCATTTACAAAGGAGAGTGATTAGCCCCTCTTTGAGACGCTAACAAAGTCCGTTCACTGAGCTGCCTATTCACCGCTGATTTGAAAGGATTCCCTAACAGTTTCGAAAACGCAAAACTCGGCTGTCCAACCATGGGGTTCTGGACTGCGGTTATATTTTATAGATTTCAAGGCCGAAAAGAGCTCCTCCTCAACTATTGGCTGAGTGAAACTTCCGGTGGTTTAGCTGAAGTAGCGAACGGAAATAGGGCTGGAATGGCTGCTGGCTCGGCATGCAAGGCCGTGTAGAACTGCCTCGCCAGTGCAAGAACTCTATCTGGTGACTCGACTACGATAACATTGTTTGGAGCAACTAGTGTAGAGAGAGTTGTGCTCTTCCTCGAAAGATGCCTAGCGAGTACGTTTCCAACCGCTCCGCTCGGAGGGAGGTCAATGCTGGAGCGACCCTTGGCCCGCAAGACGGCGGCATCAAGAGCAGGAGGACCGCGTCAGACACAATTTTGATCTCGCGCTCGACGCTTTGCCGCAAGACCTGAAGCACTAGCGCACATTCGCCTTCACTTCGTAGCGTTCTTCGCCTTCTCTATTCACTTTGTTGTGGAGCGAGCGAAATAGAATGGACGATACCTCTGCGGTTGCTTGCCTGCTGCGCTCTTTTCCCTTGCGACACTAAATTCGAGTCGGCCAAGCGCAGAACTGGGAAGCAGTGGGCGCTAAAAGCAGAATGAAAGAACCGGGAAGAATGCATGCGGGGGGAGGGGGGGGGGGCAAGTGATGATGAGACGTAGAACCGATCAATGCAGCTCTTCGCCCTTTGTCCTGTTCAAGTCATTCCCGACTTCCCAGGGCAAAGTGCGCGCCAAGCATCGACCAGTCCCAGCCCATCAACGAGCTCTCGCAGTACTGCATCTCCAGCGCTATCTTTGAATTTTGGAGTGCCTCTTTAGGATACACGGTCGACCTGCTCCAAAGCACAATTGAAATCACCCACGAGAATAAGCCGAGATGGGCCTACGAATTAAGGATGGCAAACATGAACTCGATGACCTCGGACGCGCTCTCAAAACGCTGGCGCGAGGAAGCGCGGCAGCAACAGCGAGCGAAGTGACCTTCGTGCTATTTATCGCTTCAACGCAAACTGAGCGGCGATAACAGCACGCACAAAGGTATGATCCGTCTGCAGATCGCTTTCAAGATCCGCGCGCGCAGTTGCTACCGTAGTAGAACCCCTCGCTGCCTCCCCATTTTCCTCTTTTGGGCGCGTGAGATTGAGGCGCGGTCGTCGGTCCCCCTTGCGCGAGGTCCCGAAGTACGCTGCTGCTGCCGGAGAACAACGCCGCGACCCCTCCCTCCACAGCTTTTAGCGCGACGCAAGACGGCGCGTTTCCTCTCAGCTTTCCTCCCTTGTGCTCTACAGATGTGCCGCTGTCGTCGGCTGCCCTCGCGTGCTTTCACTCGCACATATATACAGGTTAAGGCGCTCGGCGACGGTGTTATCGCCCTTGGACTTAACGCGGAACACCGCGGTGACTGCGACGCCGACGGCAAAAAACGCGCCTGGAGTGTCCATATAATTGCTATCGCAATAAAACGCGTCGGCTTCCGTAGCTTGAAGTTTAGTGTCCGCTCCCCTCATGCCCGGCGTGGTATATAGCCACAGCCGCCCAGCAAGAACGCCAGTGTTTTTGCGAACGCTACCCTGCTGGTTTCGCTGCAGTCGTTGAGCAGAGTGTGACGGTGCATCCACTTTGCTTTTTCGTTTTCACAGTCAAACGTCCTGCGCATCTATGAAGAAACCTCAACGCGCGAGCCGCGCATGCGCCGTCGATAACGCGATAGTAGCATAACGTGCTTGTAGTGTCCATATATATATATATATATATAATTCTTTATTTCACTGTAAAGTGAGGGAGTGCGGGAACAAAAGTTGACTAGTTCCCAGCTTTCCGGAGTACAAAATGCAAGAAACAGAACCCTTTTGGCATGGCAACATAAAAACAACAAACAAATGGTAATAGTAATGTAGCAATAACGTTTCCACAACAGTGAGAATAAGTAACTCTAGAAATAAAGAGTTCTTTAACTGCGTGATAGACCAATGTTAAAGGAAACGACCGAACATTAATATAGTGCAAGTAAGAAGCGCTACACAATGAAGGAAATGACGAAAACAATGGTACACATTTGTGTAGTATGAAACAGCACATTGGTACTTTGCACTGCGTATAGCGTACATGCGCAGAGATAAAAAAAAAATGAAATTCTTCTTTCCTTCTTTTTTCTTTCTTTATTGATACTGTCAGCCCTTCCTTTAGGGCCATTTTCTGTACTAAATATCAATATTTTTGTATCTGCACCATGTATTCAATGTATTCAATTACAGGAGTGGAGAAAAAAATAATAAAACAAGCAATGTCAACACATCTGATTCAGGCAGGGCGTACAATACATCTGGGTACAACGTACAAAAAACAAATTGCATTGCATATACATTGTAATAGGGCAAGCAGAAAAAACCAATCAATGTACCTTGAGCCATGTAAGATAAGAACAACATACACAGATAATAACAAAATTATAAAATCAGACGATTCAGAAAGTCAGATAATTAACGCACCGCGCTCTCGGAATAAATAATGGGATGCAAATTACTCAGGAAACTATTTAAAGAGGTAGACTGAACTACGAAATCGGGAAGCATGTTCCACTCTTTAATCGTTCTGGGAAAGAAGCTATATTTAAATGTGTCATTATGGGTTACCGGAGGGGGAATATACATGCTGGTGGCGATGTCTAGAAGATTCATTAGTAGAAATTTCAAAATAGTTCGTCCTATTAATTTTTATTTCATTATGAATAATAAGGAACAAGAACTTCAGCCTTTCATACTTAGTCCTTAATTCTAAATTGGGAAGATTTGCAAGCTGACATAGTTTTGAAGGGGAGTGAAGTCGACCATATTTGTTGAAGATGAATCGAGAAGCTAACCTCTGAATCCTTTCCAGTTTCTTACGGTTTTTCTCTGTGTAAGGATCGCAGATAATTTTCGCGTACTCAATGATTGGTCTGACCAGAGTTCCATAGGCCAAGTTTTTAACTTCAGAGGTTGCTGTGTGTAAATTTCGTCTTAGGCTCCAAAGCGCATTATTTGCCTTCTTACTTACTTCCTCTACATGCCTATTCCAGCTTAAGTCACTTCTAAATAATAAACACAAATATTTGTGCTCCTCTACCTTTTGAAGCTTGTTGCCATGTATACTATAAGGAAATTGCAGGATCTTCTTTTTTCTTGTGATAGACATGCTTACTGATTTAGTTGGATTTATAACCATTTGCCAGTCAGAACACCATTTCATAATGTTATAAAGGTTGCATTGCAATTTAATTTGGTCACTGGACGATTCTATGTTATTATAAACAACACAGTCGTCAGCGAATAGTCTTATTGGAACAGAAATGTGGTGTGTCAAGTCATTGACGAAAGTAAGAAACAGAAGAGGTTCTAGGACACTTCCCTGGGGCACTACAGATAACACCGGTTGAAGACTGGACCTATGCGCGTTTATTTGAACGTACTGCTGACTGCACTGTAAGTACGATGCAAACCACTTTGTGAGGTTAGAATTCTTAAACACAGTATTAATCTTGAACAAAAGTTTGGATTGGGAAACTTTATCCAATGCTTTGGCAAAATCCAAATAAATGAGGTCCATCGGTCCACGGGAATTTATCGTTTGTGAAGTGTCATGAACCAATTCGACTAATTGAGTGATCGTAGATAGTCCTTTACGGAATCCATGCTGCACAGAGGATAACAAGTTATACATTTCAAGGTATTGTGACAAATGTTTGGATATGATATGTTCCAGAAGTTTATAGCATGTACTTGTGAGGGAAATTGGTCGGTAATTGCTAATGTCTGAAGTGTTCCCAGTTTTATGAACTGGTATTATTCTTGCTAGTTTCCATGCAGTAGGGAAAGACCCAATCAATACTGAGGAATTAAATATTTTTGTAAGGAACTTAGACACCCATTCAGCATACCTCACTAAGAATTCATTAGGAATATCGTCTGGCCCAGGGCTCTTTTTAGTGTTTATATTGAGCAAAAGGTTTAGAACACCTTCCCCACGAGAAAGGAGTTTTGCCACAGAAAAACAATGTCAATTTCTGGTTCGATGCTGTTTCGGGAGTGAATTCATTGTTATGGCAGAAATTTAACAAATGCGATAGCGTTCTGTTTACCATTTGTTGTCCGTATCCGGTTCTGCACGTTTCGATTAGCCATGGCTGTGTGCTTCGACTCTCATAAGGTGTGGTCCTTTTAGAAAGCGATGCCAACCGTAGTAGGGGATAGTCGTTATTTTTTACTTCAAGCTTATAACGTGAACACAAGCAATGCGGATATAGCTCGTCTATTTTCATTATACAGTACTTCAAGAACAGAGGGTAAGAAGGGTGACTCATGGGGACGTTTTCAATATTTCCTAACATTTTTTCTGCAATACCATGGTTCTTTGCAAATTACATTTTGTTGTGCTTCCTTAAACTAATTGGCAATATTTTATATGTTAGTAGAATAGCGCATTGTACAATAGAAGCTTAACCTTTGTGGGTAGAATATATCTGTTGGCATACGTCAGACCAACGATGTGAGACAGTTTTGACACAATGTGGTTGATATGAATGTCCCAGGTCATATTTTCACTGAAATAGACTCGAAGTATTTTAAATGCGCCAATTGCTATTTCTATCTTTGAGTTGTGCAGCTTCATGTCTGAGGTAATGTTAATCTTCTTGTTTTTCGCACGGTATTTGACAGCCATCGTTTTACTAACGTTTATTTTCAGTTTAAGTTGCGCCATGTATCTAATCCCACAAGCGTTCTGTTCGCTCTCAGAATTAGCTCATCCGTACTTCCTGCAGAGAATAACAGTGTCACATCATCAGCGTAAATGACAAGTTTCACCATCGGATCGACGTTAACAATGTCATTCAAATAGAAGTTAAACAGAAATGGGCCCAGAATACTCCCTCGAAAAATACGCTGGCAGAAATTGGTAATATTGCTGCATTATCTTCGTCACGTCGAAATCCTTCATTGATGCTCCCAACGAACCAGAACTTACTTGATCTTGACGTCGACGGGTGTCCCTTTGACGGCGTTAATAGATACTGGAGCCCAAGTGTCCATAATGACTTCTAACCTCCGTCGTCGCCTTAGGAAGGTCCTCACGCCTACTACTACACGAGCCGCCTGCCGCCTAAAGCCTTGACTTTCGTCGATTTGCTAACAGCTTTTCCTGCGCCCGATGGTGATTACGTTGCCACACCTGTCCCTGATGTTCTTTTGATGCGCAATAGAACTGTGCCCCACTCCGTCGTCACCGTCGCCGATAACCGGACATGCCTCCCAGTCGTCAATTTTGGCCTGACAAAGGAAGTTCTACCCCAAGGCATATCGGTTGCAACGCTGCGAGCTATCAGAGATAACCACGCCACGACGTTTTCCGTAGGCGTCTGCTCAGATTCTTCACCATGTCCACAGGATGCTATTTGTCCTCACACAACATTTCGTCCCATGATTGTTGCGGACCTATTGCCTGAACAAGCAGCAGCCCTGTGTCGCCTTTTGGTTTCCTACCACGACATCTTCGACCTCAACAATCGCCAATTGGGCCAGACTTCAATTGTTCAGCATCACATAAATACTGGTGATGCCAGTCCTATTCATCGCCGGCCGTACCGAGTTTCTGCTTCAGAGCGTAAGGTTATTCAAGATGAAGTGAACAAGATGCTTGCCAAAGGCATTGTTGAACCTTCGTCGAGCCCTTGCGCCGGCCGTGATGCTTGTTAAAAAGAAAGATGGCAAAGAGCGTTTCTGCATAGATTATCGTCATCTCAACCGCATTACCAAGAAAGCCGTCTATCCCTTGCCTCGCATTGACGACGCCCTCGATTGTCTCCACGGTGCCAACTACTCTTCATCAATAGACCTTCGGTCTGGTTATTGGCAAATTTCTGTGGATGAAAAGGACCAAGAGAAGACCGCGTTCGTCACCCCTGATGGTCTATATCAATTCAAAGTTATGTCATTCGGTCTATGCAAAGCCCCAGCAACGTTCGAACGTATGATGGACTCTTTGCTTCAAGGGTTCAAATGGTCAACATGCATCTGCTACCTAGACGACGTTCTCGTATTTTCGCACATTTGAGACACACCTTGAGCGCTTATCAGCTGTTCTTCAAGTCTTCCGCGAGGCTGGGCTCCAAATAAACTCATCGAAGTGTCACTTCGGTCGTCGGCAGATTACAGTGCTGGGCCACCTCGTCGACGCTTCCGGTAATTAACCAGACCCGGAGAAAATTCGTGCTGTCACGTCTTTTCCTGTACCTCGTTCTGTCAAAGAAATCCGAAGTTTCGTAGGACTCTGCTCCTACTTCTGACGCTTCGTTAAAGACTTCGCAGCGATTGCCCGGCCTCTTACTGATCTTCTGAAGAAGGACGTGCCGTTTATGTGGGGTCCCGCTCGAACTGCCGCGTCTGCCCACCTCACCAACATTCTCACCACGCCACCTATACTGGACCACTTTGACCCGTCCTCTCCTACAGAGGTGCGTACCGATGCCAGAGGTCACGGTTTCGGAGCCGTCTTAGCCC
This sequence comes from Dermacentor variabilis, assembly GCF_050947875.1. Taxonomy (NCBI): domain Eukaryota; kingdom Metazoa; phylum Arthropoda; class Arachnida; order Ixodida; family Ixodidae; genus Dermacentor; species Dermacentor variabilis. The sequence goes on from NC_134576.1 coordinate 88,822,861, forward strand.
ATCGCCGACAGGGTGAAGATCGCGTTATCGCATACGCTAGCCGCTTCCTCACAACAGCGCAGCGCAACTATTCGTCAACCTGGCTCTCGTCTGGGCGGTTTCCAAATTCCACCCGTACTTGTATGGCGCGCACTTCTCTGTGATCACTGACCACCACGCGCTCTGCTGGCTTTCCTCACTCAAGGATACTACCGGCCGGCTTGGTCGCTGGGCTCTGCGGCTGCACGAATATTCCTATGCAGTAGTGTACAAGTCGGGCCGATTACATCAAGACGCAGACTGTTTATCACGCTATCCAGTGGATGAACCACCCGCCGATCCTGACTCCGAAACCGACGCTTGCGTCTTCTCCGTTTCTCAGCTGCTACACGTTACCGACGAGCAACGCCGTGATGCCACTTTGCGCATCATCACTGATGGCTTGGAACCTTCGCCTTCTGATTCGTCCCTTCCCCTGTTTGTTCTCTGGGACGTCAGGAGTTGTCCGGGATAGTGTATTATATATGCCGCCACAATGTACTTCCAGACGGTCCTGCCCTACTCCTCGTCATTCCTAACCACCTCCGGTTAGCTGTTCTCCAAGAACTTCACGATTTACCAATGGCAGGTCACCTTGGTGTCTCCCGTACCTACGACCGACCGGATTCGCCAACGCTTCTTTTGGCCAAGCCTTGCCCGCTCCGTCCGGAAATGCGTTGCGGCGTCTGAAAACTGCCAGCGCCGAAAAACACCATCGACGCTCCCTGCCGCGTGCCTTCAACCGCTCGACATGCCTTCGGAGCCGTTCTTTCGCGTAGGCCTGGACTTACTTGGCCCTTTCCCTCTATCCACGTCTGGCAACAAGTGGGTCGCTGTGGCGACAGATTACGCCACGCGCTATGCCATCACCAGAGCGATTCCAACAAGCTGCGCCACAGATGTCGCCGATTTTCTTCTACGCGACGTGATTCTGCAACACGGTGCTCCACACCAACTGCTCACAGAACGTGGTCGGACATTTCTTTCTCAAGTCATCGCCGACATCCTGCAGTCCTGCTCAGCCAAGCACAAGCTGACTACGTCTTACCATCCACAGACTAATGGTCTAACGGAGCGTCTGAATCGCACCCTAACAGACGTGCTTGCAAAGTACGTCTCGTCCGACCATACTTATTGGGACCTTGCCCTACCCTATGTAACTTTTGCATGTAATTCTTCGCGTCACGACACTGCCGGTTATTCCCCCGTTCTTTCTGTTGTTCGGCCGAGAACACCCATTGCCACTGGACGCATCCCTTCCATCCGCCGCAGCAGAGACCAGCGAGTACGCGCTTGACGCCATCACCGGAGCAGCCCAAGCACGTGAAATTGCCCGCGCTCGCCTCCTCACCTCCCAAGAGAAGCAACGGCGTTCGTACGATCGCCAACACAGGGGCGTCCACTTTTCGCCTGGGTCTCTGGTATACTCCTGCGGTCCCCGACTCGTCACGTTGGCCTGTCAGAAAAACTCCTGTCTCGGTACACAGGCCCATATCGAGTGCTGCGTGCTGTGACTCCAGTTGAGCACGAAATCGCCCCAGTCAGTCACAGTGCCTCATCTGCCCCGAATTACACTGACGTTGTGCATGTCGCACGCCTCAAACCGTATTACTCTCCCGTTATCACCGATATTTAGACGCCCCGGGACGGGGCTTCTGCCGCCGGAGGTAATGGTGCATGCTTATTTTGCGTGTTTCTTGTGGACGATGCACGCGGGCGCCCCGACGAAGACGACGAACGCTCTCTGGCTCTCGAGCTGTCGGCTGAACTGGCCAGCGCTGCAGTTACCTTTTGTAAATGTACCTTGTAAATTGTCTCCCGTGCTTAGTCCTTCGTTCGTGTAACAATATATTAGAAGAGCAGCCATTTAAATACACGTACTGCTTGCGCTCACTAAGGCAGGACGTCAGAAGCGATAGAACCATTCCGCGGGATCCGTACAGTTCAAGTATTTTTTTAGCAGGATGGAGTGATTTAAATAATCGAAAGCTTTTGTAAGATCCACGGATATTCCACGGGCTACTTCTCTATTTTCGAGCGACTGCAGGATAAATTCTTTTTGTTCTAGCAGTGCCACTTCTGTTGATCGGTATTTTCGGAAGCCATAATGCGCGCCGTGAATGATATCGCATTGTTCGCTAAAATTTGTTGTTCTAGTAAGAACCAGTTCTTCAAATCCTATTGAGAAAACGGGTAGTGTGGACACTGGTCTAAAAATTTGTAAAATCATTCCTACTTCCCTTTTTTTGTGCAATACACTCACTTTGGCGAGTTGCATTTACCCAGGAAATGTTCCTTGAGATAAGCAAATATTAAATATGTGAGCTAAGCACTCTGCTACGTCTCCTATCACAAACTTCACTGGTTTTATTACAATGCCGTCTGCGTCACCACATTTGCCATTATTTAGCCCCATGAAAACCGACATCACCTCTGACTCTAATATTGGCGTTAAGAACAATGACTTCTCGTTTCTTATGTGAAGAGTATTAGAATCAACGAAATTACTAGTTATCTCTGTGAAGTAGCTGTTGAATGCGTTAGCTAAATCAGTGCCTGTGACTTCCTTATCTTGAGTCTGAATTTTTGTTACTGGCCTTGGGCCTGTAGATCTGTTTAGAAGTCCATTCAGCTTTTTCCATAATTCATCCGACTTATTCATCGAGCAGAAAAACCGCTTGCGGAGATATTGATCACGTGCACTGAGTATTTCCGCCGCCAGCTTATTTCTAAACACTCCAAAAGCTTTAAGCATCTCAGGGTCTCGTTTTTTTTAAAACTTCTTATATAGCCTATCTATTTTATAAATATTCTTCAGCAATTCAGGTGTGATCCATGGCTTCCTAATGTTCCTTCGTTCCTGTGCATGTTTATAAGGGAAGCACTCGTATGTGCACAAAAAAGCCGTTAAAAACAAAGCATAAGCCCTTTCGGCGCTTGTTTCCTTAAGAGCATCGCTCCAGTCATGATTACGAACTTTCTCTTTGAAAGTGTTCAGGTTTTCAGTCGACATACCTTGAAATAACTTTGGTATATTTTTTTGGATTAGAAAATTTGCTTTTCGGAACGCACACACAAACGCCGCGATGGTCACTGATATCAGTATTTATTACGCCTGCTTTCAATATAGGCACGTGCATATTGGTTATAAGTAGAGCAAGTAATGATTCAGTCTGCAGTGCAACACGTGTAGGATTGCATATCATGTTTGAGAGGGTAAAAAAGTTAAATAGATTTTCGAATTCTTTTTTGTGGGGTTATCTGCAAGGAGGTTAATAGTAAAATCACCACCTAAAATGACATCGTATTTGTTTTCACTTATGAAGGACAAGAAAAGGTCAAGAAAAGCGAAGAAGGATTTCAAATTTCCGTTTGGGGGGTGATACATTACCGCCACAACCTTGTTTTCGATAACAAGAGACAGAATGTCATAATCAGGGTTGATGACAGAAAGTTCAGGTAACACATCACACTGGAAGTGCTTTTTTACCATCAATAGTACGCCACCACCGCGACTATTCGTGCGATTGAAAACAAATGTGTCATACAAAGGAAGCTTGAGTGTACTACTATGTTCACCATACCAGGTTTCAGTCAACATTACCGTATCAAAAGCAAAACCCAGTTGCGTAAAAAGGAACTCGAGATTGGCTGTCTTAGATGCCGCATACCGAGTATTTAAACGAAACACGCTGAAACATTGCAACGTCTGAGATCTAGAAACATAAAAAAAAATCACGTGGCATTACACAACAAGAAGCATTTACCGCCATGTGCAACGACGAAAGCGCATTTTGCGTTGTAACCTGTCAAAAACTGACAAGCAAGGAACAAGGAAGGAAACTATACTATATTATTCAAATCTGCGGTGCAAGCAATGTGAACTGCGTTTGTTCCGTCTCGCTGTCTCACAAAAATTCTCCCATTTCTGTGCCACACATACTTAAACGTTGTTGTTCTTCGCCTAGTTCTGTGCGTCTTTAAGCAACTCCTTGTTCCTCCTGGTCAAATTCTCGAGCATAAAACAGTTTGTTTTCAGTTGATTCAGTTCTCCCTTCTTGCTCAAGAACAGATCTTTCTGTGACCGCCTTACAAACCGGACAATAATGGCTGGGACCCTATGTTTAGGCGCTGGCAGCCGATGTACAGCGGCCACATCGTTCATAGTTAGCACGGTAGGGTTCACCCTGCTCGTAACTGCATTAAGCTACGATAGCAGATCCTCATCCTTACTTTGCGGAATGCCATGGAATTCAAGGTTTAATTTCCTGCTTCGCCACTCCAAGTCATTGATATCCTTCGTTATCTGATCAGAGTTAAGTGAACGTATTCTACTCTCTATGACGTCCACTTGTTTCCTTAGCTTGGCTGTGTCCTTGGCGGGTGCTGTGCAGAAGAATTGTGTCGTACCTGATCAAACATTGTCTGCACAGACGACTGGCCGCAACTCTGGCGCCATCTCGTAGCCGTCGTCGCCGCAGAGCTCGTCTTGCGTACGCTTTTATTTTCGCGCTTTCGCCACACCTCCCTCCTCCGTTTAGCTTTACGTTTACCTTTAGTACCTTTAGCTTCTGCGATTTGCGTATGTCCGACGTACCTTTAGACACAACGATCACCTAATGGGCGTCAGTGCCCACTGCATGACCTAGTTCACCGCGCCAGCAGCCAGCGCCGGAGCGTAAACAAACTCGCACATCAGCATGGTGTTGCGTTCTCCATGATAGCGTACCCCACCGCTGCCGACAGTTGTTGCGATGCCTGGTTCTCGAAGCTCGACCGGCGTTACTACAAAGTTTTAGTTTAGCGTCCGCAACTATAGCGTACGCTATACGCTATAATATAGCGTACGCTAAGCAGCGCACGTTTTCTACAATTTTAGTTGGCCGGCGATATCTTCGGATCTCAGAGGCCATGCGCCGTCGGTGCAGCTATTTCGCGCCTTTAGCGACAGGTGGCGCTGACATCTCGAACGTTTTTGTTAGGCTTCGACTCGTCCGAAACGAGAAGCGATCTCGAAAACACCACGAAATTATCCATAATACTCTGTCGTCGAAGCAGCCTGAGAGTAAGCGAAAGCCGTTTACAAAGTCATTTGCTACGAACGAAGTGCATTTTACAAAAGCAACGCCAAATTCAATTCGAAGTGGGCAGCCGGGACCGCCGCCATGTTTCCCGCAAGCTCCGCAAACCCCGCAAAAACGCTAACGCTAACTCGTTTGCGTTGCGTACGCCCGCTATACCCGCTATTTCGTTTAGCGTTCAGCGCATGCGCAGTGACGACCCGCTATTTTTTAGCGTACGCAATGGAATAGCGTACGCTATACTAAAGCTGTCTATTGAATAACGGGGCGTTATCGGCAGGGTGCAGGCGTCCGTTAGACCATGGCGATCAGGCAGGGATGAGACGACTTCTAGTGCGAAACTTGCACGGTTTATTCACTGGTTGGTGAAAGATGAGAAGAAGAGAATGAAGTGAAAAAAAAAACATTGCGGGGCTCTTTAAATAGGCCTACTAAAATCGTATGCGGGATCTTGCTCACGTGAACGTCACGTGGCATGCACTGAGTCCCACGGTGCTTGGCGGCGGCAGAACGATGTTTTCCCGAGCTTCCCTACACTGGTGGCAACCCACGGAGGCAAGCTAGCAAATTAAGAATCCATTCTTCGTTTCGCTTAGGCATGCACACACACGAAGGAGCCTGTAAGTACTGCGGTGCACCTGCCAGACCGGTAACCACTTGAGACAACCACAGCAAATTAGGAATCCACCATCCGTTTCGATGAGGCATGGTGGTTGAGCATCCTTTTTGCCCGGGGGTTACGCCAACCACAGCATCTCCGGCGGGGGAAGAAGATCCCGACGCGTAGGGGCCAACAGCCACTGGGCGAGGGATCGGCGTTTTAATAGCAGAATTTCCCTCAGCGGTAATGAACCCTTGGTTCGTAGCTGGTAGATTCCTTGGCGTCGTTCATCAGTCCTTGTGGCGCTCTTGTGCCTTTTCTCTCTGGTCCGGTCCGGTGAACTGGACTTGCCAAACGGTCCCGCAACTTTTCGTCTCCTCTTTGGGCAAGCAATCACCCTAGAACAGTGCCGGACCCACAACCACAAAATGGCGGGCACAAGGCCACCCTCCCCCAAGATACACTAGGCTTTACAAAAAAAAAAAAAAAACCGCGACTGCTTTCCCATCCCTTACGCGCGTCCTTCCCACCTGAACACTAAAAACAGTCATTTCGTGAAAGCGCTAAGACGTGGTTACTAAAATCAGCTAACAATCAACTACAATTTCGCGACAATAAAAAAAAACGTATGAAAGAAAATACCAGCGTAAAAATGCCCCGAAAGCCCGAGTGAGCATGGGGCTTTCGTTACTCTAGGGACAACGACTCAGACCGTCGGCATTGCCGTTAAGCTTACCCTTCTTGTAGCGAATATCGAAATTGTACTGTTGAAGAGCCAAACTCCAGTGCTAAAGACGACCGTTTTTCGTAGACATGGGCTGCAGCCATGTGAGGGGACAGTGGTCAGTCTCTATGGTGAATCTTGAGCCAGCGATATAGCAAGCTAGCTTCTGTACCGCCCAAACTACGCAGGTGCATTCCTTTTCTGATGCACTGTATGCTTCCTCATGAACTGAAAGCTTTCTACTGGCGTACAGTACAGGGTGTTCGTTTTCGTCATCTCTCTTTTGACAAAGCACCACCCCTATACCCCGGTCGCTGGAATCACACTGAAGAATGAATGGCTTAGAGTAGTCGGGCGCGTTCAACACTCGCTGACTCGTTAGTGCGTTCTTCAGCATACTAAAAGCCTTTTCTTTAGCGTTATCCCACTTTACCGTTTGTAGTTCTGTTTTTCTGAGAGCATCCGTTAAAGAACTTGCAATCTCGGAATAACGCGCGATATATTTTTGGTAATAACCTGCCAAGCAAAGGAATGACCTGATGTCCCGCTTCGTGCATGGTTGCGGGAAGTTGTCTATTGCGGTCAGTTTAACCTCGGAAGGCCAACGATGGCCTTGCCCTATTACACGACCTAGATAAGCTACCTCTGCGCGCCCTAATTGGCATTTGGGAGCCTTAACAGTTAAGTTGGCCTCTCGTAGACGACACAGCATGGTTCGCAGGTGTTGCATATGATCTGTCCATGATGAAGAAAAGATTGCTATGTCATCGAGATCTGGAAGTCCAAAGTCCTCCATTCCTCGTAGCACCTTGTCCATAAGGCTAGAGTAGCAATATATAGGGAGCATTCTTCAATCCAAAGCTCAGGACTTTCGGCCGAAACTTTCCCATCGGCGAAATAAACGTTGCAAGCCTGCTTGCCCTCTCGGTCAATGGAACCTGCCAATACCCTCTGACTAAATCGAGCGTAGAGATGAAATTAGCACTGCTCACTTTCTCAAGCCTTTCCTCGATATGCGGTATTGGATAAGTCTGGTCCTTCGTAAGTACATTGAGCCTGCGGTAGTCGATACACTGTCGCGGCTCCTTTGCTGGGACCTCAACCAAGAGGCGAGGTATAATCACCCTCTCCGGGTTCGAATACACCTAGCTCTAATATCTTGTTCATTTCAGCGACCGTGACTTGACGTTGACGAGGTGAAACACGCTAAGCTTTCGAACGAACTGGGTCCGGTGAGGTTAACTCTATATCGTGAACGATCGCAGTGGTCCTTCCAGGTGTGTGAAAATATGTCTAAGTTTAAACACGAACTCCCTCAGTTCGGCCCCTTGATTGGGATTCAACTCCGCCTGCTCTACTAGCTTATCAATGGTGTCGTTAATGTATTTTGCCCCCGTTACTGATGTTAACTCCGGAAAGTCGACAGGCATCTCCTCAGGCTGGTTAAGGGACATGTTCACAAAGGCCTCCCTCTACCGGTAGGGTTTAAGTAGATTGCTGTGGTACACTTGTGGTGTCCTTTGTTTTCCCGGTGCCGTGATTACGTAATTTGTTTCAGATAATTTCTGAATCATGTCAATCGGTTCTTCCCATTGAACCTTTAGTTCGTTTTTCAATGAGGGTTTCAGGATCATTACCTTTTCTCAAACTTCAAAGCGTCGCGTTCGAGTCGTCCTGTTATAGTAATGCTTAGCATTGCTTTGTGCCTTACGCATTTCCTGCCCTGCTAATTCTTGAGAAGTGTGCAGTCGGTCTAACAGCTCTAGCACGTATGCTACAACCGATGCGTCGTCCGCCCGGCCTTCCCAGGCTTCTCGAACAATGCAAAGAGGGGACCGAAGGCAGCGACCGTAAACGTGCTCTGAAGGTGAAAACCCTGTTGACTAGTGCGGTGTAGTTCAAAGCGCGAACATTGCTGCAGGCAAGCATACCTCCCGATCAGCTTTGTGTTCATAACAAAGGGCTCGCAAAAGCCGTTTCATGACTGAGTGGACTTGCTCTACCACGTTTGACTGCGGGTGGTACACTGAGCTATGAGCAATTTTAATACCGCACGTTTCCAGAAACGTCGAGGTCAGTGCACTCCTAAAGACGGATCCTTGATCTGACTATTTCTACGGGAAACCCTGCTCGCGCGAAGATAGACAAAAGCGCGTTCTTTGAGGGGCACCGCCTCTGGGAATTTCGTTGCGGGGCTAGTACTGTGAGAATATGCCGATAGCCAGAGAGCGTTGCAGGAAGTCGTCCCACTGTGTCTATTAATTATGAGCCTGCAAAATGGCTCCGTGATAATGGGAAAAAGTTTCATTGGTGCTTTAGCCTTATCTCCGGGCTTGCCTATGCGTATGTCCCAGCTTCTCACGAATGCTTCCACTTCCCGAAAGCAGCCAGACCAGTGAAATTCCTGCAGTAAGCGGTCCCTTGTTTTACGAATGCCCAGATGCCCTGTCCAAAAGCCCCCGTGAACCAGGTGCAGGAGCTGCTCACGATAGGGATGCGGCACCAGGAGTTGGTCGAATTGCATTCCCTTTGGACTGATGTACTTTGTATAGAGGATGGCTTCCCTCTTGAGGAACTTTGCGTTCTGTTTGGCCACAACTTCTTTCGCGTCTGGCCTTAGGTTGCGCAGGGTAGAATTTTGTTTCTTTTCAGCAATCAATGTGGCAGGGCTTACATTCAATGACTCTTTTCTGCGCTCTGCCTCTCAAGACATTTCAGGTTCTGGTGCTTTCCAGACCTCATCATTAGCTAGTGTACTTTCCGCAATATCATCCATAGAGCTGTCCTGTTTGGTGCTGGTTGACGAATTAAACCTGTTTCCTCCACCACTGGACATTCATACACTGCCTTGGCCGCGAGCTTCCTTGCCTCGGAACGAGTTAGGGCTTGTACTATTCCCTCACTAAACCCGATTCCCCTACGTCACAGCAAAGGCTCAGATTTGTTCGAAAACAAATATGTATATTGTGGCGGGAGGTGTGCCGAGACGGCGGCTTCAGTGTCCAGTACTCCAAAAAGGCCTTCGATACGAATCTTTGCCGCAGGGAGACAAACACTGGAAGCCTCTACGGCTTGCCTTATCCAAGCACATTCTCCCGTGAACTGGCCTTCTTCCACGTACGACGGGTGCACCACGTCCATTGTGGCAGCCGTGTCGGGAAGCACCCTACACGGTTTGCCGTTTACCACGAGGTCTAGACTGTACGGTTCTGGCAATTTCAGGTTTTTATCGTTAGTAGTTAGCGACATAAACACTAGTTTGGGATTTTTGCATCCCACGGAGATATGCCCCGTTTGCTGGAAGCTGTAGCAAACTACAGGTTCCTTTGCCTCGAAAGTTTTTTTCTTTTGCCCTTCTGCTCTCTGTTCGGGTGTCTCCTCTTTTCTCTTGCTGTTCTCGTCACTAATTTTCACCGAATCTGACCTTTCCTTGGATCTATACTGACTCGACTTTGACCATCGCTCTGGCTTGCCAGGTCTGTATTTATCCATCTCCTTCTTAGGAGCTTCATTGCCTTCGAACGCACGGCGAGTTACGTACTCCTTAGCGAGATTGGCCGCTCTCGTGATAGGGTCCACGCCTGGCCTATCCTGAACCCAATACTTTATGTTTTCTGGCAGCCGGCGGTAGAACTGTTCTAAAGCAACGCACTGCACTGTCTTTTCGCCGTCGCTGAGTGCATCCTCTCCTCTGAGCCATTCTTTCAGGTTTACCTCAAACGTGTATAAAATATGTGTATGACTCACTCTTGGTCTTCTCGACTTCCCGGAATTTTTCGCCTAAATGCTTCTGCTGATAATCTATACTTTTTAAGCAGACTCGCTTTGACTTCATCGAAGTCCTCTGCTTCTTCTTTCCCCATGCGGGCGATAATATCAGCTACCTCACGTGGCAGTAACGTAAGCAAGCGTTGCGGCCACGTGTTTCTCGCGAATTTCGCCTTCTCACACTTGCGCTCAAATTGCACCAGAAAAAGACCTATATCCCCTCCTACTGCGTAGGGTGCCATCAAGTCTGTCATTCTTCGCTCGCTTTGTCGTACCTCTGTGCTAGCTCTTTCAGTGTTTTGAGCCTTCAGAAACTCGATATCTAGGCGCCTCATTTCGAGGTCGCGCTCTTTGGCCTCACGTGCTGCCCGCTCGCGCTCTTCTTTTTCTTCTAGGCGCTTACGCTCTTTTTCCTTATCTGCAATGCTCTCTAGGCATTCCTTCAGTTCATCGTCGTCTGCCCCGGTTGCTTTGATCGCCTCTATGAACTCCGGCTTTCTCTTTGATTCGGCAATTTGGAGGCCCAACTCTCTGGCCAAGCTCAACAATTCAGGCTTCTTTTGTGCCTTCAAGTTCATGGCTGCCCTTAGTGCTGCTAACTCTTTACTCGATAACAACCTCGACATACTCAAAGCTTCCGTCAACGGTTAAAGAAAAACCACTGTTCTGTACTTCCCCAAAAATACGTAAAGCCAAGTGATAGCTTAGTGAAGAAAAGCCATGTACTCAACATATACAGTCATGAGTCCTGACACGTGGTTTTTCCACGGGTTCGAAAAAGTCACTGCGTCGCATTCATGCGCGAGAGTTTCTCACAAAGCTTACAAAGCGCGTCGTCACTGACGTCTCACAAACCTTCCTTCTGAACGTTGTCACCAGGACGAAGAGGAGACGATCTTTTACATGTCGTCGAAAGTTGGGGTCTCCAGGGTAGCGTATCCTGTCGCTGCCAACCAGTTGTTGTGTTCTCCATGGTAACGTATCCCACCGCTGCCGACAGTTGTTGCGTTCTGCAGGGTAACGTACCCCACCGCTGTCGATAGTTGCTGCGACGACTGATTCTCCAAGCTCGACCGGCGTTACTATTGGGTAGCGTGGCGTTGTCAGCAGGCTGCAGGCGTCCGGTAGACTATGGTGATCAGGCAGGGACGAGACGACTTCTAGTGCGAAACCTGCACGGTTTATTAAATGGTTGGTGAAAGATGAGAAGAGAATAAGTGAAAAAGTAGATTGCAGGGCTTTTTAAATAGGCCCACTAAAGTTGTAGGCGGGATCTTGCACATGTCAACGTCACTTGACATGCACTGAGTCCCACAGTGCTTGGCGGCCGCACCCACTTTCCCAGGACTATGGTTTCCGTAGCTTGCCTCCGCTGGCGGCAGCTCGCGGGTCCTGGGGATCGTAGGCAGCTGATCTCTTCTCTTCGCGCGTCGTTGGTTCGCGGAAAGGGCGTCTGGTTGTGGATAGGCGGCTGATCCATTCTCCCAGGTGACGTCTTCACTTCATCTCAGGTGCCTCTGCAGGCGGCAGCCTGGGGGTCCTGTCTGGTTCGCGGAAAGCGTTCTCCCCTAGATTATGACAGTTTGCGGAAAGTGTTTTCACGCACACACACAAAGGGGCCTGTGAACACTGCGGGGAGTCTGCAAGACAGGTATCCACTCGAGACAACCACAGCAAATTAGGAATCCATTCTTCGTTTCGCTTAGGCATGCACACACACGAAGGGGCCTGTAACTACTGCGGTGCATCTGCCAGACCGGTAACCACTCGAGGCAACCACAGCAAATTAGGAATCCACCCTCCGTTTTGATGAGGAATGGTGGTTGAGCATCCTTTTTGCCCGGGGTGTTACACGCCAACCGTAACAATGGCGGACAAACACATACAAAACGAGCAAAGGAACTTCTCGTCCGTAGTCTTAGGTAAAGCCAGATATTCAAAGAAAAAAGCGCCCTTTTTCTCGCTCGCTGCCGATCTTACTCGTGCCTGCGCACAAACGTCGGCCGACTCCTGAAATGCCACGCCCCGCTTTGCTGCCTAGCAATTGAGTGGGCATGGGAATGCCCACTCAATTCCCATTCCCGCTATGAGTGGGCAACGAATGCGCCACCGATAGCATCCTCAAACTGCTTTGGCTATTTGTGCAATTGGCCGGCGTCATCTGCTCGTGCTTACTGGAGTTCGTGATGTCCCCCATGCAAGAGCCCTTCTTCAATACGGCGACTGGATACGGTACTTGTGGCGCTGTAAGAGTTGGGGTCGGGCATATAAAATGGGGTAGCTGGCCCATGTCGTCGTCCGACTCAACCACGCTAAGGGCGTTGTTGAAGGGAGGGACTTGTTCTCGTCGAGAACGAGGAGTACGGGATTTATTTACAATATCTACATGAAGGGTTGGATTACATCTCATCAGTGTAGTATTACTGAAACGAAGCACTCCGACCTGCGTAAAACGCTTGCTTAAACCCTCTCTATCTTCCCTAGTTCCCTAGGTCAGGGAAAACGGCCGTCCAACCTTCGTCGGATTGGAGCGTCCAAAGTCTTCGAAGGACCTGCCTTTGAGGGCGAGGGTTCGCACATTCACTCCCGCACTTTTGTTTTACTGAACGCACCGAAAGAAGTGGGCCGTCGTAGACAGGAATTGTCACGCTTGACTCAAGCTGGCACATCTTGGTTCCTGAACTGACTCCGCAGTTAGCGGCTGCGTATGTTAAACGACCGTGGCGATTACCGCAGAGTCGGTGGGGGAATGCCGTAGAACACTCTTTTCCAGGAGTTTTCTTGCTCCAATTGGTCCGTGAAGGCGAAAGCGAACCAGCTAACCATACTCGGTCCGCCAAACGTGTCTAGCCTTACTGGCGCCGTAGGGCTGTCCTAAGAGGGCGCATTGACTTGACGAAGCGATTCGTCGCAGTGGTGCAGGAGAGGCTAGAAGGTAGGTACCTCCGCTGGCCGATCGTAACAGCGCACGGACCAACGGCTCCTGCGCCATCAAGAACCTTGACGTCTTTTGTGTGACACTGGACCATGCTAACTATGATAGGGTATCAGCGCAGCCACTTCGACGCCGTCAGTGCCACCTGGGAAATCTATAAGCAGCTTGCGAGCAGCTGTCTGAGTTGTCCTCTTCAGTGGGCATGGGAATGCGGCACCGAGGGTATGCTCAAACTGCTTTTTGCCTATTTGTGCAGGTTGGTTCATCCATGTCACTTTTTTCTTAACGTTCTAACAACGTTGCCCTGCTGCGATTCCCATGCCCACGAGTTTTGTTGTCTATTGCTATCGATTTTGTTCGTGTTTCAAAAGCTCTTCTATTTTGCGGCGACGTTGACCTTAATCCCGGTGCGCAGCATAACAATGTAGTGCACAACATACGAACATTCTAGCCACGATCCAGCAGCTTATTACGCAATTGGACACACGTACGTTACGATGAACTCAAATCTATTGACGAAGTTAAGGAAAATAAAAACCTGCTTGACTCAGAGGTCCTGGGCTTATCCTCTAGGCCCTAGAGGACAAAGTGGTTTCCTTGTAAAATAGCGAGGAGGACCCAAACTTGGAGAACTTTGTTTCTGTAGCGGTCGAAGCAGAAAATTCAGCCCTACAGGCACGTCTCGACGATCAGGAAGATCGAGCTAGAAGGAAAAATCTTGCCTTCTACGGCATTGCTGGTTGTGGCGCAGAATCATGGGCTATAGCGCCGAGGAAAAGGGGCAGGAAGGGCTACGGGATTACGGGATTTCTCGCGCTCATCGTTTGGGTTCGTTCCTTCCAAACAAGTGCAGGGCGATTACAGCATGGTTCTCTTCATTTAAGGTCAAATCAAGTGTGTTAAATGTAAACTTCGAGGCACTGGGGTATCTGAAGGCGAGATTTTTGTCAGACGAAGCGTAACTCGCGCTATAAACTGCTTGAATTTGGGAAAGGCAGTGGGGCAGCCGTGAAGGCCGTGGGGCAGCCGTATATGCTACGCCCCCCACAATAAGCTAATATTAAATAAAATAAAAACCTATACATCTTGTAAAAAGGCTAACACAGTATGTGAGCTCGAATTGAACGGCAGCGTCCTCCTATGCACCTGCTGCGGCCAGAGCGCAGGCGCCGGCCCCACTCGCATACAAAAAAGGAAAAAAAAAGTTCCAATGTATCCAGCGACGTTTCTTTTGTATTGCAGTATCATAAGTTTACTGAACAAACGTGATACCCTATCATCGTTAGCTGACTCGTACTGCACTATGGTATAATATTGAGCGAAACATGGCTTTCCGCGGAAATCGACAGTACAGAGCTTTTGAACTGTGAAAGAAAGTTTACATTTTATCGGTGTGATCGCGGAACTCGAACTGGTGGCGGAGTTTCAATCGCAGCGGACGATGAACTTACTTCTATTGTTATTCCTCTTGTATCGCCCTTGGAACTAGTTTGTGTCTGCATTCGTCTCCGTCATAAAGACGCTGCCTTTTGTGCTTGCCACCGCCCTCCTCGCCATACTTCCGGTTTCAGCTTAGAATTACACGACGTCCTGTGGCAACCAAATTTCTGGTGGGCGATTTAAGCTTCCCGGGCGTTTCATGGGCCGAGCCTCATGCCAATGTAAGTTGCGATTCCTCGGAATGCACTGCTTTCCTAAACACTTGTTCAGATTTCAGTCTTGCACAGCTCGTCAGATGTCCGACGCACACTACGCTCCCTAGAGCGATTATACCGTATATTTTATACTTACCATGCACCCTTCTTTAGTAGACGATTTAACAATGTTGCCTGGCCTGAGCGACCAGTTAGCGATGCACTTCGCGCCAAATTTTTGTTTTCAGCGACAGTAAAGAAAACGAAAAAACCATATCGGGGATTACAGCCGGGGTAATTGTAGCGCTATTAATTATTACATTTTCTTGTCTGACTTCATTTTGCAATGTTGAAGAAGATATATTCATGAAAACTGGCTTTTATTCAAGTTTGCGATAATGAAACTAAATAACAAGTACATACCGTTACGGGGGGGGGGGGGAAGCAATACCAAATCGTCCTGGTTCACGCCACCCCTGAAACGGCTTCTCAAAACAAATTGTCTTTATAGGAAAGCTAGGTTATTTGGCGGTACTTCTCGTTGGGTAGCATATCACGACACGGTCAATGACTACGCGCATGCGCTGTCATCAGCCAAGGATTTATTGTTTAAAACAACACTTCCCTCTTTTCAGTAATCCACACAGATTGTGGAACGTGGTGGAGGGCGATAGCAACGCGGTAGTTGAGCTCATTGGTGAAGATGGTGCAGTCTTCAAGACCAAATTGCACTTCTCTGTCAAACGACGTATTTTCATCTTCCTTTACTGATACTGAACCAACCTCACTTCCCATACTTGCTCAATATTATGTTTCTCTAATAGATTCCATTATCATTGACTCGGTTGGACTTGATATGTTAATAGAAGAAAAAATCGCAGTTCCGTCAGAGAGGCGAAGCACCGACTGCGATACCAAATTAGTAAATAGCTGTACGAAGCAAGTATAGTAGCTTTAGCGGCCGTATAGACTTGTAAACATTCCCTTACTAACTAAATTAACAATGATAGAATGCGTAAGCGTGACTCAACGAGGGCGTAGAAAGAAACAGACGCACGGAGACAGCGCTGTCTTTGTGTGCCTGCTTCTTTCTAAGTCCTTGTTCAGTCGCGCTTACAAATCCTATCATGGATTCAAACCAACTAGCCATTCTACCTGTTGTTAGGGTTGGCGTCTGGCACCGCGTGTTGAAAGGAAATTCAACCGACCATCTCACCCTGCCTCGTCGAAATGAGGCGTGACTTCACCTGCTATTGTTGGCGTCCCGCTCCACGTGCAGAAAGAAGTTTCTCTCACCCGACCTGCTTCCACCAGGCCTCGTCGAAATGGAGCGTGACTTCCTAATTCGTCATGACCGTTTCGAGTGTCTGTCTGTCTGCCGGAAGCCCCGCAGTGTACAGGCCTCTTTTGTGTGTGTATGTGTGTGTGGGTGCGCGAGTTTTAGAGAGACCCTTTTCTCGAATTGGACTTAGAGGAGAACTTCCACGAACCCGCAACGCGCAGCAGAGGTGGACAGGCGTCTACAATTCCAGGAGGCGGGACTACCTCTTCCTTTCAGCAGGCTCGGTATAACCAGAGGAGCAGGGGCCCTCTTTCTGTGCCGGTCACGTGACGTCGACGGAGGCAAGATCCCGCCCACGATTGTAGAGAGCCTATTTAAGGGGCTCCGAAATGTACTTTTGATCACTTCATGCTCTTCTCGTTTTCTTTCACCAACTTTTGAATAAACCGTGCAAGTTTCGCTCTAGAAATCGTCTCGCCCTTGCTTGGTCACCATGGTCTACCGGATGCCCGCAGCCCGCCAACGCCAAGCTACCCAATAAGTAATGTCGGTCGAGCTTCGATAGGCAGGCGCCGCTACAACTCGGCAGCAGTACGATACGCTACCCTGGAGCACGCAACATTGTTTTAACTAAATTAACCAGCACAGTGTCATGCGTGCACAGGTAAACATATGAACACACATCCTCGATGACAGCGGAAACTGTGAAAACGATGCAGTTAGAAGTCGCAGCAGCAGCTGCGAGCCAATTGACCTCCGTGCATCTGTCGCTTCAGCGCGTACGAAACGTCGAAAGCACAGCGCATACGAACCTACCGGCACTACGCTCACTGTGAAAACATCGCAGATCACTTTGAAGATGAGGCCCGCGCGGGCGCGCACTTTAGCCATGTCACACACCCCTCTCAAGGCACACGAGCGCCGGCAACGCGTCCCTACGGCGTCCGCCAAAGGCGTCTACGACGGCGTCCGCGATCCGCGTGGTCAACGCCGTAGTAGACGCCGCGGTTGTGTCCACTCTGTACGGAGCGGTGGGCGAGGAGGACATCGAGGCACTATAGCAGCCACCGGAAAGGAAGGCTCCTCCTCCCTCGTCCCACCCGTCTGCCTCACCCGCCACAGGAAAAGGCACGCATCGCGGGCCGCGCTACTCTCTCGCGCACGCGAGATCAAACCGCGTTCGCCGGCTCACCCTCACACGCTTTCACTCAAACGGAACCTCACGGCGACGGCGACGGCAGAAATGCACCTGCAATGTCCATGTCATTGCGATCGCAATAAAATAAAACTTTATTCACCAGGCGAAGATGCGATCAATCCAAAGTTCTTGAACAATACTAAAACTTATTCTTCCATAATCTTGTCGATGCTTTTTTTCGCAGTCACTGTATACATTTGAACTTCCGAGCGATTAGAAGGTCGGGAAAGTGGTTCCCTTCCATAAAGCAGGTAATGTACACTCTCCTGGCAGCTATAGGCCGATTTCCTTGACAAGCATACCTTGTAAATTAATAGAGCCCGTCATCTATACTCACTTCACAACTCTCCTCGAAGAAAACTCCTGCTTTAACCTGCATCAACACGGCTCCAGGAAAACTTATTCGTGCGAAACGTAATTTCTCTCCTTCACCGACGACTTATTTTCTGGGCTTGAGCGTTGCTCTTTCATCGACAGTGCGTCTTCATCGATTTTTCAAAAGCCTTCGACCCTGTTTGCCATAAGCTCCTAAAACTCGGCGTACTCAATTTGGATACCAATGTCTTAGAATATATCGACACTTGGGCGAGTTGGTACTGGTTGAACATCTTGAAGGGGCAGCGCAAGACAACGAAGCCAGAAGGCAGGAACACACTGCAGGACAGCGCTGAGCTCTCACAACTAACTCTATCCGAAGGCATACACAAACCCATGCACTACACCCTATAGCCACGTGCCCCCCCATCAATGGCGTCATTAACAGTGCGCTGGCAAAAACGCAAAATCCTGTAATCTAATGCGACACTTTGAGGCGATTTAAAAATTCAAATTCACTGTCATACAACTTTAATGATGGCATGCTTACACAACGCGATCCTTTTTTCCTGATACAGTAGGCCTCAATAATTTTCCTCGTAGTCAAATTTCTGCCTACTCACATGTCGCGCGGCATTGCTCTGAGCATGGGTGCACTCCAATCTATGGAGACACCACAGTACTTTCCGCGCATAGAAATCAGTCTGCCACACGCTGTGTTTCCGTGGCTTAGTTCGCGCTGATGCGAGACACAACACGAAGGTCAATTCGCTCGCTGCTCCTGCCTCGCTTCCTCGCTATAGCGTTTTGACAGCGAGTTTCCGCGGCCGTCGAGTGAGATGTGTTCATGTTTTCTTGTGCGCGCGGGACACCATGCTTGTTAATTCAGTTAGTATGCCTATGTTTACAAGTTTATACGGCCGTTAAAAGTACTATCCTTACTTGGTATACTACTAATTTGCTATCACAATCAATGCTTCACCTTTCGGGTGGAATTGATACTTCTTATAGTCCACATAACGACTCATAAGAATACAGTTTACTGGTGAATGTCACGTCATGCGGCAATCTGCTGCAATGGCGGCTGACCGCTCTGAATTGAAGAACTCACTGTTTGTTTGCTTGACGGGAGACGCAAACAACGATTCTCTGAAAGCAAGTAATGGGATACCTACGTGTCCCATTACTACCTGAATACTCCTGAATTACTCCTGAATACCAACGTGTCCGCTCATCAGTGTTCTTGACTTGCGTCTCCCGAAGGACAATGGCAACCGAATAACCTCGCACGTGACCTCACACACGTTGTCTTGGACCATCAGGGTGTCTTGCTTCCGTATTCTGCAAAAGCTTCCGTTGAACACTTCACCTAGAATCGATTATGTTTGTGATTTATTGGCATACATACCCTTCAAAACAGGGCGGTGACAAATAGTCACCTAACCTGCTTGATTTAATCAAGCGGTATGTCTAACATTTAGTCTGTCTCCTAATTTTTTTTTTCTTAAAACATCTACCTTGTTCAATTGCCTATGCGTACAACGGTTCCGGTTCTATCAATCTCTTCCCTGCTCTTCTTCCCACCAATACTCTAAGGGTCGGTTGCTTATCACGACTGCTGATTAGCCAGTGTTTCCAGCCGCTTTAAATTCCATTGCTTCTTGAAGGTACACGTCAGCTACGGGTCTCGCTGGGTGAATCCCTTCGCATTCCATTAGGATGTGCTAAGTTGTCCTCGTATTTTTCCTTCTTTTTTTTCCTGCAGGATACACGTGCCTCAACCTGTTTTACGAATGTTTGCTCCGGTATGTTTTTGTTCCTAGGCAACAAGCTCGCGCCTCAAATAGCAAGGCACTGTTGTTTGTGTTATCGCACAGATTTTCCCCTCGTGATTTCTTTCTTGCAATTCTTGTAAATCTCCATGGTCTTCTTTGTTTCCATCGTTTGCATCCCATTCGCTGTATCTGCTTGTCTAACTTTCTGGTGACTCCTGGTTGTCTATTTGCACTTTCTATTACCCTGTATATGGTCGCCAACTTCACTGACCTCCTCCTTCATTCCGTGTCCGCCCTTTTGAGCTGTATATATTTGCGCACTTCAGCGGCCCATTTTATTTCATCCGCGTTCCCGAGCCTTTCTTCAAAAGTAATTTTGCCCTGCGCTTCTCTGGCTTCGAACGAAGCCCAACCCACATCACCCTGCACTGCGTCATTTGTGGTTTTACTGCGGGCTTCCATGGCTAACCAGCCCTGCGATCCTTGGTTAACTTTCAACCCCGATACGATATCTGATTTTAAGGACAAAATGGCATTTTACGAGCGTTATCCTCGGCATCATTACTCCCTTCTTAGAGTCCACGCACCACTTCATATTTATTGTAGCCACAACCGTAGTGGTATTGTAGCCTCCCCTTCAACGTACTTCAGCGTAGCGGCTGCCGCTCACGGCGCGGCGCGCGGCCGCCGTATCTTGAAAACGGTGTGCGACGTTGCCAAAGCGTGGGCCTCATCTTCAAAGCGATCTGCGATGTTAGCAGAATGCGCGTAGTGCCGGTAGCTTTGTATGCGCTGTGCTTTCGACGTTTTGTTCGCGTTAGAGCGAGAGATGCACGAAGGTCAATTCGATTGCTGCTGCTGCCGCGAATTCTCACTCCAGCGTTTTGGCAGCGAGTTTCCGCGGTCATCGAGCAATATGAGTTCATGTTCGCCTGTGTGCGCGTGACATGTACCGTGCTTGTTAGTTTAGTTAATAAGCGAATGTTTACAAGTTTATGCAGCCGATAAGACTACTATCCTTGCTTCCTACAGCTATCTACTAATTTGCTATCGCAATCGATGCTACGCCTTTCGGGCGAAACTGTGACTTTTACAGCGAAGCTGTCTATAGCTAGGAATTGGAAGAAGATGTATCCGAGATGTTGACAAAAACAAATCATCATGCGGGCCGATCCTGGTGATAGCGAAGAAAGGGTCCAAGCTCAATGGCACATACTCTTGTCGGCTCGGGCACACGTAACGTGCCCTCGAACTACTCTTGCCAAAGGTGGGACCCACACAGGTCCCAGGCACGAGGGTAAGAACAGATGTCCTTGAAAAAATGTTTTGTACAACTTTTTCAAAAAGGTCTGTTAAAAAATTCTCGACGCCAACCGCGCCAACGCGCTAGCGCCACTGCTCGCGTGTCCATCGTCGTCGTCCTCTTCCACAGCTGGCTCCGTTGTCCAAAAGGCTATCGTCATCAGCAATGGCTCGAGCATCGTTGTCTTCTACAGCTGGCTCCGTTGCCGCTGTCCTTCGGGGATTCTTCATTGGGTGCGTGGCCATTTCGACATCTGGTGGTGGTGGTGATAAACTTTATTGAAAGGGGGAAGGGTAAAGAGGGACGTGGCTGAGGGTTAGGGCTCAAGTAAGGCCCTGGGCCTGCTTGGCCTTTTCCGCCCAGTCCACCAGTTCAAGTTGTCGGTCGACGTCCCCGGAACTGAGCCAGCCTGTCCAGTCAGTCTCGCTGCTGACGGGGGGATGAGAGAACGGGAGCGAGGTGCATTCCCACATTATGTGTGTGAGTGTTCCTGTTTCTGAACAGAGCCTACATTTGTCGCTTTCCCTGCCCCCTGTGATTTTGTTAATGTATTTTGGGTGTGGGTATGTATTTGTCTGAAGTCGCCGAAACGCGACCGCTTGCGTTTTGTCGAGTTGCTTGGTCGACATCTGCGTGGCCATTTGCGACTATGTCTGTGATGCAAGAAGGCTACCATATTATTTCCCTAAATCAATGATTGAATATACCATTCAATCGTTGGCTATGTATTCAAAATTATTCTAATACCACAAAAAAAAACCATAGAATTTGCTCTTTATATATAATTACCTCTCTTCCGTTTTCCTCTCTTCCCTTCCCTTTAACCTTTATCCGCTGGCTTCTTGGCCAGTCCCCCTTAGTGGGTAAAAGCCACAAGTGAGGAGCAGGAAAGCAAGCAACCTGCTCACCATTCCAGCATAGAATTTCCCTTCTCTTCTGTCGCATCTCCTTCATCTCTGGGAAGCCAAAAGAAGCCTCCTGAAAAGGTGGAAGAGACAAAAGCTCAATATAAAACTTAAACAACGAATCGCCCTTCTCACCATACAGGCCCAAGATTACGCGGAGCAACTTAGCAGGCAAAATTGGCATACCTTTTGTGACAGCATACAAGGGACACTCAGCACCAAGAAAACCTGGCATCTCCTACGCGCTCTCTTAGCTACCGATCACACCAAAACGCAACAGAGGCAAGATCTGCGCAGACTGATCCACAATCATGCTGGATCGGAGGATGATCTCCTTCGTGAGCTTCAGCAAAAACTTTGCAGCGACAAGCCCACTTCATCAGCGAGCGGAAAGACGTACGGCGGTGCACCAAACCCAGATCTCGATCGACCATTCACCCAGGCAGAGCTCCACGCACCATTAGCCAAACTCACTAGAAACACCAGTCCTGGCAGGGACATAATAACTAATAAGCTCTTACGCAACCTCCCGCAATCTGCCACTACAGCTCTGCTACCGTACTACAATGACTGCTGGGAAAAGGGGGACCTACCAGCAGCCTGGAAGCATTCGGAGGTCACCATGATCCCCAAACCCAACAAACCCCTTCGCATCGAAAACCTACGTCCCATTTCCCTCACATCTTGCGTGGGCGAACTTCTCGAGCACATGGTGCACGACCGGAGGACAACATACCTCGAGGACAACGGACACTTGCCGCACACCATGTTCGGATTCCGACAGCATCTGTCCACGCAGGACGTACTCCTGCTCCTCAAAGAAGACTTGCTTGATCACCTCGATCACAGACGCAAATCATCAATCCTGGCAATCGACGTAAAGGGCGCATTCGGCAACGTGAGCCACGAAGCCATTCTCCGCAACCTCGAAGGTACAGGCTGCGGAGCCCGGATCTATAACTACGTCAGCAGCTTTCTGACACACCGAACAGCAACAGTAGGCGTCTGCAACCTCCGCAGCGATAAATTTCGGCTACCCAACAAAGGAACCCCACAAGGATCAGTTATTTCACCTCTCCTTTTCAATATCGCAATGATCAAGCTACCGAAACAACTGAACGCCATCCCAAACCTATGCCATGCCCTTTACGCCGACGACGGCACGCTCTGGACTAAAGCACCTACTACTAGACAACAAGAATGCAATCTACAAGAAGCCGTGGATACTATAGAAAGATACCTCCGAGACTGCGGTCTCCAATGCGCACCCGAAAAGTCGGAGCTTCTCGTCCTGAGAGCTCGGACACGAGGAAGACCACCTAACTATATCGAACTCGATCCTAGCGTCTCGCTCAACGGAACCAAGATCCCTACAGTCGACTCTCTTCGCGTACTCGGACTTCACATCCACAAGGACGGATCAGGGGCAGCCACTCTACCGCGTCTCCAACGCACACTGTCACAAGTTACACACCTCGTCAAGAGGATCAAAAACCAAAGAAGCGGACTCAAGGAGCACGACACACTAAGCATAATTCAAGCTCTCCTAACTAGCCGTATCACCTACGGAACTCCCTACTTGACGCTCAAGCCGGCAGAAATCAAGAAACTCAATGTTGTCATTCGAAAGGCAATCAAAGTAGCCTTGACGCTCCCACCCATGGCATCAACGGAGAAACTCCTAAAGCTCGGCGTCCACAATACGTGGGAAGAGCTTGTCGAGGCTCATAAGATCAGCCAACTAGAGCGGCTCAAGCTCACACCCACAGGACGCGCAATTTTGCGCTACCTCAAATACAGTGAAAGCTCCATTGCAGACACAGACCAGAAAGCAAGAGTCCCACCTGCAGTCCGGGACTGCATCAGCGTTGCAAGTATACCGTGCAATATGCTTCCAACTTATCATAAGGAGCGTCAGCAAAGCAGAATCCGCGCACTCAGCAAGAAATACGGGAGAGACCCTGACACGAGGTACACCGATGCTGCCCGGTATATTAAACGAAACGCCTTTGCCCTAAGCGTCACGGATCACCAAGGCAAAGAACTTGCAGCTGTCACCATCCGAGCAAGAGCCCCTGAGACTGCAGAGGAAACGGCAATTGCTGTGACAATAACAACTTGCCCTGAAGTAACAGTAATACTAACACACTCCCAAGCAGCAGCTCGCAACTATCAAAAAGGCCGCGTATCAGAAACAGCGCTCAAAATACTAAGAAATCACATCGCACGCGCCCCGCTCCCCGACACCTACATCAACTGGGTTCCAGGCCATCAGGGCATGACAGGAAATGAGGCGGCACACGCCGCTGCCCGCGAGCATACCAGCCGGGCTTTACTGCCATCCCACACTAGGCCGGCCACCGACGTTGATGACATCGCCCTAAAGTGCTCGGAGCTTCTGCAACACCACCGACTCAGCAGAACAACGTACGCTTTACCACACAAGAATCTGAGCAAAGACGAAGAATTCATCCTGCGCCGCCTACAGACCAATACCTACGTGCACGGAATAATCATGCACAGACTGTATCCTACGCAGTACTCGTACATATGCCCCCATTGCGACGTTCCAGACACCCTGCAACACATGGTGCAGGATCAATTGCCCACTGCGTGACACATCCACAGACCCTACCTCACAAGCTCCACAAGACGACTCCAAAGAAAGCCGCCCCATAGAAGCACAAGAAGAGCGCCCCAACTCACCGCAGATCCAGACGATAACTGAAACGTGGGAGGCCAAGCTTTCCTCCGATGACCTGGACGACCAACGCAGTCTCGTCGCCCGGGCCAAAGAGGCAGCCCATGCCAGAGGGTTCTTGGATTAAGGAATCCTCCCACCTAGGGTGAACCGGGTTCTGACTCGGTTTACCGTTTCGGAAAATAAAAGTTTAGTTCTCTCTCTCTCTGTCGTCGTAATGGGGAAGCCGCGTTTACGGGGTTATGAGCTATTGCTCAAGGGGCCAAGAGCCATTTGTTGCCTTACGTGACGGACACATTAATAACGGAGGTGATACGCGCATGTGGCTGCGTACCTACATCGCGGTCAGCACACTGAATATGTTGGAACTTTTGTTCAATATACCCTGTCACCTCTGTGCCGTGCACTAAACAGCTTCGCTGATCATCCACATGATTTTTTTTTTGCAGAGGCCCTCCTTAAGCAGAAATTGCAAGCAGTGTAGCAGAAACTTAAGCAGTGTAGCAGAAAGTTAAGCAGTGTAGTTGTTTAGTGAACGTATCGTCCGTGAGCTACTGCCTCTATCTGATCCGTTTATAACTTGGCAGCCCTTAGTATGCTCTCTTAGTATACATTGTAATCACACACACACACACACACACACACACACACACACACACACACACACACACACACACACACACACACACACACACACACACGCGCGCGCGCGCGCGCGCACGCACACGCACACACACACACACACACACACACACACACACACACACACACACACACACACACACACACACACACGCGCGCGCGCACACGCACACACGCACACACACACACACACACGCGCGCGCACACGCACACACGCACACACACACACACACACCCGCCGTGGTTGCTCAGTGGCTATGGTGTTGGGCTGCTGAGCACGAAGTCGCGGGATCGAATCCCGGCCACGGCGGCCGCATTTCGATGGGGGCGAAATGCGAAAACACCCGTGTGCTTAGATTTAGGTGCACGTTAAATAACCCCAGGTGGTCAAAATTTCCGGAGTCCTCCACTACGGCGTGCCTCATAATCAGAAAGTGGTTTTGGCACGGAAAACCCCAAATATTATTATTATATTACACACACACACACACACGCACGCACGCACACACACGCACGCACACAAGGACGGACGGATGGACGGACGGACGGAATTGTATCGTATCAGCTTTACCAGCTCGTCTAATTATCTGCTTTTTATATCGTAACTGACGCATGCTTGTATCTGGGAGGAGGAAGTCACTATTTTGGTCTCTGGAATACTATGTATTTTCACCGGTTTGTGCTGGGACACGCCGCTTCCTTTTTCGGCAATGGAAGTGGAACCGGCCGAGAACCGTCCAGACCAGCCAGCGTCTGCGGGAGCTGCTCCAAGGAAGAGGAATTGCCCTCGGAGCGAAGCTGGCAGCGATGACACCAAGCTGTACTCTCCCTCGAGCGACGCCACTTCAGACGGTGCAGGCTTCGAGGTCTACACACGCCGGAAAGCAAAGAGGCGAAATGTCCGCGGGATCTCCGCGTATTAAGTCGACTGTGACTCCTATACACCAAGAGCTCCGGAGCATACAACTCTCTTTGTTCCGAGACGGCTACGGGCAATCTCAACCGACTCAATAGACAGGCCATCTCTGTTTATCTGGAGGCTCTCGCTCCAGGCGCCATAAAAGACGTAATAATTAATAAGCGCAAGAACGTCCTCGCTATCGATATTACTAACTGATGCGCCGTCGATGCATTGATGAAATTTACGCAGCTAGATGACGTCAAAGTGCGCTGTCACATCCTACAGAGTTTGGAAACCACTGCAGGGGTGGTTTAGAATATCGATGTCTCAATCTGTGACAGTGATCTACCTGTTGCCATAATACAAGCTCGTCGTACACTCTAAAAACAGTTGCGCCCTTTGGGTTGTATATTTGCCACACAACGATAATCGTCATCTGTCTTGCCCGCATTTCCTTTCTTTAACGCTGCGAGCCCGGTACTTCCAAGTCACGAACGACATGCGCGTTATCAGCATGACAGGGCATCCTCGACAGGAAAGTAACGAGCGCAGCGTTTTCAAGAAAGGAAACGCAAGCAGGACAGATGACGATTATTGTTGTGCAGCAAATATACACCCCAAAAGGTGCAACTGTTTTTAGAGTGTATTGGTAAATCAGCTTGCGTGAAGCTCCTCCTTCAAATCTGATTGCCTGCAATATCGCACGTGAAGGTCGGCCATTTTCGTCATTTCTGTACGACCTTTCGTGCCCAAGCCCCTACAGTGTCGGAATTGTCAGATAATTGGACACGTGAGGGCTGTCTGTAAGAACCCAGGCGTTCTTGAAACTCACGATGTTCCGAGTCACATAGCTCTGACACTTGTGGTGCAACGGACTTCAAGTGCTACAACTGCAAGGGTGCATACGATGCGACTTCGAAAGATTGCCCGTTCAAGAAAAATGAACAGAGGACCTCGAGGCAGATGACAAGAGCCGTTTCGACACATAAAGAAGCCGCAACTAAAGTGAGACGCCGACGTTCGCGGCACCGCAAGTCGAGAAAACACACTGATAGTTCTAAAGAAGTGCACAATCCGGCGAAGACTGCTCATCAACTGCTGACGTCTTGAATTATCAGCGCAGATGAGAGAGGACCGCCCACCATCGCTGATTCAAGTGAAGCATGGCTACCTCTACCGAAGACACGCCAACTCGCAGAACCACGAAACACGACTCGTCCACCAACTATACATGGTCCTGCAGCAGGCCCTGCAGCAGGCCCTGTTAGCAGACCCTGTAGCAGTCAGCACAGAAGGCCAGGACTTGCAGGTGCTCGCCATGTTGAGATCGCTATGAATGCTATGCATACATTACTGACGAATTTGAACACCTCGAATGCTCACAGCGCACTGCAAGTACTAGACGCGATGAATCCAGTACTTGCAAGTCTTGAAATGAGAGAGAGAGAGAAGTTTAATGACACGAAATGCCGAGAGGTCGGCCTGAGGTATATTCCTCTAGCCAGCTACTCGGCGTTGGGGGAAGGGGAAGAGGGAAAGAAAGAGGGAAGAAAGAGGTGCATGATGGGTGACGATGACGATAGAAGGAAGATGTAGAATATATGGCAAGCAATTTGGCTTGCTCAAAGTCTGCAACCAGGCCCGTAATTTTTAAAAAGTTCAGTAATGCCTTGATGGCCTTGAAACTCGACAGAGCATCTGGCCAAGGGCCTAAAATAACGTCCTCCGACAACGGTGCGCTGTCGAGATGCGTAAGGTCCTTGACCAACCTATCACGCTCATCCACGTACTTAGGGCAGTCACAAAGCACATGACCTATAGTCTCAGTCACATTGCACACCTCACAGTGTGGAGACTCGGTGCGTCGCATGAGGTGCACGTATCCGCGCGTAAACGCTACCCCCAGCCTTAGTCTGTGCAGAAGACTGGCACAGCTTGAAATGGCTCATTCACCGCTATCGTTCCGTAAAGATGTCAAGGAAGCATCACTTTTTCAGTGGAATGCTCGAGGCCTCAGATAAAGAATTTCGTATTTTCGACCTTTCATTTTCTATAACAAATTTGCCATCATCGTCGCCTGCGAACCAAACCTTCAAACTACAATCCGGCTGTCGGGCTATGAAGCTTTCTCTTCCACAACGTGTAGTGTCCTCAGCAAGGTCGCCGTTAGTGCTCGGTGTGAACTCACGTGGTGCATTCAATCTTGCCTCACGACGACGACCAATACGTGTGTTTAACAGTGGAAACAAAAAAAACTTGCATTCAGTCTTGTCGCTGAATATATTTCTCCAACCGGTTGTTCTGACGCGCAACGACTGGGTGCTTTGTTATTCGCAACACCTGCCCTTGGATTCTTAGTGTAGATTTTAACGCACACCACCCGCTCTGGTGAAGTTTGTTGATGGACTCCAAGGTAAGAAAACTAGTAGCATTCGCCTCGGACCAGGGGCTTTGTTGTCTCAATGACGGCAGCCAGACATACTTACGGGGGCTGACCTACAGCATTTGTTTGGGCTTGACTTTGGTCTCTCGGTGTGTTCGAATCAGTGTGAAGTGGTTCTGAGAAATAGAAACCCATAGAAGTGATCGCGCTCCTACCTATCTGAAGATCAAGGGAGCGGCCAAGTCCCTATTTACAGCCCTCCGTAGAACAGACTGTATGAGGTTTAGGTCAAATGTGGAAGACGAATGTGAAGAAGGCTACCCGTCATTCCCGGAGAATCAGATTTGTAATGCACTGCAAGAGGCTATGTTCACTTTTAGGCCTTCTACAAAGTATACAGAATACGAAGGTGAATTTGAAAGGCATCGAGCGATTCGCCGACGAGCAGAAAGAAGGTATAGGCGCACCAAATGTATTCGCGATCTGAGGGAGGCGAGGCGGATCCAAGAGAAAATCAAGCGCCGCATCGATACGTTACAATCTCAAAAGTGGAAATACTTTTGAGAGCCTCTGGATCCGCGTAAGCCTCGGTCCCATATATGGAGAACTCTGCGTGGCCTACAATAGTCTCCGTAAATGCATCACTCTTTTAAGTCTCTTTCTCTGCATTAAGGACGACGTGAGATTGATGTTGCTAAGGCCTTCTGCGCAACAATTGCTGGCTCGCTGTCACTGCCTGTGTCAACATTACGTGATGTTGCGGTATCTTAGGACTCCCGCACGGATATGATGTTCTCTACGGAGGAGCGAAAAGGTGCGCTCGCGACATTGTATGAAATCATCGTCGCCTGGGCCCGACGTAGTCGCGTACAAGGCACTTCGAAACCTTGGCCAAAAAGCCCGCAGTGTACTCTTGGAGAGATACAAGGAATCCTGGCGCGAAGGATTGATTCCTTGTGAGTGGAAGGTCAGCCACCTGGTATCTTAAAAGTTATAAGTCTCCATTAGGCTTGTCATCGTACCATCCCATCTCTCTCGCCAGTTGTGTTGGGGAACTAATGGAAATGATGATATTGACGCGCCTTGAATGGTACGTAGAACATAATGAGGTATGCGCAAATGCAATGGCGGGCTTCCGGCGAGGTCGGTCATCCATCGATAACGTGCTTGATTTGGTAACGTCTATTCAACATCAATAAAGCATGAAACGATTAACGGTGGCGGCGGTTTTTGATGTCAAAGGCGCATATGATAATGCAGCACACCAATCACTCCTAGATGCTTGGTGGCCATGGGCTGCGCTGGATTCAAAGCTTTTTGGAGGATAGATCTTTCTTCGTGCTTGCCGAGGATGTAATGACGTCCCACCATCTAAACGGTAAAGGTGTGCTTAAAGGCGGAGTGTTAAGCCCCGCGCTCATCAACGTAGCAGTGTTGGGCCCAGTTGTATCATTTCCAAGGACGGTCCGCATATCCATCTATGCAGATCATATCTGCATCTGGGCGTCTGACGTCGCACGTCCGCAGATACGAGCGAGGCTGCAGAAGGCGATCACACAAACGGATTCTTACATGCGTGCGAAAGATCTAGAACTTTCCTCAGAGAAGTGTCGATTAGTCGCATTTACACACGAAACAACGACTCCATATGTTATACGCATAAATGGACAAGTAATTGCTTACAAAACAAAGCACCGGTTACTTGTAATCATCATCGACCTTTATCTGTCTTGTACGCCACATATATCATATATGAAAAAGTGGTTGACTGAAATAGCCCATGTATTCAAATTTGTCGGCGAAAAATCTTGGGGCGCATCTGCGCAATCGATGCTACAGCTGTACCATGCATTATTTATAGGCTTGCTAAGATACAGCCTGCCCGTGCTGGGAAGCACCGATAAAACGAACCTTCGCACACTCGAGAGCATAACAGCCCAAGTTCTACGGACGTACCTCGGCCTCCCTAAGTGTGCATCCACAGCAGCCACAATCGTCATAGCACGTGGCCACCCTGTAGCAACATAGATTGCAGTCGACGGTCTAAGAGGGCACATTCGACACGTCGCAAGGAAACCCTTTCACCATCTTGCTTGCCTGCCAACAACTCGGCCGCATACGAGTTTCAGCCGTATTGTGATTATTCACGGAGCATCGCTGCCATCAAATTGCGTTCCAGCAGCATGGCCTTCGTTGCCAACGTGGTCTCTGCATTCACCTCGAGTATGCCTTACCATTCCAGGTATCAAGAAGAAGGCACAAATGCGGTCAGCAACGTTGAAGCAGGCAGCATTGAAGCAGGCCGCATTCTTGCTATTACATGATGTCCACAGCGACCGCTTACACGTTTACACCGATGGGTCGGTCATGCACTACAGTTCAGCAGCTGCAGTATTTGTCCCAGCAAAATCTACAGTGACAAAATGTAGGATATCGCACTTGTCATCAACGATGGCTGTCGAACTTTCAGCTCTGCGGGCTGCAATTTAATTGATCGATCAGGAAACGCCCCAGAAATGGTCCGTCTTCTGCGATTCCAAGGCCGCCCTCCAGAGTTTGCTCTCTGCGTTACGTCATGGATCCCACGAACGACTTGAGGCGGACACACGTGCAATTTGCCATCGGGCAGTAGAGAAAGGACGTGACTTCTTATTCCAATGGTTGACAAGTCATTGTGGTATCCTTGGAAACGAGCAAGCAGACGCAGCCGCTCGATCTTCACACACCAGTGCCGATTGCGTCGCTAACCCCGTGGTCAAGAACAGACGCCGCGGGAAAGCTCCGTGCGCTTACTCGCGAGCTTACGTTGGCCCAACGGAATTGGGCAGACTTTATAAACTAGCGCCTTTGTTCCCTGGATCCTGATGTGAAGCTCCGCCTTCCACATTGCCTACCACGACGGGAGGTAACTCTGTTCTGTCGCCTGTGGCTTGGTGTAGCTTTTACCAATGCGTACTCTTACCTCATCGGAATGACCACAAGTCCAGATTGTGAAGTCTGCCGGTTCAAATAGACGATAGCGCACCTTCTGTCTGATTGTCCTCGTTTCGATGCACAAAGAGAAGTCCTCAGCACCACGCTCGACAGGATTGATAACCGCCGCCTTACGGAAGGCCGAGTTCTTGGCCCCTGGTCCCAGGCGATGTCGGCACGAACTGCTTTAAAAGCGCTAGTGTTTTTTAAAGAAAACAAGACTCATTGAGAGAAAAAAGAACTATAGAATGTGCAAACTAATGCTTTCCTTTTTTATTTTTTAATCTTCTCTTGTTTTCTTATCTTTTCTACCCTTACCCCATCCCCATGTGTAGAGTAGTCAACTGAACCCTTAATCTGGTTAACCCCTCTTTCACCTCTTGTTTTCCGTCTTTCTTCTATCTCTCGGCGAGAAAGCAGTAAATTCCAAGCCCGCAATTCCCATCATTCTTCCGCGCTAAATTAGTACCTCTGCGTACGCTACTGCAGGGAACATAGTGGCGCGAAGGTCCGCCCCTTTTTTTTCAATTCTATGTGGTAAAACCACACCTCATGAACGCAGGAGTCAACCTCAGTACTGTTGCAGAAGTGTTTAGCAGGCTGTCTCATTATTTTTTTTTTACCAAGTAGTTGCTACCGACGACATACAAGGTCTTATCGCCATATCTGGAAGGCACGAAATGCTTGTATACTTAAGAGTTTGCTGAAAAAAACTTTGCGAACGCATCAGTACACTTGCATCGCGTTTGCTCAATGGCAACATCACCGACACGATTAAGTTAAATGAGCGCGCCGGTCAATTAAGGATCGTTACGACAACTGCTGTGCCCTGTGGGTACGCTGGCGATCTTTGGCAGAGCGTCAGTTATCGCTAAGTGTGGTTCACAGCAGCTGCGCTGCTCATACATAGCCGATTCTGACGATGGATGCATATGCATTGATTGAAATCACTGTTGCATTCATTTGCGCACGCTACCATTCCCCCATGCGCAGTCTATAAGCGATCGCTTCGTTGGCACCAAAGCTACAAGTAGAACAAAATTATTTTGTCAAAAAAATAAATAAACAGAAAAAGAAAAAAAGAAGCGTTTTCGCAAACAGTCTTTACTAAGACAAAGATGTCATACTCCCGTCAACCAAAGGTCGCTGGGAGTAAGGGAATAAAGCAAGCTTGTGCTTCCTGATCGAGTTCGAAACAACCGTACAGGCTCATTGTCGGCCAGCTAAATGACAGTGGCAACAGCGACTGTCACATTACATCACATTGCAAGCGCAGGCCAGTAAGTGAATTACCAAAAGGTGTTGCACGGTTTTCTTGGTCTCTTGAAACTAGTCACTGCAGGGGACCAGCAGTTGAAGTGACCCTGCGACGTTAATAGGTCAATAAAATCGAGGAAGACTTCGTCTGTAATATTTGTGACCGATCACACCCATGTTATTATTATTATTATTATTATTATTATTATTATTATTATTATTATTATTATTATTATTATTATTATTATTATTAGGTTGCGGGGTGGGGTAGGGAGTGATGTTCTTGGCATGGCTTGCGCGGAATAGCACACTCAGTGTTTGTGAGTTGGCACACACGCCCCTGTCGTTATGAATCCAATGCAGCAGAATTAATTCAGCTTTTTCCATACATTTAAACATGCGCACTCCTATTATCCGACAGCAGACGCAGGAATCGTAGTACGCCAACAACATGGCCTTGGAGACTGTGACGCACCGCACTGGACGCGCTTTCATCTTGGAGGCCGTGCGAAGCTGCTGCACATGCAGTTTGCCACGGTATTATTATCTTGGATAGCGCTTAATAAAAGCAGTGCAGCTGTCTCAGCTCCCGACGTGTTTTACTACCTCGAGCAAGCCACGATGTCATTGCACCATGGTTTATTTTTTCCCCCTTTCTCTGCTGCGTTCTGTTAAATTTCATTACAGTGAAAGAGCCCCGGGAGTGGAATGTGTCCAGCAAGCCTTCCGACAGAGGGCTCGAAGCGCGTTACTTGCGAAAACAGAGGAGAGAGGGCGCTTCTAGTCCTACCAGTTCTCCCGCTCTATCCTGAAGAGCGCATCCACAAAACAAGCAAAAGAAAAGATAGACAGAACGAGGCAAAAAAGAAGAGCGCGGGCGACAAGGAGCGGGGAGCGAGCGAGTTGGCGGCGAGGTTCACTACGGGGTGAGGTACCTCGAGGAGCGGCGGTGTAGCAACTTCGATGCCCGGCGGCGGCAGCGACGACGGCAGCGTCTGACCGCACTAGCAGGCTAAAGCAGCAGCGGTAGTGAATACCTTTTCCAGTGCTCCGGTCGCCGCCACGACGCGTGTTCACTACCCGTTTTCACGCGTCTGAGCTCTTCAGCAGAGGCGTTGCGCCGGCCTGCCGCCAACTATCATCATCGTCGGGTATATCGGGACCTGCCTCCCGTCGTTGGTCGTTCTCACTCGTGCGTCGTCTGCACCGGGAAGAGTCAGCTGTGTTTGTACGCGCCGGGTGCCAGCCCAAGGGGACGACGACCATGCGGTCTGTCGCCGGCGTGAGCGTGGCCGCGCTGCCGGATAAGTGCTGTGTAGTACTCGTCGCCTGAGAAACCGTCGTGGTGCCGTGGATTTCCAGCGGCGGCAGTGGTGGTGGTGGCGGCGGCGGCGACGCGATGTTGTCGCGGCCGGTCGGCATGTCGCTGACCGCACTCCTTTTCGTCTGCTTCGTGGCGTGCTGCTGTTGGCCCGGTCCGGCGGCGGTCGCCGAGCAGCGTCTGCTGTCAGGTACGTGAGAGCAGACCGCTTTTCTTTTTTAACTCCCCGTGCTTCTCCGGGGCGATGCCTCGCGCAGTCCGTCGAGCAGGCCGCGCGCGTCTCCGTGCCTCGCCTGTTGCACTTCGACTATTTTCGGGGCCGTCAGGCAGGAGAGGACGAGCGAATCAACGTGCTTGCTGCTGCTGCGGCTGCTGCTGCTTGCAGCGGCGGCGGGACGGCCTCGACGTGGCCCGCTGTTGTTCCAGGGGAGAAAGTTTTCTTGCGTCGACGAGCGCTTTTTTTTTTTTTTTTTGCGAGGAAAGGTCGTCGTCGAGAAGCGGGATGGCTTTGTACGCATACGCGCTCGAGGTAGTACCGGGCCGCCGTTCGCCTGGCTGCTGCATCGAGCGGTGATTGACGAGCCGTCACGACGGCTTGCCAGTAGCGGTGGGTGGCGTCGCGGTTTTCGGGCCGAAGAACGTCTGTGTGTCTGCCGCGGCGCGCCGTCCGTGTTTCGTTCCCGTCTGGGACGGCCTGGCCGCGGCTCGCATGCCGAGGTTCGTCGGTGCAGATTCCCCTTTTTCGGTCACAAAGTTGACGCCCTTTCTTTCTTTTTCTGCGCTCGCCAAGAGCATGATTTCTGCCGATTTTCAACGGCAGACAGCGAAGGCGACAGAAGTTCATGTTAGTCTGCTACTGCAGCCACGAGAGTTCATTTTATCTAACGTTTCATTCATTCCTTTGTGGCTCGCGCGCCCGTATATTATCGCTCTAGCTGGTCAGAACTTTGCTGGTTTAGGTACACTCTTCAGTCTTAAAAAAAAGTTTACACCCTTTGGGGTACCAGCATCGCCTGGTGAGCAGGGCCAAGCTATCAGCTCAGGCCCGCGCAATCCTGGACTAGGGACGCCGCCCACCTCGGACGATTTTACCGTCGGCTCATTTCTACTAATAAAGTTTATTCCTCCTCCACCCTTTGGGGTGTATATTTGCCACACAACGATAATCGTCATCTGCATCAAAACGGCAAGTTGGGCCAGTTGGTTGCGATTCATAGTAAGGTTCGTTACAGCGCAACACAAGGCAAGGACAAAAGAAGGTACCACAAGATAATGGAATGGCATGCACAATCTGCTTAGCAGAAGTGAGGTACCTGTTCACATGTTTGACAGTGCATTCATGATGTGAACAGGTGCATCTCTTGTGCTAAGCAGGTTGTGTATGCCATTCCATTATCTTGTGGCAGAGAGTACGTGGGACAAACGAAGCGATGTGTGAATGTTAGACATCGGGAGCATGAGCTTCACGGGGTTGCGCCACTTCATGTCCCGGAGCATTGCAAGTCGTGCGGTTATCGCCCCGAATTAAAAAATATATATATAAACTAGTGTCATTTTAAAACACGCAAGCCAATTGACAAGGGAAATCGCCGAGGCTCCAAATATAAAAATTAAGGACAAAGCGTGTATCAGCGAACCGTCTATCACTACTCATGACAAGGAACTGCGTTGCCTACGTCAATTTTGATTATGCATCAGTTTGTCACAGTTACCTCGATGCATCTCTGTGTCTCGTGCATGTCATGGTTATCAACTGGCACCTCTCTCTCTCTCTCTCTCTCTCTCTCTCTCTCTATATATATATATATATATATATATATATATATATATATATATATATATATATATATATAGACACATCTTCAATATCAGTTGAGAGTCGGCGCCGTGTCGTCGTTTTATACATCTTTTGTCTTTATCTTGGGTTGCGCTGTGACGAATCTTACTATGAATAGTCACGCGTCTTGCCCGCATTTCCTTTCGTTAATGCTGCGAGCCCGGTACTTCCAAGTCACGAACAGCATGCGAGTTATCACCATGACAGAGCATTCTCGGCAGGAAAGTAGCGAGCGCAGCGTTTTCAAGAACGGAAACGCAAGCAAAGACAGATGACGATTATAGCTGTGGCAAATATACCACCCAAAGGGTGTAAACTTTTTTTTTTTTTTTTTTTAGAGTATATACTCGTAACTCATCGAGTTGCGTGATGGCTGCTACGTGAACGCTGGATTAGAACGCTCTCCTATTGGCCTCGCCCGTGTCGTCTGCTCTGCCGCCGTCTGTCTTGTTAATTCGGTGGTCTGCGTAGCCTGCTTGGTCCCGCCCGATTTGTTACGTTCTTTTCACTTGGTTCTGCTCGCTTTGACCGGTTCACACACACACACAAAAAGAAAGGTACCTTCCTGTCGCGTTCGAGCGAAGCTCAGTCTGCTACCGGCAGACTGGCGCCGTGCCGCACATGTTCCGTAGTGCTCTCAGGCACACACGGCTTCGATCGCCCATCACAACTGGCACAGCCTCGGATCTTTCTGTGCGCTATATGGCAGTTGTTTCCGCCGAGGACAGATTGTTCGTTTGTTAGCCTTTTTTTTTTTAAATCTCGTCAAGCGTTCGGGCAAGTTGATAAGGGGACACCCCTACACCCTGACGTTTACTGACGCAGCTGGTTTCCTTGCCGAGTAGTTCACGTTTCCGCCTGCTTTTTTTGTTTTTGTTTTTGGTAAACACTGTTTAGATTGACCTGCATTTCAGAATGGGGGGCCGCGCGTGAGAACTCTGACGCGAATGTACCTGGCTCAATCACTTCGTGTTGTAAGCTTGATGGTCGCATTTTGTTTGCTAGATGTTGAAATAGCGCAACGCAGAAAGAGTCCGGAAGGCGTACAATTAAATTTTTTTTTTTTTTGAGATCCTCGATATTCTCAGATTCTCGAGCGAATACCTATTAACTTAAAATACCATCAAGGTCACAATACAAGGCAGTCGTTGCACGAAATAGTTACAAAAATGTAATGATACATATGAAACAAAACACGTCGCTACATCTCAGTGAAAGTTATTGCAGGAAATAACGAGAGCATGGCGAAAAAACAAAGAACCATGGACAAACTTACCAATTACGTATACTTGACAATGTAAAAGCATCAGGACAAGTTACAAAAAGTAGTTTCCTCATCGTTCAATTTTGTATACTTTGAATAATGCGCCGCGATTTTCCATGGTGGCTAGTGATGCGGAAAAGTTATTGTAGTGTGTCGGATGTAGTACGACGCGGATACGAATGAATAAAAAAAAAATGTAATATGGAACACCAACTTCTCGCACGTCCGCACGGCTTCTTGAAAGTTTGATGTGGCAAGCGGGCCTATGGATCCAGCGACGAGTAAATGCGATGTATAAATGAAATTCACGAAGTTTTGTCTCCTTTGGCAATGAATTATACAGGTCGAAATTTTTTCGCAAACATTCTCAATTTTTTTTTGTGCGTTATAGTTATGCACTCGGGACGCACAGGGTCGCGGGTTCGACCCCGTCTGTTTGACGAGGGTGGCTGAGTGAATCGAAACCGGTGTAACGACATCTGCACCGCGACGCCGAAAAAAAAAATTGAAAAATCAAAGGAGGGGGGGGGGGGAGTAAAGAAAAACCCCGAGCGGTCAAAATTAATCTAGAGTTCCCATCGAGTCGGCGCCTCCTTAGACGTGCGTGCAACTTGACGAAGTAAACCTCCATAAATTAACGCTTTTTTTTTTTTATTCTAATCGGCTCCAGCGTGTCAACCGGATCAGCCGCGCAAGCGCTATCTAATGAGGATCTCTACATGCGCCTGCGCCGATATATTCTGTGCGCGTGCGGTCGGGTTACTCGCCTTCCATCGCGTTAGGATAGTGAATGCGGGCTTGTATAACGTATAGCGACGGGAATCGCAAAGCCGAAGCGCTAGCCGAGGCAGGGAAGTTCCTTCGTAAAAACGCTTGCTTCTGGAGACGTCGACAACCTGACCGTGGGGAGAAGCAGCGTAATGTAAAGAAACCACGGGTGGTTGAAATTAATCCGGCGCGCGTCGTAACCAAATCGTGGTTCGGGCACGTAAACCCCCAGTATTTTGGTAGTTAGTTACATTTAGACTAATGCAAAATATGTAAGGTAGTTTTTCCTTCTGGACATTGCCTACGCGAATTGACGTTAAAATTTTGTCAAATCTTCCGTCCTACTACTACTACTTCGTAAGCAAGCGCGAAGCATAGATTTGAAGGATGTTGAAGACTTGCTGTTTTCAAATGACGTTGAAGTGTTCCGAAGTTTAATACCCCGCTAAACAGATTACCCCGCTAAACAAGAACGTTGCGTACATGTTTTCCGAGCGTGGGGCGAAGCACAACGGGCACGTGCCCCGACCTCAACGAACTTGCCGTGTACCTGGAAGCCTGGCATCCGAACGACGTGCGGCAGCTCTTGCTCCCTCGCCCCTTCCCCCTCCCCCCCAGCGTATCCACCACTCAGCTACCGAGAGAGAGAGAGAGAGAGAGAAAAAAATCCGCGCTGCGTCACTAGGTGGAAGGGTGTCTGGGCTTCGTCGGAACCCGATAATTAAGATCAAACAATCCGTTAGCACTAACAAAGCGCGATTTCTGTCATCACTAATTTTTTTTTTTTTTTTTGCTTCTATGCTAAGTGCCCTATCTCATAACGGTGTCACTCGGCCACTTCCAATTGCGATGGAAACCGATCCGGACCGAAGTTCTCCACCGCTATTGGCTCCGCCCCCCCCCCCCCCCCCGCAGCTTTCGAAAACGAGCCAGTTGCGAGTGAGAAATCCGATCCAGATTGGGCTCGATCGCGATCAGAAGTCCGCCCGCGTGGCAACCTTTGTACGAAATCAACGTCGGCGCTGACATTTGTTGTACTCTGAGCGGCCGTAACGGCGTAGTGCCGCATGCAGCCCGCGAAACCCTCGCAAACGGGGGGTGGGAGTTGGTGGGGGGGCTGTCCCGGTCGTAGGCGTCTGCGATGCGCAACGGTGCTTCGGGGGATGCCCGTCTGCCTGTCCGTGCGTCTCCCCTCCCCCACCCCATTTGCTGCAGTGCTATGAGGGTCGCTATCGTGCGCGCGTGGGCGTCCTTGAACCCTCGTGCGACGCGAGCGCTACGTCATCGTCGTACGTGAGGGGGCGGGATACCGAGAGAGGGGAAGGGGGGGCAGGCCCTCTCACACCCTCCTTTCTCCATCTCCCCAGTGCCCAACACCTTCTTGGAGCCGCCGCCTCCCCCCTATCTGTACGGCCAGATTTGCGGTCCGCGCTCGTAACCTCCAGGCGGCCCCGGTCGACCGTGGACCCACTAAAACTTATATCGCGAGATCTCGTTATGGCCGGTTGCTGCGTAGCTGGCAAGTTCTGAAGGCTCGCTCGGCTTCCTTGGATCCCTGCCGGCGGTTGTAAAACTCGTGGCGGTGCTTGCGAATAGCGGAAAAGGAGTTTCCTACTAAGCTTACCGGACGAAACTCTGATGCTGCTATCGCTAAGCTATACAAACCGTGGGAATGTCGGCTAGCGCAAGGATACGTCCTTCGTATTTGTGACTTCGGACGTTCTTATGGCTTTGTCTTGCGCATTGTACTTATTAAATTTCCAGGCTCTTAGTTCTTTTAAACACAGTAAGAGCAGCGCATAGTTTGCAGCCTCTTTCGTTTTCCACGGGACACCTTGTTCGTTTGGAGTTTCTCGAACGACGATTAATCATTTCATCTCATTTACATAGGGCAGTACTTACTACACCCCCTTTGGGTGACTCAGGGATGTCAAGACTCTATCGGAGCGAGGTCGCCAGTCGGATTCCCGGTCGCGTTCCTATATATCGGTGGATTGAAAAAAAATAAAAAGTGGCATCTTCGCCCATGTGCCAAGCAGTGACGCGATAGCTAGTGCGATATTACATGCAGAGAAATCTCGCCCTCTCTTTGTGCGGTGTCGGTTGGAATAAACGTTCGTCCTTTGAAATCTTGAAGCCGATCGGTCGCTTGTTTGGGTGGTCTCGGTGTCATCGTAAGCCTTTCCCACGCCCAGCGCGGGACGCAGGCCTCTTCCTGCAGCGACCTTCGAATGGCGTCAGCGGACGTTCGTTCTATACGCCTGCGAATTTTTTTTTTTTTAAATCCCGTCACCGCCACTCTGTCATCTTCGACTGCGCTTCCGTTCCCTTGCTCCATGCCCCCTACTGCTACTACATGTCCGATACCCAGACCAATTCCCCTCAGCATGCAAGCTTTGCGGCAAACCAGGAGACTTCCTATTGTTATAAATGGGGGTTCAATCCCATCGCTCGTGATCCGTTGTCAAGCTTAGAGTCGGGCATGAATTCGAAGGTAGCTGGCCCATGCCGTCGTCCAACTTATCCACGCTGAGGACGTTGATGAAGGGAAGGACTGCTTCTCATCGAGAACGAGGAATATGGGTTTATTTACGGTGTTTATATCAGTCTAACATGACTGTTTGAGAAAGTACATCAGTCTAACATGACTGCTTGAGAGAGAGTGACCTGAGCAGCCGCACAACAGCGGTTTTTAAACACTCGGTCCTCTCCCGATACAAGGTGATGCGAACGTTCGTTTAGTAATCGCAAACCAGCCGCCTCCCCGCGGCACGGTTTACACACACACACACACACACACACGCATACACACACGTGTTTACGGTCCGAAACCGACACCACACGAATTTCATAGAACTCGGAGCCGTTCCGGGTAGCGCGTTGTCTTGCGTCTCGGTCGGTGCGTGGGAAGGAGTGTCCGTCGGCGTTCCCGCGGCAGCTCCCTCGCCCATAGGAGATCAGGTCCG
This sequence comes from Dermacentor variabilis, assembly GCF_050947875.1. Lineage (NCBI taxonomy): Eukaryota > Metazoa > Arthropoda > Arachnida > Ixodida > Ixodidae > Dermacentor > Dermacentor variabilis. The sequence continues at coordinate 88,863,413 of NC_134576.1, forward strand.
CTTTGTCGTGTTGCGCACAAAGCCTGCTTCGTCGAACTCCTTCAGTCCCAGCGCATCCTTGCTGAACCGACGGATAGTGGAGTATGCGCGTATAGATATTGACACAAAGTCGACTTCGCCACGCCGTGGCTAGAGGTTGGTGGCGATGCTCCCGAGATGTTGCTTCCACAGTCGCAACTGGTTGGCAAAACTTGCACTGCAGCTGGCCGTTCTTAACACTATACACAGCCTCCTCACATGCCCCACCTTCCCTCATCCCCCGTCACCTGCCGTGGCGGAGTCTTACTGGGAGACTCTGCTGACCTGCACTTCCGGTCAAGACCAGCGCCGGATCATCTCCGGTGCTACGAGAAGTATTGCTCTCCAAGGGCTCTCCTTCGCTTTGTAAGGGTGCCCCCTCACAGTAAAGAAGCACCCAAGGGCCATGTAGGGGGCTTGGTCCCAACCATTCATATCACTGGCAACAAATGCTTCTTTCACCACCACCCCTGTCATCGATTCTGTAACTCTGATGGTCCCCCGGTTATATGTTCCACGCGCTACGTGACCTGCCCGGCTCCATTCTTTCCTGTCAGCTGCCCGGAATATCGACTATCCCCGTTTGCCCTCTGATCCACACAGCTCCCTTCCCGTTTCTTAACGTTACGCCCAAAATTTTTCCCTCTGTCATCCTTTGCGCGGTCCCCAACTTGTTCTCGAGCTCCTCTGTTAACCTCCGAGTTACTGTCCCTAATGTCAGTTCCGGTAGAATGCAATGATTGTACACTTCTCTTTCAAGCGATAGCAGCCGGTCACGACTTGGTAACGCCTGCCGCATGCTCTCCAGTCCATTTTTATTCCGTAAATTTTCTTCTCGTCATCGGGACACCCTGTCAGATAAACGTGCTTATGCACAGATGCTGGAGGCCGACTGCCAATCACGAATTCCGGTTTTCTTGCCAGGCTATCGAACATTATCTTAGTAAACATCCGCATTACACACACACACAATGACGTGTACGTCGCGTCGACGCACTTGAATCCGACAAAGAATGTAGCGGACACGACTATAGTCGTGTCCACTATAGTCATTTGGTACGACGTGCGCGTGCTAAGTGTCTAGGCAATAAAAAAAAATGCGATAACAAAAATTGAATACACTATAGAATTAACGACGAATGTGAGGACAATGGATACAGAAGCGGTTAACAAATACAAGATCGATCAACCAATCAATGCCCCAACGACGACTGGCCGTTGTGTGGAGGTGCTCGCTCTCAAAGAGCGACCACGCGCCAAGCCATTTGTATCAAAAAGAGGGCTTGTTTCCATAAGCGTACCACTCCACGCCGTACAGCCGGCGTCAGCCTGTCGACTCGGCTTCTCGCGTCGTCCGGATTCGCACTTAGCGCGGCGCCCACGAGGTGATCAACCCGTCGCGCCCTTCAAAAAAATGCTTGTCGAGGGCTGTGGGGGAGGTCGCATCGTATGTCTCCCATCGTAGCTTATCAGTCACGCCGGCTTGTAGGTGGGTCAGCGTCGTTCCGGCTATGCCGCAGCTCGCGCGAGCGAGTCAACGAACCCGCGAGGCCTCTCCTTTAGATGCGCCGGATACACCTGTTATCGGCGCGCAACATTGCCCCCGTAAGCTGACGCTCCTTGAGTGGCTCTCGATTGCTTATCGCGCGGCGTGTTGCGCGCGTGTGGTGAACGATAGCGGGCGTTCGATAAGCGTCCCGAGAGTGGCACGTCGGGCGCCGTTGTAGCGTTCGCCGCCGCGGTATAGTGGCGTGCGCTTGTATTTTCGCTCCGCGTGCAAACTCTTATCGGTTCAGTTTGTCAATGACTGAGCGCGTACCCATGTGCGCCGTGGTAGGTTTGATGAAAACGACCGAGCGGTCGCTGTGTTGTTGAACTGGTCGGCACTGTGCTCCCCCTTGCGCTTTCATTGCTGTATACGCACCCTGCGTGCAGTAGGGGGCCAGAGGCTGCTTGTCGGCCTTCACTTATCTGTGCTTCCACGGGACCGTTAATTCATGCCAGCTTGAGGATTCTATTCTAGGAGTCTATTCAATTCAGCGATAACTTCATAGAAACGCTATGGTATTGCGATAACAATTTCTGTATTGGGGAGTTGTACCGATGCTGGCTGGCCCTGGCAAGTAAGTCCGTGGCCACGCTTCTGCTTTCTATAATCGCCGTGCAAATTGTAACCGTGAAAAAAATTAAACACCGATGGTAAATGCCTCGGTCATCAAGTGGTTTCAGCTCGTATTCCGCCGCCGAACACTTAGCGCCGTTCAGTGTACGCGTTGTCTGCCCAAACGCATGGCACGGAAAGCCGCCCAACCGACCCAGACGCTAAAGACATCCAGGCAACGCAGCGCAACTGTAAACTGCGTGTCCGCTCTTACAAAAAAGGCGTCATGGAAAATGTGTTGACTTTTTCGTTGCCTTCAACAGCGATTGTGTCGAGGTGCAACGGAATATCGGGCGTGCCTTTTGCAAGCAGTGCACGAGTCCAAGGCTGCTCCGCTATACGGCGACTGCTGGAGGAGCGGCAGTCACCGGACAAACCCGAACGTGGCTCAATTTTTACTGTGATAGCTATTATGTATGGACACTCCAAGTGAAACTTCTTTTTTTGCCGTCGCCGTGAGGTTCCGTATATATTTAGGTAACACGTATGCCTTATGCGACGCTATACTATAAGAGACATGCGGTACATGCGGGTAATAAGTGCCACACCATTCTGTCACTAAAGTTGCTCGTGCCAGGTCTTGCGTATTTTTTGACAGTGTTATTCCTCATAATTCGGAGAATGGTGCAGAGCCCGCAAACAAATGTCACGAAACAAAACACCGACATTGCGTGCCTTTCATTATTATTTTTTTGAAGAAACCCCGTTGCGCGCTGACGGTGCTCCCGGACTCGAGCACGACGTATAATTGTCCTGTGTGTCGACCCCGCGGCGACCGGATTTCGGGGGGCGTGACACGTAAGGACAGCTGCGCGCGACACCGCGATTATTAAAACTTGATTGAAGTATACCTATTGGCGGTTCGGATATGCTCTATGGGGCCACATAGGCCGCGCCGCTCCATGCGACGCGTCTCGTGTGGACCGGAATAGAGCCCGGAACCGCGAGACAGGACACGCACGTTCAATGAGGCCACCAAACTTTCCTCTCCGGCTTCATTCGCGCTCATTTATCAAAGCCGCTGTCGTTGCTTCTTTTTTTCGGGGGACGCGCTGTTCACGTACAGAACGGTTGCTTTAGTATACACTGCCGTATAGCTGGCTTGACATGACAAGAACTTTGAGTCCTGAGAGACTGAGATCTTGGGGAGCCAAAACCGAAGGCTCCCGAAGATCAAATCGGTGGCTCCGCCCACGATGGGACCGGGAGATCAAGTCCCGCCGCAGTGTCGTGGGCCCTCTGGACAGCCTGGAGTTGAATGTGGAAATTGCTGCTCTTGAGAGATTGCTGCCATTGTTCTTTCGTGATGGGTGGAGAGGCGTAAAGGGCTGGGCACAGCCAGAGCATGTGGTCAAAAGAGCATGAGTCATGACCACATTTGGGGCACGACTGTGAGTGTTCAGGATCTATCTTGTTAAGGGATCAAGGAGTGGGATACGAACGGGTCTGCAGGAGTCTGAGTGTGGTAGCGAGAGGTTTGTTCAATTTGACTGGCTTACCGTGGTCAATAAAGAATGTGCGAAGGGCTCATCTGACGCTCATCCGATGAACATGGTTGGGACTGTATTCCTCGCAAAATTATGTCGCTCTTCTATTGACTGTTTTTGCATTTAACAGACTTCTTGCTGAAATTCAATCGAATGTCGGGCGTTATTTTTTTCGAGGGATTACTCATATATAAAGGAGTTGAGCAGCTCGGTATTGGAGTTGATCCTTATTCGTCCGTCCGTACTTTCCGTTACATCGGTGTCACCGTCATCCTTATCTTCAACTTGACACTCGCTACGACATGACGACGAAGAGAACGAGGAGGAGGAGTAGAATAACAATTGAAATAAAGACTGCGCTTAGTTACTGCGGGTGGAGCCCCTCTGAAGAAACGAAACTTTGTCCACCAATTCCAATGGGCATCGAACTCATTCCCTTGCAACCGTAGATGGTGGCCGCAACGTGGAGGCCGTGAAGTGTGTCTGGATCCGCACTCACTTCCGGCTCGTGCAGTCTGCAAAAGCATAGCCTTTGAGATCTGTTTCTGATCCTCATAGGGAACCGTCGCTGTGGCGTGTATTTGGACAGCACCTATTTGCATTAAAGAGGCCGACGCGCTAAACACTGTGGCGTCGTGCAGCTCTGTCGATTTACAACTTGCGCGGGGCTCATTTGCGCCACGCAGACTCTGAGATAGGCGACGGCGTCTGTGCATGTATTTCGGAGGCCACAGCAGGGGAAACTGCTCTCATACTCCCCGCAGAGGAGTCGTTCTTGAGAAGATGGTGTCGGTGTCGGCTGGGACAGTCGGCTGCTGTCGCGGTATATATGTATGCGTATGGAGTCTGCGAATTTCCTATTTCTTCTTATCCTTCTTATTTTTAATTAATTTATTTTGCTGGAAAGTGAACGCATCGTTTGCATGTTCCGCCGCGACTTGTGCAGCACGTAACTGTGGAACATCGCGTGCGAGGATCTCCGTAAATCAGGTTCTTGTGCCGGCAACATAGTTCTTCCCGCTCACGTACGGCAGCCAATGACTCGGCCGTGACTCGGTGCCTCGTGGGGTGCCATGTAGAAAAAGAAAACCTGTCTCGCCTGAGCGAGATCTGGTTACACGTGTGACGTCGGCGTGCCGTCCAACACGTGACGTGACTTAACGCGATGCGGTAGCAAAGGCAAAGGGCGGCGTGTGCCACAGCAAGCTTTTGCAGGAATCATTAAAGATCGTCCGGGTGTCTCGCGATTTCTGAAAGCTCGAGCCTCGCCGGCGCCACGAACACGTAACACGACGTGAGCCAAATGCGCCCGCTTTGTTTCATCGGGGCACGGGCGCATGAGCACGAGGTAGCGGGTTCGGTTCCTGTCCTTGTGCTTAGAATTCCTGCACTTTGGTTTTTGGTGCTCACTGAAGAGCCCCAAGCGGTCGAAATTAACCCGGATCACCCAATTACGGTGTCCCTGACAGCCCGGGGTGAAGCAGTGTGGCGTAAGACCTCATCATTTGAATAACTTCGTAGTTGTATGTGTGTGTAGTGCTTGTTGATATTGTTTTATTTATTTTGCTCCCCCCACCCCCCCACACACGCACTTTTGAGATTGCCAGTTTTTGGCCAGTTACTGTCATACTGGGGGGGGGGGGGGGAGTGGAGGCACTATGCTCTGCTATTCGCCGAATGAAAGTACCAACGAACGGGCTTATACGACCCTCGTATGCTCACCAAATATGCCCGCTTCTGTTCTAACACAAAAATGACTTCATACAGAAATCCTTAACACATTAAAGCACACGGATATTTTTAATGGAATGAATCATATTCAACAGATTATTCAATTACTTTCCTTCGTTTAGCCAGTCCTCCAGTATGTTCAACTACAAATGCCTACTTAAAACTAATCAAACCTAACCAAATCAAGCCAATCTTTGTGTTCCATGAAATACACATCGCCAATAATCAAGGACATTGATTCCGACATAAGCTTTGGATAGGCATGCAATATCAGCAGGTCCGTATGCAAGAAGGTACCAGAAGAGAATCAGACGGAAGAAAGAAAGGACATGGAGATTTAATGAAAATTATTGTGAAAAACAAACATGTACTTATGTAAATGTGCAATATATATATATATATATATATATATATATATATATATAAAATATGAACGTATGTGCGTCCCCACATAACGTGATATACTGAGGGGCGCTTAGAAAGCTATCGCTTATAAAGGTATCAGCCCAACGTTGGTTCTACCGTAACCTTTTCCTGCGTTTCTTCCTTCTTTATTTTAGTATGTGTAGTGCATTAGTGATTTGCGGATAGCTGGCGCTTAAGAGGCCGTTGCGGCTCGAAAAGGCGTTTGGGCCAGGAATCCACCAAGCCCATCGACGAGTAGGTCCGGCAGTAGGAATGAAGAAAAAAAAAAGGGTTTATTTTACATTATTCACACTGGCTCCACATACGGAAGCTCGCTCCATGTACGAGCCGATTAAATGTCTGAGAGTTCACATCAGGACACGTCAGCACCTCCTCACTGCACCAAAGGTCTCTGCTTTTTATACCGTCGTCTTCCCTAGGAGACTAGACTAGGGAATCTCATGATTGTATCGCGGTCAATCAATATCGTCGATTCGGTCGTAAAATCCCGCCCACGACATCGCACCGTTCCGCCGAACTCTGCCTCCGACGTTGTACCGTCGCCCCCGCATATTTAGCAACCTGGGAATCCGAGGTCGATGTGGTTCCCACGGGAGCATTCGGCGCTGGCCCTTTTCATCAATTAGTTCAAGAGAGAGAGAGAGAGAGTCGCCGTCAGGGGCAGCCGTTATCAACGGCCGCTTGTGTGTATTTTCCGTGGCTTCTGTGGCATCGAAGCCCTGCAGAGTGGTCTCTTGTTGACCCGTCAGCAGTCATCGTCAACGCTGCGTCGACTTCTGGGTAGGCGCTGATGAATGGGTGGGGTTACGTCGTGGCATAAACGTCTGGAATGCTCATTGGCGTATTCAGACGTAACGTGGCCTACCTAACTATTCGCTACACTTGGCTGGAAAATTGGATGGTTGGAAACTATTTCTTGTATACCCTTCTTCTCCACAAACAATGAATTGTTCACTAATCAGGAGATGATATCGTGAGGTACGAAGAACTCTCCAACAACCACGTTGTGTACACGTGGCTAGGCCGTCGATCGGAGGCGCGGCTTCTGTCGTACCATACGTTACGCTGCTACATAAAAACCGCCAAGTCTTCAAGCTCTAACGGAGCATCGGAATGTGCCGTTTCCGGCTCCCCCTCGCCTCGACGGGCGGCATTTCGCGTTACGCAACGCGGTCTCGACGCCGTTATGTGAACACCTCTGCCCGAAGGAGAGGAGCTCCCAGCGCGCGCGACGTTGCCACGCCCTTTGGGGTGCCGCATTCGCGACCGTTTGATCCAATTTGCATGCGCTTTCCGGTTTCGGTGTCGCGCGAGTTCGGACCCGAAAAAGGGTGCGAGAATCGCGGCAATTCCGTCAACCGCCGTGCGACGTCGACAAATTATCCATTCACACACGTGACCGGCGCGGATGACGCGTTGGCGTGGCCGCGGAGAGTTAGCCGCGTCGTGAATGAGGCGCAGGAAGGTGCAGAGCGAAAGAAAGTAGGGGAAACGAGTCAACGCGCAGATCCAACGAAATGTTGGAATCTAAGTAACGCAGAGCTTCGTTTGAGTTATCGACGCGTTAGAGGCAGTATTACACGAGCCAACGAGCCAGGCCTCATCGCCTGTAGCCTTAGCTGCCTGCGGCACGAGAGCGAAGGGTCAGGATATTCGATGCTTGACCGGACGAGTACGACACGCGTGCCCAAACAAGTTCGAGGCTCCGTGTCCCGTTGTGCCACAGTGACACGTCCACTCCGGCTGAGGAGGGGCACACACAGCCAGTGACCCCAAGCTGTCTACACTTGGGCAAGATGGCATGCCCAGCGCATGGCCACTGACCCACGCTTTGTGTATGCGCCCGGCTAGCAAGTGCTGACGAACGCCAAACCTTCGGAGAGAGGCCTGCAGGAACGCTTCGATTTATATATATAACCATGAGCGACAGCTTGTCCGGAGATGCGTAGAAAGCGGGGCAATGATAGGAATCGGAGAGTGGTTATTGCACTGCCAGAGCTACGGTGTATATCCGTGGTATAGTGCAACGTCCCCTTTCCGGGAAAGAGGACACGGGGGTTCCGGAAAGGGTTAGAGACTTTCCCATTTTTCGCGCCCGGCATTTTCCGGCGAGAGCCTCGAAGTGCCTTTTGTGTACGGACGACATTCGGGCTTGCTTCGCTAGCGGGAAGGCATGTGCGGTATATAACAGTTGTGGGCGCGTGCGACGTACAGAAAATCGACAGGGAGGTTCAGAGGAAGAGAAGCGATCAATGGGTAAACGAGGGATGTCTGCAGTCTGGGACATCGCCTGTTCGACCCTCTGCAATTGACCATTATCGTGATATGTGCATCAGTAATATGCGTAAATATGTATACGTGTGTAGGCGTATATTTGTGTGCAGGCAAGTGCACATATGCCAGCAATATCTGATGTGCTTGATGTGCTAAACATTTCACTAATTAATGTTCTGCGTTATGCTTACTGCTATTGTTGCCCGTTGGTGGGGCCCCCGGCGTCGTCATGCTGTATTCTTCCAGCTTTCATGCCAGGATTACCGCGCGTTCACTGGGTGTGCGTTAAAGGACCTCTAGCTAGTCGAATTTAACCCGGAGTTTCGCCCACCATACGGCGTGCCTCACAATCGGATCGTGGTGTTGGCCAAGTAGAAAACCCCATAATTTAACTCTCGCCGGCATTCACGCAAACACGTTACTATAACTCCCACTTGCACTCGCTCTCGTACGCGCTCTATATACTCACACTCGTTCTCATAGCCGCTGTCGCCGACTTCCGCTCATATTTACGTTAACCGGCGCTCACACCCCTTCATATCCACCTCCTTTCATACAATTTGTCACACACTAATGAAGGGTGCGGTGCCACATTTTTGAAATGACCGTGGAACGAATGACGAGTCACTGTATACCCGTCAATACAGTGCACGCCAACGGTCGACTCATGTGTGTCCCATGGTAGCAACCCTACCGTTAGGGCTATAAAAAATATTTATAGAGCAGGACAACGAGCTCTAACCGGACGCGCGACGAGAAAGAAGTGTGATTGAAAAACTGGTACGTTTCTTGGACACGCAAAAAATATCCCACAGGAGAATTCGACAGCGATATAGCTTCGTATGTTTAACGCCCTTCTCGCGTCGTCGCAGCGTGGGGTCACCGCTATCATATTTACTTACCAGAAATAAAAAAAAAAGTTGGCAAACAAGATACCATAAATGGCTCCTCCCCAATGAATTCCACCTTGCCGACTCAAACGTCAGGTTGTCAGCCACGGGGCAAACCGGACACCCTCTATACACAACCACAAAGGTGTAGAAATGTTTAGTGCGCGCCTACGCGCTGGTTGCTGTCCGCGTCGTATGGGTATAGCCGCCCGTACGTAGCACGCGCTCTCCGCGGGAAGGGTGATCCCGATGCCCGGCGGCGGGCCACTGACCCACATCGGGGCGCGGCATCATCGCTCGTTCGTACAACCGTTTGCGCGTGCGCTGCCGTGCAACCGCGTACCTGTAACCCCACCCTTCCCTCGGTGCGCGCGCGCGCTGTTGTTGTCGCCGCCGCCGCCGCTCGGTCATTTTTCACGCCTGCCGCTGGTGCAGTACGTGACAGTTGCGTGTGTGCGTCGGCACCCCCCCCCCCCCCCCCTCCTACCGATGTTGCGGCGGCGTACCAGTGCGCGGCCCTGCTCTGCCGCGTTTAACCTTTTGTTTTTGTGTCGGCGGGGGTAAGCGGGATTAGCCTGTCGATTGGCCACTCCGATATACTCAACTCTGACCAAGGCGGAAGTGGAGGCCTTGTCTTGTTCTCGTTGTGCTCTTCTCTTTGTTTACCTGGAGGTGAGTCGGGCGACGGAGAGAGAGAGAGAGAGAGAGAGAGTCGCCTTCAGGGGCAGCCGTTATCAACGGCCGCTTGTGTGTATTTTCCGTGCCTTCTGTGGCATCGAAGCCCTGCAGGCTACGTGCGCGAGTGGGTGTGGACCAACACTCTTGATCTTAGTTGTGATTCACAAAGCTCTAACAGTGCACGCAATGTGCAGGAAGGGGGGGGGGATGTAAACTAAACCTGTAGTTGGGTCTTGTTAGCGCGAAACGGCACAGCTGTCGCAGATGTCGAGCGCGTGAGGTTCTTGTACCGATAATAATTTGAGGTCTGTGAGGGCGTTGAATGTACCTGAGCTTATACGGAACGTACTACGCTGCTTCGCCTACCCGACCGCATTTTGATGGAAATCTTTGCGCGCGATTTGCCCAAATTGTCTAGGTGAACCGGGGAACATGTTATTCACTGTGCGTAGCGCCACCCCATTCTTGGTTCATCCTGTACTGTGGGCACGTGCCAGTGTTTTAAAGACGCATCATCGTCGTCATCATCATCATCATCATCATCATCACGTACAGCCAGCACGCCTATTAAAAAAATCTTGGAGGACGCTTAAGTTTCGCCTTTAAGGGTGGAACGTGATAGTCTTGTGCTAGCTGAATCCAACTTGAGCTTGCAAATCCCCCTGCCTGACTTTCTGCCGTCCTCGACTGTGCTTCCCTTCCCTTGGCGTCCGTTCTGTAACTCTAATTGTCCACAGGTTATCAGCCCTACACATTACCGCGGCCGCTGGATCAAAGCCCACTGTGCGCTTTGATCTAGCGGCCGTGGCCTTACGTTGCCTGCCCAGCTCCATTTCTTTTTTACAGCGCAGCTGTCTATGGCATAGTTAAGATCGCGTGATTTCTTCGTGGTGGCGTAACGTGCAGGGCAGAGCAATGACTCATCCCCCGTAAGGCAGAGACTGCAAGCAATGACTTATTGCAAGCAAACAGGGGTTTGCGTGGGAATTTCTGCGTAAGAGAATGTTTTCTTGTGTATTCAAATTACAGTCCGACGCTATCATTTCTGTAAGTTGTGCATAAGTCGTACTTCACAAATTTTCTGCCGTATTTTACTCTGACAAATGCAATTAGTTCAGTGACGCCGATGCGCCACACGGAGGGCCTGCGTGGTTGGGGTTCGGGATGACTTTTTTTTTCGGACGACAACGCCGACACTGGATTTCCGCGGCACGGGGCCCCTAACGCTGTCGAGTTAAAATGTCGGCAAAACCAATCTCACGATGAACGTCGACGTTGATGCGAGTAGCACTGAAGCGATGTAGCGACGCAGCGCATTGCTAAACCCTTTGCTTTCTGTGTAGCCGACTTCAATTTTCATACGACGCTTTCAATACTGCGGCGTCTTCCAAACAGCCACACTTCACGTCGCGAGTATTGGAGTTTCCTCGTTCTCGATAGCGATACGTGAGCATTGGTCTGTGTGTTAGCGGGTGGCCGATTCGGCAGCTTCATCGGCGGGATGGTTTTGGGCGACACTGTTTCAGGATAGTGAACGGGACGTTGCGGAAGAAAGTGGAGCAGTCTGATCTAATAGCTGACCCCCCCCTCCCCCCCTATTCAGTGAGTACTCCCGTCACACACACAAAAAAAAAAAACAGCCATCTGAGAGCGCGACTCTCAATGCTCGATTCGTTTATGCGATCGAAACGCCGCCCTTGATTGCGCGTTCGAGTCAAAATTCGAAAAAAAAAGAAGGAAAAAGAAACTTTGTAGCTTGTGGAAAGCCACCGGCAATACTGTTCCGCTAATTGGCCATTTCAATTCTCTTCACACAACGGAACCGCGGACTGACCTCGTATTAATTGCTGGCGTGGCTTGAATGGCGCTGCGCATTTAAAAGGAGAGAGAGAGAGAGAGAGGGGGGGGGGTTGCACCCATCGGCATCGCGCGACACCGATTCAGTTCTCGGTACTATATAAATACTCAACTCGCGTACGCACCGCACACGCGCGGGCCACTGTGACTGCTCTGAACTTGTCTGCCTCTACGGGAGGGACAGGGTTGGGGAGGTCTTGTTTGCGCTACCGCCCGCGGGCGCGTCTCCTTCTTTCCCGCCGCCGCGACGTCTCTGCTTGTGGTCGGGTTGCGCGATCGGCCCGGGGGCGATGATGCCGATACGTGCCGAGTAAGTATATATAACGACTACGGCGGAGTACGTCGCGAGGGATGCGCGACGATATCTGTTTGGACTGGACTGCAGGGAGAGAGCTGGAAGAGAGGGGGGCCGGGGGCGGGGGGGAGGGCTAGTTCTGCCCTGCTCGAGGAGGCCGCTGTGTGTCTCAAGTCATGCTGACTCGCCTACCCTTTCCCCTATGGCCTCTGCCGAGAGAGACTTGTTCAAACAAGCTTCTGTATTGATAGAGAGAACGGGACAAGGACTGGCTGGCTGCGGCTGCGTGCCGCCCCGTTTTGCTTCGCTTCGATTTTGTTTTTTTTCGTTTTTTTCCTGCTTTCTTTCTTTTATCCCTCTCCTTTTGCGCGCTGCATGGAAAGGCTTTTAACGGAGTCGTTGTTCGCGCTTGTGTCGTGAGATTGTGGTCCGAGGAGGCGGCGGTGCGGCGTCGCGTTTGAAACGTATCTCTTTCCGTGCGTTTTTTTTTTTTTTAGCCCTGACCGTAGAGATTATATCGATCTAAGCGTGCGTGGCCGATAGGACAGCGGTGCCCGTCTGTGAAATGAGTCGTAACGGCGATAATCGAATCCCGACAGCGGCGCGAAGGGCGCCACCTATCGGAGACTCGAACGGTGGAGGAGATTCTGCACGTTGGTAGAAGCGGCGGACGAAAGCAACCCGGTTGTGACGAAGAGAGGGGGGTGATGGTTTCGCTATAGCCGTTATTTCGGTATAACGTTCAGCATGAGACGCACGCGGTGCGATACGGGGTTTGTACTCTCAGAGATGGCTGCTCGCCACTCTTGGGAATTTGGAGGAGCTTCGTGGAACCCGCCGCAAGCTTGTATGATGTTGTTGAATATACAGCCGTACTCCGGAGCGTACGCGAAATCGTACAGCGTGTATGATTTGGCGTCCAATTTCCTACGTTAAGTACTATGTACAATGTGCCTCAAAGCTATTCGATGGAACTGTCGATCGCGATGCTCCGAAAAGATGGCCGCTGGGACTGTTGAAACTTTTGTGGCAACCGCTGAAAGCCTGCCCGAAGATCGTTGGATGCGCTGTACGTAGGACTAGTCGTGCTAACTTTTGCATGGGTTTTACACGCACGCGTTTCGAATTTGTGGGCATAGAAACTACCCGAACCAGTCTCATGACTGGTCGTATACCAACGAGCTTCCGCCAAGTTTCCGAGGAAGTTTTCCGACAGGTATACCGTTGCAAACGCGGAACACAATAGCAACCAAACATACAGCGCAGTCGTCGTTGCTGTATGGTGTCCTTGTTTTCTACGTCTCACCTTGAAAACCGTGAACTCTGTCACCAACTCGTTCATTTTTTTCTGTCGTTCTATATGCATATATATTTTTGACGCCTCGTCCGATGGAATCACGGACACTTCTTTTATGGAGACGTGCTTACTTCCCGCTTTACGAGTGCGTTCAGGTGCGCACACCGTAGTTCAACGCGGAAGTTCAGTGCTTATATACAGTCTGCTTCCGTAGCGCTCCGAAAGGCGGCAGACCGGGTTCTCGCCGGCGCACCTTTCCCATCTGGGCGCGTCTCGAGCCCCGAAACCGAGCGCCTCACTCCCGAAGCGACGACAGGCGCCCATTAACGCGAGACGCGTATACGTCTTATTCGCGTCCCGCCTTCCCGCGGCCTCCTGGGTTCACTTTTTTCTTTCTTTTTATTATTTCCATTTTAAAAGCACCACGGAGCATACGCGCCACACGGAAGACTCTCGGTTCCCGCTCAACCCTCAATCTTGGCACCGCCGTCTTGATTCACCCGAGGAACCCTCCCCCTCAAAAAACCGCTTCGTCAGGCCAATTCGCCACCGATGCCCCACCCGCGAGGCGCTCGTGATGGACCGGCGGGGTGTTCTCGCCCCGCGGCCTGGGACCCATTTCTCGCCTTTTCTCCACTTGGGCAGTTTAACCTCCTCCGCCCGAAGATTCCCGCTCTCCGAGCGAGGAACCTTCCTGCCGCAACCCCCTCCGACATCCTGTTTCCCCCTGGACGTGGTCACCGTATCTGTATCGTCGGACATACCAAATCTGCCAAGCTGCGGTGACTCGCGAGGGTCTTTGACGTCCTGTGCTGCCTAAGGGTCAATTCTCGGCCGCGGCTGTCGCATGCCGATGGGGAGGCGGGGGAGGGTTTCGGCGCGCGAGTCGCAGATTCCGAGAGCGGTGGTGGTGTTCTGATCGCGCATTTCGTGCGCGTTAGTTAGCGTGGAACAAGCGCGTTCGGGGTCAGAGGGTCAGCTGAGGCGACCTCAGCCGGCGAGTGTTTTACGCGGACTCGTTTGCGGTCGAAGAGAGGCAACGGCGCGAGTACACATCGCGCCCGCGCTTGCTGCTGCCGCCAGTGTTTGTTACCGGAGGAGGAGGAGGGAGGAGGAGGAGGAGGACGGTGCTTGCTATGCTGGTGCGTCTAGCCATGCACGGGCTTGCCGGTGATTGCTCCGTCCGAGCGAGCCGTTTTAACGTGCGGGGATAAACATGCATGAGGGTAAACAGTTAATAGCCAGAGTAACTTAGGTAGAAGGCGACCACTCGACCAAGTTAACTCCGCATCCAATGCGACTGTGTCTACTGCATCCTGTTATGATTGGGCGCTCAATCCCACCGTTGGTAACTCGTTGTCAAGATTGGAGTCGAGCATGAAGTGGAAGGTAGCTGGCCCATGCCGTCGTCTAACTTATCCACGCTGGGGACGTTGATGAAGAGAAGGACTGCTTCTCATCGAGAACGAGAAATATGGGTTTATTTACAGTATCTACATGCAGTTCATCAGTCTAGCATGACTGTGAGAGAAAAGTACGTCAGTCTAACATGACTGCTTGAGAGAGAGCGCACTGAGCAGCCGCACAACAGCGGTTTATAAACACTCGGTCCTCCCCCGATACCCAGGTGACGGAAACGGCCGTCCAGTCATCGTAAACAAGTCGCCTCTCTGCGGATGGTTTACGCACACGCGCACACACGCACATGTACACACACACTTCCTTGCGCGAGGTTCACGGTCCCCAACCGAGGTCAGCCGGACTTCGTCGAACTCGGGGCTTGTGTCAGGGTAGGTGCCTTTTATTCCCCGAGCTGACCATTGTAGCGCGCCGCCAAGTACCCATTGTCTTGCGTCTTGGACGGCGCGTGGGAAGGGGCCTTGGTAGACGTTCCCGCGGCAACTTCCCCGCTCATAGCAGAACAGGTCGACGTTGTGGGTTCGGTAACAATAGTTGGTCCGCCGAACGCATTCAGTCACAACGGCGACGAGGCTGGAGCGTAACGGTGGCGTTCCTAGAAAGTTGACGCCCGCTGTCGCAACTGGCTGCCAAACTTGCACGTCAGCTGGGCCGTTCTTAACAGCGCCTCCACGTTCTTAACAATCCTATACGAACCGCCGAAGTGTCTAGTCCGCGGTTTTCTTTTGTTTGTCGGGTCAAGCCTGGCGTGTTAATTCAACCTATCGGACTAACACGAGTCGACCTGACGTTCCCTCCTGACCAAACGACTATAGCTTTTTGAGCTGATCCCCGACGGGCAAATTTCGACAGCCCGCTTTCGTCGAATCAACGTGAACGCCCTTGAAAGTCAACCTCGAATTGTTCAGTAATATCCGTGGTGGCACACCTTCGCGTGCAAGCGATTCTGGCTCTTTGTTTTATTTTCTTGTTGTAGTTCATGTTGAACCTGCACAAATTTCAAATAATTGGAAATGCGTCGCAGTAGGATCAACGGTCTCGTGTGTTGGCGTTTCGTCGTTGCGAAAACTAGACAACGAGCACTGGGAGGACGAAACGCGGAGTTCAATAGGACGCACGCAAACGATCACTCCCAATTTCTGAGCTATGTGGGGTTATCCTAATGTCAGAGATCCATCTCAGGCGCCACTGCTTGTTCGCCTTCATTCGCGACGAGTCGGCGATGCTTGAAACCACTGGTGGGCCCTGGGGGCGCGGCCTACCCAACGCGATCCTATATAGACATGCCGTACCGGCGCTTCTGGCACACGACTTGGGCTAGGTGTACTCGAACGTTGCGCAGAAAAATTGGCGCGCTGTCAAATTTTGGATAGCTGTGCCCCTGCTCCCCTCCGACCCTTCTTCTATATCGGTTTTGATAAACTGCCCCTGTCCCATGACGCTTTGAATTAGCACCTGCTAAAGTAAAATCGAATTCTCAGGGTTTACGCGTCAAAACTGCGATCTGATTAGGAGGCACGCCATAAGTGGGGGACTCCGGATGATCCGCGGATGATACTCGGAGATGATCCGCTAGTGCCCTTCACTGACTTGTTGAGCTTTTTAGAAGCAACCGGTTTTTTTTTTTTTTTTTTGCACAGACTATAACGTAACGCAGCTTTCGCAGCTTGAACATTCAATTTCTTAATGCCCCGTGGCTGGTGCAGCGTGGCCTTAGTCGCTTTTGCGCCGTTAAACCCGAATTAACTAAGTCTGACCGCCCGGGGCTCCTTCAGCGCGCACGGTACACGAGCACTTCTCCGCGGCCAGGATCGAACCCGCGACCTCTACACGATTCGCCTCTGTGACTGTCGGCGTTTGCGCTACTAGCGCGCTTGCGGTGCGCTTTTGGAGCGTTCACTGCAGCGGTGGTCCACTGCGCGAAGAGGCGCGGCCAATCCGCCCGCGTTAAGCCGCGCTGCGCCGCTCGGAGCTTACGCGCACAGCGCTCCGTCCGACCCGCGGCATGCGCTCGGGGCTCTCCCGGCCCGCGCGGGACGAGTTTATATTTAGGCCTAAAGTAGAAGGGGGGAGGGGGGCAGGCTGCCGGGCCGTGAGTCGGAGAGGAACGTTGGTGCATGCCCCCTATAGCTATAGCTGGCCGTCTCTCTGGGGGCACCGCGTTTGGGGCTGTTTGTTTGAGCAACGGTGCCGCCAGCGTTCGGCGCGGGGGGCTGCTTTTTAGCGCGAGACGCCGCCGACCCGGCGTTTCTGCCGCGGGCGTGGTGCTAGATTTTTTTTTTTTTTCGCACCGCGGGTTATACGAATCCCCTCCCCGGACGCTAATCCTTCGCGAAATCTGGCTGTGGCTTCGAGTATGTATAGTTGGCAAGGGAACAGACTGCAGATGTGAAGCGAGAGAAATCGTAGAAACTCGAAACAGGCGGCGCTGTGTAACCACTCGATGAGTTTTGTGGGAGCGAAAGGAGTTTCGTGTAGGGGCCGCGCGTGAAGGTGGTCAAGAGTGATGCAGTTCTTTCTTTCTTTTTTTGTATGTAGCGTGACTTCGTGACAGCGCAGTCAACGCACGAAGTGCACTCAACTAACAGGAATGTCATTTGTCACTATTAACGGCGTTAACGATAGGCATTGTCTATTACTGCATCGCACGTTGAAGTTTCGTAATATTTTCCAGCCACAAACGTATCCGACTGACACAGTCGGATTTTCCGACTACCGGCGTCGTGGAATTTCGTCCCGACCAGTTTAGAATGTCTCTGCTATAGCGAACTTTGTAAGAGAACGTGCGATCGCTTGGGGACGTTTACCGATCTTCCAGCGGATCCGACTATAGATGCGCAGTGTTATTCTTATATCTGTGACATGCAGCAGCTTTGCTTATGTAATTTGGCTGTACCCGCCGTGGTTGCTCAGTGGCTATGGTGTTGGGCTGCTGAGCACGAGGTCGCGGGATCGAATCCCGGCCACGGCGGCCGCATTTCGATGGGGGCGAAATGCGAAAACACCCGTGTGCTTAGATTTAGGTGCACGTTAAAGAACCCCAGGTGGTCAAAATTTCCGGAGTCCTCCACTACGGCGTGCCTCATAATCAGAAAGTGGTTTTGGCACGTAAAACCCCAAATATTATTAATTTGGCTGAAGTGTTGGCAGCTCGAATGCGCACTCTCCACCAACATGAAGAAAAAAAAAATTTCATTGGTGTTCAAAACTCCAAACAGCGATTCTCGCAAGCGTGCAAAAGTTCACTCACTGCTCTTCAGGTTGTTCTCCCATCCAAGAATCCCACTGGCGAAACGTTTCCTTATTGCATACACGCGCACGAAAAATTACACGCCTTGAGCACGAATGCGTTCCCTATAGGTATTGGCGGCGGGTGTAGTCAGCAGAAAAAAGAAATTACGGATCGCGGCATCCCAGTGAACGTTGAATTCCTTAGCAGCTTGTGACCGTAGCCGCTGAAACCCTACGACGCTATGTTGCTCGCATATAGTAAATATAGTACAAGTTGGAAGTCCGAATATCAGGCTCCGTTCCGCGAAGCTGCGTGGGGAAACGTTAATCTTTTTCCTCAGACCGCGTGTTCCGTAATGTTGACCGTACATTGCTATCTTCGAGCGACGAACGCTGCATCCTTACGTTGAAATGAGCAGCACTTAATAATTAAAAGCGTGCACTTTCTTTTGCCCGCGCAATTGCTGCTTTTTCCCACGGAAGGATGGGCAGGACGAAAGAAGAAGCGCTGCATTCTTAGCGCGTTGCTAGTTGCATAGATGTAGGTTAAATGCGCCCTTCTCAAAAGAAATGAGCCCGTTCTAAGATTTCGTGCTTCGACATACAGGGCCACGAGTTTCCCCAAGACGGCGAGATTCGACTTCGCCGCGAGGCAGGTGCATTGCAGTGAAGCTTGAGTCTGATCCGAAGTATGCAACGGCGGAGAGTGCTGATTTTCTGACGGGGAGAGCGAGTTTTCTTTTTTTAATTCTTATTTAAACGACTTAGTTGAGCGAAGCGTAAGGACAACTCCATTAGTCGGTATTATATATACGGGTTCTATGTCGCAGTTTATTGTTTGAGCATAACGTCTGAAAATATTTTGTTCCGACAAATACCACGTTGTCACTAGCACTAGTCGCCCCATGTTCATTGCTGATGTTACTTCGGTGTTGCCAAATTAATTGTCCCTCCTTGTTCGAAAGAATCATGTAACGCGTGTGTTTGACTCTTATTGTCACCTTTGGTTATTTAAAGTGTACCTGTCCTTTTTTTCTTGCGTATCGTTTTTCTAATATGAAATTGTTCGTTATTAGTACTTCACCCCTTATGTAACACATCTGATAAAAGAGCCTCCCAGAGAATTAATTGAACTGACCCGACCTAGCCTGACTATATTGTCAGTCAACACTCAGTGCTATACCAGTTCTCTATTCGACGAGAAACGTTACCTGCTTAAACCAAAAACCCTAGCAGTATAGGGGTATAGGCAAATTCCTCAATTCTCAAGCGTAGATGTGTCTACCCGCCTTTGAGGCTGAGATGACGCCCGGAGACAGTTTCGCGCTGAAAGCAGCGAGGAATTGCCTAGCTGAGATCGGGAGGCGCGAACGCGTCGTCTTCTTGACAGGGGTTAGTGGGGGGGGGGGGGGGGGGGGTGGACCTCTGGCGTCCTGCGTTGACGCACAGGCGCCGGGACTCCCCTCTCGTCTTGCGTTCTTTGCGTACAAAAAAAAAAAAAGCTTACCGACGCGCTTCCGTGCATCGCGTACATAAACACACGCTCGCGAACGCGAACCACCGCTAAGTGACACACGGACACGCAACGAACAACATGCGAGCTCACTCGAATGTAAGCACAGACGCAGGTACTACTCACTCCACCGATACGAGTATACGCCGCGCATGGAACGCATGCGCGCGCGCGCGCACGCACGTACAGACACACACGCGCGACGTGTGCCGTATACGCACGCGTTACGAGTGCGGCGAGAAAGGCCGCCCCGTCGTCGCGATCGTCCTTCGATTTATCGCCTCCTGCCAACCGTGAGTTGCGTACATAGTGTCATCGCGTGTCAACCTCGCCACGCGGATTCTCTATTCGGGAACCCCGCTTTAGCCGCGCGTATAAATCGACACGACGCGGATGCGAGGGGCCTCCGGCGGAGCCTTCACGCGCGCGCGCGTAAACAAGTCAGGCAGAGCGTGGTTCGACCGAGACTTGACTTGGATTGCGGCTGGTTGACTGATTTCTCCGTATTGTGTGTGTGCTCGCGCGCGTGCGCGTCTTTTAACAGTGCGTGCAGATGTCTGACGTGCGCGGACACCCAAGATTACGCGTATGCAAAGACACGCGTTGGACCGGTGTGGACTTGCGGACGGGGCTTCGCCTTGACGGCGGCATGACTATACGTGGCGTGGCCACGTGCTTCATCTCGCTGTGATTTTGGGGGACGTGTGACGGAAGGCGAGAGGATGGAGCTCGGGTTGAGAAGGGCGGGGGTGGTGAGGGAAGTCGTGTGGGCGGTGTCTTGCACAGTTGCTCGTGACCTCTTGGGCCTTGATACTTCCGAGACCCTGTCTCGTTTCTTGCGGTCGTCTCCCGCATACACGACGCGCACGATTTCTCAGCTGCGCGGCTCGGACAGCAGGCCCTCGGCTGTTGTCTCTCGTGGCTGTACAGTGGCGTCGAACTAGCGACGAACGAGGCATTTCTCGGCCCGCTTTGTCCCCCCTTCTGTTTAACGTTCCTGTCTGTGTTATCGTGCCAATATTATGCATCCCACCTGCTCGGTGAGACGTCATTTTTTTGTGTGTGTGGAGGAAAACGAATCGCCTTTTGTCCTTATAAAAAAAAAATTATGGGGTTTTACGTGCCAAAACCACTTTCTGATTATGAGGCACGCCGTAGTGGAGGGCTCCGGAAATTTCGACCACCTGGGGTTCCTTAACGTGCACCTAAATCTAAGCACACGGGTGTTTTCGTTTTGTCCTTATAGAAGTCGTGGGGATGTAGGTCGGAGGCGCTCAAAGAAAGAACATAGATTAATTGACAAATTAATTGGTCATTCAATCAAAAGAAACAAAACCTATTGGTTTGACGAGGCTGTGAAGTTGCCGAAGACCCGAACAGCCGACTGTCATGCGAGGATGATTGTGTAAAAGCGAGCAATTTGGCTAGTTTTCGTCTGTTCGTCTTGTAATGCGCCTATAGTACAACCGAGCACCACTGATAACGCAATATGGTGTCGTCCTTGTTTGTTGTGTCCTGTCGTGTCAGTAGTTTTACTACGTTGTACCAACTCAACGCATAACAAGACGATTGAGCATACTAAAGCCAAGCCAAGGCAGCCGGCGCGAGACCCCCCCGGCGCTGTGCCAGCGGCCTCGTTGGCGAAGAATGCGCGTGATCTATATCACTGATGATGATGGCGATGGTCACGGTTGTTTACAAGTCCTCAGGTCTTCGTTGGAGTAGTGCCTACTAAGTGTACCGTCACGCTCGAGAATTCTCATGACTTGAGGAACTGACTCTGTGACGTGGAAGGTGGCGTGGCGTATAGGGAGGGACACGCGTATTATTAGCGCGATCACGCTTCTTAATTAAATTAAATCATACTGTTCTACGTGCCGAAACCACGACCTGATTATGAGGCACGCCGTAGTGAGGGACTCCGGATTAATTTGGACCACCTGGGGTTCCTTAACGTGCATCTAAATTTAAGTACACATGGTTGTCTTCGCAATTCGCCCCCACCGAAATGCGGCCGCCGAGGCCGGGATTCGATCCCGCGACCTCGTGCTTAGCCACCCGACATCATAGCCACTAAGCAACCGCGGCGGGTCACGCTTCCTGATCGGCTGGCGTTACAGTGGCGCATTGTACCACATCGTTTCATCGCACTTCGGTCTTGTGAAACTGTATGGGGAAGTGTGCCGTGACCGGCGGTTCAGGATGTTATAGCTCTCAGTAAATTAAGCGTGAAACTTCCTTTAGATTGACATTTAATCAAAATAGGCGATTTCAGGCTCATGGAATATGGGCCATAGTTCGACAGGATAATTGTCTGGTCAGGTGAACTCGTCGTTACGAAAGAGGTGCACGTCACTGACCTGTGCGGATCTCGGAGCGTAATTCTGTTTCGGCTACAAGGTCGGTGACCTGCCTCTTTCCTAAACAGCGATTTCGGGCTGTGTATGAACTCGCGTTCTACGGTGCGGAGGCCAATCGCTGTGGCCACGGTTGCGGCATCTCGCACGTATGCATCTCAGCGCCGTCGACACACGCGGTGAGCCAACGGCCACATGCACGGGCCGCCCGCGCGCCCACGAACCGTCCCGGCCATGAGGACGCGTTCCTCGGGCCATGCAGGCGGCGAGCGATGGTTTAATTGAGGGTCCCGTCTCCGCTGAACACCCTAAAGGTGTGATGCGACGAAATACGAGAGAGAGAAGCAGGCGTGGATGCAAACCCAGAAAACTGACCGTGACCCAGTGCGAACTTCTCGATCCGGCCAAAGGCCATGGCTGCAGTATCTGGGAGATGTCTTCCCCGCGAAGCAACCAAGACGTAAGCTGTGACATTATATGAAAGACGCGGAAACTGGCGCCGTGCCACGGCCGATGGCGCTTGACGGTGGTGGTTAAGAGCCGTTAATAAAAGCCCGGACCCCGTCATTTGACACTTCGCTCGCCGAGACGCGTGCAGACGTCCCACCTACATACGCACGCTGTATGAGTGGGTCAACTGGGCTCCCAAAATGGGTGCAATCGGTTGCCCCCCTTCGGTTGGCGCGGCGCGGCATAGTCGCGCCGGCCGGGACACCCCGCACTGTAGAGCATTTCGCACGGGTCCGGCATCGACGCAAAGAAGAAACGCAGTCGCACACCTAGATATTCGTCGCGCGCGAATGGAAACGCATTGCCGCTCCTCGCGCAGCGGTTCATGAAGCAGCAGCAGCAGAAGCGAGCGGCGGCAGTCGGCTTCGGCGTGCCGCGGTGGTCGTGTCTCTTTTAGATGCCTGGCAATTATACCGTCCGCATAGTGTTGTTGTCCATTTGGTGTTTCATCTTATCTTCTTCGGTCTTTTATTTTCATCTCTCTCTCTCTCGCGCTCTCATTGCCGGCTTCGAGGGCGGATAGCGGAGGTGCTTCTTCCGACCGACCCGCCCTCCCCCTTCGACATCGTCGGGGACGCGTCATCCTCCGCGTCACCGACTTATCAGTCCAATTACGGCGTCTAATTGGTCGCAAAAATCCGGGACACGGCGGCGGCGGTCCGCGACGCGTGGCCCACATACATCGCAGGCGTCCCGTGGCGACCGGCTGGTGTGCGCGGGCATACACACATCCATGTGCACTCCGCCGCCTGCGCGTGTGTGTTGTGTGTATGTGTGTGTGTCAGTGCAACAAACAAACAAACAAACAAACAAAAAACACGCGAGACAATGTCTTGTCGTGTGGGAAAGCTGTGACGCGTCCTGTACTATTATCAGCAGTGTGGTTTACACCTTTCGTTGCGATTTGCTTCTTTAAGTGTTTCAAATGGCTGGGTGTTGTTCTTTCAAAACTTTCGTTCACGGACCGCACGCCGCGTGCTGCACGGAGAACCGCGCTGACATGTTTTGCCTTCACTGATACATGTTAGGGGCTTCCCTTCCGTGGTCGGTGAATTCTTTGTGTGCGGAGTTTGTATTGTTCCCTATTCTTTCTTTAGTTTACTCGTCCGTGAGTACTCGGTCTTTTCTTCTCTCCTTCTTCACTCTCCTTGTTAATCTGCCCCTTTCTAGATTGAAGGATGATGAGGATGGTGAGGAGGAGGATTTAATGGCATGCCCTTTGAAACAGGGCGATGAAAGATTGTCACCTAGGCCTGCTTTATTTAATCAGGTATGCTATACATGTTTTTTATCTAGCTTTCTTGTCTACATCTCAGTAATATTCTTTTTCCCCTTCAAAATCTACCTTGTACCGCTAGCCATGACTGTAAGAGATCCGGCCGTATCAATCTCTTCCCTGCTTTTTTTTCACCAATACTCTAAATGTATCTTGCTTATCTCGACTACTGACCGATTGATGCTTCCGTCTACTTTAAACCCAAGCGCTTCGGGAAGGTGTACGTTATCTATACGGTTCTCTATGGGTGAATCTCCTCGCATTCAATTAGGATGTGCTGAGTGGTCTCCGGATTTTTGCTACAGCATACGCATGCATAAACTATTTCTGAATATTCGCTCCGGTATGTTTTTTGGCTTTCGGCAACCGGCTCGAGTCTCAAATAGCAAGGCTCTGCCCTCTGTGCTTTTGTACAGATTTTCCCTCCTCATTTCTTTCTTCTCATTCTTGTAAATCTCCATAATCTCCATTCTTTGCATCCACTGCAGTGTATCTGTCTCTCTCACTTTCTTTCTGATGACTCCTGGTTGCCTATTTACAGTTTCAGTTACCTCGTACTTGGTTGCCAACTTTCTTGACCTCTTCCTCCGTTCTGTCTCCACGCTTTTCAAGTGCAGATATTTGTGTATTTAGCTGCCCATTTATTTTGACCCATGTTCCCGAGTATTTCTTCAAAACTAATTTTGCTCTGTTTCTCTGAATTCAAAAGAAGCCCCAACCCATGTCACCCTGTACGTCCTCATTTGTGGTTTTGCGTTAGGCTCCCAAATCCAACAGGCATACCGATCTTTGACTAACCTCCAACCCCACAACGTATTTAATTTTAAGCATAGAATGGCATTTGCGAAAGTTAGCTACGGCACCATTACTCTTTAAAGAGACAATGCATTATACTGGTGGCATTTGTCAGCTACTGCTCGTTTTCTTTTTGATTTATTTCGGAGCATTTGCCCAGAGGCACAATTAGACAAAGAAAAGAATAAAATAAGAGAAAATATCATCGAAACTTGCAGCTCTGTGTCGTCCAAGCAGTGCAGCAATGCTTATGAACGTTCACTGTTTACCAACCCACGGTTGCAGTGTAAAAGTTGCTGCAAGTCTCCCCTGCCTCTGTTGTCGTAGTCCTCCTTCGTCAATGATTTTTTTATGTGCCGTCTGTATATAGTTACGTCCATGAGGTGGTAATCTGGCTTGTTCGTCAGTTATGAACGAGCGCCCGTTGAATCCCGGTGTCAGGGAGGCGCTTTGACATGCAGTCACCCCGTCTGTGACAATGATCATGATGCTGCTGCTGATGATGATTATGATGATCTCGGTAACCGCGGAGAATAGGCCAAGAAATCGAGCGGCGTACGCTAAGCGAGATCGGGGACTTTATTATTTGAGCATTGTAGCTAAATGGTTCACGCAAAAATGCAACTCTATATTTAATGCCTTTAAAGCTTTACTGGTTTGCTTTGGGGGACTTTTGCGTAAACGGCGACGTCGCAGCAGCGTGGTTCGCATCGGCGTAAACAAGCTGAAGCTGCACGCTTGCCAGACGCTTAGGTAGACCATTCCGGTGCGGGAAACACAGCGTTATCTCGTCGGGGAGATGAACCAGGCATGCTGTCGGTCGCCGGGCGCGCGCTGTCAGCACACGTGGACTGCAATCTGTGTGCTAATCTGTATGCACACAAACAATGCCAACTAGAGCGCCATGTATACAGTTCGGCCACAAAAGTTCACGTCCTTTACCACGAGGCCCAACTTCCGCGAAGCCAATTGGCACATGGCGTCGAATTCAAAGTTTCGTTGTGTAGTGCTATGATCAACCTGTCAGGCGTGAGAAGCGTTCAAACGGGCTTCCCTACGTCAACATATAATTGCCCTCTTCTTCGAATCGACGCCACCTCGTTCTCCACGAGCTAACACAAAAGGATAGAAAACGAAACCGAACGTCAAGACGACGTCACGCTTTTACCCGAGCTGACACCAAGGATGCCCAAATTGGAAAGACAGGCTCCGGAGGAAGACGGCGACGACCGCAGGAGCAGCAGTGGTTATTTAAGGCCGTGCTGGCCCACGTGTTAATAAGAACCTCTCGAGAGTCAGATGGAGTCACGTCCACGTGCCAATGAAGTGAATACAATCTTTTCGACTTTTTTTCATCCTCACTATGCCCGGCTTCGTCGTCGTTTACCGATTCCTGCGGTGAAGACCCACCTCACCCGGTCGAGATCTTATCGTAGTAAGCAGTCTTTGCGGATCCTTTTCATCGGGAGCTCTGTGCCTCAACAGTGCAGATAATCCCTTTCGCAGTGGCACGCCTGTCCCGCAAAGCTTTTTGGGGCTGACGGTACCTGTATAGCCAGTTTGTAGACTACTGGGCGCCTCCAAGCGTTGTGGCATCAGCTTGACCGGTGCTCTGGCGCTTATCAGCAAGACTCCAAGCTCTACGATTGGCGTCAGTCCACCGTTCCTTTAATCTTTACCTGCCCTGTAAGCCGTTCATTTGATTTTCCAACAGAAGTACTGAAATCGGAAAGGCGCAGGATAACTTAAACAAGTGGATTCACCGCAGTAGTTTGCGACGTCTACAAACGGCGTCGCGCGGTTCCGGACGGGGATCACTGAGTCCGTAAAAGCTTAGCACACACTCGTGAAAGGAATAGGCAACGCAGCGAGCAGTTGAATAAAGTTGTGAGCTTAGGCGATTTCTTCAAAAGAAGAAAGCAAGAAGCAACAAAACGAAACATACACCGAAAGAAATGGTACATAGAATTGCAAGAAGACTTGCTTGCCAGAGGCCTCTGAAAGCGAAACTCTTCACTATTCTTCCCTTTGCGAATAAACAATTTCTTTGGAAACTTAATGATTTAGTGCGCACCTTAATGCGTATTGAATTGCGTTCTGATGAAAGCTAAATGTGCGGTTGGCGGCGAACAAGAATGTTGTCATGGGAACGCGTGACCTTCGGTGCTTGTGCTGCTTCGCGGTGAAGCCCAGCGTAAGCAGTGGGGCGAGGTGGTGGAGGATGCGCGCGCTGTAGCGCGTGGTTTCTTACTGTGGGCTTTGAAAGGCGTCACTCGACGCACCGTCACGTGGCACAAGAACGATCCTTCGTCGCTTGCGTCATCGCGCGGTCCTGAAAAGGGATGCGCGTGCCATCACAACCATCGTCGTTACAGCCGCCGCTCTCAGCCATAGTTTCCTTCAAAAATTACTCGGGGAAATTCCGGCGCTGTATACACTCTAAAAAAAAGTTTACGCCCTTTTTGGAGCACATATTGTCCCTAAACAATGATCGTCATCTGCCTTGCTTGCGTTTCCTCTCTTGAAAACTCGGCGCTCGCTACTTTCCTGTCGAGAAAGCTGTGTCATGCTGATAACGCGCAAGCCGCTCGTGACTAGGAAGTACCGGGCTCGCAGCGTTAAAGGAAGGACATGTGAGCAAGACAGATGACCATTATTGTTTGGGGAAGAACTACAACGCAAAGGCTGTAAACTTTTTTTTTTTAGAGTGTAGGGTCCACGGGCGCTGTGAGAACGGCGGTTTCGAAAGCATGATGTGAGTGCTGCGTAGCACATTTATTTCCCTAAATTCGCCCTTCTGGCTTCAGACGGCTTTCCGATATTTCTCAAATGGGTCGTATCCAATAAACTATAGGTGGTATCCAAAGCTACGCTCCAGCGACAGCTGCCGTGGAGTAACGGAAGCGGATCTCGGAGGCTTTGCTTTTACTGGCAGCTGGAGCCGGAATCACTGGCGGAGCGGGAAATACGTCATGTCTACCACGTTTTAGTCGTCGCCTCTTTCGTCTTAAATGCAACAATTCGCAATAATCACGCACGCGCGCAGAGACTGGTTGCCTTGCTGTGCTTAGAAAACTGCGACTGATTGACAAATTTCTAGATTCAAGCGAAATGACGTCGCAAGAACGTCTGCTGCCGCAAGCACGGATGTCGCACAAATTCATGCGCCATAGCCAGCAATTATGCTTGGTGGCCAAACGATCGCAGCGCCAGCGTTTCCTCTGGCGCTTTTTGTAGAAAACTCTGTTGCCAACCGCCCGTCGGGGATGTTGCATATCGTTGAAAAATTGCGTTCAGTGGTGCGCACGTTACTGCGCTGCAATAAATAAACTCGTTTTTAGCGTTAAAAACGCGTGCCATCAGCTGGATGCCGTATATGGGAAACGTAGGCGCAGTTAACAAATAGTTTAACAAACAATTCGTTCGCGTCCACTCAAAACAGCACCGAGTAGGACATTATGGCATCACGCGTGAACGTGCATGAAAGTCTCGCGCTTTTCGCCGGGTCTTCACAGGCTGAATGAAACACTGCAGATACTCCTTCCCGAACTGGTCAATCTTACCGCCTGAACTTCGCGATGCTGTAGCCCACCATCTATTTACACATTTCTTTTTTTTTTTTTAGAAAGAGTATTCGTTCGGTGAAAAAGATAAACAAGGAAGTCGAAACGACGAAAGGGAGAAAAAATAGAAGTGATCGTTGATTTTTGGACATTCTGCTCTGTAAAATAATTTCGCTTTAAAAGGGAATAAAGATCTCAGTAGACAAATTCTAAAAAAGAGTTGCACCCGTTGGGGTATATATTGGCCACACAACGATAATCGTCATCTGTCTTGGCCGCATTTCCTTTCTTCAACGCTGCTGGCCCGGTACTTCCAAGTCACGAACGGCATGCGCGTTATCAGCATGAGAGGGCATTCTCGACAGGAAAGTAACGAGCGCAGCTTTTTGAAGAAAGGAAACGCAAGCAAGACAGGTGACGATTATCGTTGTGTGGCAAATACACAGTCCAGAGGATGCAACTGTTCTTTAGAGTGTATTACACCCTTGGTCTAAGGGTGTAACTTGTACCCCCTTACCCCCTTATTTGCTATTAAGGGTGTAAACTAAATTACGGTGTATAGCGGCGAGACTTGGGGGTGACTAACGTCTCGCCGTATGATGACGTCGTTCACACGCGAACTTCACAGGGTGTCAGCGCTAGCTGTCGTGTCTTCGAACGCGAAAAGGGGGCGAATCTCTCTCGCGAAGAGAGGGGGGGAGGTGTGCCCGAGGAGGGAAAGGAGGTTGGAACCCTCCTCGCCCTTAGTTTCGACAAGCGCTCTCGGGGCGCGTTTTCTGCAGCGTCGCCGTTTCTCGCCTCTCGCCGAAACAAGTGGCAGCGAGTCGAGCGACGTGACAATTTGGACGTGATGTCTGTATTCCCTCCGTTCTCAGGTTCGTGCAACCCTATCCTGCCGCGCGGAGAGAAGAAAACCTGTTTGTCTCTGTCGAGATGGCTGCTCGCGTGCGTGGCCGGCGTGATGTACGCGGGCAGGGCATCTAGTTCCATTGCCCCCAAATGGGGGTGGAGTAGCTGGGAAGGAGGACGGGGTGGGGGGCGGAAGGGGGCGATGGGTAGGTGGCGGTCATCCGTAACGCATGCGTACCATTTCGTTGCTCTGTTGTGAGTTTGTGTGCTTTATATGCTGGATCGCTGAAGAGCGGCGTGGAAGGAGTGCTCACGTGACGCGTGATGGCGGGAATTCCTATAACGCATGTATACTGCGCTTCGTATGCATCCGCCGTCAGGCTTAACGGACACAATCGCGGGAAATGCAACAGCGGTTTTAATTGTAACAAGTGCTGCGAGGAGGAAACGCCAACTTAATGCGGAAGACGCATTAAGTTGGCGGCTTAATAATTACGCAAGAAATTTGTTGCGCCGTCCGCGAGAGAAACGAACAGAATGCGCGTAAGACATTTTCGCGGGGTGAACTGTGACGGGAGGCTGTTCTACATTGGACGTCGAACCGGGCTCGCCGCACGCACTTGAGACGGGAGGGAGGGATGGAGGTCTCCTCAAGTGATGGGGGGGAGGGGGGCGGTCTCAAGGCTACGCGTGCCGAGTAAACAGGCGCATAAGAGTAAATAAATGACGGCACGACCATCGCCGCAACAAACACTGTGGGCTTCTCATCGTCTTCTCGTGTGTTCCCGCCTCGAGAAACAACAAACTGTCCCGGTGGCATGTGAGGAGGAGTTGCGCGATGGAATTTCGCGCGGCGCCAGAGTTCGCTTCCCGAAAGGGCAGCGTGCGACATGAAAGCTACGGAGGCGCCGCTACGCGGGCTCTGTGCTAACTTTCGCGGGTGTCGATCGTGGTCGGGGTAGGAGCTTTACGAACGAGGTGTAGCGTATGTACGAGGGTTTACTGGCCAGTGTGCTTGCTCATAAGTTCGCGTACTACGAACGCCTGCGGTGCAACTACGAATGCCGGCGGTGCAAAGAGAATATGCTCGATAAGAATTAATTGTTCGGCAGGCTCATTCGACCATACAAACGGGTGGGACAGCAACGGGCAGCTGCAGCGCTAGCAAGTTGCATCGAAGACGGTAAGTATGCACCTCGCGATATGAACAGAAGTTGCGCAAGCACATGGGCAGAAACGTGCACAGAGCTGTTGGCGAAGCACCCGAACGAGTGCATGTCCATGAAAAACCCATACCGAGAACCGCGCGCACTCAGCCGAGTCCACCGAGCGCATGGTCACGTGTTCGGCCGACATTTTAAGAGCGAAAGGGGTGTGCTTCACGGAGAGTTGGCGCGCGATTTTCTTCCTCCATTATTAACGATACTCTCAAGAACAGCTACAACTGTGTATCTCATTCATTCTTGATCGCGCAGAAAGAAAGAAAGAAAGAAAGAAAGAAAGAAAGAAAGAAAGAAAGGCGCTTGTATTTCAGCCCATTGCAGGCGAACTTCTTTCTCAGCGCGCTAAGCTTGTGAAGTGACCTGCTTGCCAAGCGAAAGGAGTCTCCCTTTTACGCTCATAGCCTTTCCTCGTTGGTTTTATTACCGCGGCAGTCGTAAAACTCGCTGACTACGCGTTGCAGGAAAGAAAACGCCGCGCCGGCTGTTGTCACCTCTTTTCGGTCACACGCGAACGACAACCGCACGCGCGCGCTCTCGCGGGATCTCGCGTGGAGTGCGTCGTGCGCTGCAGGCGCCCTGCATGGCGCCTGGTCACCCTTCCGTTGTCGGTGCATGCGCCGGTTTCGTACGACAAATTATCGCACTCCGTTTCACCACGATCTGACACGCTGGAGTGCAAACGTTGACGAGACGCGCACTGCAACACTCTTGCGTGCCCCTAAACCCAGAGTTCCCGAAGAGCAGTCAGGTGACGAAATCGGAACATCCGTGCCCACCTTCACTCGTTTTGGATTACGCCTCATGTCCCTGCGGGACATGTCGGTTTCGTACACAACTCTTGCTATTGCATTGGATAAGGACACACGCGCATTGAGAAAGAGGAAGAGATATTGTTCTAGGAAAGACAGACGGGTCAGCCTGAGCTAGTGGGCCCTAACCTGCTGTGCACATGAGTAAGAGGAGAAGGGGAAAAAGACGGGGTGAATGATAACAGACTGGAGGGATGCTAGATGCGCGATCTTGCAGCACTGCTAGTGGCCCGGGCCCACTTCGATTTGTGGAAATGTCCCAGAACATCCTTCAATGAAGATGGTTGCACGCACGCCTTTCGGCCAGCGACCACTGATGCAAGGGCACGTCCTTACAGACCTGCCGTACATCGATAGCGCACCAAGAGTATAAACCGGGGACTGGCAACTCATTCACGGGCGTACACAAGGCGCATAAACATAAAATCCGGGCTTCGTAAGTTTTTGCTCAAGAGCTGCAACGAACGGCTACAGTACGCCAAGCAGCTGTACAGCGGATTTCCATATGCCGGATAAGGACATGATCTGCCTGTACGCGTGCGTGGTTATTTAAGGCGGGACGTACCGACTATCCGCTCCTTCACACAACGAACAGGAGGCATCGAGCGCTCTCTGTGGTCTTCTCCTTGCATTCCCAGCAGACACTCGCTGGCTGGACGTGTGGTAGCATCCGGTGGCATTGCAAGGGACGCTAACGCCAGGCTAAACACGCCTGTACCTACAACGAACCACCACCACGCTCGAGACTGAACAGACGCGAGCAGGCAAACAAGCGTGTAGCACACAGGTATGAACGAAGGAGGAACTGGACACTTGATTATAGCAACGCGACAGGTTTACGCATTCTGCTCGAATCAATCGCCTCCCTTCGAGCTGATTTGGGATCTGTCAGCTCCAATTTCTTGCCGACAGATCCTGTGGCGTTCTCGGTACAGGCGGGAGGATTCGAAGGAGTTAACCGGTGCTACCTCCTGGCGGCAGTGCGCAAGAAGGTTACGCGTCTCGGTGACACGCAGGTTTCATTGCTGACGCAGTGGAGTCGCAAAGCTGGTCGGTCTTCGCCTCCTCCCTGTCTTGTCCGTCTCCCCCTCATTCCTACTTTCCTCGCTCGCTGGACAATCAAGTGTCCACGGGTGAAGGTGAGGCAAAATCAGCTCGAACAGAACTGCAGCCTGAAACGAGGACACACACAAAAAAGCACGCATCACAGGACAAGCGCGGACTGCCATTCTTGTCTTGCGGTGCGCGTTTTCTCTGTCCGCGTTTCACTCTCGGTGTTTCAGCTTCTATTGAAAATGAACGAAGCAGCCCTCGCCAAGGTGTTACTAGTGTACAGATGATACACTTACGAAGCCCGGGACCTTTCCTCCCCCTTTTCTCCTCTTGGACTTTAAAGCGAAAACTTGACTCGTAGAAGGGAGCGTTCACTACCTCCCGCGTAGAAGACGGGAGTACAGCATGTAACGTACATCATGTAACGTACATGTACAGCATGTGACGGGATACGGCAGCATGTAACACATAGAACTTAAAAGAGACAACCGGTGGCCCATTAGACAAACGTGGAATGGGCGCCAAAGGAAGGAAAACGCAACCACTGGCGGCGGAGCGAGATCTGAGTTGGATCCTGCGTGAGTTCGGTTCACCTAATTCAACGGGGGCAACTTGAGATCTCTGATAGAAACGGACATGAAGACGCCAGACATGCCCAAGCGATTCGTCTTGCAGTCTATAAGTTCGTCTTGAAGGAACTTTGCTGGGGTAGCGCTCACGTCTGCCGGCCGAGGGCACCAGTAGACACGCGGAAGCGACGACCTAAACATTTGCGAGGTGTGCACCCACAGACAGTTAGTTGCGTACGCGAAACCGTAAGCGTCCCGCGCGCGTGGCGCGTGCGCATACCTTCTGCGCACGTGAAATTAAAACTGCCTAATGCTATGAAACAGCGTTCACACGAGGCGCGTATTCGCCTTCGTTCTAAACAAGACGGAACGTGTTTTTTTTTTTTGGCGAGTGCGTTTCACTCTTCCTCTCTCCCTCAATGCGATACACAAGCCTGTTTTAGGTGCACCGCACGCCCCGTCCCCGAACTATACCCTCTCCCGGCGCATCAATGCGATTCGCCATTCCGCCGTTGCTTGGGCGCGATACGCTTGAACTGTGACGCACAACTCGTGTAATGCCGCGACGGGGGTTGTGGATGACGAAACACAGTGGCTAGACGCGCTGCTGAAAGTCGTAACAAGGGACAGTTTAGACACCGTGTCACATTTCTTGTCGCTAACCTGGGAAAACACGGGGAAGGCGGGAGATGGAAATTCAAGACGGTGAGCGAAACTAGAGTGGTGAGGAAAGCGTATGTCGCCTTGAAGAAAAGTCCACTTGTCGAAACGTTGGCTCCTGCTTTCACCTTGTTCTAGGTTTGCTTGTCGCTAACCTGTATCTTGCTACGCCTTTGAGTAGTGCGTCTTCATGCGCCACCTGTGGCATTCACGTAAACCCGTCTGCAGATGACGTGCTCCAGCGCAACGGTAATTTCCATCGGCACTGTCTTGGCGCTGCAAACGCCATTCATGCGCCACCGTAGTGCCGTGCTTGTTCCGTAGTGGCGTTTCGTGGACTCGTGGCCACGGTGGCTGTGCTGCACCGTGCCGGCACCCTCGACCTTCGTGCCACGGGGTCTTCCTTTCCCTCGGCTCGGAATGCTCCCCCTTGTCGCCTCCTCCTCCACCTCGTTCGCGCTGTTTGCCGGAGCGGGGGAGTCCTTGATGGCGCTGGCGTCTCTCCCTCGGTATCTTTCTTGTAAACACGTGTTCGCTACAGCGGGCTTCGCTGGGACGCCACACCGTCGTCGCCGTAGCGCTGCCGCAGGCGGAGTGGCACGCTTCCAAGCGCGTTGCTGCCGCGACGACGACGGCGGCTCCGGGTTGCCGGGTACGCGGTGGCGGCGGCGGCGACGACGTGAGCAGGTCGTCGCCGTCGCATCTCCGGCCTGTATGCGATATGTATACACCGCGCAATCTGCGAGGAAGCTAAGCGAAGCGGACAACGGCGCAGGGAGGGGTGCGCAACTTGTCTGCAGTTTTCGGACGCTTTCGGGATCTGTTTACTCGCGCTCGTTGGTAGGAAGCGAAGAGCGACCTGTTTTAAAGCGAAAGCTTTACTGGCCGCGAACTTGCGATTTCGCCTTGGCCGTGCTCTGAGGAGGCACATGACGTCACACCGCGTTCCTCGTCGTTGCGTTCGCATCCGCTCGCTTCGCCAGCTGCGTCGGATGCCTGATAATATGTCGGAGGATTGAAAATCAGAGCTCGCGTGCGCCGCAGCTACAGTTGAGGCGGCAGTATGGACGGCGACAATTCTGATAAGCAGGAGGAGGCCTGGAATCGACATCGGAACGAGATGAAGGGGAAACGAATCGCCCAGGAAACAGACGAACAGCGCGCCGAACGACTGGCTAAACGCCGCAACATAGCTAGACAAGCAGACTAACCTGGACTAGCAATCAAGATTAACCAATGCTAACCATGCTGTGCCTTAGCTTTCGCTACGTATATCCTGGCATAGCCGAGCTAAGCCACTGCCATATTTTTTAAAACTCGAGTCACAGCTGTACAGAATGCCAGCGTGTGTGTGTGGCGAGAACGAAGTGAAATTCGCGGGGAACAATTCGGAAGAAAGACGAATTAACGCGGTCGAAATCATATATTTTGGTAACGAAGAAACGGGTTCCGAGAGAGTTCGTGCATTCGTGACGAGAGGAAGATGCATTCAGTCGACCTCAAGTGTGCCGGTCTATTCGGAATCGTCCACTAGCGGCCCATCTTTGTAAACCTGCTGTAGCACAGAAGGCTGTCCGAAAAGGTCTGCCTCTGCCCTGCATTAACCGGAGGCAATCTATCCCCCGCGAAAGTTCGGTATCACTCTACGCGATGCCCTGCAACAACGCGCGGCGTTTCCTTTCCATTGTGAAACATTGTCCCACTGAAGCGGGCCACCGGTTATCTGTCGTGCGGATTCCGCGGGTGTGACATATCGTGGCCCAACTCTACTTCCTCATAATATCTCAACGAGGTTATCACACGCTGTCGAATTGACCCCGTATTTCGTATCGCTAACCTTTCCACAGCGCAACGCCTCTCACTGTCACTGGCTAGCTTGGGCCGTCGCTTTCACTTTGTCTCGTACTCTGCCGGCTGCGACGAGCCGCTTCCCTTCGCGACACGCAAGAGCGTCGTCGGTGGGCTAATGCCTGTCTTGCGGCGGCGGCATCCTCATGAACTCCGGTGCATTGCGGCCAAGCCGGACGTCAGTGTTGACGCAGCACCGTGGCTGCGGCACCATTCTCGTTCGCGCCTGGAGCGCGCCCGTGCGTTTCTTCACAACGGGATGCGGAGTTTCGTCACGGGTAGTCGAGGGAGTCACGTGCTTGTCGGCCAAGTAGCTGCTCTGGAGGCAGCGGGTCTGCCAGCGTTTTGCACCTTCTCCAGTGCAGAGCGCTCGATTGGCGCTATCTTTTGACCTTTGGGCTGGCGATCTTTAACCCTTTAGGAAGGAGGCATAAATAACTTGGCAGCGCAAAAGGGCACGCTAGATGACATAGGGGGCGAAGGCACAGCGTTGCGTCTACAGTACTAGCGTCTTTATTTACGCAGTACCAACTAGCCAACCTGTGTCTGTTCTTATGACATACTACCCTCATACGCCTGAAATGTTTTTTTTTTGTCTAAATGGACCAATGAGATTGTGAATTGGCATAATCAGCGAATAGAAAGATTGTTTTGCCGATAAATATTTCAGGAGTAGGGGGGATACACCAAGCAGCAAATTAAGTGGTGTTCACCCCAAGCTACCGATAGGGCTTCGTTTGGAATTTGTACGGACAGCTCTCATCCTATGCGAACCATAGGTGTACATTTCATTTGCGTTAAATCACGTACGTGAAAGCACTGTAACCGTAGATATGCATCGGTATGCCCGCCTCCTCTGACCGTGCTTTCAAAAGAAGGCGCTATCGCGTGCCAAACTTCTTGTACGTCTTCATGTGTTCCTGCTCTAATCGGACAAATGACGCTTGCTGCCTGTCATTCAGTGTTGGCCGGACACATTTAGCCAGAAACTTCGTACTCAATACGTAATCTCAGCAAGAAAAAAAGTTTTTTTTTTTGTTCTGGTGTGTTGCCTGTACGCAGACAACACGCGTCCATAAAGGCTTAAAGCGGTGCACTTTTCTTTTTGCGAACCCACCGGGCCTTTGCCCATCATGGCTGCTGCTGCTACTGTCTTGACGAATAGCGATTGCTTCCCATCGCACAGCAGGCGACGTTTCCGTTAGGACACAGACGCGAGAATGAAACGGGCGATTAACGGTCAACGTTGCCACTGTCTCTTTAGCGCAACGCTCTCCCTACCGTACACCTCTCATCGCCATTGTTCCCTGGACCGACATGAAACACCGTCTTCGTTCTCGTGCCGTCACTGAGTCGACGTCTGCCTGTGCGCAAGCCCGTGAACTGCTGTTTGTATTCCGGCGCCCATAGCGTGCGAACGGCGTAGCCCGTGTAAAACACTGCACGACATTATACATGTGCCCTGCAAAGAATAGACAAATAAAAACAAAGCGTTGCACAAAATGACAACAAGGGCAATTGTGTACGCGTCGCGTTAAGTAGACGCTCCTACGAATGCTTCGCTCTGCATAGACTCCAGCATGTGCGTTGGGTTTGAGCTTTGCTTTTCCGTCTCTCGTGCATTTTTTCGGCCGATATTTGTGAACGCAGGGTGCAATGGCCTTATGACTCGACGACAGGCATTGCGCTCGCTTCGGTAGGACACGGTGTCCACGTCGGTCTCGTCAACGTACTCGCGCGCGACGCCAGGTGCCTACCTACTTAACTTACGTAGAGCCTGTCGACCCTTTTGTCCCGCCTGGCAGCAGGGTGGGTGGCCGGACGTGGTGTGGTCGCGCTCTGCTGCGGGGCTCGCTCGCAGTTGGAGCTCGCGAGCACACACGCGGTGCGCGCGGGAGGCAATGGCCGGCACCCTGTCGGGCTGTGCGTAACCCGCCACCGTCGCTGCTAGTGCGCGTTTTCGACGCTGCTGTAAACGCTCGACGACGGTCGTCACGCACCATCGTGCAGAGTTTGACGACTGCGCGGCACTATAGGGGGGCAGGGGATGGAGGGGGGCGGTGATCTGTTGCGATCGAGCATACGCCTTTGGATACGCGAGATGTGCCGGGCGTTTCAATCAGTACTGCGTGAATTCAAAGGTCCTTGTGGACAGCGTCATCCAAACTGCAAACCATGGGGACACTACTGCTTTGAGAGCGAGAGAGGGTGCGATTGGTGGTGGTGGGGGGCTTTCCCATAAGACGGTTTCACTGTGGGGGTGGCTCCAGGGGAGGACACCTGGACCGTCATTTCGTAATTAATTGCACCTTTGAACCAGTTTTCGTTATCACTCCCACTTACGGTGGTGCCTACACCCTGATCAATGATCTGAGCGGAAATTGAAAATCAGTCGCGGAGTGGACTCGCTTTTTTACCGCCACTGCTATAACTTCTCTGTTTTGTCGCTGCCTCTCGCCTGATAGGCACTTCGCTCGACCTAAGCGATAGTGTTTCGCGATAACCTGGGATATTAGTGGCACGACACGACGGAGATGTCCGGATGAAACTTTGGCCGGCTGTTTTAGAAGAGGAACGCAATTTCACACGCATACGAAAAACGGTAGGCGAGAGGCGCCTCGTCTTGTCCGTCCTTCTCTGCGTACGAGTACCAAATCGCGGCCCCATGCATTCACCATTTGGCTGAATGGGAAATACTTATCTGGGCAACTGATGCGACAACCCCTATAGCGACACCTGCTTCATTCGACATACGTTGCGGCCGCGAATCGAATCTGCGAAGATGCGCTCAGTCGCAGCGCTAAAATTTCTTTAGCTCGCGGAGTGCGCGTTTCCAGCGCAAACCGGTGGTGCGACGAGGGCATTGGTCTTTGCGCGTGCATATTCATATACCTGCCACGGTTCTGACGGCCGGCCTTGTTTTCTCGTTTTCTTTGTCCCTTTTCGTATTGATTTTTTGTTCGTTTTTTTTTTCCGGCTCGCCTCTTCAGAAAGTCTCTCGCCGTGCCAGCAGCGAAAGAGACGAGAAAATGAGAGGTGGTCACGTGCAGTTTGCGGCCCCGCGTGATTTCTTCGGCCTGCATACGACACCGCCTGTGCTCGTGGTTTCAGAGCGAGGCCGGTCGACGGCCTTGTCTCTCCCTCCCTCCCCCTCTCTCTCACCCTACTCTTTCTCTCTCCGTTCCGTTCGCGCCAGAGGGGAAGGGAGGAAGCCGATGACAGGAGCTGGCTGGCCCATCGATCACCTCCCGCGGGTCCGTTGGTCTTGGCGGGGTCCTATACGCCGTGTTGCTCTTCGCGTTTAACGGGCTCTGCGTGCGTAGCTATAGCGGCCTTTGCAATCGGGCCCGAAGGAGTCCCGTTTCTCCCGTGGAAAGCCGGGACGTGTATAAGCAAGCACTGCAACGGCTCTTTCCGTGGACGGAAGCGTTGAACGCAAATTTCTGGTGTACTCCCCGCTCGAGTAACGAGCACCAACGCGTACTGCGCGATCGCAGCTTATTGTGCTGCTGAGCTGGAGATTTCCAGTCTCGATGGCGGCAGCAGCAGTCCCCGACGAGGGCTGAATGCGTGAGGTACGCGTTAAGGAATGTCTGGCGGCCGAAATTAGTGACAACCTGCATTCTTGTTGCTTTATGTACTGCGCTTTATCTGTCTTTATTGGCTTAAAACGGGGAACAATCCCATCTTTCTGAACGCAGAAATCAATAATACGTAAGCATAAGGCACCTGTATAATCATTCAACAAATCAAATAAATCAGTAAGTAAAAGCAAACCTTACTACACGATTACCAAAAGTTCATATTGAGCGATAGCCATAAATGGCTAGTGGCCGATCCAATTCAAACAATGATAGACAATAGTGCACAAATTGTTACTAGTTATAAAGGCAAACAATTGCTTTAACAAGAACTAATTCGTCAGCACTTCTTTTTGTAAAACACCAACCAGATATTAATCCGCAAAAAGAAAATCTATGTAAGGGAAGTGCCCAAATTGCGAAATGCGGCATCTGTAACGCAATGTCCTTGTCGAAAACGAATCAATTCGCAAAGTCACAACTCTTTTTGAAGGCAGAAATGCAAAGTTTAGGGAAATGAATCTGCTGTCCCATCAATCACACGCTGGCTGCAGCTGCCATGTACACTAGCGCCTGAGTTCCCTCTAGTGATATTTGCAGGAAGCTGTACTGTGGTATGCTTGCAGATATGACCTGTACTCGAATACGTGCACCGGTGTAGCTTGAACTCAGTTTTACGGCTCCAGATGCCAGCAGGCCTGTGCAAGATGCCTGCTGTGTATCATGACCCAAGTGTAGATGTAAGCCCTTTTTGACGCGTCGTGTTGGTGTGGGATGGCTTAATATTTAGAACCACCGCGGCAACGCTCTGTTGCACGAGCCGATCCCCAGTGATGCAAATAACCGCGTTCTTGTTAGTTATCAAGTCCGGCGCTGTAACCAGGCGCCGTAATGACACTCTCAACGCGATACCACGTAACTACAATAGGCTGAGTCAGCTCAGGCGTATAGTGAATGCAATACCGATGGCTTAGCAGCGTTATCGAGCGCCAGGGTCATTTCCACGTCTGCGTGGCGTATAGTGAATACGTGCGTGAAGCAGACGACACAGGCTTCCGCGTGCCGCACGTATAGGGCGTACGTGTATGTACGACGGGATCTACCCTGTCGTTACGTATTTTTGCGTTTGCTCTCGTCTGGCATGCCGAAAGGCTCGCTCGAGTGTTTTCCGGGTTGTTTCGACACGCGCAACGACCCATCTGCATTGTCTCCGCCGGGATCTGGAGAGAGTGGATTTGGCTTCGGCTATGCGCGGTGTGACGAGAGCGGCGGGATCGGATCAGCCGATGGCGTCGCGCGCGTTTCGGTCGATTGAAATTCAAGAACGCACGCGCTCCCCAGCCTCGGGTGTATAGCGTGCTGTTTTACGACGCAGCGCGATGTAGTGCATGGCGGGTCGGCGGGCGATTGGGTTTGCCGTCCTTACAGCTGGCACGTGCAAAAGTTATTACGCTGCGCGTGCGTGCATTCTCTCGTTGCGGTTGCGTAATGCTGCGGTGGCGTTTGTCGCAACCGCTTGGGAAATTTGGTCAAGCTGAGTCTTGAGGCCGAAGGGAGCGATAAATTGATTCGTACGCAATCGCTTGTTGTTGTTGGGCGGGCGTACACGAATAAGCTTGTTGCGAGGCGTCGACCGGATCCAGCTGTTCTCCCATATAGGCCACCGTCTTCTGTTCCTTTGTTAGCAGACGATCTTCCAAAGCAGTATAGTTTGTGCAAAAGGAAACGTCGCCATGTCTGGATGTTGAAGCGAGAAGTATGTGTACCGGCAGAGCGCAGATGAGCTTGAAAAGTGTGATAACAATGCAAGCGTGTTAGGATTTAGCGCTTTAACTGCTGTGTGTCACAGCGTCGGTCGTTGTGACGGTATAGCGGAAAATGGGCTGCAGCAGTGCAGCTCGTGGGTTCATTGTATAGGACAACCTGTGCCAGTACACCGCATAGATTTCGCCATTTTTGGGGGGACCAGAAGTTTTAAAAAAAAATTCCTCAGAATTTTACAAATTTATCACGCCTGCACTCTCCCACTCGACGACAAAGGGCAGTAGGAGCGGGAAATTAGGCGGGTGCCGCATTTTGTAAGGATCTGTTTCGCTGCCCATTCTTTTTGCCCCATTCGTTGCACCGAGTGGTCCGTCTTTGCAGGTGATAACGGCGTCGTCCAATGCAATGACAAAGGAAGAGGGGCACGGAACGTAAGATAGATGACGTGTTTTGTAACGATCTATTTTAATTTCCCATTGTTATCATCCGCAACGTCGACCGAGCCCCGTTTGTCTACAAGGCGAAAGCGACGGAGAAACGCAGCGGATCGTTACAAAATGCGGCCCTCGTTGTACGAGCACATCTGGATTGGGCCGTGCACCGCCGACGTATAGACGATGCTGATCGCGGCGGCATGGTCTTGTTTTTACTCCCCCCCCCCCCTCTTCATCCCATTGGCGAGTCGCATTTCGCACGGTACGTAAATCGCCAGCCGCGGTCTCATTCTCTCGTTCGGTTTTGCACGCGAGTATATATTTTACGCCGGCCCGTTTCTTTCGCGTTGGGTCTTATTTTCTGTCCGGCGACCTCGCCTTTCAGCTCCCGCAACAACCTTGCCAGCACGCGCGCTGTCACGTCGGCGCGCGTAGAGAGAGAGAGAGAGAGAGAGAGAGAGAGAGAGAGAGAGAGAGAGACTTTAGGCTTGCAAAATGAAGTGGTGAGGCTTCTGGCGACGAAGAACCGTTTTGTAAACGGCGCGGTCGGAAGCCCGCTTCTCTGGGCGCTGTGCCCAGGCGCTCATTTCCTCGCTAATCCTATTACCGCGGTTCCCCGTTCCGCTCCGCCGATGGCCCAGGCAGATAGGATCGCGATGCGATTGGGGCGCCGAGTGGTAAATTGAGAGGAAAGGGATAACGGCGCTGGCTTGGCGGGACCCACTCTACTGGCGGGATGCAAGCCAGCGCCGGCGCTCTTCTCTCGAGAGCCCTCGACGACTCGGCGCGCTCATTTGCGAGCTCCGCATTTGCAGCCGCGTTCTTCGGTACGTGCGAAGCAAGACGAGCGTTCGAAACGAATGTTCGCAATAAGCGGTTCGTCTTGTTGGTGGCGTGCGATCGAGGCTTGCCCCCCTCCCCGTA
This sequence comes from Dermacentor variabilis, assembly GCF_050947875.1. Lineage (NCBI taxonomy): Eukaryota > Metazoa > Arthropoda > Arachnida > Ixodida > Ixodidae > Dermacentor > Dermacentor variabilis. The sequence continues at coordinate 88,904,905 of NC_134576.1, forward strand.
TTCGGAAACGGGCTTTAGACTGGAAGATCTTTCAATTATTCCGCTCCATGATGATGATGATGACGATGACGACGATTCCTAATGGCATCCCGTTTGAAATGGAGCGGCGACACAAAGCCAGCCTGCTTGAGCTGATTAGGTGTTGCTCCGTCCATTGCAGTCTAGTATTTTGCCTATCTCTGCTTGATCTTCTCTGTTTTCATTAAGACATCTATCGTTACATTGTACAGTTACCTATGCTTGTAACGAACCCGGATATAGCTATATCTCAACCCCCGCAATTATTTTTGCCGCCGTTACCCGACACATATCTTGCTTGCATCGACCTCTGACTGCCGACTGCTCGTCACCGCGCCAGTTTCGCTGCATCCGCGATCAAGTGACTGATCACACCGAGAAGCCGCCCTTACAGGGTGATCATTCTAGTGTTTGACGCCGCAGCGCTTACACTACAAGCTGCCAGCGTGTGTACATACAGTCCACTTAGTAAAGCACTGCGCGAAAGTACGCCTCGCAGCGGGCGATAAAGCCAACACACTTGGCGCCGGCTTTCCGGCAACAGCCTTTACAAACGTTCGACACAGTTTCGTACGGCAGATGTATACGTGAACTGTCCCTGCATCTGCGCACGCTCCGATCCGCGCCGAGATTGTCGCAGTAAATATGTCGCGCGACTGCGCGCACCGGAACAGCGAACGGTGTTGGCGTGCCTCGTATACCGCGAGTGTGCCGGGCGCCGTACACAGTGTTTGCAGTGGGGCGAGAGCCCCCCTCCCGCTGCGTCCGTGAAGTGGGCCGATAGCTTGTTTGCTCTCTTCGCACGTGTGACTCGGCAGTGGCGGATAATCGAGCGCTGTTTGAAGCCCTGCCTGCTTAGCCGTCGGCGTACGGTATGCGGGAATTTTCTCCACGGGCATACGTTGTGTACGTGCTCCGGCACGGTTTCACTGAGGTCTCTCTCTCTCTCTCTCTCTCTCTCTCTCTCTCTCTCTCTCTCTCTCTCTCTCTCTCTCTCTCTCTCTCTCCTGCAGGTTTTGTAGCGAACGCAGTGCCTATTTATATAGAACGTGGCCGGACGGTTCCTGCAGTCTCTCTGCGTCTCGCCCGAGAAGATTTCCGGCCTCCGTGTCGTTGAAAGAAAGTGATCGGTTCCGCCTTGGTGGAACGGCCAGCGACTCGAATCGTGCGCGCACGGCCTCGTGAGTCGGGATCTGCGCTTAACGCTCGAAACGAGGAACGAGCCGAGTACGCGGCGCGCTCGTGTCGATTTCGATAAGCGATACCGACGGGGCCTGCGCTTGCCGGGCAGGCCTGTGGTCTGTCCCTGTGCTGGCCTGTCCTGCCAGAGGCCCCCTGTTCCGATAGCGCGCGATGGCACGTTCACGGGCCTCCGAGATGCGGGCAAACGTAGCCGTCAAGTCGGAGTTGCGCACGTGATCTCGGAGGTCGTGTTTCGGAGTAACTTCCGTGTTCTATGCGGCTTCAGGTTGCCGCTATGGCGGCTGAGTATAAAGTGCGCGCAGTCGCGAGTCTCACTGGCTTCAGCCTCGTCGACTGTATAGCTTTCGCGGGATGCTCGCGCGACGACTGCGCTTTCTGGGAGGTCGCATCTCCATTCAGTGTTCGAGCTGTGCTAGTTCTGGCGTGCTCCATCGAGTGAGAAACAACACACACTTCTCGGTGTACGTTTTCTCTGTTCCTCGTATCGATCCCTCATAACGCGCCTCAGGATTGAGTGGGACATGTCGTTCGGGCGGGATACGCGTGTCCCATGCGACTGCAGTGCCGCTGCTCTCCGGCCTCCAAGCTTGTCTGAATTTATTGGCCCAGTCGCCGGCACGGCGCGTCAGGGTTTGTGCTTTGACAAACGAGCCGCAGCAACTGCGTTCGATTCTACGTGTATCCCTCGAGAAGGAAGAAGAAAACGTTTCTTTAACGGTACACGCTTTGTCCGCATGGCCGTTCTATGTACTACAGCTAGTGATCAAGAAGGAACCGGTGGAGAGGTGTGTACGTATCGTGGCTCCTCGGGTGGGTGTGGAAGACGCGAGAATCCGGGAGTGCTGTGTGGAGCTCGCCTCGGGATTGACGCACCTAAGGCGTGGTGTTTCTGTGTGCGTGTTTTTCGATCCACCGTGTACAGTTCCCGCGTCTCCCGCGACCATCTTTCTTCGTTTCTTTTTTTTCTCTCGACACGTCAGCTCGGCTTGCGCGTGCGCCTCGTCATTAGCGCAGACGCCGTCGCTGGCTGCACGGACCGCGACCTCGTCACGGCGGAGCGCTCGACGAGTCGTGCCGATTGAGTCGCTTCTCTCGTTTACCTCCCCAGGGCCGCGGCTTTCGCCAGCTCGTCGCCCCTGTAGCCGGCCCTCGTTGCTTCCGCTCTGTTTCGTACCGATTCGAACAAGTTTGTTTTCCGCCCGTGTCAAAGAAGCCGGGAGGAGAAGGAGGGGGTTGGAGGTCGGCGTTGCCTCCGGCGTCTGGGCCCAGGGTTGCCGAGGAATAACTCTTTGACAGCTCGCACACACCGCTGATGTTGCGCGAATGCGCCGTGGATTCTTCTTGTTGTTCTCCGAAGGCGGCTGTGCCTTTTGTTTGTGACCTTCGCTCGGTCGGAGCAGTATTCTGCGTAGTGTATTCCGCATACCGCTTGTTGTTGCGCTTTCTGAGGCATTTCCGCCGTTTTGAAGAGTGCAACGAGGGCCTCCGGACGTTCCAGGGCGCGCGTGTGTAGCGTGTGTGTTTACGTACGGTGAGGCCAGTGGTGGTACACCCCGGCCCAACCCCGCGGCCCCCCCCGCTAAGTTGCCTTCTGGGGCTCTGCAGCGTCGACCTCGCCACGACCTTGCCACGGGTCGGGGAGGAAGGATAACCGACGCGACGGGCCAGCGAGGAGCCACGCTGCAGGCCTCTCGAGCGGCGTGTGTTTGTGTGCGGTTTTCTTTTTTTTTTTGGCAATCGGCCTTCCGAGCTGGGCATTCGGCGGGAACTGACAAGAGCATACTTCTTGGCAGCGAAGATCGCTCACCTTGTCGCTTGTGGTCGCGTTCTGTTCGTAATGTAGGCGAGTCGAAGAAACCGGCAGCATATTTAGCTACTGGGAGTATAGGTCGGCTTGTCTCTGGACTGCGGACTGCGTAGATGTCTTAGATGCGTGCGGCTCGTTATATAACCAACATGAAAGCGGGCCAGTAGGACGAAGTAGAAAATGAAGTATTTCTACGCGTATGAACAGTTCTTCGGAATATGTACACCGACGAAAGCTTTGCGACGCGTACTGACTTGTGTATACTGTGGAGACCTGTGCAAAGGGACGTCGGCGTCTCGGAATCATTTTGTCGCTTATAAGTGATTGAACAACGTGTATTTCTGGCGTACACAGTTAGAAAAGATACATAGTTGATAAATATGTCTAGTGGCGAATAAGTTGCGGTACCGCGCTGTCTTTCTTTCCTAGTCTTTTCTTTTGCTTGTGTTATTTTACGTTGAACGCAACAAACAGCTTAGGCAATACGCGTGCAGTCAACGCCACGGAATTGGGAAGGTAACGAGTTTCCACGGGGGCATTGATCGCCGTGTCAAGTTTCTGGCTTTGTACGGGGCAGTCCAACTTCGAGGAAAAATACCTAACCACATACAGCAATTCAAACAATGTGACAGCAGCGTCTCTTCGGCTTCCAATCAGGAAAAGGTGGCTCGTAAGTCGTTTTACGCTGGCATAATAAACAATCTGCACTGCATCATGCCTTATCTCACCCGCGGCGAAATACTAATCACGTGTTCCCTTTACAGACGGGTCCGTGCTGCATAGATGCACACGCGCTGACAGATATGGAACGCCATATCTCCTGGAAGGAAAAACACGTTCTCTCTCTCTCTCTCTCTCTTTCTCTCTCTCACGCACACGCGCACGCACACAAAGGTAACACCGCTACTATGGAGCATGCGCGCGTTCTGTATACACGTTGTCTGACATGGCGGGTATTTCGAGCTACGATCTCCGAGCATCCTTGCCGCTTTAACCTGGTAAACCCGCGTTAAAAGTTCGACCTGTCAGCTGCTAAGGTCTCTGTGTTCGGTTGCCCGCAGAACCAGGTTCACTGTCCTTGAGGCGTCCCCACAGACAGCAGCAACAGCGGGTCTGTTAGCGCTCTGTGAACGCCTTCTCTGTATACCGCCTCGCGGACATGGCGGAGGCTAAGCAGACGCGTGTTATGACCGCCGTCTGGAGGCGGAAGTGAAACGGAGAACTGGCTGAATATCGAACAGTGACAGACCAAGGAGAGCGAAACACGGAGGAAACGCTTGTAACGAAGTGCGGATGCGGGTTTGAACTCTGTCTGAAGCGCGAAGACGGATCTCAGGAGCATCGAGAGCAGACCGAAGGTTGTCTAAACGAACGGCATGTCGAACCGAAGTGCAACGAAGGCATCGTAAGCGGCCGCTACGGTAGTAGGGCGCACTAACGTCAGACTGCAGGCAGCCTGTGCATCATCTTGAGTGTGCTTCGTATTTATTCTTTCTCTCTCTCTTCTTTCCTCTCTCCTCCGAGCCTACAGCGAACCGGACGCCCGTCTGATGGACATCGCTGCCCTTTCTTTCCTTTTTTTTTATTTGTGTTACTGTCAGCCAGAGCCCGATATCGTCCTATCTGAACCGCAATGTATGTGAAGCAGGACCTTAATAACTTATTTTGTATTCCTGAGGTAGATAGTTTCTCTCCTCCGCGTGATCTGAAGCCTAAAAATAATTACGTAGAATAATTCTGAATAAGTTTCAGGATGTTTCCATTCCGCGGTACCACTAACCGCGGAAGTGGATCGAAGGACACACGATATAGAAGGTGTCACCCAAAGCAACGTGACCTGTAGAACGAGGTAACCGCAGCTCCCCCCTGCTCGCAAGATATAATCGTTAGAAGCTTGCGGTATTACTCTGGGCCGTCGCGACAAACTGAAATTGGCATAAACAAATTCGTTTATACCAGCATTAGCTCGTACGCCAAGCGGTGTTGAAGCTGTTGGGCGTGCGCTGTGACAAACTTTGCGGCGAATTCTGAGAGTGGGCTATACGGTCCCTCGGGAAGTGCGGAAGTGTGGCAGTGTGTGGCCATCGGCGATGCGTCACTTGAACCGGCGCAGCTCGCGTGCGTGGAGGCTTGCAAAAAGCGCCAACCGCTTTTCAAGACGAGCGTATGCAAAGAAGTGACCAAACATGTCGCGACGCGTAGAAAACGCGCGATCAACAAGGATGCCCGTTTCGAAAACTGGTATAGCGGAGACGTAGTGTAGACGTATAGGCGTAGCCGAGATGTAGATGTAGCGCACACGTCTAGAGTATAGCCAATATGTAGCGCATATGTTTAATATAGCCAAGATGTGCTGTAGGTATCGCCCGGACAGGACGTATAGCGTTGCTAAGATGCAGTATGGGGGTAGTCAGTCAAGACGTATGTACTACGTGTAATGTAGTGAAGATGTGAGCCACGGTGCATTGCCAAAATGGAGTGTAGCCAAGACGTAGTGCAGTTTATAACCAAGTGTGACAACTAACGCGCTGCTCCGGGGACGCTGCTTTATTTACGTTTCGTAATGTGACAGACGTGGTCAAAGTAACGTGCGGTAGCGTTCGGTAAGGGCTCGGAAAGCGAGTCTGAGGGAACATCCCTCGCTGAAACAACAAACGTAAGCGTCGCTCTAAGCTTCCTTCTCCTGTGCGCCGAGGTCGATGATGATGGAGAGCGGTGCGGACGGTTCGGAATTCGGGCGTTTCCCACCGTCGCGTTCCTGTCAAGACGATTGCTAGCCGGGCTTAGAAGGTTGATTGCGCACTTTTCTTTAACTTTTCGAGCCGTCTCGCGACCCTTGTTGCACGGCGCAGCTGGAAAACAAACATCCGGCAGTTGCGTCGTGGTCTTTCTGTTTTTGCCCGCCACGGACTGGCTTTGAAATCTCCCTGCTGGAAGTCTCGCAATCGTTCGCAAACGAAGAGAACGTGGCATTGAAATGCGTTTTTGCGGATTGAATATGCGAGATGTCTACGCCGCGTTTCGTACATAGCAGACAACGTTACGACAGCTAGAGAGAGACTTCTCTTGCTGGTCGCATCCGCGACCCAAAATATAGGGCGTCACATATACGTATGCGTCGTGCGTTTCGTTGTCACATGAAGCACATGTCACGCAAAATATTACGTATTTACTCATTGAAAGGCGTCGCATATGGGAACCTATTTACCATCAAACGAGCGCAGTGACACGTTTCTACCAATCGGTCGCCACAGCGCACAGCTCGTGCTTGCGACCAAAACGTACAGCGTGTCGCGTATATATATATATATATATATATATATATATATATATATATATATATATATATATATATATATATATATATATATATATATATATATAATATGTGTGTGGATATGTGTGTGGATATGTGTGTGTATATGTATGTGTATATGTATATATGTATATATGTATGTATATATATATATATGTATATATGTATGTATATATATATATATGTATATATGTATGTATATATATATATGTATATATGTATGTATGTATATATATATATATATGTATGTATGTATATATATATATATATGTATATATGTATGTATGTATATATATATATATGTATATATGTATGTATATATATATATATATATGTATATATATATACCCGCCGTGGTTGCTCAGTGGCTATGGTGTTGGGCTCCTGAGCACGAGGTCGCGGGATCGAATCCCGGCCACGGCGGCCGCATTTCGATGGGGGCGAAATGCGAAAACACCCGTGTGCTTAGATTTAGGTGCACGTTAAAGAACCCCAGTTGGTCAAAATTTCCGGAGTCCTCCACTACGGTGTGCCTCATAATCAAAGTGGTTTTGGCACGTAAAACCCCAAATATTATATATATATATATATATATATATATATATATATATATATATATATATATATATATATATTACTGGAAGCACAATTAAAACTGCAAGCGTGATGCGTGAGTTGACGTAGCCTCACGTCCGCGAGTTGTACTTGTGAAATATATAAACTATTTATTCAGCACAGAGTGTCCGTCTCAAATCTAAAACCTACACTGCGAAAACGCGCGAAGCGCACTTCTTGCGTAGTTTGCACGGCTTTGCCCGCCGTGATGAGACAGTGTGTAAATAAAGCGTTAAAAAACCGAAGCGGGTCTCCGGTTGTGTGCCCACCCATGTCGACGTTTCGGGGTGAAGCGAGCCAAAGCGGAGCGAAACGGTTTGCGCGTTCGGCACGGGAAACACTCGGAAAAAACACGTCGAGGTATAAGTCTTCGAGGAAAGGGCAGGTTTCATCACCTAACCCTGCAAAGCGTACGAAATGGATGGGCGATAACCGTATGTTGACTTGTTTAACTGAACGTTAAGTAAACGCGAGCGGCGGTTGCTTACGTATAATAGCGGTGACTGGACGGCGTCTTGCACGGTAACTATTTGTTAGTTTGGGCAGGGATTCGGTTGCCTTAATGGTATAACGCTCAATCGCGAACGCACGCACGCGCGGCCTCAACTCCAGCGCTTTCAGATGCGTTTGCTGTTAAGAGCCGCCTGCAGCTGTAGGTCGTCGGCTGTGGAACCAGGGTAGCGCATTACGCCAGCGCGATTATTTCTAACGAAACCAAAGAAAAAGCCATGCAAATGTCGTTATACCCTGTACGTCTGAATGGCCTAAAGCAAACAACGCGCAGCGTTTTTTTTTGCTACCGAGGAAAGCGACCAGTCTCCAGAGAGAGAGAGAGAGAGAAGAGAGGCTGTGAGGAAAAGCTCTGCTGACTCCTGAAGCAGGCAGTGACGAACGCCGCGGTGGAAGGATGGAAATCGGCGCGAGCGACAAACAAGGCTAGCTAGCTTAAGCCAACGCAAACCGATCTTCAGCATACATCGAAAACCACGTCCGTTCGAGCGCGTCGCGTTCACGTTCGCGCGCTGTCTGGGATAATTTCACCAACCCGTTTCGGCTCCGTGTTTCGTGGGAGCCGGCAACAGTCTCGGGGAGGCCGTTTCTCTCCTATACTTCTTTTTTTTTTTTTTTGGATGGGGGGGGGGGGATTGATTTGGCCGCGCGGAAAGCGAGTGTTTAGACACTTGTGTGAACACCACCGCCCGGCGAATTTAAATCGTCGCTTACGCAGCCGCGACCTGCGTCGCAACCGCGGTGGCAAGTCTTCCGCTGCAGTGAAACACTGCGGTGTTGCCTGTCGTGACGACAGACCCTTGGCGACGGTGCCTTGGCAGACCATTGACGACAGGTGTAATCGACGCCTGTGGTAACGACGGTGCATGCCTTCACAGATCCGTACTCGTTCCTTGGTTAATCTGAGACGGGAGTGCTGGCGATCCCTTTTTGCTTAAATAGCTTTTTCTTCCGGATAAGACTAAATGCTTAGAAACTCTCGAATTTTCTGATGGAGGATGTTCGATTAGCTTTTGTGGCAAAAGCGAACTCACTCCGTTTGCTGAGTACGAGAACGCCTTTTTGTGGTAGTAAGCGGTTGTCCCGTACAGACCTCGGTTTATGAGCTTCATTACTTTACAGCAGTTGCCGTAATTTCAATCCCCTTTAGGGAACCTTTACTCTGAAGCAGAGTGAAAAAACCCCATTGTCGGTTGCAAAGAAGCCGTTGTCATTGAATAACTGCGTGTTCCAAATATAACTTCGCTTCGTAACTCCAGAATTTAACACCACTACTGAAGTCCAGAACTTTACAACTACAGTTTCAAGCTCGCAATGCCGCCTTTGGAGGACTTTCGCTCTAAGTGAAAGATACTCCACTATCGAGTGCGGGAATAGCTTATCAGGAAATCGCAAATTATGTTACGGAGTGTGACGTCCCGAAGCTACACAGTGGATTACGAGGCGTGCCGTTGTGGAGGTCTCCGGGTTGGCTCTAACCACGTGGGCTTCTTTGACGTGCACCCAAACCCGAGCATTGACCGTCTGTGATATGGAGCAGAGAACTATCCCTACGTCGGCTGCATCAAAAGTGGACTTTCTCTTTTTCTCTGAATCTTTTTGTATCCCTTTTCCCTTCCCCCGGCGTAGGGTAGCCAACCGGGCTCAGTCCTACATAGCTAACTTCCTTGCCTTTCGTTTATCTTTCTCTCTCAATCTCTGAAATAAAAGTACACGAACGTAATTATTGCATTTCACCCCCATCGAAATGCGGCAGCTGATGAGGCTTACAGTTCGTCTGTGCACAAAGCACGTGCAGCGTATTCCGTCAAATTATGCCCTTGAACGTCTTCTCAACTATTATAGAAGTGTCTCTGTAGGTCACATATGGCACAGAGGGATGCATATGAGGAGGCAATACAGCGTCGGATCAACAGCGTATAGACGGCCTTAATCTGTCTGCGTCAAGGCGGACATCGAGAAAGAACTCAACGGTGGTTACTGGCGTCGCCGCATCGTTCGTTCCCACGAGAGACTCTGCAGAGAAGCTGAGCCCATTTTCGCTGTGGAACAGACGCTTTTTTGGACTGCAGTCCGGGTAGTCGCGTCCGCAGTTTGGAGCCCGGGGCTGCTCTGGTCGCATATTTTAGCATTACGATTCCCATAACGTTAGCGGACGGTCAGTTTCGTAGGCCCTATTTTATTGCTCTTCTTTCTCAGCAGTTGTCTTGGCGTGAACGCCGTCTTGGCGCCCAACGCAAGGACGGCCGAAGCCTTAGTGCGAGGTTCGGGGAGAGGGAATACACATATACAAAAAGAAGCGAGGATGTTGGCTGCCATGCGCCTCCGCCTCGTTTCTTTCGTGTCGGTCGCTTCCTCGCTGCCACGTGCACCGTCATCAGCCTTGCCCCAGCCTTGAGAATGGGGAGAATCTCGTGGTCGAAGCTTGGTGCTGCGGCGCGCCGCGATTTCGAAAATGTAGCCCCCCCCCCTCCCCCACCTCCCGCCTTCCTGCCGCGTTCCCTTCGACTGGGCCCTGGTCATGACAGCGCGGAACAAACGATCTTCACTTAGAGGTGGGGGACACGCGGGTGCTTGAGCGCACGCGGGGGAGGGGGGCACTCTATTGACTCATGAGGACCAGCTCGGTACAACGGGGAATTTTGGGAACGAACTTCGGCGCGTTTTGCGAGGCGGCCTCCGTCTATTCTGGTATGTGGCCTTGTGTCATGGCGGCCGCTTGCTTGGTGCGTAGATGTAGAGCCGAGTCGCTGTGTATAGTTCACGCTGAAAGTCACACAATTAAAAGAACAAAAGCATAACAAAAAAAAACAAATTTGCTTATGTATGGCAATCCGAGCAACACTCGTACACGCGCACACAAAAGGCGAAGCTCTGCGATGAAGTGCATATCCTTCACAAGTCCTGTAAGGGCGCGTTCTGCCTGCTGCTCGAATAATACCAAAGACATCGCAAATGGCTTCACTAAATCCCGTGGAATTCTTTCGCTATAGCCGGGCACTTTTCAAGTGCTTAGTGCACTATATCCAGGCACACTACTTCTAAGCTCTCCGTCATGTCCGACGCATGTTCCTGCATGCTGCGCCAGCTTTGCCGACGTTGGCATCTAGCTGTGCTTCCTCAGGTCAAAATCAACGCGCAACCGTCAGAGCCGGCCTCACAAGCCTAAAGGTACTATCGGGACGCAAGGCACCTTTGGTCATGGCTTATCGCTACCAGCATGCTCACACGGGGCCCCTAGCGAAACGCTGAAAGCGAGACTATGTCTATACTTTCGGATTCGTTGCTCTTACATTTTAGCTCGTCATTGAGAGCTTATCCATGCATCTCCGTATGCGAAAAAAAAAAGACATGTAAACTGAAAAGGAAGTAGTTTGTGACGGAGTACTCCCATTCGTCTTTTGACGACAGAACGCAGCGTGAAGGCCTTCGCCTCGGCAAGCACATACAACCTACAGCGATTCGCCGCGGGTATAGACGATGGAATCGTAGGAGTCATCGAACGCGCATTGTCTATACACGCACACACACGCACCGCAGTAGTACGTTTCCGGCGTTCAGCGTGACGCTGTTAGCTGCATGCCGGTCAGGAAGTCGATCGATCCCTGGCACGGCCGCAGAAAGCTTACAGGGCCATGTACGGTCACGTATGCCGTATACTTCCTCGCCCCCGTCTCCTCTCCCCCACTTACCGCGCATGCCGACTCACGCGTCGTTCGCTGCAGGTGGTTTGCCGCTGCTGCCGCCACTGCTGCTGCCTTCCGCATTACCCAGTGCAGAAATCCACATCCTCCCTCTGCAGTTGTCGGTCGGGCCACTTTGTTTCTTTTCTTCTTGGTGTTGTTCCTGGTTTGTCAAAAAAGGAAAGAGAAATAAAAAGAAAACACCGGGGGTGGAGCGACCAGTTCTCGGAAGCTGCGCATGAGTGGTGTATGTGCTTATGCGCGCGCATGTAGCCGCAACCCACAGCTTATGCGCGGCCACCACCATCCATCATACCTGCCTCTCTCGGGGCCGTTGTTGTCGCCTGTCTTCGACGCTGTGCGTCGCACATGTCCTGCCGATATTGCCCTCTCTGGCGAGGTACATACCTCCTTGTTATATATATATATATATATATAATTCGAAGAGGCCGCTTGGGCCGCCGTATGGCGGAAGCGATTTTTCACTCGCGAACAGGTCGCGTGGAGGGGACAGGTATGGAACGTATAAAGCGTGCGCGGCGTGCTTTTCCTTCCGAAAAAAGTTTTGGGCCCCTTCTTCGACAGGTGTCAAAGCTCTACTTATGACGCTGCAGTCTGCGTGGTCGGTCTCTTTAGTATCGTGCATGATTGCAGACGCTCGCAGTGTTAAGGGACGCGTTCGCTTGACTGCACCTTGTACTCCCGGTGTAAGGTGTAGCCGAAGTTGCGGCACCAGAAGAAGCGCGTGAAAATCGGCGATTGTTCATTGAGTGTAATTTGGTACAATGGTTCGCAAGTCACAGCCGCGATGGTTCCGCGGCTGCGGTGTTCTGCTGCTGTGGGTACGAGGTACCGGGTTCGATTCCGTATACCCCGACTACCGCATTACAATGAGGTTAAAATTAAAAAAAAAAGCTTCGTGTGCATGTTAAAGAACTTCGGGTGCTCAAAACTGACCCGGAGGGGCATCGCTATCTGGCGTGTCTCATAGAAAAATGTCAGTTGCCTTGGGACGTTAAACCTGAGGCTAAAGGAAGCGTACGAGGAAATTCTTAAATGCAAGGGGGGGGGGGCGCTGTCTTTATTAGAGAACGACTTTCGACGCTTGAGATGGCTAGTTTAACGATACGGCTGTTTATGTGGGAGCGTACAGAAGCAACGTCTGACTGGTCTTGAGCTTCTTACTTTTTGGTTGACCTGCATGTCTGCTCGAAAACAAGTTGGCCAAAGGAAAGATGCGCTATTAGCGTAGAAAAAAAAAAAAAGGCAAGAGCAACCATGCCGATCCTCCTACGAACTACAAGACCTGCCTTTCGTGAGCTATGCTTTGCGCTCGTTAAATATTATCGATAAAAGCACAAACCAAACTGCGAAGAACTGACGTACGTTTTTCATATAAGAAATAAAGCACATGGCTGTGTAAGTGACACTTATAACTTTGTATTCTTCGGAAAAAAAATTTTTTTTGAAAGGACAGCGGTCACGACATTGTCAAAGTACGACACGATTGTGCTGCGGCGCGCATTTACTGACCATTCACGAGAACCGTCTTCGCTGTGTGCCTCGAACCATCGTCAATCAATTGGTACCTCTGATTTGTTGTGTCGTCTATAGTTGGTTCATACTAGGTTACGTACTTTGCGTGCACCGCTCGCTATGGACTGTTTCCTGTTGTCAACTGTGGAGAGATTCAGCGCAAGGTGCTTGTACGCCTTCCACGCCGCTGCATGGAACTAGTGGGAAGCGAATGGAGAGAGGAAGAGTGAGTGCCAGGAAATAAGACGCTGGCGCGGCCGGAACTTAGCCCTCTTACCCGCTCCATCACCCGAAGAGGTTCACTTCGGCGATGCGTGTGGTGTGCGCCTGGGACGGGGGATTGAAGGGGAAGGGGGGGGGGGGTGCTAGGAAGCGAAAGGGCTGTCAGGATTTCTTAGATAGTCGATGGCCGGCGGAGGAGGGGAATATCGAGAAAGTTTGCGAGACTGGCGGAAGCCGTTGTTTTACTATCCTCTATACTCTCTCCTCTTTCTTCCTTGGCCTTACGGTACAGTTCGGTTGCGGGGCCGCCTCTTGTAGACGTCAGTCTCAACTTTTCTTTTTCGCTCGTGGGCCCGGTCTGGGTGGAGTCTTGCGGGGCCTTCTACTGTCGGCCTTATAGTATATAGGACGGAAGTTGCCTTCTATGCATGTGGTGCGATTAGCCCGCTTCGTCCGGAGGTTCGACTCGGTAAATCTTTCACGATCGCGCGTCATCCCCGGAGGGTCTGCAAACGCAGCACGATGCCAGGATGGGAAACGACTCTTCTGATTCCTCTGATGTAAGGTGCAGCTCATAGTGCTTCGCGGAGAGGGCCTCTCTTTCCTCTGCCTCGCCTACTGTACTGGGTATTTTTCTTTGAACTTTTAAGTTTGTACATTTTGTTATCCCCCTCGGCTTTATTGCCTTGATGGCGCTGTAGCTGCTGTAAATTAAACAGAAAATACAAATTCATGACGTGGGACCGGTTGAACTACAGCAAATAACAAAAAAAAAGCAAGCAAAAAAAAAAAGCGCGCTATGAGTGCCATTTCGTGCTTTCCCGTCCGTGACTTCGCGCTATTTTACGTACGTCACCACCAAAGACGGGTGCGTCTGTAGATTTAGCTTGGGCGCAGTGAATCCAGGGAATTTGATAAGTCGGTCAGCAATACACGCGAGAAGTGGCACCACAGGCCGGGCGCTGAACATTTCCCTAGTGTAAGGACTATCATCCTCACTGCGTATAGTTCCGTGTCGCGGAAGTCGCCTGTCACCACGAAGTGCGTAGTTAAGCACCCAGTTGACACAGAAAAGCTTTGCAAGCTGCCCCGCGTTTACGCACACACGTTGCTGCCCTCTGCGTGTGCCCGTTGGCTATAGGGGGAGAGGGGGGAAGAGGGGCGACTGTGACACCTCGTTGTGAATGCGCCGAGATATGAAGTGGGGGGTCGAGACGCAAAGCGAGACTGCCGCTCTCTCTCTCTCTCTCTCTCTCTCTCTCTCTCTCTCTCTCTCTCTCTCTCTGTGTGTGTGTGTGTGTGTGTGTGTGTGTGTGTGTGTGTGTGTGTGTGTGTGTGTGTGTGTGTGTGTGTGTGTGTGTGTGTGTGTGTGTGTGTGTGTGTGTGTGTGTGTGTGTGTGTGTGAGTGTGTGTGCTGCCCTGCTACTCTGCCCCTAAACGGACCCACATCCGCCCTCTTAGCGGCGGCAGCAGTAGGCTTTCTCCGTGACAACGCCTTCCAGCCGCTTTCGCCCCCCCCCCCCCCCCCCCGAGCCTGTGCTGTCGCTCGCGTGTGTGTGTGTGTGGCTCGAGCTCGTCGTGGCGCACTTCCTGCATCCGCCATCCACGCTGCCTCTCTCTGAGGCCGTCGCAGCCGCCAGCTCTCGGTTTAAGTCTGAGCCGCGCGCGGTGTCGATGACCCGCCCCCTGCGTGCAACGCGACGATGGGCGCCGAGCCGCGCATGTGTTCGCCGCACTGCTCTGTTGTGCACTGCGGTTTTGTACGCTTCGTTGTTAACAGTTCAGCACACACGCTTGCACACACGTATGAGCGAGAGGAAAGGAAACTGAGGGCCCAATTTTAGTAGTCATATCATAAGAAGCCAATAAACAAGGACCCTAAGGAGAGCTAGGATCCTCGGTTTCCTTTCTCCTTGTTCATTACGCACAGAGGCCTCGAATCCGGCAGCATTCATGCCTGCAGGTAGCATGTGTGGGTTTGTTAACCCACACGTGCCTCACCCAATGAGATCACGTACACGTGACGCCTACGACGAAAAGATAAAGGATGTTCCTCATCCGCCGTCAAGGCCGTGAGCTGTGGCGCTGGCTAACACACCCAGGTCTAGTTCTAGTAGATAAACATGAATACCCCAGAAAGTAGGTGGGAAAACGGCGCCGCGGTTGCTCAAGTGGTAAGAGCAACGCACGCGTAATGCGAAGACGTGGGTTCCCACCCCACCTGCGCCGAGTTGTTTTGTCATTCACTTACATTTCCATTAATTCATCATTTCTTTAATTCAATTAAGTAGACATAATTTCCCCCTATGCCGTCCTTGGTGTCCTCGTATATCCTTATTCGATCGCTTTATGTGGCCATGCAGCATCATTGTTGTAGAACGTCCCCGGGGGGACGCGACCTCCTGTAGCAACAGATTCAAACATTCTGTAAGTTGTTTATAGACAATGCATACTGGCTTTGTAGTAAACGCGATGCACAAAGCAAAATTTTCTTTATATCGTCTCTGGATCTACCTGCTTTGATTACTCTTGTGCTTCTCCCCAAAACAGAGCAGCAAGCCTTTATTTCTACTGATTAAACTGTGTCTTCTTTTTTTCTTTCTATTCTACCTCTATTGTGGGCTGCTTTGCCTTCTTGTAGACTTCGTTCGGTTATAGTACTTGTATGGTATATGCAGGCAAATATATTAACAGGTCACTTTGGTATAACAGAGCTTAGAGACTTGCTAACAGGTTGTTCGCAGTCACTTTGTTGCTGTTAGTCGGCAAAGAAAGTGTATTACCCAAAGTCCACAAACTATCTCGATATTCTAGAGAATTCACAGTAAAACGGTACATACACTTCATTCGAGCCCTCTGCGATCATATCTGTGTGTTCTTGCTGTTGCAGAACACACACCGTCCGCACTGAGCTTCAGCTGTTTCACTGTTTCCGTTCACTGTTTCCGTCCGCACTGAGCTGAAGCTCAGTGCGGACGGAAACGTAATGACACGATATCATCGTCGTCGTCCTCACACTTTCGGCTGTTCTGTGCTCAAGCTACTATGCCCACTTAGTACCAATTCGCTCAATGCCGTGTACTTACTCTTACTTTTTTTCTACTTACGCTATCGATTATAGAAGCACATAGCTGGAATGCGCAAGCCGCCGCCCCGTAAACCAAGAGAATAAAATGTGAAGGGGGCTTCTCCACATAAGCACCGTTATTGCGGTGAAGCCACATTTGGCGAACGCGTTTATTTTTTTGCTTCGTTTTCTTTCTTTCTTTCTTCTTCTTTCTATCTTTCTTTCTTTCTTTATTTATTTCTTTCTTTCTTTCATGAGTTACACAAGCACGGAAGCTTCCTAGGTAGCCCGCGCCCGCGCGTCGCGATCGGTGGAGATAACTGTCGCATGTACCCCCGCGCTCTCCGATTATTGTAGGATTTGAGCATAGCGTTACCGATACCTCCTGTCGCTTACACTGCCGGCACGTGGGTTTGCTGGGCATGCGCAATTGGGGCCAAAGCGGTAGCGGTGACGGTAGAATGATAAACTCACTATTAAAGTACTCTACTGTCAAGGCGGTTACGTCACCGTTTGAGAGTAAATACTTGTGCTGGAAGGCTTCTTCGCAAATTCGCTTGAACGACGCTAAATGTACGAGCAGTCTTTGGGTCTACACAGTATACTGCAAATGGCGTCCCCTTCGGACGTTGTTGGCACCATAGGTGGCGCATTGTTTTTTTCCGGTCACGCGGTGAACGGAATGGTTTATTTGGATTTATCGGAAGTGTTGCCATTTGGCGGAGCAATGGGGATATTAGTCGATTTAAGCGTGCGTGTTACAATTGCCGTTATAGCGAAATGCCGGGGGCTGGAAACTCGAACGTCGGTTTCGAGAACATCTGGTGAGACACCTGGTGCACAGAGCGCGATGTGCTGGTACGTTGCGTCGTCGTCTGAGGCTTTTTGGCATGAAATGGTGCAGTAGTAGCAAGCAATCTGCCTTGCAAAAAGAGCCTTAGCGCCAGAAAGTGCGAGCATGCAGCGATACAATACAATAAAAGGCCCACCGTGGTACGGCTGAGCACAGCGTGACTTGACGTCGCAACCAGCGGCGCTGTTCGCGACTCCGCGCCGGTACGCCCGTACAACGGTATACGTGTACCGTTGCCGGTACGGGTAGCGGTACAGTTAGCGTGTACATACGTAGCGGCTAAAACAACATCCGAGCGATATAATGAGGTGGTTCAATGGTATGCCAGCAAATCGGGCTCTGCTGAATGTTGCTTCTGTACAGCTTGAATGTTTTCCTCCACTTACATGCGTTTTCTTTCCATTTTTCTCTCTTTACAGGTAAGACGAGAACCATTGTGCACTTCGCATACCAGGTGTGGGATTTTCCGCTGTGAAATGAATGTATGCAGAGGATCATCCGAGACTCGGTCTTGCGCATAGGTGAGCGTCGATCCTGCGCTACTGGGGCTTGTTTTGTACACCGCTTGTTTTATTGATGTCTACTGACTTCGTCTAAGATCATCACGCACGGGGTGGATTTGGTTCCTCGTTCGATCCGCAGACGAAGACGAATTTTTCAGCTGCGAAGCTCTTTATTAAAAAATCGGTTTGAGTTTTCTTTGTATAGCCTTGATCTACTCTCAACTGGATGTTATTTTCTCCCTTTCATTAAATTTCTACCCGCCTCGCAGACTCGCGCCCAACTGATCCGCCGTCACTGCGTGCAATTTATATACATGCACAGGGCTTGGCGAGTGTGTAAACGCTATAGGTGTAGCACATAGTAACGACGTAAAAACGAACGTACCAGCAAATGTACCAGCGAACGTACGCAATCAGTAGTCACCAGATCTGTTTTTCTAGAGAGAGATAGATACAATTTTTTGACGATACGCAGAGAGGTTGGCCAATGGTACTTTCTTCTAACCTGCTACTCTGCCCAGAAGGGAGGAGAAGAGGGGAGTGAGAAGAGATGAGGATAGGGTAGTAGGGTGGCCGTTATGCGAGTGTACGCGTTCTTGTCCGTAGGTCCCGTTCAGTCTTGAATCTAGGCCATGCAGTGCTAATGAGATAAGTTCTGCAAGTGCCTCGATGACTCGCTTCACTGATGTCTCCTCCGGCCATGGTCCCAGTGATAAGTTTTCACTCGACGTCCTGTTACTGAATGGCCCCAACGAAAAGAAAGGACAATGCTTGCGATTCACGGTCATATTTGGGACGGACCACAAGCAATGTGTTCCACTCTGCTTCGGGTACATCATACGTATCACCAATCACAGTCTGGTGTAAAACACGACGCGCTCGTGCCACGACATGCTGCATCTTTCTCCACAAGCATATATATATATATATATATATATATATATATATATATATATATATATATAGCACCATTAGGCCTAACAGTCTTCTCCCTCGATCGACGTATACCGTGGTTACATCGGCGAATGACGGTCCTTTCCGAGAGGAAAGAGGGCAGTGCTGCATACAAGCGGCACTCGCGAGCGCTTTGACAGCGGCGATGTATCTACGCGAGACATTCGCGAAGCGACGGGCCCCCTCGATCCTCGCCTTTTAACTGCTTCGCCGTATGTCGTAACGACGACGACGACTATACTTCTTGTACGCACCGCCACGTCCGCACGTACGACCTCGCGCTCTCCAATTCTCTCACGCTGCGGATCGAGCTAAGGAGGAGATACATATACCCCGCAGTCTCGCCCGTGTATGCCTGCCGACTCGTGTATGTCTAATGGGCGACACGTCGAGGCGCCGATGCGTGCGCGGTGCTTGCGTGCTCGCCGCCCCCCCCCCCCCCCCACCCCCCAAACCGCTCGGGTCTCTCTGCTTTAGCGGCTCCGCACTGTCGACAAAAAAACGTGTCTTGCGTGTGCGCGCGTGCGTGCGTGCGAGTTGCGACGCGAAGTGCTCGCGGTTGCCGCATGCATTATTCCTTCTTCTTTTTACTCTCTCTCTCTCTCTCTCTCTCTTACGCAATGCATCCTCGCTGTGTCGATCGCGCTCGCTGAATCTCGAAGGCTGTCGCGAGACGACGCGACGCGCATCTGTCTCCGAGTGCGCGTATAGTTTCTCACGCGTCGGCTTCGGGTTTATATATATATGCGCACATTGGACTGCGCTGCGAGGCCAGGCGCCTTGTGCTTGCGCGGTCCGCGCTGAATGTTGCGAGGGTCGCGATGGGATCAGTCTCTCTGTGCCAAAGTTCAGTTCAATTTACGCAGTTTTCCTTTTTTCTTTTGTGCAACCGAGGGAAAACGAGATGGCACGTTCCGCGTAGTCTTGTCATATCTAAAAAGACATGTAAGAACAAGTCAATCGCGTAATGAAAACCAAAAGCATGTACAGGAAAGGACAGCAACTTCATCGCTGCATTTTCCTCATCGGGACCATCGGGACATTTGGGACCGCATTGCGACCTTGTTTGCCTGGTGGGGCTCTGTGTAAAACAGTCAGTATATTGTGCGGTATAACTCGCACTCACCTTTTTTCCTTCCTGTATGCTCCAGTGTACCTGGGGACTTTATGGGGACCGCACTTACCCTCCTTAGCTCACTCCGCTTTTGATTTGACGTTTCTACGTTTTTTTTTTGCTAATCTTGTATTTTTTATTATTATTTGAAAGGGAGTCTCTTTATTTTATTTATTTTCATTTCAATCTAACAAAAATAATCTCGCTTGTAATGAATCAAAACGAACGATGCGCTACCTATATCAAAATGAAGAAAACTTGCATGCACGAGGAAATACTTGCTGTCGACCTCTCTTTTGAAAATGTTACATCTGAGCTCAGAATAGCGGGCATAAAAAGCAAATACAGTAGGAAACTGTCGAAATACGTAAAGAGTAACCCCCCCCCCCCTCCCCCGCGGCTCCATCACCTCCTGCCAACTTGGGCGGTGATTGAGCTGCCGAAGCGGATCCCACTGTGCTCGTACGTTTCGGCCGAGGTCACTGAAGGAACAACACTGCCGCGGCTGTTCAACAACACGCACGCCTCATCAGGACGTTTTTAGTACAGCGTTGGTCGCTCCGTGTTTGCCTTCGCGGCTATTTTCGAATGCCACCTGCGTGCGCACGGCGTGGAATGCTCAGCGCGCTTGCAGCCTACAACAGGCCGTGCGATGGCGGTAACGGAAAAAAACAAATAAATGAATAAAAAGCTGTGATGTGGTTACTAAAAGATTATCTCGCGTCGGGCTTTGCCGGACGCGCGCGCCAGATGGCGATGCTCGCGTTGAAAGGAAAAGCGAAAGTCCGGAGATGACTCAGTACATTGTTATGGGATATGCTATAGGGTATCCTTGCATCCATACCAAGGACCGTGAGGAAACGTCGACCTTCCGGAAGCGCTGGGATTTAAAGCGTATAGCTATACGTTAACTGGCCAACGGTCGAGAAACAATGAACATTTAGAGTATTCGAGGAGAAGGAAGGTTCAGTGGCGATTTAGAGGTAAATCACGGGCGAATGGGTTAGCATTATGTGGCACCTTTTGGAGGTCCCAGATCAACGAGTTAAGCTGCGTTTACCACAATGCACTACATATATCCCGCGTGACCGGCTTCCCGAAGTTCACATACACATACTTATTTCCACTTTGACACTCCTAATGCTAACACATCAAAAAGAAGGGAGGAGATCGATGGAGCCGGGGTAGTTAGAGGCATAGGTAACGTGCCCTGTAGAGATAGAGGTTTTAATGAAGAGGGAAAGGATCCAGGATAGATATGAAAAATGCTGGACTGCGATAGGTGCGGCAAAACTCGCGCAGGCTAGGCCACTTTTGTCACCGGCCCGTTCCTATGGGAATGCCAATAAGTAACATGATCGTCATCATCTCATCGTCGTCACCTGAGATAGCGAGCGACTAGAGGAAACACTTTGTTCCATTTCGCCCTATCTCAAGAAACTACCGTCGCGTCCTTCAGACCCCGCCTTCTGTGCCTCAGCGCCAATGCGGCGTTCTACTGCTTAGTATGAGGCCACGGGTTCGATTGCCAGACGTATGCTGACCGCATTCCTATGGAGACGAAATGTAATAACCAATGTCGTGTACTATAGTTTTCAGGTGTGCAGAAAGAAGCCTCAGGTGGTTGAAATAATTACGTTAAGACGCAAGTACGGAAATTCGGATATGTTCACACTCAAATGCACGTTCAAAAACGAAAACAAATAAAAGAAGTAAAACAGGGTGGCCAAAACTCTATGCCGTGAACATTATAGGTCGCAATGTAAGCAATCCGGAAACGTTTTGAAAGTGCCCGCATTATCAGCAGACAGCAGTAAAGTAACTCACACGTTCTGTGAATATAGTTAACATTCTCCTGGAACAACACCAGACGAGCTTTCAAACGGCTTTCAAAAGGCAGCTGTGACTGAAGACACGTGCTCCACATAAAATGAAAAAAATGAAAAGTCGAATGAAAAGTGTTTTAGGTGAACGCTCCTTATTACTTATTAACGTTCCTGACACGAGTCCGCATATCACGAGTAATCGTAGCTTCAAAACGACTTCGGTGTTACCTCAAACGTTTCTCGCACACATTTAATGGGGCCATATTTAGAGGAACTTGAGATCTTTGCCGAAAATGGTATGCAACACCCATTGGCTTCTTCGCAGTGTATTCCACCCCCCCTGTCTTCCACTTGAGGACGGTAGACGTCAACGCCCTCGACACACTCTTGCGAACAGCCTACAGGCAGGTGTGCTAGGACTGCTGCCCAGAACGGCAGCATTCCGACTAAGAGCGCTTGGAGTTCACAATACTGCGCAAGAGCTTATCGTGACTCATGCTGTTGTTAATCTAAGAGAAAGACAGAACTATCCACCTCTGGACGATCGACACATCCTTCGACAACTAGGATGTTCTCCCCTATACACTTCTCAAGCCCATCTCAAGATTGCACCTCGTCTCCGCAGTCCAATGCGTATCCCACTCACTCCGAGACAGACGCACCCCACGCGCATAATGCTGGTTTGAAGACAAGCTAGGGCGCAAGCTTTAACTCGCAAATACGGAACACCCCCCAGCACTCTCTACGTGGATGCCGCAGCCGTTTCTACCCTCTCAGCCCAGGCTAAGAGCGTATAATGGATGGTGAGGGAACGGAAATTGTTGCAGCCACGGTAACGTCATAAATCCATCACGGAAGCAGGCGAGGTTTCCGTTGCACCGGCTTTAGTGGCTCGGCAGCAATGGGGACTGCGTTATCCTTTATTTTTTTTTTTTGTGGACCCCGAGCAGCATGGGGCAATTACGCCAAGGGCAAGATTTATAACAAAGGTCACTATATATATAAGCTCCATACACTACAGATATACAGAGACCCTGGCTAGGACTTACCTGGAGTCTTTACCACTTACCTACACTCATCTCCTGCAGTACTATCGCTTAAACTTGCCGTACCCTACCACCCCCACGCAAAACACTCACTCCTCGCTAAGAGGCTCTTGCCAGGCGAATACTTCAGGCTAATACTTATCCCCCTCTCAGCCTATATCAGGCATGCCATCCGACTTTATACCCTTACAGATGTCCTTGCTGTGATGAATACGCCTCCTTATACACACAGTGTGGGCATGGCACACGTATATAATGGGAGGGCCCATTCTCGACCCTACCCTTGACCAGTGGGAAGCAGCGTTGACCAGCTCAGATCCGCACGACCAGTTCCAGCATGGAGGGCGGCGGGAACAGCAGGCAGTTGCTGATCGCAGGGCTTGTGGACTAGGGAATCTACCCGCCTGCGAACGAAGCAGCTCGACCGACTTCAACGCCCGTTCTCTTTTCAATAAATGGTTGGCACTACTACTTACTACTTGGCTTCTTGGTGTCTGATATCTGTGGTCGCGCTGTGTTTAGGTAGCTTGACGAGGCAAGACACGCCTGCTATGTACCTGCGGTGATTCTGGAGCCTCGCCCGCCATCCCGTTATCTCTGTCACGCAGCGAAGCGATCCTTTACCTCCCCCCCCCCCCCTCCATGCAGCCCTCCGGCTCGGTTTCCTGAACTTGGCCGCCGGTGTAAACAGTGCGCGCGCCGTCTCTCTCCCCCCCCCCCCCCGGGGGGATCCCGAACCTCCGCGTCATGCTCGGCTCGGAGATGGCAGATATTGCTCGACATTAGTGCTGGCTTCGAAGGCTAGAGGTTGGAGTGAGAGGAAAAGAGGGAGGGCGCGTTTGTGCCCTCTCTATTCTTTCTCTGCCCCCACCCTCCCTATTTCTATGTGTACTCTCGCCCACTTCATCATCCTCTCGCCCGGCGATGACGTGGTGCACCCTAGTACACCAGCTTTGCAGCCACAGTCTCGTAGCGCGGGTTCCCTCCGTCTGGGAGGAGGCTGTGTGGCCTAAATTGGGCCCCAGGGTTTCTTCGCTCGCTACTCCTTTACCCCCGTTCTCTTCGCCTCGCGTTTCCCAAGCGCCCTTTATCGTCCGCTCCGTGCATGCCGCAGTCCCCCCTCCCCCGTCCTCCCTCGTCCTCCCTCGCCCTCTTCTTCCGTCCCGACCTTAACGCTATTTTCCGCGCGCTTTCTTTCAACCCGGCTGCGCTGCTAGCGAGCTCCGTACGCCCCCGCTGCACTGT
Organism: Dermacentor variabilis; assembly: GCF_050947875.1. Lineage (NCBI taxonomy): Eukaryota > Metazoa > Arthropoda > Arachnida > Ixodida > Ixodidae > Dermacentor > Dermacentor variabilis. The sequence continues at coordinate 88,928,423 of NC_134576.1, forward strand.
TCGAAACCCGTCAGGGTCAATTTTCCTCGAGAGTTTCCAGCCGTTTTGCCGAGACTTTTTTTTTTACGTCCCTCCAGCCTTGGTCTGTCCATCTTCCTTGGCTCATGTGTCGCGGAGTGTAGTGTGCAGTGAAACCTTCGTTTTATCGTGGAGTGGAGGAGAGGCTACTACAGGAGTGAGAGATACAGAGAGAGAGAGAGAGAGAGAGAGAGAGAGAGAGAGAGAGAGCTTGCGAAAATTGGGTTGCCGTGGCGCGGTACGCGAGTTGACGCAACCTGAGTGTTTGGGTAGCGAATTCTCCTTTATAGCGAAATAATTACCTGTCACGGAGTGCCGTGAAACCTTGGCTCATGCGAGGAGTGGTAGGGATAGGTTAATATAGGAGCGGAGATGAAAGAGAGCCGATGAAAATGGCTTTGACACTGTGTGGTACGTGAGCTGGTGTAGCAAGCGTGTGGATAACGAATTTTTCTTTGTAGCGAAATAATGCCCTATCATGGAGTGCACTGCGCAATGAAGTCTTGGTTTTAACGGAGCACGCGGATGGGTAAGTTACCAGCGGATGGAGAGGAAGAAAGAGCCGTTGAACACTGCTCTGCTACTATGTGGTACATCAGCATGCGCGGCAGATATGTCGGCAAAGCAATATTTTCTCTCTAGCGATGTAATTTTTATCTCACTTTCAATTCATTCACAATTCAATTCATTCACAAGTAAGGCGATAGAAGCGTAAAATAGTCTTTCATCTCTAAGTAGGAGCTTAGGGTAGGCGATGGAGCAATGTGTATATGGCTATTTGAAATTGGAATGAAAGGAAGTGGACACAGTTTGTGCGCCTGATGAGCATTTCCAGTGATAGCTGGATGTAGTCCGAGAAAATTGTAGATGAATGCGAATACAACCAGTCCAAGCTGGTGTACAAAGCGAAGAGTAATATCGCAGTTCAGGTGTGTTGGTGCGGTGACGCGTTTACCGTTACTAGTTTTTACAGGATCTTAGCGGGAAACTAACCAATAAGCCTCTTGTACATGACTCCGAAAGCTAGTTAATTTAGTTTATTATTTCCTTGCTTCACGCTGATATATATTAGATTAAATAGAGGAGAGAAAGAAGAGAGATGGTACGAATGCTAGCGCGAAAAGCCCCTCGTTGTCTACGCTTGGGGAGGGGTACTAGGGAGTCGACAGAAACTAAAGAATAAAGGCAGATCGATCGACCTAAATAGGAAATCTGGTGTGCTGCCGCACACTACAGGACGGGAAAGGAGGAGGTAGAAATATAAGGAGGCAGTTGTACTTTCTGTATTGTTTGTAGCTTCCGTGTCTGCAGCAGATCGAGAAAGCGAAGGACGCGCACTCTTGCGACTAGTCACGTCACCCTGCAACCACCGCTAAAGGAAGCTTGTGGAAGGAACGCGCAGTGCCCTAGTTGGCTTGGCGTGTCTTGTTGAGTGGTAGAGTGCTTTCGGCGCGTAACACAGCTAGTTGTTTAGACGACGAGCGAGATCTCGTATTGTACCTTTTCCCGCCGCGAGCATCTCAACTTGAACGTCGGCAGTTTGGAATGTGACAAGTCATTGGCATTGAGCTTCGCGAACATGAATGAAAACGGTGTCTGCACGTACACGACGCGCTTTCCTTCAGTTCGGGCTGTTCCCATGTGCGTCGCTCAAGTTAGTTCGTGAAAGGTAGCTTCTCCGCAGTAACAGGTATTGTGGGGGGAAGCCCACTTTATGCGAGTACCTTAAGTTGCCCTAGTAGGAGACGCTCGCGGAAATAAGAGCTATCGCGCCGCCAGTAGATCAATCGTCGCGCGCTGTGCCTCTCTGAAGAAAGCGGAGCAAAATTAAAAAAAAATTTTTCCGTGCGGAAGCCGAAACGTCTTTAACTGTTTTTGACACACCACTTCAATCGAAGTTCTGCTTCCCTTAGCATGATGGGCATGCACTCAGATAGGCTTTTTTCGATGGGGGCGAAATGCGAGAACACCCGTGTACTTAGATTTAGGTGCACGTTAAAGAACCCCAGGTGGTCGAAATTTCCGGAGTCCTCCACTACGACGTGCCTCATAACCAGAAAGTGGTTTTGGCACGTAAAATCCCATAATTCAATTCAATTCAGATAGGCTTACGTTGGTTTGAGAGCCGAGGGTTTCGTTCATTCTCAGCATTGGACCCTTCTGTGCGACTATGCGCGGGGGCCGCAGCTCCCAAGCGGTCTCTCTTAAGGCTAAAATGCGCGCGCACTGATGCAGTCTGTGGAGACTCCGCCGCCTCCGCCACTGGTCGCTGGTCGCCCCCGCCTCCTCGGTTTTTTTCATCCGGGCTCCTCTCCATATATCGGCGGTGGCAGTGAACTTGTGTTTAGGCTGCGGGGGTCCAGGATCGGCCCCGTGTTTGTTTCTCCAAGGCTGCGCACACGCTGTGGGCCCCGGGAGAGGACCGCTCGCCTCATCCATCGCCCGTGCGCAATGGCAAGAGAGATAGTGTTGTAGGAGAGGGTGAGGGTAGGCCTTCTATCTGCGGCTGCCGACGGCGGGGCGAACACACGCGGCGTGCTCTTCGGCTGGCGAAACAAAAGGCCGGCGCACAAGACGGAGAGGGTGTCGGTGTCGAGGGAAGAGACGCGGCATCTTGCGATGGAGGCCCCGCGTTTTCGCAGGAAAGGAGTAATGGAACTCTCCCTGGGTCCATCGATGCCGCTCGGCGGGTGGTGGAGGTTGGCGACGGTCATCGACTGGACTCGGCGCTGGCTCGCCGCGATGTCGGGGCGTTTCAGGGGTGATGTTCTCGAAAGTATTAAACGCCGCTGTACCGTGGAATCAGCCATCGATTGGTTCACGAGGCGGCTGCGACCTCTTTGGTTGGCTGAAAACGCAAACATGGCCGAGTTTGTCAGTGTCAAAAAAAAAAAAAAGGAAAAGAAAAGGTGAGCAAGCTTATATGCCCGAGAAGGAGCAAAACGGACAGGAAAAACGCATGCCCGCCTTCCATTAAGTAACATGAATATCTGCCGTCCTGCTCAACTTTCGTTTTGGCACATGGAACCACGTAATTGTAATTTTATTTAATTTTCAACTTTCATTTGTTCTAAAATACTGTAGCATGTCAGTACTCGAGTCACGTTGTCTTGCGCCTAGTGATGGGACGTCGGTGAATGTAAGGACTCGGATAGCTACTGTAGTTCTGGCCTTCCGCGCCCTGCTCAAACATCTTGTCGGAACGCGTCACAATCTTTCGGGGGAGGATACAGTTACCAAGGCGACCAGGACGGTCCTGGTTACGGCCCTGTCTGGTACTGGACTAGTCCTGGACTTCAACAGGCAGGGTGTGAAATGGTAAAGGAAAAAAATCAAAGGAAGAAATATGACGAAATCTTCCACAGATGTGCGATCTACTGGGTCGTATTTTGCTTTGGTTTGTGTGTGTTTGCTTGAGGGTGACGGACGAACAGGGATTCTCAAGTTACAGCGTTTGTCCTGTTGTAGCTTTCTTTCTTTTTTGTCCCCGTCCAAGCATTTTGTAAAGCGGAAAAATACGCGCAAGTAATCTGAATGTCAACTTGGCTCTTGAATAGGCTACCGAAACCGAACGGGAGAGTAACTTTCGAGGAGCGAGTTGGAAGAAAGAAAGAAAGAGAAACAAACAAAGAAAAAAAAAAGATACGATACCTGCCACGTGTCCCTGCGTCTTGCGCCGCTCGCAGTGCGATTGTCTCGGTTGCAGGCCTGCAATCTCTCTCCGGCCGCATCCGACACTAAAGTAACAGCGTCAAGCGGAGGAAACCCCCTTCCTACTCTTTCTTTTATACGTTTAGCGTTTAAAAAAGGAACGGGTAGTTATTGTTAATTCTCTCTCTTTCGAAACAACGGTGGCGGGACCCTGGCGCTCGGAGACGGAGGGGCCAACGTTTGTTTAGGCGGCCGCCGCAGGAGCGGCGTCCCGGTATAGACCGGCGAGGAGTGGTGCGGTGTTCCCTCCGCGCGGCTGACCCTGCCCGCGGAAAGAAGCCTCATTTGCGAAAGCTTCGAGACAACGTCTATAGCCGCTTCTGGCACGTATTATCGTTTTTTTTTTCACCTTCCGGACATGTTGTTTCGCATTGTTTCTTGCGCACTGAGCGCTTCATCTTTTTAATTATACGGATGGCACAGGAAGGGGATCGAAATTTCCAAAGAGGTTCGTTCAGTTAGTAAACATTGATCTCCACGCCGGAATTGCAAAAACAATAGAAAAAAATTACCGACGATTACGTTACTTCCTAATGCGAAATTTGAGCGCAGCAAATAAGCTGTTTCACCTTTTCGATAGATTGAGGCAAATAAATCGAGCAACACATGTATGCGCTATCACAGAATTTTTTTTTTATTTTTCACACGTATTCCTTTAACAAAGACTCCACTAACAGTTCTTGACAGTCATGAAGGAAGCTTTGTGGTCGGAGAAATAGACTGATATATGTACGACTTGGTACACCAAAGCTTGATTCTCAAAGACGAGATCTATACAAGTGCCTCGCGAGGTTGTCACAGCCGTGGGACGCGTTACGAGCGAGAGGAACGGGATGTTCTCCCGCATAAGTGTTAGGAAATTGCTGTTTGTCTTTATGTCAAGCCGCCACCGATCTGGCTCTCTGATTGCCACCGCACAGGGCGAACGGCAGCGGCAATTTCGGCTCGGGCGGTGCACATATACAGATCCGCCGCCACCGATCTGGCTCTCTGATTGCCACCGCACAGGGGTTGCATTGGAGGAGGAGCGAAGAAGGGAATTAAGTTCGAGCCGGCGCTTTGACAACCGGAGACTCGCAGGAAGAGGGGGGAGGGGGGCGGCGTGTACACCCAGCGGCAAACGATGGGGGCAGAAGCGCGCGCAGCAAGCGGACAACACGATAAAGGGAGGAGGGAAGAGATAGCAGCGACTGACTGATGCCGCTGACGCCGATAGTGAGTCAACCCCAGCTGCGGAGTTGGTTTCAGGGACAACGAATAACCGGCGCGTCGGCAACTGAAGAGCACCCTATCCGCCACACAAGAACAGGGGGGGGGGGACCCTTTCCTCCTCTTTCTGCATGGCGGCGACGGTGTTCTATGCAGTCACGTTATCTTGACTCTCTAGCGGCGTCAGCGGCATCCAGCGGTATCAGTCGGTCGCTGCTAGCGCTGGGGGGATGAAAGGGGGGCGGAGCTGGTTACGAGGCCGACGACAACGCCGACGACGACGCGAAACCCAGGAACGGACGCCAAAGAGCTGCGCTCTAAAAGAAAGAGCAGAAAGGGCAAACGAGTGGGGACCCTCGGTTCCCCTTCTCGCTTCATTGTACATACGCCTATGTTACGCCTATATTAAGCCGCAATCGTCTGACCGTTGTAGATCGGTAATCAGATAGCACGGCCGTCTATTGCTCAATGCTAGGAAATGCTATGCTATATTGAAATGGCAAGCGGCATGTCTTTGACGCCTTCGAGCGCTGATAATGGAAGGGTAATTGTAGTATATACGACTAATCGTACCAACAACCAGCCGCATCCAACAAGTTTAGAAAGCGTCAGAGCAGGCCGAGCTGGCTATGTTCCCGACCCATCATCCGACTGAGCGGATCGTTTTCTTTTCTATTTCGCTTTTCTTTATTTTGAGCACACATGTATATATAGCAACTCGGATAAAGTTAATTGGTTACTATGAAAGTCAATCGATAAATCGCCCGGCCGTAGTGGATGCATCTCACTTTCGCGTTGCGCCTTCCCGCCAGTGAAAGTATGCGCCTGCTGAGACTGGCAGTTTCAGCATATCGCAGAGTTCGATGCGGCTGTAATTTGTACGACTAGTAGTCGTAGGACGAATCGGATGTTCGTAGTCCCCCCCCCCCCTTTTTTTTTTTGCTCGATAGTTTCTTTTTGGTTGCGTTTTTTTAACGCACACTCGAGCCCACCATGGATAGCTAATATTTTACTCGGAAGGCTAAAAAGATCACTCGTTCTTTCCTAGCAGACGCTTCAAGCCTTTCTTCGCTTCTCAGGGGAACGTCCGCGCCGTCACCAACGCGTCACCAGCCGTTCTCCAATGGGGATGTCGTCTGTTCTGTCGTCTGTTCATAATGTCGTCTGTTCGAACCGAGCGTCACTCTTTGCTGGCCGCACTTGTGAAAGGGTTCTGTCTAATTCGTAGAGTTGCTTTTTTGTGCATCGTTATGCTCAATTACTTTTCTTTACGCATGCCTGTTGTTTCCTGAAGGTACCCTTTAGTCAAGAATTACGAGGGACTGTAGATAAATGTCTCAGTCACGTAACTGGTGCCTAAACCGTGGCAGCCATGACGTGTTTCCGGCTATGCGCAATCACTTTCGGCGCATGCAGCCCGCAAAAGCATGGCACCCGATACCTGTCGCTGTTATTCGTGGGCAATCTTCGCTAGGGCGTGTATTTGGGCACTGCCTATGTTTTATTCCGAGGCGCTGCACATGGCATTGAAATAATGTGAAGGTATTACGATCGTTCTTTGTGCATTTTCTACCGAGTCCTCATAGATAGACTGAAAATATGTGCATTTATTCTGCGGTGCGTACTGTCGTTTTCTCTCCCTCTCTCTCTCTTTCTTTAAGCATTGAATCACCGGCTCAAAGCGCGTGCACGAAGAAATTGGCTGCAAGCATTACAAGAAAGGGGAAAAAGGAAGAATGTCGCCGTTGCTGGCGGTGACGTCTAACACGTCTAACGTTCCGCCAAGCATGCTAGTGCTTTCAGCAGCGTTTACCGAAATGTCCGTGTTTTATTTTTTTCCCCTTATCGCTGCTGGACGGAACTCGCATGAACAAGTGCCGTGCGCAACTATGTGCACCGTAGCTTTTGTTCGGTCTCCTCTTTCTCCCCTTCTTCTTCGCCCATTTCACTCCCCTCCTCGCCCTTTTAATTTACATCCTATTCTTCAGTCACTATCCACTCCTGCGTGCACCTTTTCTCCTTTAGATAAGTCGGCGAGCGTATTTCCCCGTTCCGGTGCATACGTAGAGCCTAGGTGTTAGTGTCACGTGCCCACTCTGGAGAGAGAGAGAGATAAAAGAGTGGAGTTTTCTTTCCCAGCGGTGTGGGCTATAGCGTGGCGTCTGCTTCGCCGCGACGCTATCCAGCCCATTCCGCCAACCGTATCTGGTCTTCCGGGTTGGAAGTCTTCGTCTTCATCTGCCACTCTTCGTGTGGAGGAGCACGCCTAAAGGGTTCTCTCGTGGGGAGGGTTCTTTTGGCATCCCCGCAAGATGTGATCTTGGTCCGCCAGGGGGCGGTTACAATGTTTGCAGTATGGAGGATTGGCCGGTTGCCAAACACTTACTTTTCATCTCTGGGATTGTAATTTGTAAATGGATTGAATAATAATAATAATAATAATAATAATAATAATAATAATAATAATAATAATGAGGAGGATGATAGCGATGCTGCTGATCACGGTGAAAATAATGACTGAAGGGCGCATCACCGGCCGTGTCAGTCGAAACCTACCCGCTGCCTTCGCAGGCCAGACAGCTTCTGTGTAACGCAGTCGGATGGATTGAGCGAAGACGCGCACGTGTACGCATACTGTAACGCGCCGCCGCCGCCGCCGCTCGAGAACCAGCGCGACCGCGACAAGGCGTGCGGGCACGCGTGCTGCCGCCGGGCTGCTTTCTGGGCCCGCGCTGTTGAATGCATGAGCGTGCGTCTGCCGCGGATGCGAAGTGAACGTCGGGAGCATGTGTGTGAAGAGGCGACGACGACGCCCGGGGGAATTAATTTAAAGCGCCGTGGCCTCGCAGCGTCCTTCTCGAACGGCAGACAGACGACGACGACGCATGTGACGGCGCTGCTGCATAACACTGTAACTGTAAACTGTAAAACAGTTTGCACCCTTGAAAACCGAATGAGGGTGTAAACGTCTATAGCTCACGCCCTTGCACCCTTTATTTTTTGTGTTCGAGGGGGTGAGTAGTAGATACGTTTACACCGTCATTCACTTTTAATGGTCCCTGTGCGTCCGTATGCGCAGCGTGTTGCGTGTGGCTTGGACGCCCGGCGCTCGATTGGCGCCTCTGCGTCCCTTTGTGTCCGATTAAATGACTTGTGAGACGTGGAACAACGTCGTTATGAGAGGAAATCGGGAAAACGAGGCGTTGAGTCCTGCGTTTTTTTTTTCCTGCCGATATCGTCGTCGCGCCTTATGTGTCCTCACTCGCACCCTTTTGGAGCGTTAACCCACAAAGACAACAAAAATAAACGCATGCTGCTCCAAATTGAAGCTGTAGCTTTAATTTGCGGTGGCATTTGGCTTCGCGACTGCCGTACCGATATCTCCCGCGTCTCGTTCTTATTTTCGATTATCGTCTATATCGCTCGCGGCTTCGACGCACGTCTCACGTCCGTCCGCTCCTAAATACAGGGCGCGCCGAGGCCGCAGAATCAAGTCGCCCAGCGATTTCTCAACGCCGATTGCGGCCCATATCGTTTCCCGACGGGGGCACACACCGCGGGTCCTCGAATTGTGTTCACAAATCAGCCTCGTATCTCTCTCCTCCGGCCCACCTGGCGCGGGAGCAGAGGGCCACGTTCGAGCTCGATCACGCAGCAACGTGCTTCTCGTTCGCGATCGCAGCGCCGATGTCTCATTGGCAAGACGTCGTGTGCACGAATATGTATATATATATTAATGCACACACAACGCGAGAGATGTCCTACGGTGGTGAGAGGCTAGATTTCTAGTGTCGACGATGCGGCGGCGGTTTGCGGCGTCAAGGACGGCGGCGACAGCGTTTTTTTTCTTCGCGGCGCGTGGGAGCGTAGGAACCGTTAGAGCGCCTGCGTATATCTTTTCCTGGGGTATAGGTATATGCGCCTTGTCCCTCCCCACATGCTGTCTGTGCGGCGTCTTCGAGCTGCTTCGTAAGATGTTGAGCAACAGCCGCGCCCGACGATGGTGTTATTCGACGCGTATCAGTATCGTTGCGACAGGCCGGAAAACCGCGAACGAGCTCCCGCTCCCCCTCTCTCCTCCAGGTGTATGTAGTATACTGTGTACTGCGGATGTGCTTCGCGCTGTTCCGGGACACTGCTGCGGTAGCGCTAGTGGTAGTGATTTGGCGTCGTGAACTGGTATCGTGGCAATTCGTGCATGTACGCAGCTTGTCCTTAGCCATTGTCTGGTGACAGGCCAGACGAAACAGCGCTGCGAGGGATAGACGACGTGGGTGAAGCACACAGCAAACGCGCGGAGCTGACTTCCAACTCTTTGTTGCGCGAATGCGAACTTTTTTTTTTTTTTTTTTTTTTGAGAACGGGTCTTATTGTATTGCGCATGGCAAACGGGCGTGCGCAATCTACATACATTTTCTGTGTATCCGCCGCTGTGTGCGTGTCAGTGGCTATGACACTCTGCTGCTTAGTACGAGGTCGCGGGTTCAACTCCTAGTCGTTACGGCCGCCCTCCACTACGCGGCGTCTTTCAAAGGCCCGGTGTAGAGCTACTGTATATATGCTACCAAAGGTAGCATATACAGTAACTCTAGCCCGGTGTATTGCTTGGGGCGGGGGGGGGGGGGGTTGTTAAACACCAAGAACCAATCGGTCATTCCCAACTGCCGTGTACCATGCCACAGCGCGACCTCATCTGGGCGCGAGCTGGCGCTAACGGCGTCCCCGACGCGATACACCTATAGCACATGCGAGAGGCGTCGTGCGGTGCTATACCGGGAGTCTTGTCTCTCATTCCTTGGTTTATTACGTCGCCACTTCCCGACGGGGAGAGAGGCACGAACAATGGACGAGAGGCGCCGCCGTTCGATTCGCCTGCCAGACGCGGGGACGCCTCCGCAGCGAGCGCCTTCAGACGCGCGGATATGTGCCGTATACGCAGACCGGAGGCTTGAGCGTTCGCCAAGAATTGCTCCGGCCGCCTCGTCGTCGCGGTCGCGATCCCCGCTTGGCTCGATGCGCGAGGGCGAACTGCGAGCGACGTTAACGCGGCGCGATGCGATCGCTTAACTTCGACGCGCCGGCACCTACCTATGCAGGGTGTCCCACGTAACTATCGCCAAGCTGAAAAAGAAAAAAAAAAAAGAAAAAAAAGAAAAAAAAAAGAACTGTACATGTTACGTGGATGATAAGACTGGCTTGTTGGGATAGTTGGTGGGTGGTTATATGCTGGGAGAATGCCAGCAAACTCGAAAGAAAGGGGTAAGAATCGAGAGGCTGACATAGACAAATCGACACGAAGGTGGCTGGGCTAACAACGGAAGTTTATTCATGAAAACGACCTCCCCCAAGTCCGTATTGCCCGAGAAGCGTGTACGCGCGCCATCGGTGTTCCTAAGCAAGAAAGAGCTCGAATTTCTTGATCAATGTTGCCGTGTATAGGTAAAGTGATTACCATGTATATATGTTCTGCCTTGCGCAAATTGATGCTCGACTGGCCGCTCGGGGCACTTTGCGTGTATTCGCGGGCTTCTTTCACGCTCGCAAAAACTTTAGTACGTATCGAGCAACAGGAAGCTGTATCAGGAGGGAGTGTTTCATCTCGATGTACAATTTTCTCAACGACATTTTTCATTTAATTATAATATTTGAGAATTTTATCAATTATGACAAATTATGGAGTTAGGCGGAATGCAAAGAATACTCTGAGTATCTCCAAGCGACGGCAAACAACATTACCTTGGTTCTGTCCAGCTACGTGGCATTTGCACATTTTTAGAGTTTGGCTAAAGTTACGTAGGACACCCTGTTAATCTCCGGGAATGCGCTGCTGTAACTCGGGGACCATGGTGTTGTGTTTCGCGAGTAACGAGGTCGTCGGTTCGGTTCCCTCCATCTGCGGCCGCATTTCCACGGTGCGGGAAGGCGAGAACACCTGTTTGTTAAGCTTTGGGTGGATCCTGCAGGTAGTCGAAGCTAACCGGGGAAGCGCTCTTCTGCGGCCTCTCTCGAGGTCCCTGTTTTGCTCTTGCATTTCAGTCAATCGACCAATCAACCAATAAATCAATAAATCGCAGATGACATTGACTGTATCCCTGTCTAATTGGTAAAAAGCAAAAATAAAAAATAAAGAATAAACTTGGCGTATAGTGCCACGTCCTGTCGTATAACGCTCCCTCACCTGCTCAAGCCGTTGCTGTCCCAGTTACTAAACGTGACTATGGGATATTTGCAAATGGGGTCGGCGTGAGTGAAGGTCGTGTGCTCGCTCAGTAACGTTGCGCCGAACTTAGGTGTCCTTGCTCTCCGCTCCCAGAGCCGCGTTATAGAGAACAATTTCACTTGCAACTGCAAACGATGGCATGACGACGCCGGCACAAAGAAAGAAGCACGAGGGACGACGGTCGCAGCAAACCAGGTTTCGAGCGCTGAACTGCGCGGCCGGTGTAGACCATGCATGTGGCGCGCCCGCGTTGTACCCTATAGCTGAGTCACTCGAGGTCCTGTTCTCTCTGGAGCGCGCGCAGCTGGAGCGCACGCGGTTCGTGGAGGGGTTGCAAGGTCATGGCCATTTTGCGCTGCCCTCTGTCTCAACGGGGCCATAAGGCGCGCGCGCGCCCACACAGTCGGTCCCCATGCACACGCATTTGCGAGGCGAGCGAGCGGTAGCTTTCTTCGGAAGCTGCCGCCACCAAGGGGCAGCATGGCATTGCACCCCGTGCTTTCACTTCGTCCCAGAGGTCGCATCTCGTCGTGGCGCGCTCTTCCTCTCCGGCCCCGTGTGCCTCCCCCCCCCCCTCCCTGCCCTTCCAGGCTTCGCTCTTGCGCCCTGATCGCGTCTTCTTTCCCGACACTACGCGCGGGCCGGCGCTATGCCCCCTCCCTTCCTGCCTGATTTCGCGCACGTGTTAATGACCGAACATTAGGCTCCGGCGACACCTTGGTTCTCGACCGCTCTTCCAGTCTCTCCTCCTCCTCATCTCTCTCTCTCTCCTCTTTCATGCCGCTCGTGTCGCCATCACAGTGACTCGGGCGAGTCTTTCGGGCCTTCTCGATGACTCGTCGCTTTTTCACGTCGGCTTTCACTCGGTCCACGCCTGTGCGGACCACCGTGGCGTTCAGATCCGGTGCCGGGATGTCCGGCGGGACAAAACATGTCCAATATTGGACACTCGGTCTGCCGGAATCGTGTCTCGATTCGGGACTGCGTTTTACGCCTACGGCTGAATGTGCAAACCTGAAGAGGTATATGTTGTCACGTGGTGGTGACGTTGAAGAACACAGTAGCAATACTGTGAGAGACAAAACAAACTTTTATTGGGCGAACCTGTGCCCACAAAAGCAGGCTACACTTATAGCACAACGATAGCGGCGAACACGGTCGGCGATCGTCGAAAATCTTATCAGCAGGTCAAGCGCGTCGGCTTTTATAGATCCGTCATCGAATGTTCCAGATTAACCGCTGGGACCCGCGTGTCTTCCACAAAGTTCCGGTGAAAGACACTGAACGGAACCATCGATAACATTCCAGAAACTTCTTTTACCTGCAGGCGCGTCCTGCGCTGTTCGATAACATTTGTTAGGCGGCGAAACGTGGTCGCTAGATAAAGATAAGTGCACGTGTCATTCGCCTCAGGCGCAGTGTCCACGCCTCCTCTCACTGTTCTGCTGGTGACTGCCGTTTCGACGCTGGCAGCCTAATCGCCGTAAAGTATCTAATTCAACTGACCCTTAAATCAGCGCCTGGTTAAACAGTCCGACGCAATCACCACATCTGCAGCTCCCGCAGACGCAAGCACGCTGCAGGGTTACCTCAATTGGAATTTGCGTGTGGAACTAACTCTATGGGCGTGATAAGCCTGCCGGGGCGCAGTGTGGCCTTCGCGTAGGTGTCCATAGACCACATCGGGCGTCCGTCCGACAAGTGAATGTGTCGCGACGGTGCTGGCTTTCCTTTGCGGCGCGGCCTCTGCCGCGACCGTGGCGCTTGCGAGCAGAGGGAGGTCCTTGATCCTGACCTCTCCTGGCGGCAGCTTGGCTGCAGCCCGTGCTTTGGGGCTTTTCTGTTCTCTCTCTCTCTCCCGGCTGCCGCGCGGTACATTTGAATGAGAAGCAATTAGGCGAGTACGCGCTTGCGCGTAAAGAGGGACGACCGCCGTCATTCCTGCGTGCTGAGCGAGTCGAGCGAGAGGCGTGTCGAAAGAGGGCTCATTAGGGGAACGTCGCCCGGCTTGGCTCGGCTCTTGTCTTGTGCCGGGGCATCCCCCGGAGACGACGTGTAAGGCGAACCGCTCCTTTACCCTTCAGCCCCCCCCCCCCCCCCCCTCGTATCCAGCGCAGTGGAATTCCTTAGCAGAGGGGGCAATGGACCGATCCTCGTATGTGTGATAGAGACGTCATAGAATGGCCGCGCTACTACGCATTCTTGCAGTGAGCTTTCTTGTTTTTCTGTACTTGTCTCAGGTTCTGTGTGGCACGCCGCTGGTGCGACACGTCATCAAGCAGATGATGGGGCCGTCTCGGTACGTGGCTTTCGAAACGGCACCGGTGGGGTGGTTCCGTACGCTACTCCTTTGATCGCGCGCGCGCGCGTGGGTTGGCTCGTACCATGATTTATTTTACCACTGCTTCCTTTACCTGTCTGCCCGCTTCTAACTCCCTAACTCGTCGACTGGCTCGCTCAACGGCTTCACATAGCCATGTTACGTTCGTTCATTTATTTCTTTTGATATCCGGCCCATAGCAACGGAACGAGTCGCTCTGGATGAGCTCCTTGAAATGATCGCCCCAACTTGGAAGCCAAACTGACGCGGGAGGGAAACTCTCCAGGGTTTCGCCTTGGAAGAGGTGCCTCGCCTTCGTAGCACACGATGCAGGGAGATTAATGTTGGCGCAATGTTGGACCACGTTGGTTTTACAATGCGGCGCGTTTATACTACATACGACCTAGATGCGCGCCGGTAATGGGGCTACTTGAGACTTGTTTTGTTGCTCTCTTGAAAGCCTTCGGCTGATTGACACTCCGACAAAAGAACTATACAAGAGATTCATGTGTTACCAACTTGCGCGAGGAAGTACAAAAAAATGTAAAGCTCCGGGCAGTGGAAGAGCTACAAGGAATCCCGTCTGTGCCTTCCTTGACAGTCTGTACTACAACGGCGCGGGTCACGTGTAGGCTCTCGCCTCATCCCGGCGCCGTGCCCATCGCGGCTGTGACGCAATCCGGCGCGCTGTCCTTTGAAGGGCGCCGGCCGTGAAACTAAATTGGCCCCGGTACGCGGTAGCCGGATACGGGTTGCACTGTTGCGTGCTTCGCAGTAAATTGGGGGCGAGGAAAAGAAAAAAAAAGAAATTAAATAAAAGAATTGATAACACCGCCTCCACTGCCTGCCCTAATCTCTCGGTGAGAAACTTGCAGCGCTATAGCGGTGTCCGCCGCTGTGGCGACCTCGCTGTGTGGTCGTGCTTTTTTTTTCCTTTTGCTGTTCCTGTTGCTGTCACACTTGAGGCTTCGCGGCGGGCGTTATACGAGGCGGCTCTGCCGCCGACAGTGCAACAATGAAGCGGGTCCTCATTATCGCGTTATCGTCGCGACTTCGGGGGCAGGGCGGAGTGCGCTGCAGTGGAGAAACCGGAAGCTCGGGGGTCCGGGAGTGGGAGGGGGTGATCCGAGATAATCCTTCCGCGATAGTCCAGGCGTTCTGACGCCAGGCGCGGCGGCTTTGGCCGATGAGACGAAGCGGGACGCGATGCCTCGGTAGTGGTTCCTGACGGCAATAGTTCCCGGCAGTGGTGACCGTGACGATTTTTTTTCAATGCCTTTAGCGCCTTGCATAGTTCTTTGTTTTTTTTTTTTTGTTTTCGTGGAAGATGCCATCTCAGCGCTTGCTTCTTCATACCTTTAACTGTCTCTGTGAATCGTTTTTTGATGCGATAATGTGCTGCAGAACATACTCGCCTTCTCACTGCAGCAATTACGGACCCCTCGCGACGATGCTCTCTTGTCATTTACTATATGTCCACAGCACAGAGCCATCACCGTTGCATCTTAATGCTTCCCCATCGCGGGTGACGAAGATTGTACGAAGAGTGGTTCGGTTTCGTGTGTATTCTGTGGAACGACACTACAGCATCCAACTCCTGCGTTCTCCCACGGGCCATTTGTCTGTGGAACGACCTACCTGACGCCGTATCCTCCGAAGCTGAACGCGAGAAATTCCCAAATCTTCTAAACATGCATATTGTTCACAACTCTGCATACTTCTACGTTTCACCGGTTCGCTTATTTTAGATATTTTTCGTCTTCCCGTTGATTTTTCGAACGTTATTTGTGCGCTTTTTGGCGATGAAGCCAAGTGTCATAAAATGGTGGTCTCGTAGAATTCAGTTAGTGCTCATGGTTTTCGTAAACATCGGAAGAATTCGCACCGCAGTAATTACGCGTTGAATATCTTGTACCTTCATTCCACGGCTTTGCATGCGCTTCACTTCCCGTGGAATCTGTGGCAATAAATATGCTTGCTTCGGGAAGAAGGATCTTAATCTTAATCTTAAACACTGCGACTTATTGGCGGATTTCGAAGGTTATACAGACGCGAGAGCGCTTAAGATGAAACAGTGCCAACCTCCAACACGAGGCCATAGGCAGGAGTAGGTCATACATATTCTGTTGGGCGCTCTTATTATAATTAATTTTTTTTTTTGCGCCCCCAAGTCTTCGTTTTATCCGCTTCTATCGGCTTCCGTTCTCTCCCAGATACTCGTACTTCATATTTTGACTTCACTGCGTCGTCATTTTTGTTTCCATTTCTTTGAACGCGACATGCAGGCGCACATGTGAACACATGTGTCCGCGAGGCCGATGACCTCGAGTTTGATACGGGTGCGCGCGTTCAACGTGTCTTATCCGGAGGGCTTCCTCTTTTGTCGCGTGGGTGGGGGATGTCAGCAGTACCGGGTCGACCGCGTGATTTTCCTGCAGTGCGTCCGTCATCATCGTCCGAGAGAGACGCCAGCGCGAGAATCGCTCCGCCACCGCGTTCGTCAAAAAAAAAAAAAAGAAAAAAGCCTCGGCATAATGAGCGCGCGGTGTCCGATAAACATTGCGGGTTATACGCGTCTATCCAAAACGACGCCCCGGTTACATTGTGCAAGACCCTATCTAACGTCGAGGAGACACGGGTCAACGACCTGGCGCTACCGCGGCGCCGTGCCGGCGCCACTCGTAGTTGAAGCCTTTTATTACTTTCCGAATCTCGCGCGGTCCAAACTGTGCAGCCGGATCGTTAAAGGGAAACACAAAAGACTCGCGAGCTGCCGCTCCTGTCGGCTCGCGCACACATGGGCACGCCGCTCGGGGAGCTCAGCTGACGCCCGGGTTTGTAAACATTGGGCGCCGACCCGCGGGGGAGGGAGGCGAACCCTTTTGTGGGAAGCGGGTGGCCTGGCGCATCGACCCCGGTTTCGTCTTTTTTTTTTTTTTTTCTCTCTCCTCGGCTTCGTCGCGTGATGATTGCCATTGGAGCCTACTCGTAGCGACGTCTTCCGTCGTCACCGCCACGGCGTTACCATAACCCCCCCGTGTGAGCACGCGTATGGCGAAGGCGGTGGTGTCGATTGACTGAAGGCCGTCGTGTTTCTTACTGCGTGACAGCAGCGTTGATCTGCCGAAACTTATTTTTGCAGGCAGCTTTGAAGTAACTCTGTATACGAACGATGTCTCTGCGCCTTCGCGGTCAGCTTGTGGGGCAAGGACTTCCATGTTTGGATTCCTTCAACAGCAGGGGCGCGGTGACGAGAAGGGGAAAAAAACAAAACAATGAACATTGGCATTATTTTCAAACTAAAGTCACTTCGATGTCGTCACCCGATTGCCTTACAGGATCACCGTAAAGCGATCGCGTAACAAGATTTACTGGACCGTTAAGGGAATATAAGGTGGGGGTTCATCTTGCAGTAAGGGGGTTACTGCGCTATAAACACACGGACAACAGAAGCAGAAGTGTTTCGCGCACACAAGACGAACTTCCACCAACTAGCCCAACTTGCCGCTCTATAGCCAGGTGGGGGCAAAGTAAGCTACTAGTGTACGCACGTGCGGCTCGTATTCGCTATTCCACGTTCCGTAACACCGTTCACAACGCCACGAGACCGCGAGAAACGTTGCGCTTCGGTGCATCTCGTTAGTTATTTGGACCTACTCAGTAGGTCCAAATGTGTCTCATTGCCGCCCTGCTGTCAACGGGCATGCTGTGGACTAAACGCGTCTGTCAGCTGTGTGTCTTGCGCGTGTATGTCGCCTGGCGCAAAACAGGGGTCACTTGAGATAGGTGGCGATGAGAGAGGCCCTCGTCCTCTGCTCTCGCATCGCAATACCTGACTCGCCTATGTCCGCTCTACGCAGCTGTGGGTAGACTATCGACCACTTCCTGATGACGCTTGGAACGAATGCGAAGTATTCCTGGCTTCCAATGCACAAATTGATCGGGATGCGTCTATTGTTGGCATTACGCAAAGGTGTGCATCCTTTTGTAGCTGTGCGTCACCTACACACACACACACACGCACACACACACATCTGGAAACATCGTCGACGGCGCCAAGCGAAAGCGTGACATTGCATCCGTGGTAACTCGTTTATGCCCCCCCGTGATACGTCCGAGAAACAATACTTCGGAAGTCGGACCGTCGGTTGCGACCCGTCGGGGCCAAGGGGCGTCCGGATCGTGACTTACCCATTGTGTCGGGCACGCGCGGTGATTTCAACGCGGAAGTGATAAGAAGCGAACGAAAGGGACGATGTGGGGGGGGGGGGGGGGGAGTAGTAGTTGAAGCGAATAAAGAGATAGGCGGCCGCCGCGGATGGGAGGTTCGCTCGATCCTTTCCTTTGATTAGGGCGTATCCTCGACTCACGTCTGTACCACACCCTTTGTGTGTTTTGCACACACATACACACAGACTCTCGCGTTATCCAAGCCGGGCGCTGTAAATATGTTACACGCAACGTGGAGGCCCGTCCGATGCCGAACTCTGCTGCATGACTATTCATGGCGCGCGTGAACCCTTCGCCATGGGTGCCTCGTGTGGTGCCGTATGCAGGGGTCGCCACCTCGACACGTGACCTGTGGGGGGTTGGGGGCGCAGCCGGAGCTTTGTGGTTGAACAGTGTAGGGCCTCCTCGGTTCTCCACGAAGACGGCTGCTTCTGGCGAGACGGCCTGCATGGGGAGGTTTTCTTTATAGAAGAATAAATGCTGATGCAGCAGCGGCCATGATGGCCGCTGCTGGTTTGAAAGTTTCGCAACGGTGCCACTCCAATGCACGTTGTAACAGCGGTAATATCTGAATGCGGGTTAAGAACGGCGGCACTATAGAACTACCTGATTCCAGTAGCTTTTTGCGAAAAGTTTAAAGACGGAAAAAAAAAGGAAGTGGGACGGATGTCTTGGGCGTTGTACGATGGCGAGAGATTCGCGCTGCGTTGCGCTAAAAAAGGACGAAACAATTTCGGGAGGAAGCCTGACGTTTTTTTTCAAGTCGCTGAGCTTCATCCGCACGAAAAAAAAAAACAATAAGAGCAGCTATGAGGCCCTGACCTGGGTAATTCTATTCTACTGACACTCAATGCAACAATTAAATCTATGGGATGTGCTGTGAAATCATATATAGGCTATATATGGGGATGCTACATAACTGTAAGAAAACGGGATCCTTTCTGTTATGGAAGGCGCCTTGTACATTTGCGAATTTGAAGATAGCTGTTTTTCTCAAATCCGTCGTCCTGTTTGGGTTCAGGTGTCCTTACGTGACCCGTCCTCTACAGGCAGAACGACCCCCCCCTGTAGGGTCAGTAATCGCCGATTATGCATTTTGTAAATAAAGCAGCGTCACGGCAAGCTTCGCTTCGGAGTGCACGTGATGCGGGGAGACACGCTGCTCGAGGTGGTTTGGAATGTAGTAAAACGATGCGCTGGAAGAAAAAAGAAAAAGAAATGTGTGTAGTTGCACGCGAGAAAGCATTCCAAAGTTCCCGTGACGCTTTCGAACGGCTGCTCTAAATTGCGAAGTCTGCTCTTGACTTGAATCCCCTGGCTACACGCCACTACTGCTGTGCGCATGCGCAGCGTGCATACTTGCAGACGACGGGGTGCCGGCGAAGTAGCAGACGACACTCGTGCTCGTTCTTGGCGCGGCCTTTGGCCGCCGCCACCGCCGTTCGCCCTCACACAAAAGGGAAACGTCGGTCAAGTTTGTTGTTGCGGCGTGTGATGAATGGGATTAAAATGGCGCTCCACTTTGGTCGTGTATGACGAATGGGAAGAGAATGGCGGGTCAAGTTCGCTGTCCCCTCCACCCCTGCATGGCCGGATGACGAATGGGCTTCGGATGCCGCAGCGGCTGCCGTCTGCGTGTTACGGCTTGCGCGGCTTCGCGGATGGCAGCCACTTTGCGCCAAGTTCATCGTTTTTCTTCTGTTCATCCAGTTAATCACGTCATTTTTGTTTTCATTTTATCGAGATGCGTTTGTTTTGTTTCCGTAACGTGTGGTTTCACTTATCTGCCCAGTTTCGTTTTCTGACGAGGGAACAAGAGCCCATTTGTCTCCTGCGCCGTCTCCCGTGTCGTCTGCTGGCACACGCGTTGTCTTCTGGTCGGCGCTTGTATTTCGTCTGGTCGGCCTGCTATTCCGTAACGTGTGTATACATGTATACTTAGTTTCGTCTGCCCCTCTAATTTTCTAGCTGTGGAGTTTCGCGATGACGCTTGTTATCTCGAAGACTGCCGACAGCATTTGTATATGCATTCTGTGGTTCGATGGATACGCTCGTCTAGCGAGGTTATGAATAATGCATATGCGCTTTTTTTTAGCATACATGCTTTAGAAGATACATTAGTCTCGTCTGCATGAGCGGCTCGGACCAGACGGCGGCTACACACAGTAGCGAGAATGGAAACAGTCTGTTTCTCTGAAGGCTCATTGCGATAACTGTGCTCGACGGCCCCTCCCAAAAGCTAAACTTTCCCGCTCTAGTACTAATGCCACCATATAGTATGGCGACCTTTTTGAGCACATTGTTTGCCCATTTTGACGCGAAATACAGTGTCACAAAGAAGCGAGCAGTAATGCTACCAAGTGATAATGTTGTTTACCAGGTGGGCGAGTTTATTCCTGTGCACGAGTCGATGAGACAAGATACGGCGACCTGCGTATTATTTAGAAAATTTCGCTTACATTCGCTTTGTTCTTGCTGGAATTTTGCAGGAGCATTGCGTTTCATGGTCCGTGTCGTTGGATCAGTCCATCACTTCTACTTGCCCAGTTTGTCAAGGAAATAATGAGATTTCGCCTTACCCTTGGGCTCTATGGGGGTCCACATCGTGCCCTGAACGATTAACAGCAACGAATCTCGAAGGCCATGATTTGCCTCGCTACAGGCGCCGGCAACGACATGGGTAACGCTATAGCTGCGATGTTTCGGACATCACCCTGCGAGTGCCGAAGGCGAGTTCGCGCTCATTTCTCGACTAACCAGACCGATTAACATTGCCGAGTGTTGCATTAAGCTTTCTGCATCATAAAATGAGATCGTGTCGCGAAGCTTTCAACGAGAACAAAGTAGCGGCAAGTTCAAGGTCTTTTCTAAAAGTGTTCAAGGGAAAATCGCAAGTCACTGACTGTTTTGACCCGTGCGTGTTGCAGATACAGCATGCACACGAGGGTAACATTACGCGGCAGAAGCATAGCCAGCCAATTTTGGGCTGAGCCAGTGCGCCCTTGCGTTCGGCGCGCGATGTGTTTGCTCGGGAGGAGGCGTCGATTAAATGGAGCCGCGTGGGCACCGATGCGCGCACACAGAGCGCGGCTAATCTTTTCTTTTTCTTTTTTGACGTTCTCTGTTCGGTCTTGGGCGCGTTGGTTTGCGGGGATATACGAGAGGCCCATTATGATGAGCCTTGAGCGTCGGACAAACGAAGCCGTGCGTATGCAAGTGCGGTAACCTTGGGCGCATATGCAGCTATGGCGCGCCGCCCCCGGCCGGTGCTGTTGTGTGGCACTTCTGGAACCCGCTGTCGCGTTGTGTCCAGCATACGTAAGGCGTGCGTGGGCGAATATATCTTGCAACCCGCAGCTGGGTTGTAAGATATAGCCCGTGCTTCAATCGCAAATCACACTCGCACCTGTATACGCAGTGAACCTTAGCGCTGTGTGTTTCGGGTGGCGGGCCAGAGTCTGAAGAAGGTTGGCCCACCAGCCTAATCGTTGTAGGGTAAAGAAGGTGTTTCCACGTACGTCGTTTCTCTATTCTCGACACTATCATGCGGTTTCGCCGAGTGTGTAGCTCTCAGTTGTCGACGTTCTCGTTGCCGTTTTACTGCCGTTCGCACGCCGCTAACTGTGCCTTGACACCTAACTCGAGCGGCCGTTTCCTAAGCGTGCAGAATGGCTTCGCTTTGACTGCATAACTATCGCCACATGCATAGAGTTCAGGGTTCGAACGGGTATTGCCACGTCGAGTCGCACGGTCTATCGAATGTTGTTACGAGATACACGATTCTACAGAGACTGTGGTCGGAATTTCAAGAGGGCATATCCTCGGTTGAAGTCTCAGTTTCAGAAACTTCAACTTTCGCGCGCTTCGAATTGAAACTGTGGTCGGAAGTTCAGAAGGGCATATCCTCGGTTGAAGTTCCTGAAACTGAGACTTCAACTGAGGATATGCCCTCCTGAACTTCCGACCACAGTCTCTGTAGAATCGTGTATCTCGTGGCGCCGCTGCTTTTGCGAATCTGGTGTACGCCTTATACACAAAATTGACATTTATCCTCCAGCTGAAGTTCCTTTTCAGCAGTGCAACATGCGTGACATGTGAGCATTTCGGGAGTTTTGTGCTTTCACTGTGTCTCACGGAGTGATTTCCGTGGGGGTGGCATTTAGTTTTATTCGAGCCGGATGCAAGGAGCCGCTATATCCGCAGCCACGCCTGAGAGATGCTGCTGCGGCATTCGCTTTATGATAGCGGAGAGGCAATGGTAGCGGCATGTTCGTGTGCCTTGAGACGCGTATATAGATAGTGTCTCCTTTCCCGGAGCTTGGTTCTCTTCGTTTTTCTTTTTTATTTCGCTTGCGGATGAAATACGTAAACGCGTGTCAGCCGAGTGGTGACGGAAGCTGTCTCTTTCTGCTACTCCCCCCCCCCCCCCCCCGAACCCTGCGGCCCCTGCAACCAACGTCCCCACTCCGTCAGTGGTGTAGGCGTGACTTCTTTCCACGGCGAATTGCTCAATAAGGGCGACCGCGCGGCGGGAAACCGTCGGGGGCTCCTTGCGGCACCAGACACCCCCGTTCGCGGGGCAAGACGCTTATAGTGAAGTATACGCGACGCAGAGATATAATAACACGCTGAAACGGGCACCACCGCTACACCAGTGCGGGCGCCGAAGACGAAGACGTCTCGGATGTCGGCTCAGCCGTAGCCGCCGTAGCGGCATGCAGCCACTGTCGAAAGATTAGATGGGCGGAGCAGCGGCTGGATGTGTGTGTGTGCCACCAGCCGCGTCCCGCTCTGTAGTTCTGTGCAGCGCGCAGCCGGAGCCTCTTCTTAAGCGTGACACCCGTGGTGCGTGCGCATAGCAATGCCGGAACTGGAGTCCGGGCACTACTAGCCGGGCCGCCGAATCGTCCTTTCTTCAGACACCACTCACTGACCTATCTTCAGCCATCCGCTACGACTGACTCTAAAGGAACCGTAAGGTTGGCCGTGAGATAGCAAAGAAAACATGAACGCACGCCTTGACTGATGACCTGTATTCGGCGTGTTTGAGATCCGCCCTTCCAACCTTCCCTATACAGCTGACGCGGTGGCATAGTTGCCTTGTAGCCTATCAATCGATGGTAGAGTATCTGTCTCGTATGCAAAGTTCATTCGACCACAATCTCTTTGTTGGTAGGGCACAACACCTTGTCCATCACTTGACGGTAGAGCACCCATTCCGTACATCTCTTTGTTAGTGTGGCACAACACCTCGTCAATAACTAGACGGTAGAGCAACCTTTCCGTCTGCACAGTGCATTCTACCACAATCTATCGGATGGCATACCACTATACACTGCAAGCTTGCAGCAGCTGCCTTTCTTTGCTCACGGGCTCAACATCTATTCCGAGATGACAGCGCTTGCATTCTGTAACATTACGAGGTACCAGACACGGTTCAAGTGGTTCTATATGTGTAACGAGATTAGGAAAGGTGCGGGTCGTGCGAAAAGTCGCGCTGCTGCGTGTCTGTGCGCATATGGTGAATTCGTGCTCCGTTCTTCCACCCCCTTCGCGTAGCGACGCTATCGTCATTTATTATTGTTTCTCGTGCATACCGAGGTTTATTCTGCAACGAAAGCCAGCTCCTCAGGCAGCCAAATTCCCCCTCTGCTTGCTTCGCTCCAAAGCTTGATGTCTGCCCACCAGGGGTCACGCGTCTCAACTTTTTGCAAACTGTGTAGCGTATAGAGTTGCATACAATAGCTACTAAAGGGAACTCTGGCGCTGCGATAGTTCAGCCACCACTGGAATTAGGGGTAGTACATGAATTTCTGATCTTGCTTGGGGATTCGGGCGTTTTTGTGGCTTCGTTTATTGCGTTTTATCTAGTCCTAAATTGGCATAAATTTCGGAGCAACTTATACCTTTCTTTTAATACAAGAATTAGTAATAAGACTGCAAGCAGGCATAATCGCTGCTAATTGCAGTAGTTCCGCTTGTCCATGGGTTCGTGGCGTAGTGGTTTCAGTATCGGGCTTCTGTGCTACACACAGGTCCTGTGTTCGAATGCTGCCGTCGGAAAATTCGAATAATGTTTATTTAATCACTTACAACGCAGTACTTTCTTAAAGATGATTACCTTGCAAAGTCACGAACCCATTCAAATCCATAAGGACGAAGTTTAGGCACATCCATGTACTCCGCATCATTTCCGCCGCGCCTACTCGGACGACCCGAGCGTCCGCTTTTTACGCCTGTCATTCCCCATCCCGAGTCAACTGCCCCGCTTGCAGCTCCCGTATAGACACTGGAGCCACAGTTCCCTCTAGGAATTGTACGACACTCTGTGGTGCATAGCGGGCTTTCCTCGCTCACACTTAGGGCACATTCACACCGGCGACTTGAGGAGGTCGCGCGACCATTTGCGACTCGCGACCAAAAAGCTACCGAAGGCGACTGATGTTCACACCGGCAAGCCCGGCTGAGCGCGACCCGCAAGTCGCAATCCCGGAGATTATCGCTCTCAGCGAGAACTCTCGGAATCTACGCGGAATTTGAACGCGACGCCGGAGGAGGCCGGATGTAGACACACGAAAGATCACTTCCGGTGCGCCGCTGATTGGTTTATCAGTTTTGCGACCACGGTCGCGCGACTGAAAAATCGCGCAGAGAGCGACTGGCCCAAAATGGTCGCTTTTCAAGAAAGGCGACCGTTTGCGACCATTTGCGACTGGTCGCTTTGCGACCAACTTGGTCGCGCGACCACTGTCAGTCGCCGGTGTGAATGTGCCCTTACTCCGCCGCTGGCAAATGCTGTGCGTAAACGGCGGGGGAGCCCGACTGTACAGATAGAGACGTCGTCGTCGTCGTCGTCTGGAAGTGTTCCCATGGAGCTGCTTACAGCGCGTCGCTCGCCGAATGCGGTACTGCAGCGTTCTTCGTTCGAAGGTGGCGGAGGGGCGGTCTGCTAGGTCGCCCGAGCGTGAGATAGAGGGCGTGGCGCGACACCCCACGAGCGTCGTCGCCAATGTAGCTCTGCTCGGGACAGGGTTACATGTTACGAGATCCCGCGGGACGGGGTGGAAGTGGAGGGACGCGGCAGCGCCCGGAAGGCCTCAGTGGGAACGCGACGAGATATCTGCCGCCCTGCGTTTTTTGTTACTTCCTTTTCTTTCCCGACCTCCGGCGTGCGCAGCAAGCATGCAGTTCGCGCGGCAAGTCGAGATGCCCGGCCGGCGGAAGGCGTTTCACAAGTTCGCAGGGAAGTCGGTGATCCGTCAGTTCTCACAGTCTTCTCTGTCTCTCTCTCCGCGATCTCTCTTTTAGTAGGGTTCGAGCGCTCGGCGGGCTAGTTCGTCGAGAGCCGACGCCCCGGGGTCGCGTGATACTTCGCGGCTGAAGCGTCCGTGTCACGTCGCCGAGACGGATCTGTCAACACCTGCCGGGAGAGCTTATGAAACGAGCGACGCCCGTTATAGGTCGCTTTTCGGCAAGCATTGACGCGTCCGCTGTGCCGTACGTTTGGCGCGTATAACGTGATAGGGAAGCGAGGATCTATGTAGTGTCCCTGACGGGAGGGGTTACAGCGTTCGTGTGGATGTGCAGTTGCTGACAAGGTCACTCAGATTTCCAGTGCCGCGCGCACAGTTGAAAGTGGGCACCTACTTTGTAAACAGTTAGAGTCCTGACTATATACTACTGTAGCAACGCTTTCGTTCCTTGTGTGTCTTGTCTCCCTGCTGCTTTGTAAAGCTATATGCATTACTTTTAGTTCTTCTTTGCACTGCGATAAAAAAAAAAAGAACATAATTTCCACTACATACAGGTTTTCTCCTGCGTTGATGTAGAATCAAGTATGTCATAGCCTTAAAGCATACTTTCTTTCTTTTTTTTTTCACTTCATCTGAACCCAAGCTAATTAGCCTGTGACTGTGGCTTGAAGCAGTTTATGCGTATACTCGTACGGCGAAACGTGTCGTAAAATAATATTGTGCTCAATCAAATCGAACAAAGAATGGCACCACATCAACCGAATCCCCTTCCGGCAACTCTTTCTTTTCTTTTATTGAGTCAGCCAGTGAGTCACTGGGTCTCTTGGCAACATATACCGTACATATGCTGCCTAAAGTACTTCTAGACCGTGCCATGGCATGACTGGGGCTAACCTCTCCAATGCTCCCTAACGCTCTCTCTCTCTCTCTCTCTCTCTCTCTCTCTCTCTCTCTCTCTCTCTCTTAATGTTGTGTGTCTCTAGAGCGCGGAAGCTTTCAGGCCCTGCAAGATAGCTTCAAGCTATGCTTTTCGAGTGCGCTCGCCTCGAAGGAGGAGGGCGTGGCGGTGCGCTTGCGCGCAGAGTTCGCACCCCCGGTCCCGCGCCGGCCGGTCCTCCGCGAGCCGGGGTCAAAGACCCGCGCCGTAGTTTGGCGAGAGAGAGAGAGAGAGAGAGAGCTTAGCGCGCTGGTCTCGCCTGCCGCGTCTGCGTTGTCCTCGTCGCAGAAGAGAGAGAGAGGAGACGTCCGGAAAAGAAGAGGACGCTCTTCTTTTCGCGCGCTCGTCCGCGCACAAGTCCTCCTCCTCCGGGCTCGCATCACAAACTTCCGCACGACTTCGACGGTGGCTTCTTCTTACCCGCTCGCCGCGCTGCCGTCCCCGCTCGAAGAGGCGTATACCGCACTGTCGCGGGCTCAGGCAACAGCGATGCTGCCTTCGGCTCTCTCTGGTGGAGATATGCGGATTGTCAGTTTGCGGAAAAAAGCATGGCTCGAGATGGATGAAACAGTACGCAGTCGAAGCTGGGCTTCTTTAGCGAAGCGCTTGTGGTCTCCGAAAGCAATCGTTATACAGGTCACTTCGTTGTAAAGGTCGTGCGGCGCACAGCTTACAATAGAGTATCGGGACTGTTCCTTCATTGTACGGGTCATTTCGTTGTAGGATGATCCGATGTAAAGATGACCCGATCTCGTTGTAGACAGCGGGTGAGGCGAAGGCTGAGGGATGCTCGGTTCGATGCGCGCGCAGCGTCGACCGTCTCCTGGAGGACCGAGTGCGCCCGGATCGGAAATCTTACGCCGGCTCCTCCCTTTTCTGCGTGACGTTGGATGGTCCAACGCTTCGCTGGTGCGCCGTCCTGTCCGTGGTTCTGAAGCATTTAATCGCCACTGATCCACGGAGCAGGTCCAGGCCATCCAGGCACGCCCTCCGGGCAATATTATTTTTCCGTTCGTTTTGCAATTATGTTTTTCTCGGGTAGGCATGTACAAAAAAAGAGCATACACAGACTAGGGGCCTCGACTAAACCATGCGCCACTAGCCTGAAGTTTGCCTTATTAGGTCACTACTGATCATATTTTTGAACATTGATTTCCAATGGAACTGGAAGGCTCGAAAGACGGTGCGACAATTTCGCCGGGAGCACTGGACACGGACAGTAACATGCTGCAGCGAGCGTAATTAGCACAGCGTAAGACCTTTTTGCCATGCATCACAAAATTCAGTCACGCTAGTACATAGCGCACTCCAACTATGACATAAGCAGGTGGTGCGAGACATATACCCGGCCGATACACGCTCACACTGTGTGTGTATACATATATAATGCATATAATGCATGTATACATATATAATGCCGTCGAGATGTGTGGGCAAAGAATGAACGAACGAACGAATGAATGAACGAATGAAACGTTACATGATTATTTAATGGCTTGTTAGTTTCAGCACTGTGCAGCTGAATGTGCAGTCCTTATAACGGGCTAGCTCACAGGGCCTGTTATCGCTGGACAGTGCTTGACCATTTTTGTGAAAGGCTTTGCGCCAGATTTTCGGTCTCGTTCTGATGAGTGGGTCTTTGACTTCGCCTTGTAACAGCGAGATGGCTGCATTTGCGAATCGGGCACACCCAGAGAATACGCGCCGTAGTTTCTGGAGTTTAGCCGTTCGCACACTAGGAGCACGTAGTCCCCCGACTTTCGCCAGGTGGCGACTCT
The DNA here is from genome assembly GCF_050947875.1 of Dermacentor variabilis. Lineage (NCBI taxonomy): Eukaryota > Metazoa > Arthropoda > Arachnida > Ixodida > Ixodidae > Dermacentor > Dermacentor variabilis. The sequence continues at coordinate 88,956,099 of NC_134576.1, forward strand.
CTCTCTCTCTCTCTCTCTCTCTCTCTCTCTCTCTCTCTCTCTCTCTCGCTCTCACACACGCACGCACACACGCACGCACACGCGCACACAAGGCGATAAGCATTGCTCCCGCGAGCCGCCGAAGCTGCTTTCACGGCTATGTAGAGGTGTACCGAGGCGCAGCGCACTGCGCGGGATAAGTGTCAGTGTCGGATGAAGGAACTATTTGGAACGCAGCTCTCACCCTGCTTGTTGCGCGGCCTAACTTCGACTCTCCCTGCCAATGGGAGAGCGACCGTTCGTGTAAGCGCGTTGTTTGCGAACACCGCGCAAGCATTTGTTTCAACGCGATTCCCTCGACGTAACGAGATCAGTTTGTTTCGGTCCGCGGACGATCGTGAATACGCTTAAATGTAGCAATTCGCGCCGCGAGCAGTTATCATCCGCCACTCTTGTTTTACAACGTGACGTTTCGGAGGTACTAAAGCCGCGTCATACTCGCCTCCGGAGTGAAAATTTGCGTACCTTCCCGTCGTGCGTTTGCGTAACCATGCGTTTATCAGAGGGGCCCTGTTCAGAGGGGCAAGAAATTGCGTGGCATAGTTGTGCGCAATCGGTATTGACGTTACACTGCTTTGGAAACGGGACAAAGAGGGCAGTAGCATTAGTCTCTAGGGAACTAAGGCCTCAGTCCGGACCTCCTGGTAGGCTGATGCCTCCTGGCCCAGCGAGCAAAGAAAGCAAGCACCCGGTTGTCAGTTGCAGCCTGTTTTCCTGGACACAAAATGACAGTCGTTACACGACTTCGCACAAGGATGTCACATGAACGAGCACTTCTTGTGGCACTAGTAAAAACTTTAGCCAAGAAAGAACAACAAATTAAAAGAAAGGTGACAAGACTACTAAACAGTTGCAAAACAAGGCTATAAGTCGAAAGAAGTCCTTGCATCACGGCACCTAGACATTTCCTTTTTTTTTTTTCGTGTACTGTCACAACTGTACAAGCGAGCTTCATTTTCAAGAACAACGCATGTTAGATACAGATAGAAAGAACGCAGGTAAAACTACTAGCCCTCATAGAACTCACAATAACGCACTATATGCTGTCCACGGAGAATTGATGTCACGGTCCACGCGAAAATTGCGTCACATCTTTATCCCACGCACAGCTACGGATTGAGACCGACTCCACAGCGCGACGTACTGCAAACTCTCAGATAGCTGCGCGTAAGGCGTAAAAGCGCGAGAAAATCGGTACACCGTTTGAACTCTCCGCCAGCTCCTATGCTCCGCTGCCGCTTTCCCCGGTTCCCCCGGCCCACCGTCTCCGCTTGCACGAGCACGGCTGGAGAGAGGACAGATAAAGAACTCCGGGAAGGAAGGATGGATGGACGGATGGATGGATAGAGCGAAAGTGGAAAATAAATAGAGTGGGATATGGCGACGGCTTCGGCAGAGGCACGAAAAGGAAACGAAACAAAGAAAGAGGAGCGAATCAATTGTGATGCCTTCCCCCTAGGGCCTTGACGTGTTCGTTGTTTGGGTTCCGGAGAAATCGTTTCGCATGGCGCTTCGCTTCCGGGGTCTGAGCCCGGCGTTTTTCTTTTCTCTTTATTTTCCTCGCATTCCCATTCTGGCGTTGACCTGAACTGGCACCGAAATGATTGTAAGCGCCCGATAAGAACAACACCCGAAGCCTCCCGCCTCAAAGCCAGCTACGCGTCTTCGGAGAACCGTGTGCGGGCCAAAGCACTCTGCGCGAGCTGGTACGGCTGTGAGAGTCGGTACGGTTCTGTGTCGGAAAGGGTCTTGGGCTATACGTGTGTCTTTTTGTAGTGAGATCGTGTCTTTCACAAATAAAATCATTTAATTTAATTTTCATTTGAGTGTCATACGTAAAAGCAAGCGTCAACATCGACCTGCGACATATTCACAGTAATCTGTGGCTTCCACGCTGCAAGGCATGTCTCTAGAGCGATGCCGAGCTACTGCATGCTAACGATGGATCAATAGGGGCTCATTGTAAATATCCTGGCCCTTCTAAACAGGGTGGTGAAGCCAAGCTTCTTTTTTAGTTCTCTGCGGCGTTTATTCTCGCTATGAAATGTCTAGTGTAGAAGTATTTTATTTCCCTAAGCTGTAATGTCGTTTCTAAGCTCTATGCTCCTTGCTACCTTGACGTAATGAATCCTTCAGGTGCGTACTGCTCTTGTCTTCCGCAGATTCATTCAGCGTGTGCTCTGTTATCTTTTAAAGTCCAAGGGTCCGCGGGCAGGTGAAACAGGTGATCATTTGCCTCTGGATATGGATATAGTCCGACACATTGGCAAAGCTGCTTGCAACTTGCAAGTTTGCCGCACCCTGACCTTCCTTCGTGTACCCGTGCCTGCTCGCCGTTACCATCGCGCGAGGAAATTCGATGCGCGAGCATTACAGGCTCGGCACTGCTTGATTCCGAATATAACGGACGGGGTTTCGACACCGTCACATGAAAGAGGAATACAGTTTGAACTAAAAAAGCAAAAAAAAAAAAAAACTGGTGGCCTTCGTTTAAGCAAAGGCGGCTATTGATTGATTAATGGATTGATTGATTTCAACGTTGCCAGGCAACACTCGTGTCATGAAAGATGACGCAGCGTAGTGCACTTTTGTGCACCGGGGGTTCCCTAACGCGCAAATGCATCGCAGTGCGCCAACACTTTATTTATTGCCGCTCCCCCGCGATCGAATGCGACCACTGCGGTCAGTAATCGAACCCGGGACATCGTGCTCGTCATCGCAACATGCGCAGCCGCTCAGTCGCCGCGGTGCTTACACTGGCCTTCACGGCACGCACGGAGTGACAAGCGACGTCGTGTCATTTTTTTTCTTCTTAACTGTCAATACTGCACGAACCAAAGAAAAGAAAGGGGCGGCCTTCAGCTTACGCCGTCGTGAAAGGTCTCGCTCGCTCATAGCCGCACTCCCCGTAGTTTCTTTTCTTTTTTTTCTGCCACGTTTTACGGAAAGTCTCCATCTCGAGGCGGCAACCTTTCGTACCCATTCGCTGTGTTCCGTCGTCGCTTCTTCCTCTCTTCATTTTTGTATGCGGCGTCTGGTTCTGCAGAACCCTCTGGTCGCGGTGCCAACGACATTATTATCCTCGGCCTGCCCGTGCCAACGCTGGCGCTCGCCGATGTTGTTTGTTCGGCGATCTGTGTATACAATGGCGATTCTAATAATAGCCGGCGATTACGAAAAGTAAAGAAAAGGTCCGCGCTGATGGCCGCCGCGGTTGTGAAGAGAAGAATAGCGCGAGCCATAAGGGAAACGGGACCCAAACACATCTAGCGGCGCCCCCCCCCCCCCCCTTTGCAGTGAAAACAATTTGCAGTGGCGCGCTTGGCTCGCGACGAGCCGCTCGTTGTGTATAACGGTCGTCGTCGGAAAACGAGTCTTTTTCGCCTCTACGCGCCTTTTTTTTTCTCCGTTTATTTCGTTCTTTCGCTTGCCACGTTCTTTCTGCTGTTACTACGCGTCCAGATGCGAGGATAATAGAGGCATTTCATTTTTAGAATAGCGTTCGGGGCCTGGCGGTAAACGGGAGTGCACTCGTGTAGCGTGCAAGTTACTTGACAGGGAGCGTATACCAAAGGCGTATGCGACTTGGCGTGCGAGAAAGCCCGGACTCGTTTCGGCTCCTTCGTGCACTCCCTGGTATCGGTCCTCTATCTCTAGGGAGTGTTCCTTTGACTAAGTTCTACGCAAAGTTATGCAAAGAAAATAAAAAAAAGAAGCGGATGTGGCACCATCTGGTGCCCGGTGTTCAAACCTGTCCGAGCCAAGTCCACTTGCGCACACGTTGGGAACGAGCGCACAGACGCAAGCTGCTGTCACCTAGCATCCCTATCTCACCCCTATCTCGCAACCATGGGCGCGTATGTATGTATTTCCCCATTTGAACAACTCAAGACAGTAGTATCCAAGGCTTGATGGTCGTGACCAAAATATGTAAGAGCACTACGACAACATTCACGCGGCGCCGCACGCATGTGTGTTTGTGCGTGTGTCTATATATATATATATATATATACATATATATATATATATATATATATATATAATGACACTATCACGCGCTTCACCGCGTGCGTGTCCGGTCTCCGGTCTCGCAAATGCACGGTCGTCGCTGGTCCGTGCCTTCGGCCCCTAATCGGTCTGAGTGCTTTTTAGCCACACCGCACTTCGATGGACGCGTCGCAAACAGCGGCTTCCTTTTAACAGCGTCGCGTACACTATATAGCCACGACGGAAGCGCTGGCGTCGTCGACGCCTTCGTGCGAAAAGCCTTTTGAACTGGAGAGTGCATTTAGGCGGGCGGTGTCAATCTGTGGGACAGGTGAACGGTCTGTCGAGGACCTAAATGGGGCATGGAAGCCGGGGCGGGAAGGGGGGGGGGGGGGTCGTCGCACGTGCGCAAGCTGCCGCCAGAGACGCGTAAGATTGAGCTATAGCTATATTTAACTCAACGCGCCGTGTGTTTTCCCCGATACGTTGTGGGTCAGACGACAGCATCGCTTAACTTTGACGCTTGTCCACGCGTAGAAAATAAAACGCTGGCGCTTTGGTAACTTTGCTCTCTGTGCATTCCTCGCATCTGGTGAACACTATTCGCAACCGGACACCTAGGTCGCGGGTTCGTCTTCCAACTGCGGCAGGCAGATTCCTCCGGGCGGCGGAATGCCGAAGCACTCGTAGTCCATAGGCGTTGGTGTGGAACGTCCAACTCCATCTGATATTGATGTTATTATAATTACTCCTTAGTCTTTTACATATGAAGCCGTGTGAGCGATGGAGGCCGCTACTTATTCGACGGTGCAAAAAATTGGACGTAAAGACGGCTACAGAGGCGCTGAATGGAATGTGTGAAAACGAAAACAAACAAAACGTATTATCGAAACACCTTAACCCTATACACCAAAGACCTGTGGTTCAATACTGGGCAGATACACGCACATTCATCCCTTGTTGGAGAAAACGGAGGGCTGACTTAAAAGACATCTGCGCATGCTTATGACTACGATGGGCTTCAGCTAAATCTTTCGGGCACGCTGAATCCTTGCCTCGCGTGACTATATGTCTTTGCAAAAACCCGCCGCGCAGTCGCATGAGTGACCATGATGGCTACACAAATGAGTTAGGTCAGCGCTTGTGCGGTCTCTTCTTATTAAAAAAAATATTAAAAAACGTTAATTAATCCTGGGGTTTTACGCGCCGAAGGCCACGATCTGATTACGAGGCACGCCATAGGGGGGGGGGGGGGGGGTGACTCCGGTTTAACTCCGACCACCTGAATTTCGTTGGCGTGCAACAAATGAACGGTACACGATCGTTCTTGCATCCCCCCCCCCCGACCCCCCACCATGGGAATGCGGCCGCCGTGGTGAGGAGCGAACCCGCGACTTCGAGCGCTCCCAGCGCAACGCCATAGCCGATTCAACCTGCCACGCCGGGTCGTCTCTTCTCGACCGTGTCCATCCTTTGCGACGCTACCATGACGAGCGTAATCCAACTGCCCCCGTTCTCTCTCAAATACGGATCCCCTTGCTTGTGCGTAGCTCTGAAAGAGGGCCACGATCGCCGAGGAAAAACACACCGGCGTCGACGACCTTGTGCAAGTCCCTTCTCGTGACTTAACGCGTGACGTCTCATTTTTTGGCGCGTTTCGCAATATGCTTCTCGCTCACTACTTCTCTTTTTCTTTTTCCCTCTAGCGCTGCGCCCGTCTTTCAAGGTTCGTCAACGGGGCAGCCTTCGCAATTTGTCTTGCTCAGCTGAGCGCGCATCGATAGACGGCCCGGAATATTTTCTTTCTCCCGCATTTTTTTTTTTTTTTTGCGGCAACAAACAACAGTGTGTGGACGATGGGACGGACAGCGTCTACAGCGGGCTGAGCTATAACAAGCACGACAGGATCGCTACAAGGAGAACAGTGGCAAATAATGAGAATGCGAACAGGTCTAGACACGAACAACTCCCGGGAAAGAGACGTGTTGTGTAGTTGCAGGAAGTTCGTTAATTTTGGGATAACAAATGCGCAGGTAATTACTTCGGATTAGTAATGTAACGAAGCACGTAATGGAAGTGCTTTCCGACGCACAACGCGAAAATAATAGACGCTTTGCAAGGCGGTTCTACAAGCCGGCTACTCTGCAAAGCACAGCTCGAACCGGCACAGTGCTCGTTGAAACCGCAGCAACCTTGAGACGCTTGTACGCTTATAATGACGTGAATGACGTCGCTGCCGTAATCACTTAGGGGGATGACTACTGAGCGGCACTTCTAATTCACGACGGCGCCCGCGCGGGTTGAAAGGAAAGCTCCAGACCCACACGTTACCTTGGCCACGCGAGATCACCGAAGATTGCGCGGATCTGCACAAAATGAGTTTTGGGGTTTATGATACAGCGAGCAGATTGATTGATTGATTGATTGATTGATTGATTGATTGATTGATTGATTGATTGATTGATTGATTGCAGTCATGTGGTTTATATCACCGCGTGTCATTTGTTGGACGTGTATCGAAAATGGGTTGGAGGTAGCGGGAGATGGGGTGGTGGAGGCCATCTGGTTGAGATAAGTGAACGTACTGTACACATGGGAGATAGGCCTTATTGTGACGAAAAACGGGGGGGGGGGGGGGGAACGCGACAAATAATTAGAGGGTTTCACCCAAGACACACAGGAAGCGACGAGCCCAACTTTGGTACGGACAAGCGGAATTCGTCGCGCTGCATGGAAGACGAGAGGCACCATGACGTCGAAGAGACAACTACGAGGCCGACGACGCAAAAGCAACAAACAACGCGGCCGTTGCGGTTGGCCCCAAGGAAGGAGCGCCTGCGAGGAAACACCCGTCCGAGTGACTTCTCAATCCTTGGCGGTCGCACCAAAGCCGAAGCCCCCGAAGCCAAGAGAAGGAAAGGAAGGACGCGAACGGAGAAAGGAAAATGACCGCGTTTGGTAGCTGAGCAGTGAGAGAGAGAGGGAGAGAGAGAAGGAAAACAAAATGACGGAGCGGCGGTGATGGTGAAACGCTTATTTTTGCGAATGTTGCGCTCGACTTCTCCGCCGTCCTTCGCAATGGGCGCGTGATCGAGTTTTATGTGGAGATCGCTGGCCCGCATGTGGTTCGAGGCGCAGGGGTCGAGAGAAAGCGTGCTGACCGGAGAGATCCACGGCATTCTTATTATGCGGGCCGCCCGCCGGCCCCCCTTTGTGGCGTCGCATTTTTGCGGGTGGCACCTTGCCAAAGACGTGTGACGTATCGCGGCCATTTCGTGGACGCCCGAGTTTGCCCGGGAAATGGAGGAAGCGGATAACTCTGCAGACAGGGTGGGAGTGGACCTACATAGCATGTGGAGTCTGACTGCCGAAAACTGTTTATTTGAGTGTTCTAGCTGAACGGTTAATATCCGCTCCACTCGGACCGGCTTCACTCAAGCCTTCCACTAGCTGAACGGTTAACCAGACAACGTCACCCTGTACGTTGAACTCCCAGTCAAGAAAGAACTAACGTTTTCAAATTTTCTTGTTTCCCCCGTCTCATCATAGGTCAATGGGACACTGTACCATTGTCATTGATAAGCGGTAGAGATTTATTAGGGAGTTTTAGCGGAACGTTTACAATCCGCTCCACTAAGACTGCCTCCACTCAATCCTTCCGTTAGCTACACAGCTAACCGGACATCACTGTATATCTTTAACTGCCCGTCAAGCATGAACGAAAGTTTTCAAATTTTGTTTTTTTCCCGCTTCGCATTATAGGTCAATGGAACACTGCACCATTGTCATTGCTAAGTGATGGAGATTTGTGAGAGTTTTAGCTGAACGTTTACAATCGGCTCTACCCTGACCGGTGTATCCTAGCAGTTTGTACTTTTTCGCACAGGAAATTCCTTCACGGTACAGTGCACAATTTGTATGCTACATACTGCTGATATGCTACAGCATAAATGGAAAGAAAACATTATTGATGTCCGGAGCGACTGGCTGAACAGAAATAGCGATCAGCACGACTTCAAGCACCGCATCTTATTGAGTTATTGTCGGCGCTTCCTGTGTTTCTGTTTCTTCATGTGTGGTGTCTTTTTCATCAACGCAGTAGTCCTCTATGGTGATATCACGGACCAAGTAACCTTTCAAGATAAATTATTTTCGTTCTACATTCACGACGCTCGCGTAGGCAGCGGAAGGCATAATGCTACCTTCGCTCATCTGCTCAGCCGATGGAGCCGTTTAGAAAACTGCATCTGCAAAACTATGGTTGCTTGGAAACTTCAAATATCGAGAAATCAACAAGTGCCGCCGCAAGAAAGCCTGAAGCCGGAAACGAGAAGGCTCGACAAACCTGCGCGTACTGCCAGCACTTTCTATACTCCATCTCGTAAGTCGTTTGCAGCACTGCTGAAGGTACGAAGCGCACACAAGTAAAATCTTTCCGCAGGGGAATATAGTTCCGGGCCTGCCTGATCATTGGGTGGATTAGATGCGTGCATGCACTATCGTGTACCGCGAGTTACCGAGGCGCTGACCAGACGACGTGGCGCGGATGAGCACATCTTGAGGGAGGCGGTCGGTCTTCCTATTGGCTAAAAAGTCCTGCAGCTTCCACACTGCTACAAGCGACTTGCGAGTTGGAGTTTTTTTTTTTTCTTTTTGGCGCGTTAGTATTTGGAGTGTTCAAGTGGAATAGCGTGCAGGAAGTGTTAAAAGTTTGTCACGTGGTATATGTCATTTCACGTAACACACACACGCACACGCACACGCACACGCACACGCACACGCGCACACGCACACGCGCACACGCACACACGCGCACACACACGCGCACACACACGCGCACACACACACACACGCACACACACTAAACGACGAGCAATTTTCAGGCCTGTGCGTCAAGTGACGTAGCGTGAGCAACGTAATGACCCCCCCCATCCCTCCCTCCTCTTTTAGGAGGTGTCCAAACTACTCACTATTGTCATGGTAGCAGAACGGTCGTAGATGCAAAGGTGCATTTGGTAATTTTCTAAGAAACCACGAGTGGCACGGAACCTTTACGTAGTAAATTCGCGGCCTACTCAGAACGATGTGTTGGGCGTCGCATTCTCTCGCGTACTCGACCGGACGTACCGAAACGAGCCCCACCTCAACCCGTTCACCCGCTCGAGTCCCGGACTTGGGCAACCCTTCGGAAGACAACCCCGCTACCTCTTCCGCCGTCGGCGCGAAATCCTCGAAGCGCTGGCGCCGCTCCCTTCACTTGCATGTGTGCTTGCCACGGGGTCCCGCCAACTCTCTCTCCCCCTTGTCTCTCTGCCGTTTTACTCTCGTTTTCTCAATTTCCTTTCCGCACGAAACCGACAACGCGCAGTGGCTGGCTGTGCCTGCAGCTGTGCCGCCCTGCCCTCTCCCGTTCCCTCCCCAACTCCTCGCCCGGTCGTTCCGTCTAATTGAGTGCGCGCGCTGCCTCACCCTCCACGAAGCTGTCTGCGAGCTTGAGGACGAGGAGGAGGTAGCCTAATCTCTTGATCGCCCGCCGCTCATCGCCGTGTCGTAATCTCTCATCTCCTCCCAGGACGTCCTCCGCGCTTCCTTCCTCCTTTAGCCGAAGTAAGCGTGGAACATGGCGTGCAACGACTCGCTCTCTTACACTCGCTCTTCCCCTTTGCCAACTTTCTTCTCTCTTTCTTTCTTTTCGCGTTCACTTGTTCTTGTTTACCTCCTGGGGTTATCTAAACTAGCTATCTACTTCAGCTCGCATAACTTCGGGCGTCCGACCGAACAAAGTGTGCAGAAGAAGCAAGAACGAGATACTAGTTACAGCCCTGCGAAGTTTCCGTATCATCCCGTATACGGAAATACGGCAGTCACTTGCCGTGCACGTAGCTGCTCCTTTTTACTAGACGGAAATATTTGACCGTACATCAAGGTGCTTCTCTTCCTCCATCTCTCTCTCTCTCTCTCTCTCTCTCTCTCTCTCTCTCTCTCCCTCCATTGTTTTGTTGTGCGGGCTTTCGTACACGAATGGCCCCCATGAAAGCGGGAGATATGGCGCCATCGTCCCCTTGGCGCTGACTGCCAAGAACGGTGACCTTTCGTTCGGTTGAAAGTCGCTTACAAGGACGTTGCTTCGTTCCGGGAATGGCGGGAAGAAAATGTAAAACACAAAAAGAAGTGAAGCGATCAACAAAATGGACGCTCGGTTAAATAATGCATCAGTGGCGCGCATTTGTCGCGCAGAACGCGATGCCCATAGTATGATCGACGGTTGATGTTTATAGTAAAGTAGATGCAAAGAAAAAAAGAAATGTCGACACTGCCAGGGTCCGTATTTAGAAACGATACTTTTTTATTTTGCATTCTTTCCGATCTTCGTCAGCTGACTTATGGATGAACTCGCCGCGTTGACTCGCTGGCTACGACGTTGCGCCGCTGAGCACGAGATCTCGGCATCGATCTCTGGACGCGGTGGGCGCGTTCGGATAAGAGGCGGAGTGCACAATCGCGCTTGTAGCGTGGTTTGGATATACGTTAAAGAAAACTCTGTGTTGTTAAGAAGGAAAAATGACAACCATTCCACTCTGTGAAGATAGAATCGCAGCGAAAGCTGATGACACTGAAAGTTCTCAAACGAAAAACAGAGTGCTTTCGCTTGCATTCCACGAATGCTCGTCATTTTTTGCGTTGCGAGTCTGGCGTCGTTGCTCGTTCGGAAGTGCCCGGGCTCGCGACTGTCGTTTTCGTTCAGCATCGCGGGAACGTTCTTCGTCGGTGGTCGTTTCGCGCCGTCGTCGCTTACATTCTCGTTGCTGTTCCCGCCGGCGCTCCTCGTGCGCATGTTGTTCGTCGGGTGTACGAACTATGTGTCCGCCCCATCGATAACGGAGCTGTGTTTAGCGACGATACCTCTCCTGTGTATATATTGCGATAACCTTGACGCTACGCTATTATTCACGGCGAACGTTCTAATCAGTTCCGCATTTTGACATCCGCACCACCGCACTGCATCCGTACGTGATCACACACAAAGCAAAACAACGAAACCCATTGTATGTGGGCTTGTTAGAAACCGCTAAGTCCGTTTCTCTTGCTGGACGCCGAGAAAAACTACGTTCTTACCCTTGTGTCTGGGACCCCTTTGGGACCCACGTGTTAAGGGTAGTTCAAGAGCGTGTGGCACAGGCGTATGTGCCATTGAGCTTAGACCCTTTCTGCACTATCACCAGGATCGGCCCACATGATTTATTTCTGTTGACAGACGCCGAAAAAACTACGGAAGGTTAGTCATATACACCTTTCGCTGTAAAATCAATCCAGAGCCACCCTTAACTATTGCGTCCCTCATAGCTCACTGCGCCGTTTCGGCCAACCGGAACTGCCTATGGTTATCCTCCCTGCTTTTATATACATCATTTTCTCTCTCTTTCTCTCTCAGTGCCTCAAAGAGCGCAATTTATTTTCTGCAATGACGCCATGCCATCGCTATTACCTGTATCAACCACTGTCTGCGACGAGCGATAAAGAAATAATCGAACCAAGAGAATCCTTACAGAATAGTGCGAAGGGCCATGACGTTTCATAACCAGCCAGATTATATTTGGAGCGGTTGAGTGGGCGCAGGCCTAGGAAGTAGCGCATTAGGAGCAGTCTTCCTTCTGCAATACTTCCTAATTGTCGCCAAGATGAAGATATGCGTAACGATATTGTCAACAACAGGCGCTCTTGCTCTGCCGTCAAACGCAACCTTCGTACTTATCCATTTTCATACTGTGCGACTTGTGTGACAACTCTACACGTCAGGAGGCACTGCTACTAGTAGCTGGGTAACTATCTCCTTACCTTCCTGTCCATGCTTTGTGACTGCGTTTTTTGGCTTTGTTCAATGAACATTTCATTATCGTAACACTCCTTGTCTTCTGGCTCATGCTCTCGAAATGTGCTCTACTTTCGCGGGTAATGCACGTTTCAGCCGCCACCGTACTTGCAAACCTATCCACGATTACTTACACTGTTCCTATGGCATTCGGCGACCGCGCAGCTTCTGTGGTAACCTAGTTTTGGTTCAAAGGTCCATAGTGTTTTCTGTTTCTTGCAGCATACTGAACCACATATAACCACGTACGGAACTTGTCATTACTTCTAAAGAGGCAAGATGGCACGCACTCTCAAGAGCGGGCGTCTCATTCCTAACTCACCTCTTCGACGATGGCGATTACTTTCACTGGCGTCCATTTCAAAACATGGCGGTGGCAAATAGTCACCTAGCCTGCTTTAGCTAATGCGCTTTACATGCTTTTCAGTCTATAGCATTTTGCTTTGTCTTTCCTTGATCCTTTTCTCTCTTCATTAAACTATCTCTGTTTTGTACAGTTACGTGAGCCTGTGATTGCTCCAGTTCTTGGCTTGCGACACCTAGCGGCAATATATCAGGCGATAAAGGGTATAAGCCTACATCAATTATTGCTAGCACTCACTAGAGACTTTACTGACTCGGCGGACAACGTTTACTATCGAAGGAAAATGGACAGTATCCGTTCCCCGATATTTCGCGTCCGAATCCTACCGCCAACGCCTAAGTAGAACTCACTAATTCCAGTTTATTCCTTTGTAGTTGGGCATGTTGAACAGATTTTGAATCGTAGCCAAGTCCAGGTGTGCGGACAGAAAGGCTCACGAGCAACCGAATCTCGGACGTCGCTGCGCCTGCCTTTGGCACATAGTATACATATACGTATGTACTCGAGGAATTCCGTCAATTTTGATGTAGCGCACCAATTTGGGTACATCTGCTTCGCAGGCGGCAATCAAATTCGCGTTAACTGTTGCAACCGATACGAGCACGTGAAACAGCGTTGCATGCAGGGTTTCGCCATGGAACCTCTCGTGGGTTCTGTTGGCGTCACCGAACTACCGTGTCGCGCCCGCAGGCTTCCTATACACGACGTCTCTCGCTTATGTTTCTTTGAAATTATTGTTTTCGCCTTGCCTACGTTCAATCCTTTGATACGCATTTCCGAACCCCGTATTCTAGAACCCCCCCTCCCACTCTTGTGAGTGAATGGCAGCACCGCCCCAAGACAGAAGCGGCCACTGCTCTTCATTGACGCCCCAACGCAATTCTCGACAAGCGTGGTGTATTTTATTATCGAGAGGTGGCGCTGTGCTCACCTCGTTTGAGTGAAGGAAGAGCTTTGAGCTGAGGAAAGTTTCAGAATACGGATCTTTGTCACGGAATAAAAAAAAAAACGTTAGCGTCTGTAGAAAGAAATGCTAAACCTCCGAGCTCGTGCTGATGGCACCTTTGTTTGAAATAAAAGGTGGTTCTGGCCTTTAAAAAGTGAAGAGTTCGCAAGTTTATAAAAGCTAACGAGGGAAACATGTTGGAGGGAGTTGTTATAATAGTCAACCGCCAATTTTGTGGACCGTGAGATCGGAGAAGACTGAAATTCCGGCCAGTTTGCGACCGTAGCCAGTGAATAAATCTCGCAGCACTGTTCATTCGCATATTACTAGTACGGGCTGGTAATCCGAATAACCAAGCTGCTGGGGGTATTCAACTGCGACTGCATTCAACAGCCCTCCGTGAGCTTCTGCGTTTGTCTGTGCGTGGTTTCGAGCAAGGTGGTGACGGCGATACAGCAGAGGAAACGTCAAAAGCCGAGAGGAAGGCAGAGACTCCAGACGGAGCAAGGAGCTCCTCTTCTCAGGTCGTCATGGCTGCCGCGTGATGTTCTATTGACAGTGCTGTTAAGCATGAGCCCCGCACAGCTGCGTCTCCGATAGTCTCGGTGTTGCCTTGGGACATTAAACCCCACGAATCAATCAATCAATCAATCAGTCATGTATCTGTCTGTGAGTAGGGGACAGCATTTTCCAGAAAAAGGAATTCTGTTGTCACTACCCACCGCGCGCGATTTTGTCTTCTCGTGCATTTTTGTTTTTCCTCGTCCCGTTTTGTGTTGACTGGTGCTGCCTTTGTCAATGCCTTTATAAAGGTTACTCTATTTAGAGTGCACTACTGAGCGACCCGGGCACTACTGGGCATGTAATGAGGAGGGAAGATAACCGATGGTCAGTAAGGGTCGCGGACTGGATTCCAAGAAGGGAAGCGTAGCAGGGGGCGGCAGAAAGTTATGTGGGTGGATGAGATTAAGAAGTTTGATCGGAGTAGCTGGGGAAGTATGGGATAGGCCTTTGCCCTGCAGTGGGCGTAGACAGGTTGCTGCTGCTGCTGATGATGATGATGACTGAGCAGCCCAAGAAAGAGCATTTGATATCAAGGCCAGTTAACGATATGGCAGGGAGTTAAATGTGGCTTGGTGTTTTATACAGGCAGCGTAACAACGGCAGCCAGAATATATATATATATATATATATATATATATATATATATATATATATATATATATATATATATATATATATATATATATATATATATATATATATATATATAAGAAGGCTGATATAGCCAAAGTAGACCACCCGTGCGTGCGTCATCCCGTCTCACTCGCATCCAAGCCGGAGGCGCAACCGTGCGCATCGCCGCCTAATCGGCCGTCTCGCGCGCGTCACCCGAGATGGCGAGACGTTGATGCGAGTGGCGCACAACTTTTCGCCGAAAAATCTGGCAACCGTCTATTTTCCACCCCGCGGACTCCCTCCCCCCTAATGATAACCATCTGCGCTGTCGCGCGCATGCGTGCTCGAAAAAAACAACGAAAGGAAACAACCGCACTCGCCTCGTCTCTGTCGGGGGAAACAAAAATAAGCCGAGGTCTCGGCTCTTTGTTCCTTGCTTCTGCGGCGTCGAGATGGCAGCCACAGCCCCTACAGCTCGGCCGGGCGTGGGAATCTGCTCGTCTTATCTTAATTGCCCGGTCGAGGCTCAGATGATGCGCGCGCACTCGGCCTCGGTTCCGTATATATATCGTGCGGAGCGTTTGTCGTGGCGCTCGCATAAGCGGACTGTATGCGCCCCCTCCGCCCTCCACCGTTTGCCCGCACCGTTCTATAGCTATATACTACTGCATGCCCCGCTGTATATTCACTAAATGTGCGCACATTTCTCTTCTGTCCGTATACCAGCTGCTTTTTCTGGGTCTGTTTAGTTGTTGTTGTTGTTGTCTCTAGGCTGCTGCGTCCGTCGTCGCTCAGTTGAGTTTCCCGACTCGTTCCCGCCGAGGCTTGCAGCATGCCCGCTTCCGTTCGCGCACTCTTAAGCACTGGAGAGAGACGTTACTCGGTAGCGAGCGCGTATAATCATGATTTAGGGCGTTTAGTTGGGCGCTTAGTGCGTATAGTCCGAGGCGACCTGATCCGCCGAGCGTTGACCTGCAGCCCTGTGTGTGTGTGTGTGCGTGTGCGTGCGCAACGATAGTATAGTTAGGGTACGTACTCCAACTCTGCCGAACCGTTTACCGTGCGCGTTAGGTACACGGTAGTCCGATGCCTCGGCGGCCGTGCGCCCTTGTTCTGTTGTAAAATAGGTAGGGGGTTCGTAACCTGCTCGTGGCAGCTGCATTGTGATGGGGAACTGAATGCAGAACTCGTGTCCTCAGGCATCATATAGAGTGGTCCGTATATGAGTTTAATCCGTAGCAGTGCAGGCTGCTTATGTTAACTATATCGAGACTCAGGTCACACATGCACTTGCCACTCGTGTGCGCGCAGTCTATGGGTTATTTCATTACTTTTGACTTAGGGCATGGCCTCCGAGATCGTGAAGAGCGAGGTGCACGTGCCCGCACGTACTTCGATCTCGGAGGCTATGCTTAAGGACGTTGTTTGTTTACATCTGGCCACCGGCGATGGTTGGGTCGTCAGTTTAACTTTCTTTACATATGCATAAGGTATCCGAGCTTAGCGAGTGTGACACTGAATCGCGGCCAGCGGAAATTCCTAGTGCCGCGCAAGCGCGTTTGTGGTATCACCCCTCACCATCCCTAAAACGATTATTTTAATTATTCGATGATATTTGACATGTCGGTAACTTTCGTCGTCGGCTATTCCGCAGCATTTCAGTTTAATCAATGGACAGAAGCGACGCGAGGAAATGTGAGGGAGATAGAGAGAGAATTGCCAGAAAGGCGAAGAGTCCAGACTGAGCTATATAGCTTGCTGTGGAGAAGGACAGGAAAGACAGCAAGAGATGATGATGACGGTGATGGCGATGATGATGCGCAAGAAGGTCCATTTAGAACTACCACGTTGTCCTGCCATGTGATACCTCAGAAATTGCAGAAGCTGTACAGGTCTTCGCACTCTCAAAGCAGGCTAGCGTCATCGAAGCGCTCCCTATGGTGAGCGGGCTTTCGAACGACGCGGCCACAGCAGGCTGTACCGTGACTCGGGCTGTGCGTTTCGTTTCGAACGGCGGCTGCTTTTGCACCGCATAGAGGAGGCACAACGCGGACTGGTCACGAGTCTTAGGAACGTGCGACGCAACTGACCGACTTAGCATGACTTAACAATCCCCGCTAACATATTTGACTATTTGGGATTTCATTATTGGGAAAAATACAGAGCGCTGCAACGAGAAAGCACGGGAAGGGACCCCCTACTAGCACTCGCTCACATTCACGTGCTCGCTCGCAACTCGGAGCTGCGATTGAGCGCCTTTCTTTCTTTCTTTGTGTCGTCGCAGCGCTATATAGTTTCCCTATAGTGAATACAGTACTGTATTTCAGTCACAGCGCGTTTGCGTTGAAGCTGCGCCGTCTACCTGTTAGGACCGCTATCGTGCCAATCACGTGCCCCCACGGCGCCACCCCTTCGCCCGCGTCAGCTGTCGTCTCCGTACGGTACCGAGAACGCCATGGCGCACACAGCGTGGCATCTTCGCGTTTCGTTGACGGATTATTGTGAACGCGGTGTGGCACATTCGCACGGTACTGGGGAAAAGGGGCAACCACCAGCGGGGAATCGCGTGCTTCGTCGAGGGTGGCAGCTGCACGATGAACCGCGACGACTGTGGGAGGCAGGCAGGAAATCCGCCGCGTTCGCGAGCGTCGAGCTTGCGCCTCCTCCTCCTTCGGTGCCGGGAATTAATGGCGGGCGGTTGGGTGGGAGTCTTTAATCGGCCCACCGCTAATTAACGCGCGACGTTTCGGCGCGGTGCCGAACCAGGAAGGAAAACAACGCGCGATCGAGTCCGGGTGTGTATAGGTGCCGTACGCGCAGCGGGGCACGCTCTGTGCTGCCGAGGTTCGGACGAGGAAGGGTTTACGCGGCGCATAGCTGGGCGAGGGGGGAAGGGGTGGTGGCGCGTGCCGCTCGCGCTTGCATAAGTGCTTGCGCTGTCGACAGGTGTATGCGTGACTTGGTGCGTGCTTCCGGCTTTCGGCACTAATTCTTGCCGGGTGTAATTGTTATGCAAGCTCCGCGCGTTGTAAAATAAACACGGAGTGGAGAAAAGTCAAAACAATAATCGCCGCTTCTCTTGCAGCGGCTTAAAAGCTCATTTCTCGAGCATAAAGAGAAAAAAAGAAAGAAAGATAAGAAAAGAAGAGGCCTGGCTGCCACCGGAAGAGTTTGGCGCATATTTCCTTGTTTACTTTTCTTTTTTTTTTGCGTTTTATTCTTCTTGCTTCCCCCTTTCGCACCAGCGTCTCTCGCAGCCTAATCTCGCGTGTCAGATTAGGATGCACATCGCTCAGATCAGCTTAAGCAGGCACTTTAAGGCCACGACTGCCGGTACGGCCTAAAAGAATGCAGTCGCAGAATACAGCCTTTGGCTTTATCGTAAGGCCCCCTTAATGCTGCCTTACTCGCAAAGCCTTTTAATCGGCAAACGAGCGCTTGTGCTGGGTGGCCGCCGTTTTCGCTAACGATTTACGCTCTCCGTCGCGATTGAGTGACCGACGCCCGTTCTACACGAAACCGGTCGCGAGGGGGAGCGACGCCGGTCCCAGTGCGCCGCAACATCCCGCGCACATCGGAACACGTGTTAACGCACTCGGAGTCGCGCATGTGTTTTGCTCGTGCCAAACTCGACTCCGCGCAGCATCTCTCTCTCTCTCTCAGCTACCTATACAGGATCGCGTGTCTGCACGGCCCTCGGCATGCTTGCGTCTTCCGCATGCCTTTCAAGGCGTCGGGAAAGGGAGCCGTCCTTTAAAAAAGGACAGAAAAAAGAAAGAGAATAAAAGAGCGCGCTGCAAAAAAAAAAAAAAGTGCAAGACGACGTTCGGAGAGGTGAAATGTGGCGCCTCCCGCCAAATCACCCCTCCCCCGTCACCCTCCACCCTTCTTTCTCTGTGCACTCTGGGAGCACGCACACACCCAAAGTTAGCTCTTCATTGCCCCCTCGCTTTTTACTTCTGCAATGCTTCGCCGCTCCCCTAACGTGCAGGGCTTGGTTTCTTCGTCCGCTGATGCGAGAAGCTAAACGCTCACTCGACCGCAAACGGAACGGCGGCAGCAGCACGCGCGCAACCAATAGCGCGAGGCGTACGGGCCCGAACGTACCTAAACCAGGCTGCTGGTAGATAAGGGACAACCTGAACAACAACAACGTGGGGTCAAGGAGCGCAGCCGCTTGTTGAGAAAGGCAGAGAGAGCGAGACAGAGAGAGCGCTTACGGGCGGGTATTATTGCGTTTTATATAAACCCTTTCGGTGCCGAGCGTCTCGACTTCCGCGTGCGTCCCAGGGGCGTGCGTTGCGCGAGCGATTGTGTGCGCGCGTGCGTGCGTGTGGTTATACGCTTCCATGTGGTTACGTGCAGCGCTGCGGACGCATGGGCGTTATGCTGTATACCACGCGTTTTGCGACTCCTGATAGTTTGCGAGTTCGCTTGATGGGCGACTTGGTTAACGCGGTCTTTTAGAACGAGAGCAGCGCTGTGCCCGGTCGTCTCCCTTTCATGCGTGTGTGCCGTTAGTGTGCGATGGTTCTAAAATTATACGCGGTCTGCGGTTGGGTGCGCGCACCCGAAAGTGCAGTCGCGCTGCTTTGTCAGCTGACCGTAATATGAAGGAAGCGTTTTGCGGTCAGCGGCATCTTGTTTGCGCTCCGAAGAAAGCGTGTCAGTGCGTAATGATTTTGGCAGCGTACCGTGCATTCCCGCACTTGATGTTGTTGCTTAGGGAAAATGGGTTAAAAGGCAAACGCGGACGGGGAGTGGTTTCTCGCAAAAGCAGGTGACACGCCATCCTCTAAATTCCCCAATAAAATGCTTCGTAAGCAGTCATAGAAGGACTCACGCAAGAACGAAGGGCGCATATTATGGCACTAGAATAAACAGAAACAACGGCGGTTCTGCGCAGCATTCTGTGGCATCTTGTGGGGTTCTCCTCCCGTACTCTTGGGACAAAGGAACGACAACACAGTAGTGCAAACAATCACAAGGGCATTTATTGCACCTTTCATAGATCAATGCCTGCTAGCCGAGTTGCTATCCACAAAACATGCCGATGGGCGCGCGACAAATCTAGAAGTCCGACTTACCGCATAGCGAGCGAATGTGTTCGCCCCATGCTGGATCCCAACGCCTGGTCGTTCGCGTGTACGGTCACGCCAACGGTGGCGCATTCCAAGGCGGCCACGCGAGACGGTCTCGCAGAAGCATGGGTCGGCGCACGCGCAGCACGGCACGTCAGTCCCGCTTGCTTCCCGAACCCAAAGAGGGAGCGCCTTCCGCTCCCGCACCCAAGTAACCCCGCCGGTAGCAGCGCAACACTCGCGCCATCTCTCGCGCTGCGCTTCAAACACGTCGACCGCCGCGGGCGTCACGCAGGCCACGCGGCGAAGCGGGATTGCAGGAGATGGGGGAAAACAAGATATCTGGGGAGGCGCGTGAGTCGCCCATCCCCACAATCTGTATATGAATCTTTGATGGGCTGTTATGCACAAATGGATGCCTCTGTGTTATCGCTTGTGTGTGCGTATTACTGGCATGCGTTCATTTCGAAATCTATGTATAAGTGGAGCTTGTGTTGGGTGTTTATGCTTCTGGCCATGTATGCAATATGCGTTGACCTGTCGCTAGAACACAGGCGTCGGTGTGCTTACGGTATTAGCCTGTGGATTAATATATCTTCTAAGCATGTATAAGTCAGAGACCACCGGATATATACCGATATACCAGCTAACTTGTACCAATATAAAAAAAAATCAGAACGCCTAAGCTTAAGAACGCGATAGCATTCAAAGATCCCTGACTGCTTCTCGCGCTTCCCGGCAATTGTGGCTTATGTAACCGTAATGTTTACCGGGACACGTTGGCGGCGGGCGCTATGCACGAAAGCGAGCTTTCTGCTAGAGACGCGACCTCTTGCGCGTGGGCCGCGATGCGCGGAAGCCAGCGCCATCTGGAGATGTTGCAAGAAACGGGGTGCGCCACTCTATGACTGGTAGAAACGCTGGAAAAGAGGTTTGAGTTTTCGCGCAACAAATTTGTTTTCTCGTGTATTAAGACTACAATCCGACGCTTTCATGTCTGTCCATTGCGTGTGAGTCGTACTTTACGATTTTTCTTACGCATTTTACTTTGCGAAATTCAATTAGTTCAGAAACATCTTTGGGATACATGGAGGGCGCCTGCATTGTTGGGTATGCGTGGTTCGGAATCATTTTTCGCAAAAAGATGGTCTACGCGAGATGCGCGACGCCGGATTTTCTGCGACGCGTAGCCATTAACGCTATCGCGTTAACATCAAAAAGCTCTAGAGCAATCGTACCAACTGCATGTTAGTTGTAGTCGTGTGTACTTGCAACCAGTATTTTTTAGAGTGAAGCTCTTTGGTGCCCGTTCCTGCGCTGAGCGTCGGCGTCCCTCGCCGTAACCGAGTGAACTTGCACAGCGAAGGATGGAAGAGCGAACGAGGAGCGCAGCGGGCGATGAAAGACGGCGATGGTGAGGAGAGCGCAAGGAGGAAAGCGGAGGAGGAGGGTATGAAGAAAGAGAGAGAAGAAAAGCGTATAGTACCTCGCTATAGACGTGTTTTACGGGGACGATCGCTACGAGATGATGCCAGAGCAGCGCGCGTCGTCTGTTCACCGATGACATCATCGTTACCATACATCCGCCCACCGATACCATATATGGAAACAAAGCGCTGCATGAGCGGAGGTCTGTCTGCAGCGGCTGTTGCGGATCGCGCTCACGCGTCACCCACGCGCTGCCTCGCGATTTCCCGATTAGCAAGGCAGTCGCGCCACGCTTCACTCCGTTTGCAACGTGCCACACGAGGCAGATTGTCCGCGCCGGCCAATATATCGCGAAATGAAAACACGCATCGAGCTTCGCTCAAATTTCGCATTAGGGAGTATCGTATAATCGTCGGATATTTTTTATCTGGTCAACTTTTTAATTATTGCTTCAATCTCTGACACCTGAATTATAAAGTTGTGGAACGCCTGAAATAACCTCGGATTCAAGTATATTTCGTTTTCGTGCTAAAATTTGCGTGGTTGATTTTGCCGAGAGAGAAAAAAAATCGTCAGGCATTCGCAGTGCATACTGCACGCCGTTCGTTCAAGCTAAGCGCACGCGCTGTATAGCGTTGCGCACACGCCCGCACTCTGTGGAGATTGGTCGGTGCGGTCGTGGACGGCTATGGAGTTTGCATTTACCGACCCCCGCCGTTTCGCTCTGACCGATGTGTTTATGCAAAGCCGCCGTGTGCGCGTGCTCCGAGTCCGCGATCTTATCGTCACCTCCGGCTCGTCATTTATCCGGGGCCCCGCTATAGAGCGCGCGTATACCTGCGTACGTAACGTAAGTATGCGCCTAATCTGTCTGCGAGTTCAGCGCTCCGTCGGCGTGGCGGACAGGTGTTGCTGCTGCTGCTTATAAGGCTTTAACCAAACTCAGTTTCAACAAATCCGTGCAGTGCACCCAGAGCTATATATGCCAGCCAAACTCGCGGAAGGAGAAGTAAGGCTCGTCCATTCGCCGCCTCTAATCTCTCTTGCGCGCGGCGTACGTCGGCTGAATAGAAGGATCACGGAAGGATTAGCGGCTCGCAGTTGGCACGTTCCGATCCTTCGTCTGTGACGCTTGCGCAGTCTGTTATCGTTGCTTGTTGGCTGAAGCGCGCTTCGCATAGACGCGTTTTTTCTTCTTTCTTTTCGCCGCGATATCCGCACACGCGGACTTGGGATTTCATGTCTCACACGCGCCGATCGCGGCCCATTCGATTTCCACATTTGGTAGCACCCGATGTCAAGGCTGCGGTATTGTTGGCGTGTGTAGGTTCAGTGCAGCCCACTTCGGCAAACAGTGAAACAAGGTCGAAGCTGTTTTCGTGAAACATGTTTTCGCGTTTGAATTCGCCAAAACAACAGCAGCAGCAAGAAATCAAGCACGCCGGCTACCGTGGCGAGTCTGGCGATCCGCGTTGTCATCGGGTGTCCGCAGAGCAGTTATAGGCATTCCGAATTAAAATCGGAAAAAAAATCGCAGGTATACGTTATATATGGTTTGGCCTGCCACACCTGCGACGTCGCGCGTGCGAAATCGCAGAAGCGAAAATCGCACCCTGTGAAACGGGCTCGACCTGAGCCGTGGCTGCATGCACTGCACGAAGTTAACCGAGAAGGAGTTTATACTGGCGCCTCCGGCTGTTTGGAGGCGCTGGCCTGTTTCCCGTTGACGTGGGCCAGGGAGGGGTGGGCTAGTTTCTGTCGGCCGCGTGAGTCCACAACAAAAGCGAGGCGGACCCATTCTGCCTGCTGCGGCTGCTGCGCGGTTCGCCTGGGGTTTCCGCACCTCGTTAGGATTGATTAGCGTGATAGAGCGGCGCACCTGAGGGGAGATTGAAGAGGTGGAAGGAACGCGAGCGGTTATCGCCGTACATCTCGAAGCGGCGGTGTTTGTAGAATACTGTGCGCAAAGCTGGTTGCGCCTGGCTTTTTGCTTGATTGGCTATATAGGCTTGAGCGGCGCTGTCGGCTTCTCCCGTTGGTCTCGGTGCGGCATCGGCCGATTGCAAATGGGTATACCGCGATTTTCGGCGGCCTTTCGACGCAGGCGCGGCTCGCGCGCGATCACTCACGTTGCTGTCGTTTCTGGAATACGTATACCCTTTTTGTATTTGATTGCCTTTAAGAGCTGCCGTACCTTTGGTCATGGGGGTTCCTGGAATCCGTATACTCTTTTCTATAATTGATTGACTTTAAGAGCCGCCGTACCTTTGGTCATTGGGCTTTCTTTACATTCATTTGAATTTATTTTTACGACCAGCCGAGAGATAAAGAAAGGACGTCGTCTCTGGAACTGTTGAAGTTGACAGTATATGGCTAGTCACTATCGTTACTGTCGGTCTGGTTCTTGCCTCTGTGAGTTGTGCTTGCCTATGGAGTTCTCGTTGCAAAAGTAGCTGAGTTTACTGACCCTTTCCCCGGCGACCCCATAGGCGGTGCCATGCTTGGTCACGTGTTGACGCGTCCATTGCTTGCCTAAGCTGCCTCCGTTGGCTTTGTTTATAATGGATGTATGCGGTGCGGTTCTTCAACCCTCTTTTTCGGATGATTTCGTAGACGGTGATTAAGGTGGACGACACGCGAAGCTTTGGCTACAGCTTTAAAGGACATGTAAGCGCTTGAGGCGCTCATCTCGCTTTGTCCAAACGGCGCGAGCAACGTATAGGATGCTTGTTATAAAAGCGGGGCTAAAAGGGTATTCCAAGCTATCCTTACCTTCCGCTTACGAATTAAATCAGTATTAGCGTTTAGCTCTTCGTTCTTTAGGCATAGAAAATACTTTTAAGCGGCGGCTTGTAATGTTTCTGACTCAGTTAAGCTGCCCGGGCGGTCACTATCTGATATACTGCCTGATCGCTCCCGGGTGTGCTCATATGCGATAGATTTGTTCTTGCTGGGCATAATGCTTGTAACGTAGATGTTCTGTACGTTGTAATAGCTTGTATCAAATACGCATTATCGCTAGTCACTCGCTTATACGGTGTGGGCCGTTAGAAAACGTTCAGCTTCAAACATTATTGTGCTGCCGGTGTAGTCGCCATCAGCCATGCTCCGGCACAATGATTCAAGTGCGCGCACGTTCACTTATTCTTGACACGTTTGCGATAGAGTGGGCGTAAGTTTGCGTGTGGGTTGGAGTGGATGTGTTTGGATAACGTGCGAGAAACTTGGTCGCGCTTAATCCCTTCGGAAAAGAGGCTGGGTTAAACGACCAAGCCGCGAAAGCGTCGTCGCACCTCCTGGAGCGGCCTCTGCGCAGCGCCAACCACATAAAACTTGCCTCCGGCGTCACGTCGGCGCGAGCGTTGGCGCGTTCGTTCCTCTACGTAACCCGCTCTATGACCTATCTACCATCGTAGTCGAAATACCAGCCGTGGCGAATCCGTTTGATAGAAGCTTTTAGAGCACAAGTCGAGATACGGAAGTGTGCATGAAACACACGAGCACTGTTTTACTTACAACCGTTTATTTTGAAGCACGGCACCATGCATATCGGCAGAACTCTGTTCCACATCAGCTTTGCACAGCCTGCATAAATGTTATTGCGACACTCCAGGCCAATTTCCGCCGTCGGCATCGCCGTGATGTTCCGTATAAAGTCCAAGGCAGATGTGTGAGTGAAAGCGTGCGACGGTAAGACGACGATGGCGGTTCAATCTCGGTAGCGCAAGGGGAGAAAGTGGGGAGGAAGAGCGCAGTCTTCCGTCACGCGCAAGGCACAGGGAGAGGGGAGGGAGAGCAGGGGCGTTCTACTCCGACGGCGGCCGCGTATGGCGCGTCCGCGCCAGCCCTATCTTGAAAGCGATCTGGGATGCGGAGAGGACTGATAGCTTCGTGTGCGCTGTGTTTTCGCCGCTTAGTTTGCGTTGAAGCGAGAGGCAGCACGAAGATAATTCGCGCGCTGCTGCTGCCGCGCCTCCACACTGCAGCGTTTTGAATAAATACCGGGGTTTTTTGTGCCAAAACCACGACTTGATTGTGAGGCATGCCGTAGTTGGGGACTCCGGATTAATTTCGACCACCAGAGGATCTTTAACGTGCCCCCAATGTACACGACACGGACGTTTTTGCACTTCGCCCCCATCGAAATGCGGCCGCCGCGGCCACGGGATTTCATCGCGCGCCCTCGTGCTTAGCAGCTCACCACCATAGCCACTCCAGCGTGTTGACAGGGAGTTTCTGCGGTCATCGAGTTTGAAGTGTTCATGTTTGCTTGTGAGCGCGCGACGCCATGGTTGTCAATTTACTTAGTAAGCGGAAGTTTACAAGTTCGTACGGCCGATATAGCTACTATTCTTACTTTGTATAGCTGTCTACTAATTAGCGATCCCCATCGATGCTTTTACTTTCGGGCGAAACTTCAATTTTTTGTTTTGTGATCACGCAAGTACGATAGCTGCTTGCGATATAGAGCGATATATGCCTTTGCCATACAGGTAACACCTAATTGATCTATCGTTTCTGCCTCGCTAATTTCGCGGGTCACTCGACTGCTACTTCTACTGACAATTCTGCAGGCGCGATAAACTGGGACGCACGTGGGATCCTCGTCTTGCTCAGCGCTAAAAGCTTCAATCGTGTCATGCCAGCATGCCAAAGCAGTCACGTTAGTATCCGTTTGAAGTCGACGATCACCAGAGGGCCATTTTCGGGTTGGATATGAAGTGGTTACTTGAGCAGGATGTCTCGCTGCGCGTGTTCGTGGCCGCACGAATCTGAACCCTTTCACCGTACTCTACTCCGCTTTCCTCCTCGTGATTCCGCTGCGCCCTCCTCCTCCGTTTCCTCCTCGCGCTTTCTTCGCTCGTGTCGTCTTTCATCCCTCGCTGCGCTCCGCGGTCGCTCTTTCATACTTCGCTGGGCTCGCTCGCTCGGTTACGCCGACGCTCAACGTAGGAACGGGCACCTAAGAGCTGCGCTCTAAAGGAAAATTAAGGTGCTCGTAATTCAGACGCAGATATTCATATTGAAGGGTTCACTGGAAAATTCACAATGCCAACTTTGAACTGCAGTCCTCGGTTTCAAGTTATACATTCATAGGTGGACAAGAAAATCAACTTTATCGCGTAATGCCTGGTCCGTGAACTTTTCTTCGAAGACGTTCACCTCTTGTCCTTAGCGCTGTTAACATAACGTTCACGGTTAAAAAACAATTATGCCATCTATCGTATACGGTTGATACGTCTTTAGCTTGGGAGTAGGAAGATGTGCTGCGCAAGGAACATAGATTAACATATTCGGGTCGTTAGCACGTTATCGGCTCTATCGCGAATCGTACCGGCAAAGGTATCGTCTTTCGACTGGGTATATATCCAACCGGAACCCCTCCGGGAGCATCGAGGAGGCGGCCAGCTGATCTCACGCAACGTTTACGCTCGTTTATGCTCGGCTAGAATTGATGGCGACGCTAAGATCATTAGTTACGGGCGAAGCGCCATCACTGTGGTCGCGTTTTCCCGCGAACATCTCCCCCCTCCCCCCGCGCAACATGGTTTACGCAACGGGGTCACGCTTCGTGCACCCGCGGCTTCCCGACAGAGCCGTTGAAACAGAACCATCGTCGGTAGTGGTAGCCTGTAGCCGTGCTGGTGATACGCGTCCACAACGAAGCTGAACAACGGAGGGCAACACGGCGTTGATGACGAGCTTCCATTAGTTTCTGATCTCCTGTACAGTTACGGGTCTCCGTTTTACCCGTTAGCGGGGGAGAGACAGAGAAAACGTTTTATCATATCTGGAGAGGTTAGCTTACCGATGTACCTGGCTTCCCATTCCAGGTCAGATGGTGAACGGTGAAATAATTGGAGTGAGATGAAGTCAATAAAACAAATTACGGAAGAACTCACCGCACGATGACTGCCGACGGTAACGCGATTAGCATTCGAGCGATGCAGCGACGCACTGAATTCCTGAAGTCTCGTTTATTTAACATCTGTAGTTGTCATTCTGAGATTTCCGCTGCTTCCGCTATATACGACATACTCCTTTATCGTCCCACTTTTCGATGGCACTCACTTACCGAGGTCGCCCATGAGCATGACGACGACGTGGAATGACGCCGATGGGACAACAAAGGCTGTGTAACGAGGTCGGCATGACGACAATGAGTGGTCAGTTGTTAAATGATCATGATGGTGACACGTGACGACGACATCAGGAGAATGGGATGATGATGATGGTGACGACAGTGATGTGAAGACGACGGTGTGACGAAGCTGGAATAACTACGATGGCACGACCACGATAGCACGACGACCTGACGGTATGAGAACATATGCATAATAGCAACTCTCTCACCATGGTGGCATGACAACGGCGACATTGCCACGTTTGAATGACGATAGCACGATTACGATAGAATGACGGATGGTGAATTGCGTCGTCGGATCCACGAATTATAAGGCGGTATAACGACGAGGCATGAGCACAACGGGATGATGTTGTTACTTGAGCCATGACGATTGTAAAGCGACAGCGTGACGACGAAATGGCAATTGTCTGATAACGAACTTAAAATGACAATGGAACGACCGCAACGGCATCACGACAATGGTATGGCAACATATGATATGCACGATGAAGACACAATGACGACTATGGCATGGCAGAATTAAGGATAACGACGAGCGTTTGGCTACAATTGCGTGAAAAGGACTGTATCACGAAGCGGCACGTTAGGGGGGTAGGTAGCTAAAGTAAGGCTACGAACGGCTTAATAGGCAAAGAATGGCAATCGTATTCCAACAAAGCTTACACAAACACTAATACATATAACTCAACGCGCTAATGCGGGGACGGCCTTCTTCTTCTGCTTCTTCTTCTTCTTCTCCTTTTTTTTTTTTGCTGTGTACGCACATTAGTTAGCTGTTCACAGTGCCTCTAATGGCTGTGTGGTATTCGTATTTGTAGATTGACACCTCAGTTCCGACGTATAAGCTCTTCCGTATAATGTACACGGACCTTCTTGTATTCTGCCCCCATCGAAATGCGATTGCCGGACCTGGGAATCGAAACCGCAACCTCGTGTTCGGCAGCGCAACGCCTTAGCCACTGAGGCACTCGAAATCGCCCTTTGTGTTTCAAGCCGATGTCTATTGTATATAGTGGTCGATTAAGGCGGTTATTGGCTAAGCATTGGGTGCTGACGAATGGATGCGCCCACGCCCATACGCCGAAGAAGCGCCTGAAGTGCGTTTCGTGTGGTTTATTTGGATCCGACTGCTGGTACGATCTGTTGGGAACTCGGCGCTGACGCCCGTGGTTGTACCTGGGTCGCAAGCCCCAAGGGTAGCGTTGGCCTGGCGGCCTGGGGTACAACTGCAAGCATCCGAAGGTCCCGGCAAAGCATGAGTCGACAGGTAACAACGAAACAACTTGTTTATTTTAACATCGCAAAGAGTTGGCGGTCAGGTTTGACCGAAGTAGAGAGACGGGAGAGCACTTCACTCAACGGAAGAAATCGGAGCCCTCCTCTGGCGTCCGGGGGCAGCTGTTTTTATACTCTCGCAGTTGAGGGCAAGAAGGAACCCCTCAAAAGACGAGCACGTGAATGTACAATGGGCTAATGGTGACGCACACTGTCGTAGCGATGCCGTAGCACCATGTCGTGGCGCTGCGCACGATCTCGTAGCACCTGGTCGTGGCGCTGCGCAGCACACTGTCGTGGCGCTGCGCAGCACACTGTCGTGGCGCTGCCGGTCGGACACAATGACTGTAACGAGAAGATGGTCCCTGCTTTGGCATCGCCTGTTTCGGGCACAATGACTGGAACGAGATCCCTGCTTTGGCATCGCCTGTTTCGGGCCCAATAACTGGAATGAGATCCCTGCTTTGGCATCGCCTGTTTCGGGCACAATGACTGGAACGAAATCCCTAGGCGGTCGCATCGCCGCAGACGCGCCTGGAAACACCTGGCGATGAGTGTTGCGGTGACGACGATCGGGCCAAAATGTCCGCCGCCCCGCCGCCGTCGCGCCGGCAAAACCACGTGTCGCAGGCGAAACGCAACAGACCGCCCCGCCGGGGAAAGGAGATCCCGATGGACAGGGGACTGCATCCGCTGTCCGGAGGGATGTCGCTCGATGATGCTCATAACCGAAGTCGGGCGTCCCTTGACGTTTCTTGAGCGCAGCGCACAGAGAAGGCCTCGTTCTCTCGTTCAGGTTCGCACGGGACACTGCAAAGTGACTTCGGGAGAGTTCACATTTTTGTTCTCGTTCCCGGCAAGCGTTAGAACTACGCTGAAAACTCAACCGCTCAGTCAGCAAGCACGGCACAACCCTCACTAAGCCCTGCCAGGCTCTTTCCCCTTTTTATACCACTGCCTAGTTCCTTACAGTAGTCTAGCATCACTCAGAACGCGTCCACAAATTGAAAAATTGCACTAGAAAGCATATCATCACTTTGAAACACTAAACAAAAGCAATATGTTAAAAAAAAATCCTGCCTCAGGAAGAAAAACATCAGTAACAAACAATTTTGAGGCTGATTCCTACGTTAGGGGCTTCGACTTAAGCCATCGGCGTTACCGTTGAGACTCCCCTTTTTGTAACGCACCTCAAAGGAATATTGTTGTAAAGCGAGGCTCCAGCGCAGGAGGCGGCCATTTTTGGGAGAGATGGTCTGCAGCCATTGGAGAGGGCAGTGATCTGTCTCAATGATAAACCTCGAGCCGGCTAGATAGCATGACAATTTCTGAACGGCCCACACGAGACATGCACACTCTTTCTCGGTGGCGCTATACGCCTGCTCACGACTGGTCAGCTTACGACTAGCATACAGGACGGGGTGTTCTACTTCTCCATTTTCCCGTTGGCACAGTACAACGCCCATGCCTCGCTCACTAGCATCGCACTGAACAATGAACCCTTTTGTATAGTCTGGCGATCGTAGCACAGGCTGGCTTGTTAGGGCACTCTTTAGGGCGCTAAAAGCTCTTTCCTTTGTCTCGTCCCAGACGACTGTTTGAGGCTCTGTCTTTCTTAGAGCATCCGTCAGGGGAGCCGCGATATCAGAGTACCTAGGGATGTACCTCTGATAGTAGCCGGCGACACCTAAGAACGACCGAATATCGGTCTTTGTGCGCGGTTGCGGAAAGTCTCGCACAGCGGCCACTTTTATTTCAGAGGGGCGGCGACGACCCTGACCAATCACGTGACCGAGGTAGACAACCTCGGCCTGTGCTAACTGGCACTTAGGAGCCTTTACTGTCAAGCCTGCTTCGCGCAGGCGGGTTAGCACTGCCCGCAAGTGTGTCATATGCTCAGACCAGGATGCGGAGAATATCGCTACGTCGTCTAGATACGGTAAAGCGAATTCTTGCTGTCCCCGCAACACTTTATCCATGAGACTTGAAAAACAGTATGGCGCGTTCTTCAAACCAAAACTCAACACTTTAGGACGGAATGTTCCCATTGGTGAAATGAACGCCGCATACCTACTAGCCTCTTCTGTAAGTGGAACCTGCCAATAACCCCTGACAAGATCTAGGGTGGAAATAAACTGAGCGCTACTAACTTTCTCAAGGCGCTCCTCGATGTTAGGGATCGGATAAATTTGATCCTTAGTGATGGAATTAAGCCTGCGGTAGTCGACGCAAGGACGAGGTTCCTTGCCCGGTACCTCAACTAAAATCAAAGGGGAGGTATAATCACTCTCACCTGCCTCAATAACACCGAGCTGTAGCATTTTCTTTACCTCAGCCTCCATAATATCGCTCTGGCGGGGTGACACCCGATACGCCTTGGATCGTACTGGCTCTGTGGAGGTAAGTTCTATATCATGAGTAAGTACAGAAGTCCTACCAGGCCTCTCAGAGAACAGACCTTGAAACTCTTGTAATAGCTGGTGTAGTTCGGTTTTCTGCTCAGGCGACAGCGGTGCTTTACTGATAAGGTCACTAATGACTTGACCGGTGTCTTCCCTGTTCGTCACTGAGCCTAGTCCCGGAAGCTCGACCGGAAGCTCTTCAGGAACGTTTACCATCATGCACACCACTGCTTCCCTTTGTCTATAAGGTTTGAGCAGATTACAGTGGTAAACTTGCTGTGCTTTCCGCTTTCCTGGCAGACTTACCACGTAGTTAACGTCCGACAGTTTCTGAACAATTCGCGCTGGGCCCTCCCACTGCACGTCTAGTTTGTTGTTTAGCGATGTGCGCAATATCATGACCTCATCGCCAACCTCAAAACGACGGGCCCTGGCTGTCCGATCATAATAAACCTTGGCCCTCTGCTGGGCCTTTGTCATTGCTTCACCTGACAACTCCTGTGCCCTTCTTAAGCGTTCGAGGAGCTTAAGCACGTACTCCACCACGACTGGGTCGTCGCCCCTACCTTCCCATGATTCTCGAAGCATGCGAAGCGGAGATCGAAGCGAGCGACCGTACACCAGTTCAGCTGGCGAAAACCCCGTAGCCGCATGCGGCGCGGTCCTTAAAGCAAACATCACCCCAGGCAGACACAGCTCCCAGTCAGTTCGATGTTCAAAACACAACGCTTTCAACACGCGCTTCATGACGGAGTGGAACTTCTCAACGGAATTCGACTGTGGGTGGTACACTGAGCTGTGTAGCAGCTTTACCCCACACCTTTCGAGAAAAGTTGTCGTCAAAGCGCTAGTAAACACTGTGCCCTGATCTGATTGAATTTCTGCAGGAAAACCAACTCGCGCAAATATGGACAGTAGTGCATTAACTATCTCAACTGAGCTGAGTTCTTTAAGCGGCACTGCTTCAGGGAACTTTGTCGCTGGGCAGATCACAGTCAAAATGTGTCTGTACCCCGTGGCTGTTACCGGCAGAGGTCCCACTGTATCAATAACGAGCCGTCTAAAAGGCTCCGTAATGATAGGTACCAATTTCAACGGCGCCCTCGATTTGTCCCCTGGTTTGCCCACCCGCTGACAAGTGTCACATGTCCTCACGAAATGGTCTGCGTCCCGAAAACACCCTGGCCAATAGTACTCTTGCAAGAGACGGTCCTTAGTTTTCTTAACTCCTAGGTGTCCGGACCACGAACCCCCATGTGACAAGCGCAACAGATCCTGACGATAGCATTGAGGCACGACCAGCTGATCGAACTCCACTCCTCTTCGGTCTAGATACTTCCGGTACAGGACTCCACCTCTTTCCACAAAACGCGCAGTTTTCCTGGCGATACCTTCTTTGACATTGCAGCGCACGTTTTCCAGGCTGCCATCCTTTTTTTGCTCGGCTATCAAAGCCGTCCGGCTGACTTTTAGCAACCTATCAAGTCCGTCTGACGTAGGCGCGATGAGCAAATCAGTAGATAGCTCTTCTAACTTTCCCGCGTCGGGATTTTCCTCTCCAGTATCTGGCGCCTTCAACGCTACAGACTCAATTTTATTCTGTTCGGGCGTGCTCTGAATATCAGCTTGCTGCGCTTCTGACCCTTTTTCGTTGTTTGATAACGTCGGCCCCGCAACTACCGCCTTTGCAGCGAGCTCCCGAACCTTCGATCTGGTTAAGGCCTGAACACTAGCTTCACCAAACAAAAGCCCCTTCTCGCGCAGGAGGTGATCGGACCTGTTTGAAAATAGGTACGGGTACTGGGGTGGCAGCATAGATGACACTGCCGCCTCCGTCTCAAGCGCTCCGAAAGGTCCTTCAATAAGCACTTTTGCTACCGGCAGACACACGCTATGAGCTTCCACGGCTTGCTTGATCCATGCGCACTCGCCCGTGAACATATGGGGTTCTACGTAAGACGGGTGAACTACATCCATC
Source organism: Dermacentor variabilis (assembly GCF_050947875.1). Lineage (NCBI taxonomy): Eukaryota > Metazoa > Arthropoda > Arachnida > Ixodida > Ixodidae > Dermacentor > Dermacentor variabilis. Next base: position 88,988,796 of record NC_134576.1, read on the forward strand.
GTAGCTGCGGAATCGCGAAGCACTCGGCACTCTTTCCCGTTCACGAGGAGGTCTCGCATGTAAGGCTCGAGAAGCTTCATGTTCTCGTCCGTGCTGCCTATTGAAAAAAACACAACTTTTGGTGTTGTTTCCGGACACTGCGCCGAAAAGTGACCCGGCTTCTGGCACGTATAACACAAGCGCGCTCGTCTCATCTCGAACCGCTTTCTGCGTTTGGCTGCCGCCGTCTCTTTACGTTTGGTCGGACTGCTTTCGCTCGCATCCGCACTACGCGTGTCCCCCTTTAATCTCATGGGTGTGAACTTTGGCCTCTCAAACTCCGAGCCAAATTCACCCTTTTGACCGTCCTTAGCTCCGCGAGCTCGACGCGTCACAAACTCCTCGGCTAGCTCAGCGGCTCTAGCCACCGTACTCACGTCTGGCCTATCCAAGACCCAGTATCGCACGTTCTCCGGTAACCGACTATAAAACTGTTCTAGCCCGAAACACTGCAGAACTTTATCGTGGTCACCAAACGCTTTCTCTTCTTTGAGCCACTCCTGCATGTTCGACATAAGCCTATACGCAAACTCTGTATATGACTCACTTTTGCCTTTCTCATTTTCCCGAAACTTCCGACGGAACGCTTCCGCAGACAGCCGGTACTTTTTTAGCAGACTCGATTTTACTTTGTCGAAATCCTCTGCTTCCTCTCTATCCAAGCGAGCGACTACGTCGGCCGCCTCGCCGGGTAACAAAGTGAGCAAGCGCTGTGGCCACGTTTCCCGAGAGAACCCCTGCTTCTCGCACGTTCGCTCAAAGTTAACCAGGAACAAACCAATGTCCTCTCCAAGCTTAAACGGCCGCATCAGGTCAGTCATTTTGAACAATACGCGTTCTCCTGCACCGTGTGCCTGACTTCCATTACGAGCGCGTTCCATCTCTATCTCGAGACGCTTCATTTCCAAAGCGTGTTGACGGTCACGCTCTTCTTTTTTCTCTTGTTGCTCTCGCTCTTTCTGTTCTTTACGTTCGCGCTCTTCTCTTTTTGCAGTCTCCCTCTCTTCAATAGTCTCAAGGCATTCCGACAGCTCGTCATCCTCAGCCTCTAACTCAAGAATAGCCTTTATCAGTTCTGGTTTTCTGAGTTTGTCTGAGACATCCAGACCCAACTCTCTTGCAAGCTCCAACAATTTCGGTTTGCGCAACGACTTCAAATCCATGGCTGCTCTGAATGCTGCTTTCTCTACTGCTTACTATTGTCTTGCCGCAAACTAACCCGGCAGCAACGACAACCACAATTACCAGCTCTGTTTCTGACACTAACAAAAAGCCTGGCAACGCTCAGAAGAAGAAAGTCCCGCACTCACCAAACCTCGCAGGCAGGAATTCCGCGCAGTCGTTCCGCTGCAGGCAACCAGTCGTCACACAGGGCTCGTTGCACTGCTCCCGGATCGTCGTTGAGCTGCTCAGCATACTGTCAACTGCATCTCTTTGCTGCTGGCCTCCGTTGTCGCGATCTCGCCGCTGGCAGACAGTTGTTTGAAGTCGTAGGCGATCTCACCGCTGGCAACCAGATGTTTGGGATCGGAGGCGATCTCACCGCTGCCACCAGATGTTTGGATCTGACTGCTGGTACGATCTGTTGGGAACTCGGCGCTGACGCCCGTGGTTGTACCTGGGTCGCAAGCCCCAAGGGTAGCGTTGGCCTGGCGGCCTGGGGTACAACTGCAAGCATCCGAAGGTCCCGGCAAAGCATGAGTCGACAGGTAACAACGAAACAACTTGTTTATTTTAACATCGCAAAGAGTTGGCGGTCAGGTTTGACCGAAGTAGAGAGACGGGAGAGCACTTCACTCAACGGAAGAAATCGGAGCCCTCCTCTGGCGTCCGGGGGCAGCTGTTTTTATACTCTCGCAGTTGAGGGCAAGAAGGAACCCCTCAAAAGACGAGCACGTGAATGTACAATGGGCTAATGGTGACGCACACTGTCGTAGCGATGCCGTAGCACCATGTCGTGGCGCTGCGCACGATCTCGTAGCACCTGGTCGTGGCGCTGCGCAGCACACTGTCGTGGCGCTGCCGGTCGGACACAATGACTGTAACGAGAAGATGGTCCCTGCTTTGGCATCGCCTGTTTCGGGCACAATGACTGGAACGAGATCCCTGCTTTGGCATCGCCTGTTTCGGGCCCAATAACTGGAATGAGATCCCTGCTTTGGCATCGCCTGTTTCGGGCACAATGACTGGAACGAAATCCCTAGGCGGTCGCATCGCCGCAGACGCGCCTGGAAACACCTGGCGATGAGTGTTGCGGTGACGACGATCGGGCCAAAATGTCCGCCGCCCCGCCGCCGTCGCGCCGGCAAAACCACGTGTCGCAGGCGAAACGCAACAGGTTGCTGCTACTGCCGGTTCCTTCTCTCCTCGAGCGACAAGTCACCTCAGACGCCCAGCTTAGGCGGCAACATTGTCCGCAGTTTCGCAACATTTTGTATCCACGCTTGGCGTTGTGTGCGGAGGTGCTAAAGTCACGCCGCCGCTCGACGCTTCAGAATGAGCGGGGGCCATTGTTGTAAACACACGCACGGCTTCAGGCGCGCCAAGATCCTTGGACGAGGGCCGCATAGCGCGCGCCTCGGCCATTTGTCTTTCTCGACGCGCCTCTGGCCTGGCGTCTCTCACGCCTTAATTACGGCAGCGCGGCGCGCTTAGCGCTGCCGGCTTCGGCGCGAAGTTGCGCCTGCTGAGTCCACCTCCCAATTAAGCGCCGTAAATTAAATGGCGGCTTACGAATGACATACTCAATGGCTCTATTTGCATGTGCGCGCTTTGCTTGCCAATCGAGCTTCTGCAAGCCGCCAGAACCTGTTGCACCTTGCGAATAGGGCCCTCGTAAAAACGCACGTAATGCGCCGTCGTCTGCTTCCTCCACCCATCGTCTGCGATAACGGCGTGGAAAAAAGAATGTCGTCTGCTCGCACCTGGGATCGCGAAGGCTGTTCTAGCATGCCCGCCGGTATTTTGTACCGCTGAGTTATCACGTTACGCCAACCTGTACATTTACAGTTCTGGCGGAAGGTGCCGATATGTTCGGGTATATCCCGTTTTGTACTATAGGCCGCAAGCTAACTTTGTAACACGAAAATTAAGGTTGGGCCCTTAGTTGCTTCGGCGCTTGTCTTCGTCTGCCCTTCGGTGCTTGTCCTGGTTCCCAAGTCGCGGTGTTACTTTCTGGATCATATAAATTCTATCGTTTTGCGTTGGTCGTCTGCTAGCGTACTTCGCGAGTCAATGAATAAACGGTCGCGTGTGCAGTAGCAGTCGCTCCCAACTGGGAGCAAATGGAGCCCGCAGGCAACCTCTCTCACGAACGTGTAGATCGCCTGCTACCGGTTTCACCTGTCGCGTATCGTCTGCTATGTAATGGACTCGCACAGGGGGGTCAAAAGCTGCCCGAGCTCCGCATCGCTGCAGCAGCTAGAAGGATTCGCTTATGAAATTCGAATGAGCCGTACACTACAGGCCGAGGTCTCCCCGCACGGTAGAGAAGAACCCGACGGCGTTAAAGCGCTTGCCAACATGTGGTCATTACGCGCGCAGGCGCCCGCCTGGCGGCAGTCATGAGACGCGCGATTGCATTTGCAGCTACGCAGTCGCATACGCCTACAGAGGCGTGCGGCTTGTTTTACTCGGCTGTTCACCTTGCCTGTGTGCTTCGCGGAGTGCGACCTCCGTGTAAAGCTGTATTCGACCCGCCCGATAAACACCGCTACGCTTTCTTTCTTTCTTTCTTTCTTTTTTTTTTTTTTGATACGTTCCTTCACACTCTCACCTCCGTGTCATTGAAATGGTGATTGGCCGAGAAGAGAAAGTCGTTTTCACACGCTCGCGCGTTCCGTCATAAGAGACTGGCTGAGCATCCGCGCAGGACGCGACCGCATCGCTTTTGCCATACAGCAAACGTCTAGCATCTCGAAAGCGACAGGAAAGCCCAAGCGCGTGCTCGTACCGGCCGTCTATGCATCACTTCTTTTGTGTCCGTATAATTGCCTCACTTTTACTGTAGGGTTCGCTCGACCCTCGTCGGCGCCGTCTGGCGCCGATTTTGAAATTCTAATGAATTGCCTCCTAGAGCGTGTAATCGCGTGATTGAGAGGCGCTTAGTGGGCAAGTTATTACGCTGCACGGTGGAGCTAGCGCAGAAAAGTTGGGTCCGCTCTTTAGCAGCTCGACGACCGATAGGGAATACGACGCGCGCGGGCACCGACCTCCCCTGCTCGTTTAAAGAACCGCTGCATTTTCTCAGGCTGACGTTGGACTTCCCTGTGGGAGTATGTCCTTGGCTGGCGTCGTTCCTGGTGCCTGTACCGAGTTTCGTCTATATATAGCGGTGTATCCATTTAAAAGGCTAGCAAAGCACTGAGAAAGCAAATCGCATTGATTCTGCTAGGCAGGGGGGTATAGATAGAGACAGGGTGAGTCTAACGTCTCGCTCAGGGCATGTAAACACTGGCGTATCGAATCCAGAGAATTGTGGGGTCGCGTGCAAGGAAAAACGGACACGAAAAAAAAAGACATGCAAAGCGGGACACAGATTTACACATGTTTTGGGCACCGGTTAGGGCTTCCCTTTCATGTTCTTTCTCTCTCCTGTCCATTTGCGTTTTGCCTGTCCGTAGCTCGTACCTTCTTCTGAACCGCCTCCTCGACATCCTTCACATTATCTAAGGCTATTACGTTGAGAACCAAAACATGTATGTGCAGCTCTGTCGGGTTCCCGTTTTCTTGTGGCGTCCGTTCGTGCTTTTATCCTGTTAGAGCTTCATGCTAGTGTTGTACGAACAAGCCCAAGATCAACCGTTGTGACCCCTGATTTTTTCATGAAGCATATCTATCTATCTATCTATCTATCTATCTATCTATCTATCTATCTATCTATCTATCTATCTATCTATCTATCTATCTATCTATCTATCTATCTATCTATCTATCTATCTATATAATCTATATAATCTATCTATCTATCTATCTATATAATCTATCTATATAATCTATATAATCTATCTATCTATATAATCTATATAATCTATCTATCTATATAATCTATCTATCTATCTATCTATCTATCTATATAATCTATCTATCTATATAATCTATCTATCTATCTATCTATCTATCTATCTATCTATCTATCTATCTATCTATCTATCTATCTATCTATCTATCTATCTATCTATATATCTATCTATATAATCTATCTATATATCTATCTATATAATCTATCTATCTAGAGATAGAGCTTGAGTGATATTGTAAACAAACAAACTCGGAAGCAACATTAAGTATGAAATGCTTTTAGCTCCCGTTGTCGGCGACCTTCAAGTGACCAGGAGCCAGGGCCGTTATCTGAGTACTCAAACGAGAACATCCGGGTGACCAGCCAAAACTTAAGAAAATGTGGTCTCTGACCTCCAACCCTTTGTACATGAACGCATTACATACGCTAGTTACTGTCCAAAGAAGTTACAAAAAATATTAATTCCGAGTTGTCCCCAATGTTTATTCACAATATCACTCAAGCTGTAGCTTCTAGCACGCTGCAGTTTTATTTGTAATTTCCAATAGCGGACGTTCAAAAGGCAGATACAGGGCACTAGTCACTTAATTGTCATCTTTTGGGGCTGAGAGAGGGTTGCCTGCGCTCTGTTGAACGCCAGCGGTCCGTGAGTTCCGCGGCGCTGGTTTTGCGTCGCATCGAGAGATGGCGCCACGCTTCGTGGCGCCTCCTTCAGGCACTGTTCTTCTAGCTGTGCAGTGCACTCTGTCTCCATGGCGTCTTTCGCTGCCTGGCATGCTGCCTTCCAGCCGGTTTTCTTCTCTCTGGGCAGCGTCCATATGGACCAGTGAAGTGCGGGGTGTGCCGTTGCGAACATGCACTACACCCACGTTAAGATTGTGGCTAGTATCGTCTCCAATCTGCTTTGCCGGTTGCCATATCATGCTTACATCTACTCTCGATTACGAGAGAACCAGAAATGTTTTTGTAAGTCGTTTGGGCAGTAACTAGCGTATGTAATGCGGTCCTGTACGAAGGGTTAGGGCCAGAGAATGCATTTTCTTAAGTTTCTGACTGTTTGTCTGGATGTTCTCGTTTGAGTGCTCGGGTAACGGCTCTGGCTTTTGGCTCAAGGTCACTTGAAGGTCGCCGACAACAGGATCTAAAAGCACTTCATGCTTTAAAAAAAAGAACGACGAGAAGCTCGCGTTTTTACCATTTGCGTTCTTACCGTTGAACATAGCGCACTTGACGGAAATGTCTGCACTCAGGCAGAGGCCCACACGGGCTTTGCACAGCCCATATCTCAAATAAAGCTCGTCTGTATATTCGATGACACCATAACAATTCAGTAGAAGCTCCGCCCGTGAACTGGGCTGCACCTGCTGTGTGGTCTTCCGCGCTTGAAAACATATTTCCCGAGAGACGGAAATGTTGCTGAATGTCTCCGCTAATTGTGACGTCACGGAATTGAGCAAACGTAATTGGCTGGCGCATCTATACATCTGTCTTTTGAGCTTAGACAGCGGTGTATTTGCCACTGCATTCTTAGGTTGTCACCGACTACAGAATATTACGCGGCCCCTGCATAGACAGGTTAGCCAACAGGAGATACCTTCGTGCTCACCGCCCTGTTCCTGCTTTATATAATCTGCCTAGACATCGCTTCTGGAAATCATTCCTGAAATTCAATTGTGTTTTAGCAGAACCTTTATTGCATGCAACAAAAACTCGCCCGAGAATGCAACAAACATTCTTATAACGATTTCTGTAGCGGACGAATGACGCAACCCCTTTCGTTCCTTTTGTTTTTCTCGCAGGTTCCTCCCTGCCGCGAACAAGGCCCGTGTTCCCCGAGCCTCTGGACTACCCGCGGCCGTCCGTGTCCAGGACGAGGCGGCACGGTCTTCCCGCGACCAGCCGCTGGCAACACGCTCCCTCCACATTCTCCTCCTCCTCCTCCGCCACTGCCTCTACTAGTTCCTCTCAACCTTCCTCCTCACCATCGTCATCGTCATCATCTTCGCGTCCACCGACAGCGTCGTCGTACACGTCCTCGAACCGGTGGCGGCGCTTCTCCTGGCCGTCGGCCGGGTCTTCGCGGAGGTCGCGCGGTGGACATCGCCTCCGCAACGAAGACGGCCCCGTGCTGTGGCGCGTCGAACCGGGGCTCACGCTGCGCCTGTGGAGGGACTCGAGTCACGTGTCCCCGCGGCTGCTGGCGCTCCGGTACCGGGACGCCCCCGGTGGGCAGGACGCGCGAGACCTGGTGCCGCTCCAAGACGGCGACGCCGAGAACGAGGCCGACGGCGCGGACGACGTGCGCAACTGCTTCTACTCGGGCGAAGTGGTCGGCGAGCCCGGCTCCAAGGCGGTCGTCTCCCTCTGCCACGGAATGGTCAGTGCATGCCGGCTTTCTTCTTTCTTCTTTTTCGTTTATGGAGATCTATACTAATTGAGCAGCGAACGGTTGACCTGGATGTCGTTGGAACTGCCGGTGCCTGGGTTGCCGGTGCAACTTGGTCGCGCGTGTTTATTTCGCGCTGTTGCCGTTACAAGGGGGAAAACGCTTTGAACGATGGATAACAGACTCGATCGTTTCTTTCGTCGTTTCCTGAATTAGCGTACCCGTTTTTTTCAACGAGGATGCTTGCTCTCAGTGATACAAGGCGGTCGTCTCCGCCTACCATGGAATAATCAGTGAATGGCAAGGGTAGATCCAGGGTAGCCTCCAGAGCCCTTATCAGAGCATACAGTAGGGTGCGTCTCTCCGCGCGCTGAGTATACTGTCGGTCGGCATGTCTCAGGGAGGCCCGGGCTCCCAGGGCTCCCGCTCTGTATCCGGCCGTGGTGCATGCCAGATTTTCATCGTTTAGCAGCGCACTGACTCGGCAGCAAACGACCCTTACGCAAGTCGTTGCTACGGCTGACTGCTATTTCCTGTGGCGGCTGCGCTTTGTTTGATCACTCGATCGCGGGATCTTATTTGCCGCTGTCGGCCTTATTACGTGGGAAGGCAAGCGCTCTTAACCGCGGCTTACACGTATAGACGTTGGCGATATACAGCCGCCCTCTAACGCAGTGAAGAATCGGGCTGGTTGGTTATGCATAACTTGATTGCTAAACGTAGCGCGGTCGTTTCCTTCCCCGCCCATTGGACAGATCGTTCAATGGGAATCAGGATGCGAAGTAAAAAATTCAAGGGACACTTAGCTATACCTACGTGGATGAATGCGAAACCATTGCGGCCACGTCAGCAGAAACGCCGCGACGTCACGTGACCAACGGTTTTCGTCACAAGGTGCGCGCAACGCAAGGTCCTGCGTACGAGTGCCTTAGCCCTACCCTAATTAACCGCGCCTTAATTAACATCGCTTTAACAGCAACGGTCCTGGGTTCGACTCTCACCAAAGGTCGAGGGTTCGGGTGCCCTAATTAACTATCACACTTAACTGTGCCTTAATTGACTTCGCCTTAATTAACGCCAATGGTGGTGGGTTCGACTCCCACCAAAGGTCGAGGGTTCGTAGCCTTTTTGGACCATCGTGTGGTCACGCCAACAACGCCGGACTTTCCACCTCATAAGCCATATAATGCTTTCGCATCAACAGACTGTCAGGGTGCTGTCCCCCTGCCCGGGCACAGTATGGCCAGCGTTGCGCAAAAGCCGCGTGTTTCTGAACGGACCCGTCACCTCGCCGCGACAATATTTAGTGCTTACACGCGGTCCGACGTACGTCCTAATAAGCAGCGGCCGTTGCTTCGCTGGGGTAGAGTAGCCGATAGACTCTCCACCTCACAAGATCCTCGTACAGCAGTAGGTCGCGTGAGCCAACCGCCAGACAGAACCATCAGGAAGGACTCCACCGTTGTCCGCTTCGGATCGCGCTCCGCGCACAAGAATTAGTGGCACACATGTAGGTGAGCCGTGGCTCGTTCTCTGCAGCGCGCTGTTGCTGATTGGCTGACCCGAGCCTTAGCCCTTCTTCGCACTGCACAGAATTGGCGAGGCGGAGTGTGTATAGTGGTTCAGTATGCTCCACTTCTAGTAACGACAAGATGGATGATTCTTCTCCTCGGCAGACATCTTGGCGCCTGACAAAAACGGACCGTGCACGTAGAAACAGCCGAGAAAGTTGGGAGCGTCGAACAGCTGTGCGGCAGTACACACACACTCGGGGCGCTATATAAGCGGACAAATAAGCCCGGCTCTGTTGTTGCTACACGCGTCGTCGACGTCACGACTAAGCGCGCTGTGTTACGCTCGCCACGCCGTGCTGGCGACTGCGAGCTCATGCCCTGCACACGGGGTCGTTTGCTCGGCTCCGAGTCAACGAAGGTCAACTGTCCCGAACAGGCGAGCAAGCTGCTTGCCGAGAAGTGTCGCCGCCAGGAACCCGTTGTTGGCCGCGCCTCCTTGTTGCCGCCCCGAAGAAAGCGAGATTGACACGGCTGCGTACGTCGCCCCCGCGCCTCGCTGGCGACGCAGCGTCTCTGCAGCTGCGTTCAAAGGTCGGAGGTGCGAGGCTCGTCCTCCAACTTCTGTTCGTTTGTGGCAGCATCGGAGGGGCACACTTGTGAGAGGGGCGAGCAGACCAGGTCAGCGCTTAGTAACGTGGCAGCCCGTGGGAACGAGCCTATATGTATCGTGTCGTCATTACGCCGTGTGTCCCAGCTGACGTTAGCCAAGCTTTCCAACGAAAGTAAAAATTTAAAAAATGCGGTGCGCGATGCAGTTATAAGACTCACGGTGCTGGGTCTTCATAGGCCTGATGATCGAACAACGTAAGTTTTAAAATCGTATCTTGGCCCTCGTTTTTTCTATCTCTATCTTTTTTTTTTTCGTTGAACAGTTTGGCTAACGTTAGCTGGGACACTCTGTATAGGTTGATAGACACGTCACGAGCCAGAATCAGCTACTGCAAGCAGCCCGCATTGCCTAGCAGTGGTGAATAGCGATCAATGGTGTAACGACCGTGTTGACCGTTCGGAATTTGGCACCGGCCGCCGCAACAGCACACAAAGGCTTTTCGGCTTGAACACACAGTGTATTCGTTTGGTCGCAGTCTGACAGCCTATAGATACGGCTACTGCTGTAGCGGCAGACTGTGTACCATCACGATTCCGCGCCATATATCGACTGCACCCCATTTTCATTGGTAACCTTTCTTTCTTATTTCTTTTTTTCCCCTAGTTTCTCCCCACTCATATACACACAAGCTACAGTTTCAGTTTATTCTCCATTCAATAACAATGAGCAAGTAACAAATTGTCTGCAGACGACTTTCGCGGTTGCCAAACCGATTTCGTCTGCGCGGTCTCGGAAATCGCCTCCCGGAAACCTTGACCGAATTGCCTCGCATTATTTCCCCATACGTCTGCATTCTATCGCGCCCCGCGCGCGCGCGGGCCATTTGCGCAGGCGTTAGCATCCGTGGCATCCGCGCTAGCACGAGGCAAACGGTCACTACACCCCCTCTCTACCCCCGAGTCCACTGCATTCAGCATGCGCGCGCACGCACACACTATATATATGCGCCGGCATTTCAATTCTCGCACGCAGTCATTGAGCGCGCGCGCGGTTCCAGAATGCGTAGCTGCCCGAAGATTAATGGAGCGGGCTGCGAATTCGGGGCCACGAAAACCGTATACAGCGAGGCCTTGCACCGTGCCTTGAGCGCGACTTCTGCGGCTACTGCCGCGAATGCGGCGATGCCAGCTAGCAGCTGGCGGTTCGTCGCTTATGCTTGGTGCCTGGTGGGGAAACGGGCCGGGCAAATGCGTTCGCAGGCGCGCGCTCAGCCCGATTATTCTGTGAACTGTATCTTCGTGCAAGACCTGCTACCGGAACCGCGGGAATGGTGACTTCGTGAAACGGTGAACGATCGACAGACTTCTTTGCGACTGTCGCCCCCCGTGCTCCGCGATCATTTTTACACTGCGGTAGCAGCAGGTTCTCGCTGCGCGGGCAACGTCGCCCTTTCGGTAATGACCATTCTGCTGACTTGCGATGCGCGCAACGTCGTCTACGTCCCGCGCAGTATACTCTTGCCTGCGTGATGTATAGCCTCCGAAATGCGTGCGTGCACGGACGCCGCTGGTCTCCGAGCGTCAGAAGGCGAGCGCCAGAAGTTTCGCGATGTTTAGTGCGCCCTGCACGCAACTTCACGTGGCAGCAAGAACGCGAGTTCGATCCCCAGTTGGCTGGGGTGGGGCGATAGCTTTTTCTTCGCCATATGGGTGCGCGTGAAAGCCGGGGTATATAAGGAGATGCCTCGGGTAAACGATGACACAACGACGGCGTAACGAGAACTGATACGACAGACATGCTCGGCTTCAATTCCTCGATTGGAACATGTGTTCTTAAGTGGTTACTTAAAAAAAGTGAATTACTGAAAATGTGGAAGTTAGCCGGCACCACTTATAATCTGCCTTGGAAGCGGCGCCGAAACCTCAAGTAATCCAGATGACGCGACAGAATTAGGATATCCCTCGCGGGAGATCTTCGATAAGTCTGTTTCTATAAAGGTATATGGAGTCCAACCCCCGCAGTGGTCTCTGAGGAAGCCAATAGTGGAAGGCTCCTGACTAAATTCGACCGACTCAGGTTCATTGACGTGTGCGAGTGTCTTGAGTTCTGGCGCCTTCGAAGAGCGGCCGCCGTAACCGTGAGTCGAACCCGCAACCTCGCACTCGGTAGTAGAACGCCAGAGTCGCTGATCTACGCGGTCGACATTACGTCAACTTGAGCGCGAAGGGGACCACGGTGGAAAGGCACTTGCGTCGCTGAGCCCTCCGCGTTTCCTTTGTCTGAGTGCTTTCAACCGCTAGATGCTCGCGAGCGCGCTGCAGTGCACTCGAAAGTTACTTGTTAAAAAAAAAGTAAATAAAAGGACACCATGCCAAGAAAAGCACGGGCGTCTGCCTCGCTCTCAGTCCCACGTAACTCCTCCGCGGGCAACGAAGTAAGATTGAGCGTCTTTCGGAGTTGTGGAGACGACGTAGTCGAGTGCTTGGTTTTTTGGAGATGGGCTATGCGCACGGCCCTTTCCTTTGACTGGAATACACTGTATCCAGCTGCGCCGGATGCAGCCCCTGGCGCCCTCGCGTCCGCAGCGAATGGCCCCCTTGCGGCAGACCACCCGTTTCTCGTCCTACTCTGCCCCCCGTCCCAAACGTTTCCCGCGCCCCCTGTCGTCCAAAGAATACATCGAATTCGGCGCACGGGCTCGTCGATCTTGAGGGCGAAACTGAGTCTGGCCGGAGACAGTGGAGCTCGATGAAACGTGTTGCTTGGAAAGCTGGTTTCATTTCATTTACATTCGCGTAGTTATACACAGTTCGCCCTCAACTCAAGAGCCAAGGAGGGCATACTCCTCCTAAGGCCTTGGCTCGCTGAAGCAAAACACGTCCAACGACGAACATGCGTTATTGGGGACATTAAACTGCGGATGATAGACATCGATAGCATCGCTGGTAACAACGAACAATGAAAAAAAAAAAAAGAAGAGGTACGATCAAACACTGTCAAGCATTCACCACACTCCTAAACAGAGGAGTGTAGTGGACTTGTTTGCTTTGGCTATAGCAGAAGAAAACAAGTTTTGCATTGCGCAACTAAGACCTTGAGTAGCCTTAACATTTCAAGCTTGGTCAACGACCTCAGGAGGGTATGCATGTATGCATGTTGCAGGAACACATAGTGTCGTGTTCGATAGAAAGCGCACCATAGTTTTGAAGAACCAAGTGGCGCATTGAGAAAAGACAACCACTCTTTTGCGCTCTTTCTGTCTCCCTCGCCTTTTCCTGTGGTTGTCCTTTTTGAAGGCGCAGCTTGGTTCTTCAATGAAAAATGCACCAACTATCCCAGCAAGAAGTTCTTCTAAAGTACCATAGTTTCCCGACCCTGCGTTTCTGCTGAGGCGGTGATTTCAAAATTTCTGTACTTACTGGTGGTTTCATTAAATACGCGTGCATGCAGCTCTTGGTTATTGAAAGCAAAAAAAAGTCACCCACCTTACTGTTGCACGAAGCTATATATAAGGAAAACCCATACGGGTATCTCAGAAAGCTTCGCAGTTGAAGAAATATTCTCCCTGGTCCAGGGATTCGAGCCCGGGACCAATGTGTTGCCGTGTTTGCGAGCTCTTACCGGTAAGGCGTTTGTCGACCCGACTTCGAATCGTGGACCAGACCGAATTTTTCTTCATCTACGAAGAGAGAGTGGGAGAGGGGGAGGGAGAAAGGCAAAGGAGAGACAGGGAGGTTCACCATAGGTTATCTCCAATTGGCTACCATGTACCGGGGGGGGGGGGGGAAGGGATCGATAGATGAGAGAAAAAAATACAAAAAGCAGAAAATAAATCTCTCTCTCCCTCTCACACCACACAGTGCTTTCTGAGAAACCCGTAGGCGTTTCCTTTGTATATAGCTTCGTGCTAGAGTTCAATGGATGGCAACTTTCCCTTTCATGAACTTTCCTCCACCTCGTGGTCTTCCACAGAACTAATTTGCCGGATCCTGGTCCTGTGAGTGTTTCTAATGTTCGGAATCGTGGCACACAATGAAGATTGAAAAGAAAAAGAAAAGAAACCTACGTATCGCAGGTCTAACAAGCGCGCTTGTAGACTTAACAGGTGCGCGCAACTTAGGCGGGACGGAATAAGGCAGACATGGAACGAGCGCTGTGGGAAGTTGAAAAACAGACGGACAATGAGTTTGGAGAAGAGTGCGAGGAGCACAGTGGAGGAGGAGGGGGAGCCGTGGCTGTGTTTTTAAACGAGTACAGACAGATATTTTCGAAGTTAATCACACACCCTTAGTTCTCGCCTCAAAAGATTAAACTTGGCGAGTAATTTGATTCTAACGTCGGTCTCAGAAACGCCGGACCTGGTGTCTCTGACGTTTTCGTGACGTCATGATGCGGAGCAATATTTGCTGACGTCGGTTGGCAATAAGAGTAGGTATGGTGACGTCAGTACTTTTTTTCTTTTTTTGCCGGGGAAATACCCTTTACCTTTTGGCCCCAGGGAAGCGCTGAGTTTTTTTAGGGTACTCTAAGTTGAGGTAACCTCGCTGTCTTTCCTCGCCTTTAGCCTCTCTCTCTCACTCTCTCTCTCTCTCTCGCTAGGTCGAGCTGTTTTGTGATTCCCTTTAAAGTCAGCTTAAGGGAGAAGTCGTGTACTCCGTGCGTATCGCAACATGGAGTGCGTTTCTCTGCAGTGCTCAGCGTGGGCACAAACTGCGCAGCAGCTGCCACGCTGGAGAACGAGGCAAACAATAATAACAATGATTTTATCAACCAACGCGGGCGGGAACTTGACTATTGTTGCAAAATACGATCGGGAACAAACAGAACCTTCATTTATAGCTGTGAGACTACGAACGAGGTTTACTCTGTGCCTGTGCGCCCTCTTTCTTTCTCTCTTACCGACAAATATTTTCCCCTTCCACTTTAACGGCCTTTTCGTCCCTCTTTCCTTTTGTCCCCCCTCGACGCGCACTTTCAGAGGCACTCTCGATCCGCACTCTCAAATGGCCGGGTGGAGTGCGTTTTTTCAGTTTTGAGGCCCCAAGGCCCACCGAACGCGCTGCCCGCGATGTACATCTTCGGAAGGCATTCCCATTTAGGCCCGAGATGGTTGCGCCAAGGACACCCAGAGGGCGCCACCGGCGAGCGTTCGGCTGTCGTCGATTGGCTCCGCGGCGCTGATTTACGGCCGCGCGCTCCCTAACTTCTCGCTCGAGCGACTCCTGCGAGGTGATGCAAGCAAACTTTCTCGTTGCGGCCGCTGTTGAAAGTTTAGTGCCGAGGGGGTGATGGAGCCGAGTTCGCGAATTGCACAAAGGAGTGCGTAATAAGTGCGCCATGCTATCATCTCTCGATTCCCTCCTCCTCCACATTTTTCATTCCTAACTTTTTCCTTCCCTTCTATATTGCTGACATTGGTGCTCCCCTAGACAGTGCCTCGTTCCTCTTTAGGCTATATAAGGATGGATCGAAACAGATAAAAAAAAAAAAACATCGATATTGCGATGGAAGTTGGCTGTTCGGTTATCGCGCAATAACTGCGGCGACCGCACCACTGAGTCCACCATCACTGACCGTGAAAGTTTAAAAATGGGCTCCGCTCGGGAGGCTAGCAAAATGAAAAAAAAAAATGAAAAATAAAAATGCACCGAGGAGAAAACTGTTCTGCGGGGGGGGGGGGGGGAGAAAAGCGAACCATTACGTAACGAGGCCAGTGAATTGCGAGCGGTGAGAGGCTTCTGAGGAGTAGGGGGGGGGGGGGGACAGCGGCGCTCTTTGTTCAGAGCACAAGTGCTTTCTTCCTTTATCCAGCTTTCTCTCTCTCTCTCTCTCTCTCTATTTCTTTCTTTCTTCCTGCGGGGGCTCCTGGTCTCCTTTTATTTGTTTGTTTGTTTCCGTTCGCGAACAGAGCCCAGTTTGTTTGCGCGTTTCTTTGTCCTAAAGCCTCACGGAGAGCAGTAAATCTGTCCGCGACGCACGCCTCCTCATTCACCGTTTCCGTTGTCGGGACTCCTCCTACTCTGTAACGTTCGTTTCGGGAGTGTCCGCTGCGTTTGCCTGCTTTCCAAAAGAGAACACTGCCCCACGATGGATGGCGCCGGCCTCAGCAACATGGCTGTTACAGGGCCCTTCTTACTTCGCCTCCGTTACGAGGACCCCCCTTCCCCCCCCTTGCGCCTTTCCTCCGCACTTGTTGTCAGCGACAAGAATGCGACAAGAGTTGAGCACCGCGTGGAGCGGTTCTCCATATAGCTATTTGTTTGTCGTCGTTGATCGGTAAATAGACTTTTCCGTGTAGACGCCTTGCGGTGAGCTAAACAAAGAGCGCAACAAAAAAGAATTGTATTTTCTGAAATATCTTTATGCACTGCTTGGCCACGCTCCGCGGTGACAGCCGCGTTTCGGTGGGGAGCTAAATACAAAAAAAAAAAGAAAAAAGAAATAACCCCACTCGCGGGCTTGTAGTAAGCTGCTCGTTGAAAAAAAAAAAAAAAAAGCTGTCAGCTGGTTAAAATTAAACCGTAGGCCTCCTCCTCAGCGTCGCTCATAAACCACTGTTCAGTTTCGGGAAGCAAGTCAACGCCCGCAATTAAATTCGTCCCAATTACATGAACATTTTTCTAATGGACAGCATGTACAAGATGGAGACTGCGCGCTTGTCCTGAAACAGCAAAACATTAAGTTCCCCTTGTCCGTGTCTTCGGCGAAATTCCTTGTCTGTCTGTACTTTTTGCTTTCTTTTTAGTTACGGACTCACGATCTCCTTCAATCTACCACTTTCGCCTAATGGGCGGCTTCTCGACGTGCGTCTGGATCCACGTCCTTTTCGGAAGGGCAGTTATTTTCGTGTTTGCACTGCGTCCGCTTTCACCGGCCGGTAATTGCCGCCGTTTCGTATATCGCAAAGCTGTCCCGTCCGCTCGCACATGCAACGGCAAACACGCCCACCGAGTCGATGCCACTAAATTCTGCGTTGCTGGCCAGCCCTTTCAGGATCACTTTCCCTCTGCAGGTGTGCCAATAGATAAGCTATAGTTAAGACGAAGGGTAGCCGAGGGCTGGGGAGGGGTTCTCATCCAGGTGCTTCGAACAAACTTTGCGGCAACTGACAGCCTGTCTTTAGCGGCCTAACTTTTTAAAAAAAGTTACGCTCTTACATCCAACGCCGAAACGTACGAGGCAGCATTGAGTGTGGACGATGCGTTAGCGGGGAAGATGACCGCGGGTTGAGCTACTGCAGGAACTTGCCCGAGAACCACAGGAAGCCTATTGCCTCTGATGTGGCCGGACAGGTTAGGTTTTAATCTATGCCCCGCCGTACGTCGCGCAGCTAAGCTCTTAATTGTGTGCCTTGTCAGACTTAAATTACCGTCCGTGGGTGCGTTTCCTTTCTTATTTGGAAGGCTTAATGAGCAATCTATAGGCTGTTTCGAGGGAACGCTTATCTCAAGTTCGGTGCAATCTTGGACGTCTAGGGACGAGAACACCCTTTACAGTGAACTGTGCTTACAGTAAAGTGCGCTTACAGTAAAGTGCGCTTACAGTAAAGTGCGCTTACAGTAAAGTGTGCTTACAGTGAAGTGTGCTTACAGTGAAGTGTGTTTATAGTGAAGTGTGTTTATAGTGAAGTGCGTGACAGAACGTGCACTGAAATGCTGCCTGTCGGGCTCTCAACTGCTTGCTGGAGGAGAGCAGACCGCCCGAATGCCTAACGGCTGTTCTATATAGTGGGCCCGGTACTAAAGTGAAGCCGAAGAAAAAACGTCAGAAAGCGCAAGACAGGATGGTTGTTACTCAAGCCGGATGCTACACGCTGTGGTTGCTCAGTGGCTATGGTGTTGGGCTGCTGAGCACGAGGTCGCGGGATCGGATCCCGGCTACGGCGGCCGCATTTCAATCGGGGCGAAATGCGAAAACACCCGTGTACTTAGATTTGGGCGCACGTTAAGGAACCCCAGGTGGCGGAATTTCCGGAGTCCCGCCCTACGGCGTGCCTCATAATCAGCAAGTGGTTCTGGCAAGTAAAACCCCATAATTTTTTTTTTAAACCGAATGCTGACCTTTTAAGTTGTGCGCGCGTCGTATCGGCGTGTTGTATCGAAGAGGCGACCCAGTCGTTGTACGCATACAATATTACCTTATTCGCGAGAACTCTGTAGTAGGAAATATAGAGCATGCCAACGCTACGAAACAGCGGCCAGTTTCACAGGATTGCGAAACCACTTGCGTGGCCATAGCTGGTGCTACATGGAATCTGTCTTTTCATTCAGATGTTTTCGCATTTGTTTATCTTGCTAAAGAAAGATGGGTGATCCGTTCCATCTTTTGAATATTCTGAGCATCCTACAAGAATTTTCGGCACGCAAAAATAAAAATAAAAATGAAGGAACCAGTTCTCTGGCGTGGCAGTGATGTAAGAAGCAAAATAAAATGGAAAGGAGTCGCATCTTGTGAGGGCAACCTTTGTCGGAGGTACAACCCGTTTCTTGAAATTCGAAGACGCGCCTAGCATATTCGTCTTCCAAGGTCGCCATGTCACATCGCTTTTTCCGAGCAGGAAGTCGACGGAGGGCGTGGGTTCGGTGTGCATGCGGAAGCCGAGGAGCCTATCCGTCACCATTATCAGATGCTTTCGTCTCGTCTACTCTCGCGCGGTGACGTCGGTCTCCTTCCGAGTCTCGCGAGCCTCTCTCTCTCTCTCTCTCTCTCTCTCTCTCTCTCTTTATCCCGCCCCCCACACTTTTACCCCGTACACTTGTTGACTCTCCGGAGCGGCCATCTTTTTTTCTCGTTCTGTCAAAGCGTTTGCGCAATGTTACACGGGGATATTATGTTGCGAAACAGGCAGGCTGATTGGCCCCGAGTCTCAAGGTCTACGAACTGTCGCGCCCCCTGTCGTTCGGCATAATGCTTAATGGGCGCCACCAAATGCGGAGTTAGGTTATCAAACCGTTTATCAAAAAAGGACCGCCCATCATTTCTGCCATCTATTGCGCAAAAATTGTGAAATGAGAGTGTCATTCGGCAGGTGGCGATCGTTTGATGACGGACGTTTATTTCTTTTTTTTTTCGAAAAGATGTGACGCAATGATTTCTGAACCCGAACATTTGGTCCAATTAACCGGCCGTTTCTCGATATCTGAGGCATCTGGCGTGTTTCGCAAATTGTGTGTGATTTAGGAGTGGTGGTGAAACGTGGACGATTTGACGACAGGCGCCCCTCCTTGCCAACAAGGTTCTTTACGTCTGGCAACTGTCGCAGACTATAGCGGAAATTTTTAGGCCAACTTCGCCATAGCTGTGATTTAAAGGTTCAGCATAGTGAGAATGTCGCATCGAGCAATTTTTTCCAGGGCCTCACGCGATGGCATGCCACGTGGGTCGTCGTATGCTACAAGCTGGTTGCATGTTGGTTCTTCTGCCGGCGTTGCAGACGAACCGTGTCTCGCCGTCGTCTGTTCGCCTTCCGCGTAACTTGGCGAGCAGACGACACGTATGTTGAGGCGTTTCTGGTTTCCATTCGCGGAAGGCAAGGGGCCCTGCTTGTGTTCTTCTGCTGTCGTGGGAGCACAAGACGAAGCCGAAGCCGTAACTCACAAGCGAGTGCACCGGAAACAATTACGGCTGCTTTCCGCGGTACCGTGCCCACGGCCGGTTAATGCGCGCACATGTCGAGTCCGTGCTAGCCCTTTCTCTCTTTCTACCGGAACGCAGACGGCTTTGAAGAACGATGACTAGTGGCTAGACGGTCGGGGCAGATCTCATCGTTGATGAATGGGTGCCTGTCAGCGCCTCGTCGACGATAGCGTTCGGCTTCTGCGTTGCCCAGTGAGCCGAAGGCAGGGCTTAAATGTGTCGATATTAAGTATCCACTTGACGGGTGTTTCGAGTTATGGGTTGTGCGTGTTGCGAACGCGCGCCATCTCGGAATTGCGGGTCTGAACCCCGCGCCAGGGCGCGGCTTAAAGCGTGTCGATATTAAGGGCACTTAACTCGCGTTCCCAGTTACGACTTGTCAGTAAGACGAACGTCTTGCGAATGTAGCAACTTTTGCTGTATCGTGAGAGACGCAAGAAAGAGGTCGCACTAGCGTTTCTATCGCAGCCCAGCCGCGGTCATAGAGATTAAGATACGCAGAGCGCGGGTCGTTGGTCTTGGGAACCAAGAGAGGTCGTTGGCGTACGTGACGACTTCCTCAGTTACTGCTGAGTCAGAAGCTGCTGCGCCACGATTATTCAGGGCAAGCGCGTTATTCATCATCTCCAGAAAGTACCCGAAAAATGGAGATCAGTTCACAGGGAATGGCCAGGCTGAGCCGGAACTGTCTGACCGCGCACTTATGACAATTCGTCCACATTCCCAGATGTGAGCCGATGAGGGAGCTGTGTTACGTCAAATGCCGAACATTCATTCCGCTGCTGCGACGCGAAGGAATAAGCGCCGTCACGAAATAATCTTAATAGGGCCGGAAGTAACTTGTGATTACGTGTTTGGAACTGATCTCCCCGTATTACATGATTTAGTGTACGAGTGTGTGTAATACAAATTGGCTTCGTGAATGCGCCCGATGGGATGCGAGTGGTGCCAATGTTCTCTGCAGCCGTTGTATTCTGAATGTGTGCGGTTCTCGAGGATTGTAAAGCTTCGCTGCATCTGTCAGACATGTTACAAGCCACTTCTAATGTTTGCCGAAAATAAGCAGTATACGAAACATTAAGGGGGTTTGTTGTTTATTGCTCCCTTATTTATTTATTTGCTGGTCAGTCGATTGCTGTGGACCATGTATTGGGAAGTGTATTTTGTATTCAAAGCGCCGATACTGATTCTTGGGGAGGGTATCTTCTCGGTTATCTCAGATAAATGATTTTCTCGTTGAGTAAAAGCTCGCTCATTCGCTTACTCATTCGCTATAGCTTCATTCGGTAACAATCCTTCCTTCGCCATTTCTGTCGTCCTCCTGCTCCTCTAGCTTCTCAGTTGGTCAGTCGCCAATAAACTTCTTTGTTCCTTAATTTACCAGTCGTATGCTCGTTGAAACGGAAGTTCGTGAGCCGAGTTCTTCTGCTCTCGCACTCATTATTCATCTATGACATCTCTCTCTCTCTCTCTGCCCTGTTACTTCATTCAGTCATTTATTTACTTGCACGCACACACACACGCACTCGTGCACATGCTCAAGCTATACTCAGGGCCCCATTTTGGAACACCGACGTCTGACCCGTCGGCTTCCTTTCCCGCGCGAGCCCCTTCGGAGTCGTTTGTCTCGGGGCCTCTCGTCGGAATGTGTCAGCCGGACAAGTTGCGCAACAGGACGTTTTCTCTCTCGCTCTCTACTACTCTTTAGCTAAATACTGTCGTCAGAGAAACAAGAAAGCTTGCGCCGAGGAATCGGTGGGGGTGGGGGTGGGGGGGTAGGCAGGGGGCTTGTTCTCAGCAGCAGGGCGATTAGTCGCGCCCCCCTCCACCCCGCGCCTCCCTGAAAAGCCGCGACAGGGGTCGGGCCTGGACCGGCGCCCGTTGCTGTCGAGAGCGTCGCCGCTAGAAGTGTATGCCGTGCTCCCTTCTCGTCGTTCTCTGAGGTGGAACTGGGCTTGCCTTTCGTCGCGCTAGACCTGCGCTGTGCACCGTGGTGGTGGTGGTGGAGGCGGTCCTGGTGCCGTGTGCGCCCCACTTCTGCTCTTTTCTCTCAGCCCCTGGGGTAAATTCCTCACTCGCCCTGCGTGTGTGTGCGTGCGTGCGTGTGTGTGTGTGTGTGTGTGTGTGTGTGTGTGTGTGTGTGCGCGTGCGTGCGTGCGTGTGTGTGCGTGTGCGTGTGTGTATGTGTGCGTGCGTGCGTGCGCGCGTTCGTGTCTCGCGGGTGGAGGAACCGCGATTTAGAGAGAGGAGCGCGTCGAATTGGGGGCCGAAAGAAGTTGCGAGGCCGATATGTGCATCGGGTAAGAATCTAATAAAAGAAAAGAAAGAATATAATTAAAGATGAGGATAAGTAAAGAAAGGTCGTGCACTTAGGGTCCGCACTAATGACCTGCTGGCAGGGCGCGCTTTTTCTATTTTTGCTTCTTGCGCGAAAACATCGTGGCCAGAAAAAAAAAGAAAAGGTGGGCATCACGGTTGGGACGGCGATGCGGAGACACGCTCCTTGGGAGGTCAGAAAAGTGCCACGCATATTTGGCCTCTCAAAGGATTCCAGGGTGGTGTTCTGGTGTGCTCTATTTTCTTTGTTTGTTCGTGCTTTCCTTAATTTTCTTTCTTTCTTCCTTCCTCTTTATATATATATATCTTCTACGGAGCCCTTTCGAAACGATTTGCCACGCGGATTTCCATTTTATCCTCGAAGGTTCCGAGAATGTCGACCGTAATATGTAAAGCACGTCACAGGGGTCGTATCATTAAAACAGCAGGCAACTTTGACCCGCAGTCAGTGTAAAGTCGTTTCAAGGTCATTAAAGTATTTCAACTGCACGGGTGCTATCGCTAATGTTTACGCGATTCATGCGAAATATATACGGTTTCAAAACAATCCAGCGGCAGACATCTACATCAAGTTTATGAATATACGAATGTCGGCACAAGTAATTGCTTTCCGGTATATTCTTATTTCTATACTTTTCTGTTTGAGGTAGCTTAACGTTTGCCGCTATTCACCAAATGCTGCTGCGCAGTGCAAGCTAATCTTGCCGTCTGCTCATATAAGCTGACACAGACGAAATGAAGTTTGAGAATGTGCACTACAGTGTGCATTTTTGGGCAGCGCACAACTGCAGCAAGATTAATGTGCTCGCATAAAATAAATTAGTATGGCTAATTTATGTTGACAGGTAGCGTAATGGGACGCGCCAGGTTCAATGAGACCACCGAACATATTTAGTTGGTGTTTATTCTGTCGTCTGTTCATCTAAACCGGCGCAGACGAAGAAGAGCGTTGCATTGCGTATGAGACCAGCGCGCACGTTTGCACTTGTGGCGGCACATAACTTTAGTGAGATTAATGCACGTACATCCGCACACACAGAGTAAATTAACTGCGCACATTTTTGTCGACAGGTAACGTGACGAGGCCTCGGCATTTGTCAAGGCCACGGAACAGTCGATGTTTGTGGCTCTGTCGTCTGCTCAAATAACTCGGCGCGAACAAGGTTAAGCTCGCCGTTGCTGCACATACGCAACCTCATGCTCGCTTTCCGACTTGTGGCGAAACTGAGACGGTGCATGCCTCCGCCGCTGGTTGCCGTTTCGGAATTAACCCACAAAGGCGACGAATGGAGGTTAATGAGCTCCAAATTTTATTATGCCGGCCACGAGAGTACACAAGGGCGGGAAGGAAGAGGAAAAATAAGCGTCTGCGGAGTGCTTCTGGCGCAACCGCAAAGTGGGACGCCGACCTTGTCATACGTCGTCTGCAAAGGCGATGTCAACACGTACGGAGACATTGCGTTGCGCGAAATATCGAGTGATACGCTGACATGTTTTGGTGCAGTTTGTCGGTAAACGAGATAAAAAGGGGATACACGGATGAAAAGAGAGAAAGAAGGGAACGAGAATGTTTCTTGGACTAAAGACCGAGAGCGGTCTTTAGTCCAAGAGGTCTAAACTGGTCCGAAGACGCTATAGCTAGTCGCTGTATATAGTGGGGGCAGGTGCCAGGGTAACGCCGGTGCCGCATTCGTGCTCCATGCCGTTCTTAATGTCATTAGCTTTCTTTGCCGCTTACATTAACTATCATTGTCAGTAACTTCTGCACAATGTTTTATCATGTCGATAATACTAATAATAGAAAGGCGCCGTTTTTACTTATTGCAAGCAGTAGCATGAAAATTAGTGTGACGATGACTTGGCGAGTCTGTGTTGACTGCATAGAAGTGATCTTCCTAATATGCAATGCTGGCTTCTTGTTCGCACAGAGTAAGTTAATTAAACTTAAGGCTGTTCTGTTGACTGGAAAACTAAGCGGGAATAAATTAGGCAAAGATGCATGGAACAGACGAGTACAGGCGGCCACAAATGTCTACGGGACACGAGTTTCACAAGTGTGCATCTCTACTTTGTTAGAAGCAGCACTTCTAATTTAACGAATCTCTAGCTGTGCATGCAGGTCTCAAGAGCAACTAGGGACTGAATCTTTCAGTTCACGGCTACATACGATGAATTTTTTTTCTCGCAAATGTCGTGCTTCATGAAACTTTGTGGCAGGCTGTAGGTGCTTGACGTATCTACGTGATCGCTGTACTTGTTTTTGCAGAATTTTTCTTCACGTGTGCACGTTTTATAAATATTCATATGTTGCGCGACTTGGAGAACATAAGCATACGCCATATAACTGCGGCGATATATACCTGCCGGGTTCGCAGTCGTGATTTCACCTATAGGTGAAAAGCGGTCAGCGTTGGCCCGTCGCTCGGTAGCAGCTTTCTTTTATTTTTAGAGCGCACCGATTTTGCGTGGCGCGGTCGCAATAATTGCTGGCCCTAATGAGCCTAATTAGGCTCCCGTGCTCGCGGCGCTGACGTGCGACCGTGACGTTTTCGTCGCGCGCATGATTGGCGTGAAAGTGGTCGCTCATGTTTGCACACGCCGCCGTTGTCACTGCCGCGTCTTGCCCCGTCTTTGCGGAGCCCATTCCGTCTGCGTCTGTCGGCTGATTGCGGTGACCTCGTTTCTTCGTCGTCTGCTAATACGCCCGCACCACGAGCCCGTCTGCTCCGGCGTGTTTGTCTGCAACGCATCGCGTTTCCTACAAGAATAACTACCGAGAACTTTGGCGCTGCCATCGCTCACCTATATACCAGGATAATGATAGGTGGTAGGCAACGCTTACTTGGCTAAGCTTCGTGCTTGTCACATCTTTTGCGGAGCTATTTATTACTAAGGCTTAACTTCCTAAATTTCCAGGCAGTCATATCTTGTTCTTCTTTCTTTCTTTTTTTACCCCTAAATACAAGAAGGCAGTAAGTTTCGCCGCACATGCACAGTCACTGCGACATGTGGCATTTGTAGCGCGACATTTTGTCGAAAGTGACCAAGAGGTTGCGCTGCCGAACCATGGCAACCGTGGCTTCTATACGGCTGCTGTAATACCGCTTCTATTGCCTGCACTGCACAAAAACGTAGCCTTCGAGATTGTCTTCCATTACGTCGCGAGAACCGTCGCTAGCTGGCGGAGCCATTTGCACGTCACCTCTCTGCAAAGCAGGAAAGCCGGTTTAAGCCAGCAGGACGAAGGCGAGTCAATCGGAGATCATTTACATGCAGGCGGAACCGCCACTTAGGCAATAGCTCCGAAGTTCCTTCTAATAATTCCGTGGAAAAGAACTGCGCTGAATCGTGCCCGTCATGTGACGCACAGCGGAATCCTAAGCTTGTACGCTTTGAGTATATTGCTCATTGTGCTGTTTGTTTGGTTCTAGCGGCTGCGTCCGTCGTAGTTCGCGTTGTCCCACATTTCAAGTCTCTCTACAAATATGAGCTGACACAAAACACTAACCCTACAATACCTCTCCTCAGGCGACCGGCACGGTACGTTGGGCAAGGTTTGGTGCAGGTCTGAACCGTGCTGACACAATTTAGCGCGCGACCGCGATCACGTTAGGCTAGTAAGTGACCACAACAGACACTGTGTGTATGCGACCTACCTGCGACTGCGCCGCCTCCAGTGCTTTTGCTAATGACATGTTCTCACGCGAAGGACGCCCATCGTTCTGTTTCTCTGGACGGCCGGATTTCCGGGTGTACGAACGGGCGTGCTCGTCTGAGCGATTGCAAGGACAGGAACCAAGGTACATCGAACGAATTGAGCGTTTTTCTAACCAATACATGCTTATTGCCATGGCGTAATTAACGTATGTGGAAAACCGGGTTTTCTCTGTCTGCGATTTCCTTCGGTTCAGCCTTGAGCGCGCTCGCCCTTTTGGGTATAACCACGCATTAACGAGCCTGAATTACCGTACTCATTTGCATGTTCGTCGTATAGTCGCGATGATCGATGGAGGGCATTAAAGATTCGATAGCGATACGTGATGGCGGAATGGATTATTTGCGACACGCGGTTATTGCAACTGCTCATGAATCATGTTTGAGCGAACATGAAGTCAAGGTGTTCAGTATTGCCGGTTATACGGCAGCCAGCGGATTGTGTCGTGAGTGGGCTCTAAGCGATAAGTGGGTCCCGATTGGTTGGCGATGGAAAATGCCTCAAAGGCGAGCACAGCGAGAAGGAAATGGTACTGTCTTTGTTGGAAAGCATTTTGGCCCGAGGACACAGGGTAAAGAGCATGTGTAAAGAGCCGTGGTGTAGACACCACGGTAACTCGTTGTGGCATCTACACCTGCATGTTGTTCCTGTTTGAGATGATCAAATGCTGTCCAAGTACGTTTGTCAACATGCCGACACACAGCTGCAGTGCTGTATTTCTTGTTTGTTGTTTAGTAAATTATTACATCCTGGGAAAATAGGCCACAGAAGGGTTGGCTGTATTCGCCATAATAAAGTAACTAGAGCGACTAAGAAAGAAAGAAAAAAGAAAGAAGTCAGAAATGAAAAACTGCAGGCCTTAAGAACATGACGAAATTCCAGCATGGCCTGCTATACCATATCCATGGCGTGTACGATGTATCGGGCTGGGCAACAATTTAACGTCCAGTCACAGTGAGCACCATCACAACACTATCTGTATACTCGCTACACGAAAGGAAAAAACAGTCAGATAACTTTGCTCACAGCTTGCTCATTTGCTTACTGTTACTTATTTAGTTACTACATAACATAACTTTATTTCGTGCAATACACTTTGAATGTATGATGCTTATATCGTCGCGTAATTTCTAAAGCTAACAGCTTTACGTGCTAGTTTGTTAGTCATTGACGCACAATAATTTTTGTTGTTGTTTGTTGTTGTTTGTGTGCATCCGAGTTTGACATGGCCGTTATGTTAGATGTCCTACTTGGTTTCTCCGAGTTCTAAATTTTACGTCCTGCGTTACCTTGTTATCAAAAGCACACTAGCGAACAGCACTAAATCAGTGTAACGTGGTGAAGCGCTTTCCCTCAACTCTCTGCCTTCATTCAACTTAAAAGGGTTGATTACTTGTCGTTAAAATGATGTTCAAACTGGCCTTTTCTGAGTCGTGCACCAGAGCCTCAGCGTCGGAAGCCTCGGTGTGACGTCACTTCTTTCAAAGCAGTTTCTCGTATTTGTGCCATTTCTGTGCCGAAAAAATGTCTCGAAGCCTGCTTAATTGAGTCGGGTTTGTGTGTAATGCAATGCAGTAATTTTTTCTTTCCTCCGGTGATCTGTTGGCTAGTTCTTCGTAGACGCCGTCGTAATTTATGACGCCACTGCGATAGGGCGGGAATTTCAGGATGGTGTCACCACTCGCATTTCGCTTTTGCGTCTTGCGTACCAAGCCTTCCTTCAGGCAGGGCAACAGCAGCCGCTGAAAGAGATTAACGTTGATCTTCCTCTTTAGAGGGCCTTTAACTACGCTTGCAAACTCGAATAAACTTATTCGAGTCGTTACACGTGTCATCCGCTTGTGGTGGAAAGACCTTCGCGACAACCAGGTGGCTGAAGCTAACAAGGATAAACTCCGTCACCACATAAACACACATTTCTTCCTTTAGTAACATCTTGTCTGCTTTGCTCGTTGTCTGCTTTTTCTTTCTCTTTTTTTGCTCTGAGGATTCTCGGCTTTGTGTATGCTTCATTCTTCATTGTACAATAATTAGAAAAGTTAGCAACTCTTAACAAACATAATTAATATAATTGCATGCTCTCAATACCATGTAAAATTTTGAAGCTTCCCTTATCCAATGCCCATTTCTCAAGCGCCTGTAAGGTATATTGAATAAGTATAAATAAATAAATAAATAAATAAATAAATAAATAAATAAATAAATAAATAAATAAATGAGCCCGCGCAGACAGGCCCGTCATTAACAAAGTCTTAAGGAGAAGGGAGCGAAGAATTCTCATTAGAAGAGGGAGAGAGAGATTTGTGTATAACTACATGCAAACCGCGTTGCACGAATCTCGGGCCAATGACCTTGTGGCAAGGGTTGCTGCATCCATGGCTTCGGATCAGTGTTATGAAATGCAGGGCCAGTAAACTAATCCTATCACAGGCAGGATCGCGTATGACGCCCGAGCCACTCAATCTCCCAGCAGCACCCAGGAGGTCCCACGCCAGCGAAACCTCACATCCCCAGGGGAAGTTTCGTTGAGCCTCAAATGTCTGACGGGCGCAGCAGTTTATCATTCATCCGCCTGTCTCCGCTATGCAAATATGCCACCCCCGCGGATTTCGCTCGCTATTGAAAAGGTTCAAGTCGTTCACTTCCAAGGTCCATCTATCAATGCAACTCTCGCAGGAGACGAGCTGTATTTTGCCTTTTCGCTTCGCGAGGCCTTGGTGTATTCAAATCGGGTGCCGAAATTTGCCTTTTTTTTTTGGTCCTGTTCCAAGCAGACGACAGTGAACGCACCGTCATCCCGAAGGCTGGTCGTCTGTTCCGTCTCGCCTACTCGGTTGAGCAGACGAAGCGGCCGAGGCGCCGATCCGCGTTACGTGTTCGTAAACAAGACGAGGTGGAATGAGCGATCGGGACACCCACATCTCAGTGTTTTAGTTGTGCGTCGAATCCTGTTCGCTGAATACGCGCCTTAGCGAAGCCATCTGAAGGCGGAGTTAGTTCCGGTCGTTGGCGTTTCTCTCGTGACGTTCTGAACACCGTGGTTAGTCCGTGCCGCCTGCTGAGTGTCCTCGCACGCTGTTGCTGCAGACGGGCGCACAGTGTATGAGCAGACGACTCGGATAGCCTGTCCTGCTTCCTCCTCGGGCTTTCCTCCTGGAAGGCTGCGGATAAATTTAGATGTTTGTTGGGATGTTTGCCACTCTTTCCCTGCTTTAATTAACCGCCAGATTCCGAAGTAATGATAGGGTTTGCTCGAATCGAATGCTTTTATTTGCCTGCCAATCATTACGCACGGTTTCTCTTTTCAATACGCCCTGTCGTAATGCTTGAGTAGGCTAACTTCGACATCTCCTGGCTTGTCAAGTAGCCGTTGAAACTGCATTTTTTTCTTGTGAGCCTCAACATTTTTCTTTTTTTTTTGTTAGACAACTGAAAAAAAAAAACTGTTGGCCTGATTGATTGGTCTCGCCTTGTCGTTCTGAGTGACTGTTGATGTAATTGAAGTCGGACGAGGTCTGCCTCTGTAATTTTCGTTACAATCGACTTGCGTGCTTTTTCTGTTGGTGCCCTTAGTTTTGGGGGGTGATCGAACTTCACTATAGTAGAATGTAGCTTGCGGTAGGCTGCGCATACCCAGGTGCCTGACGCAGGCGAGTCCGGAGATGGGCGGGCTTCGAGCACGCTGCGTACTTCCTCCTCGATCGGGATAAGTAGATTTCTGCGAGGGCGATCTTCAGCGACCCCTAATGTGAAAGTAATGGTGATCGTAGGAGCCACCGATGCCGGCGCTTATGTAGCTGAATATATGTGTGTGGCCGCTCTGTGGGCGGCTTAATGATGGTATATATCTACCACCTTGCGCCCTGTACACCGCTTGGTCTCGCGACAACGCGCTAACGACTGCGGCTGTCCTGCGGTTAAGCGTTTGCGTTAACGATTAACAGCTCTAGCGTTGAAGGTCGCGTGAACGCATCGACTTGAAAACTTTACCATAGCCGAGGTATACGCCTGTTGGCCATGGTTGAACTTGTGATCGCGTTGGCGTTGTATATGCCACTCGTACCTACGGTCATATTGGCAACGCGCAATTAGGAGACCACACAGACACAGAAAGTACACGATATAAACGGGACGAGCTCTTATCCCGTCTGTATCTGTCAATATGAACGCGAGCTGTAGCAATCAACTAGCTGCTTTTCGGTCTTGACATTTTATTTATGAGCGCTCTTGTAATGCAGGAATACATGTTGTTAGGCTAGTCCGTGCCAATTTGCTTACGGGGCATAATGCGACCAGAACATGAACGCGAGGAGGACGCAACCACGAGCATGTGAGGTGTGTCTGAGGCCTTGATAGTAGTAGTGTCCTTCGTCGTACTGCGTTACGTCCGATAGTGGCGCGCTCTGTTTGTCGCATTTTGTCGCTTCAGCCTCGTCAGACCCTGAAAACAGGTGAGGGGCGTTATTTATTTTTCAAGTTGGTTCCTAATGTCGACTGGTACGTTATAAACGAGCAGGCGTTTACGCGAATTCCTGTGGCAGTTCCTTTCTTGTTCATTCTGCGTACTTCTGTGTTTGAGTGTCAGACCATATAATGAGCAGTGTGCGAACAGTAATTTTTGATACGGAGTCGGATGCGAGCCTACTGCGAGTCGAATAGTGCGAGAAGCGAATCGAATCGAACACTTTCGGAATAGTTTTCGAATAGCCAGCAGCTCTTTCTCACAGTTCTTATAGAATGATGATTGATATACAATTTCGCCTCTAATATATAAGCTTAGCAACTTTCTGTCGCTACATTGCGCCTTATGAAGCGTTGTTCATTAAAAGCACAGATGGAGCATTAGAAACAAATAAGCAGTTTCTTCGCATACAGAGGACCTTTCCTGGGAATGAAGTTCATTGCACTTTCGCTCCAACTGTGTGCTCGATTGTGTATAGCTGGAGGTTTCCAAATATCCGAAAATCGTTCGAAAAAGAAATATATATATATATATTCTCACTTACAAACAGCCAGTGTTCGCAATTCGAAAACCAAATCGAGTAGGACACTTTACTATTGGTTATTCGGAAGTTACGTATATTCGCACACCCCTACGAAAAATGTATAATAGTCTCGTTATGGACAATAACGAGGAGCCTATATACGTGCCCAGAATAGTATCTCGGTTCTCGGCCATCAACGTCTCTCGCAACTTCTTCATTCCCCCCCCTCTCTCTCTCTCTCTCCCTTACGAATTTGTGGCGCTCCGCTTTGGCACTTCTTTTTCCTCCGGCGCTGTTCTTCTCGTATTCCTTCACTGTCTTCTTTCTGCGCGCCTCGCTGAGCGAAGTGGCAATCTTCGCCGAGCGTGTCTCCCCTTTCGCCGCCGTACAGCGTTTTATATGTTTCATATGTTGTTGTGGCTACTGCCTGGCCGCATCTGTTAAGCCATTCATTGTCCTTGCATTTACTCCCTTTGTTCCGCCCAAGGAGATTACCCTTCGCTCTTTCGTTCATCGTATACGGAAAACGTGATCGCATGGCATTCGGCATGCGAGATGCCTCAGCTCATTTCTTTATGCTTCACTGCCGGAAAGGTTGAACGTCTTTATTCCCCGACAATGCTTTCGCCAGATTTTGACTGTTCGCTGCGTGAACAAAAAAATAAAAATAAAAAAAAGAAACGAGGGCCATTGCGACATTTTTCTTGTTTCGTTTTCGATGTCTTTTGCCTCGTCTCGAGGTCTTTCTCGCACTTCTCCCACAATAATTGAATGCTTTTGTGCTATTGTCCGGACACCAGCCAAGGGAGGCAGAGAGCGAAGCTTTTTGAAGATGCCTTTCATGCCATCTGTGTGTATATCGAAGAGCGTCGTCTGGTTCGTCTTCTCAAGTGCGTCACATTTCCGAGCGGCTGCAGACTCCCTTTGCACAAAGACATATGAATATGTAATGCTTTTTTATTTCTTTCCCTTCCTTTTTTTCTTCTTGCATTGTGCAAAAAAAGTTGTAGGGTCGTGTTTGGTTAGGCACTCGCTCTCGGAACCGCGTTTGTCAAGTTCCAGCCATTTTCTTCTTGATGAACGATGCCAAAAAGAAAAGAAAGAGGGGGGGGGGGTTGGTGTTTTGTTTATCGTTCCGAAGGCTTGTCTTTGGCATTCTATTCCCTTTATCCGGGTTTTACGAGAGAATTGAAGAAAAACAAGGTGCGTATGACTAACTGTCGTAGCCGGCGCTTGCTGAGAAAGTACGGGGTCGCTTGTATTTTTTGTTTTCTTTGCAACGTGTCGGCAGGTATTGATAGCCACGTATGCCCAGCGAATGTTGTGTGAGGAACTTTGGGCACGAAGAGCGAGAGTTGGCGTAGAAAAGGTTCTTAATATTCGTTGTTTTTTTCTCGTATACTTTAGAGTTTTCGTATGGTCGTTCTTACCTTCCCCTGCTTTGAAAGTAATTTTTCCTATAGGGAACTTTGCCAATAGTTTGATAGGGAGCGTGATTGGCGTGCGAGCGATACATCTTGTCGTCAAACCGAACCGCGCACGTGCACATGAAAGCTGATTTGTCATTTACGTTCTCACTATAGCTTAGCGTTTTTTTAGCTTTTATTCCGCACTTGGCAGAAATATTAAAGCTACGGTCGGACAACTCGAGGTAACGCAGTTCCTGTTGCGATGAGGTTGGCGCATTTGCGCGTAGACGTCGTTGGCATTGCGGTCGAATTGAAATGTGTCTCACGAGCTTCGCCAAGTATCCTCGCAGCTGAAGTCAGTATTGAGGCGTAAGTTTTGACACGTAACTGAATGATTCACGCGGCTTCCGTGGCGATGACGCAAGGCGGAAGTGATGAAGAATAATAGTGATCTTTACAAAACATGACGCCCGACCTTCTTTTCGTAAGTATATGTTGAATGGTGCAGAGCTACGGTCTTATTTTTCAGCGAACCATTTGAACTCCCCTTCTTTTAGCGTTCGCACGTAAGGAACCCCGGGCGGCTCAAAATTAATCCGGAGTCCCTCACTACGGCGTGCCTCGCAATCGGATCTCAATTATAGCCCGTAAGACCCGAAATTTAATTTCAACCTGATGCTTTTAAAACATAGAGTAAATTTAGAAAATATGCAGCATATTCAACCAGTTTGAATCAGTAAACATCCAAGCTATGTGTGAGGGCATAGAGAGTCGAAACACGAGTTTGTGTTCAGTGAATGGCCGCAAGAAGTGACACGGAAGGCTTTATTCAGGCATTTGTAGAGAAGCTAATGCACTGCTGCCGCCGCTGCCGCGGATGGATGGATGGATGTGGATGGATGTTATGAGCGTCCCCTTTGGAACGGGGCGGTGGGTTGCGCCACCAAGCTCTTGCTATTATACTGCCTAATGCCCTACCTAGGTGAAACAATGAAAAAAAGAAGAAAACACTATAAACTACCCCACCCAAATTTTCTGATCCCATATTTCGAACTGTGCTTTTGTACGTCTCCATTTTCCGTCGTGTCCCTACTTCCACCAATCCTCCAATCGCCTCTTAAAAATGCCTATTGCGGACACGTTTACTTTTACACTGCTCTCGCTGAACCCAAGTGCTTCAAGGAAGCCAGTGGCGCCTAAATTGACCGCTGGGTAGACATCTTCACATTCTAATAAAACATGCTCCATAGTCTCCCTAACTTTACGTTTGTGACACGCGAATGCGCGTAGGCGAGCGCCATCTGGTGGCACTGCCAGAAACCCAGCGGCGCGCCTCCTCCGCTGTGATTGACTGGCCTATTTGGCTAGAAAACAGTCACGTTGCAGAACCCACGATCACCAAGATCCAGCGAGGTTCGGAAAGAAAAGCTTCGCTTTTAAAAAGAACAATTACCAAGTATAGGTGTTTATTTCGCAGAGATGGATGTTCGGGATAGAACAAACAAACAAACAAACACAGTTTTAAACTCGTCAGTGGAGGAGGCGGCGACCTTGCGTAGAGCTATAGGTTAGAGCTGTCCCAGATGCATCGCGTAAGCTGTCGTTAGCGCAAGGGCCGGTAAAAACCCTCAGACGAAACGGAAAGCTCACCGGTGCAGACGCGCGCGCGGAGGTTTGCAGGCATGGAAGACAAGCCGACTAGTAAGCGACGTTCGTCGCCTCGTGGGCGTTCCTCTCTCGAGAGAGAGATGCGAATTCTATTGTTCCTGTTTTCGACAGCGAAATTGGCAACTGGGGCCGCATTTCTCGCGTGCCTTAGCCACCACACGAGAAAAAAGTAAACAATTTGTGACGAAGAGAAAACAGAAGGGAGGAAAGAAAAGAAACAAAAGAATTAGAATGAAGGCAAACGATACTCGAACGTATCTTCTTTTCTGGCTGCAGTGTTGTTGGCCGGGTGTTGCTTTCTTCGCCTCCGCGTTCGTGCGAATAACAACGGTAAAAACCACGCCCGCTTGCGCAGTTCGTGTGGGATCGCGAAACGTCGCGCCCCCGAGAGGTACACGCAGACTCTACGCACGCGTGCAGGTTGGCTTCGCCGTGGTGGCCGTGTGGCACGCTTCTGCAAACACGACCACCTGTTGCTGCTGCTGCTGCTGCTGCTGCTAGTCTCCGTGCACGCTCACGTTCGGGCCGGTGGCGTTCGTTGGCTAGCGTTGCGTTACGCGGCGTGTGTGGTTAGCGTTTTAACTAGCGGGCCGGAAGAAAAACACGGGGGTGGAGGGGGGGGGGGTGCACGAAACCCGCGCGTTCACGCGCGCATGCCGGTTTACCTTTTTTTTCTCTCATGCTTTTCAGTCGACCCGCGTAATACTATATACCGTCGAAGCGGGTCGCGTATGAACTATCGCGCGCGTTGCGCGATAGCGTGTAAGAAACGCCGCCTCTCGCCACCGCTTGGCCTTGCGGCGAAGCCCACAGCGCGTGTGACATACGGGTCATGCGCAGTGCTTCTTGGGACCCTGCGGTGCAGGGCAGCAGCTGCTGCAGCTGCGGGCGGTGTGCACCGCGAGCGCTATAGCTGTGAATGCAACCAAAGCGTTTCTGTGGAATTCTCGCGTACGGGGGGGTAGGCGCGCTGCCGCGATTACGTGCGGAGGCAGTTTGTGAACGCGCGGCGCTTTCACTGACGGCCTTGCGGTGCTCGCGCTCAGGCCCACTCTCTCGCGGTAGCGTTGCGTCTTATACACGTACTCGCCACCGCGTCCGTTTTGTCTCCCGCGCGCCGTCGCGCGCCCCTGCTGGTACGTTTTCTTGTTTCTGCCGGTGTCTCTCGCAGGAGCCGCACTTGTTTTTTTTTTCCTCGACACCCTCGGCGAAGCCGGGAGCTGCGAAATGCCAAAGTGGGGTTTAAGATGTAATGCGCCCGCCTGGTGAGGTATAAGTTAAGCGGTGGTCGTAGGAGGCCCACTTCATGGGTAACCCTGCCATTGTTGTATAAATGTGACAAGGACATGTTTCCTTCTTTCTTTCTTTCTTTCTTTCTTTCTTTCTTTCTTTCTTTCTTTCTTTCTTTCTTTCTTTCTTTCTTTCTTTAACGACTGCAGACTCGCGCTCACGAGTTGCAGCGCCGCATTTCGAAGAGATGAATGAGACCGTGGGATGGAATAGCAGCCGCGGCGTGGTGTCGAAGTTGCTGTGCACTGAGATTTACGCGCGCATCAAGAAATGGAATGACTTATACCTTCGCGCTGGCTTTCCGGGAGCGAAGTAGGAGTGCCGGTAGTGTCCTCAAATATTCGCACCAGCAGATGGGGATGGAGCGCTCACGGCTATAGCCTACGCGTGTGCGTAGCATATTAGTGCAACGTAATCATAGATGCAAACACACAATGAAGTGAGATAAATGTTAGGAGAAATAAATTGCGCTATGTTCATTGAAGTGTGCAAATAACAAAGCTATTTCTTGTGCGGTGATTTACCTCTAAGCTACAGCGACGCCTTCCTCCCGTCTACTTTCCTGGGTATTTGCGTACGCGTGCCAGGCGCAGCCCTGCGAGTGCTAGCTACTGCCACTCACGGCTATATGACGGCGGGTGTTGAACGTCCTTTCAGGCGTAGTCGTCGCGTAGTACGCGAACCGCACGAAAACGAAATGCAATTCGACTTCGGTTAATTCGAATATTCTGTTAACTCGTTCCCTACAGAAGGTCTTCGATCGCGCAGCCTTCGTTTCGATCGCGCTATAGTTAAGCTGTTCCGATGTCCGGGGATGATGTTCTGGACACCGTACAATTCCACCTTACTGTTAAATACACAATATAACTCTTGAGTGGCTTTCACAAGGCCGCTAAACTTTTGATTGGCTCAAGATGCGAACGTGCCTGAATATGACGGCACCGTGGAATTTCACGCTGTCCATAACAGCACCACAGTTGTGCGTTGGCGTCCATTTTCTGCAAGTCTACTTTCTATGTAAGACTCGCGAGTAGGAAGGCGGAACGAAACGTCCACGGCAGAAGACGGACACACCCACGTTTCGAACGTTTCTTCTTTTTTCATTCGTTGACGTGTTCACATCGCGCGTCCACTGTCACGGATGAAAAGGCGACTAGCGGCTGCAACGTTTTCAGGACGCAATAATTTGCTCGTTCCTATCTGGCCTCTTAATATGTTCATCATCGCTCTCTCTCGTGTTGGCGCGTTTCGCTCGCGAAGCTCGGCCACCAGCTGAGGAGCTCCGGCGATTGCACCTTCCGGGGCGCGGGGTGTCAGACAAGCAGCATGCATAATGAAGACATGTTGTGACCCGCACTTTCTTACGCACCTGTACACCGCGCTAACCCAAGGTCGTGCCGCAAATACCCTACTAATACATCGCCGCGCATGCTTGTCTCGCGCGTGAAAGGTCGGATTACTTATACAGAAAAAAGAGGCCCCGTCTAATCTCGTCTCGTGCCAGAGCTGTTGTGTGTGTGCGGCGGAGAATTGTAGGACGATGAAGTGAGGGGGGGGGGGGGGGGTGACTTGGGTTAAACTGTCGCCACTTCGTTATACGATCATCGCGCGGTCGTTTTTCGCGTCATCGTTTCTCGTGGGCCGCGGCCGTCTCATTACTATACTTTTTTTTTTTCATTTTTCACCGCGCCGCCTCCGACTGTCCGTTTGTCGTTTGCCGAAGTGACGAACGCTCGGCTGGCTTGCGAACCATCGTCGGTGGGCACGTGGCCAGGGATTGAACGCAGGCGTTGAAGGCGAGACTCGGAAGAGCGTGTAGCGTCGAGACCTTGTTCTTCGGCGGAGGCGGCGACACTTTTCCTTTTGCTCCAAATTGCCCGTGAAGATTATTGGCGCTCTTGACAAATGTGTTGCCTCGTAGTTCTGCGTTGTTTTTCTTTCTTTCTTGCTATATAATGCGTGCCAGGACGCGTTGGCGCCTATCTGTAGCAGGCGCCAGTTATACACTTCTTCGCTTTGACTTTCGTGGGTGAACGAAACGCCAGCAGCGCAGTTCAAACGTGAATGAGAAACGCAGCGTGTCATTGATGGATCTCGCGTAACGGCGCAATGTGTTTTATCTCACTGGTAGCGGCGTAAGATTCGAATGGAGTGGTTTAACGTACAGGACAGCACATCTTTTTTTGCCGTGAAAGGAGGCGAAATGGAGTAATTGAGGGGAATGGAGGCGCAATCGAATTTTCCGTTCCAACGTCTAGCCTATTTGACGCAGGCCTTGGAACGGAGACGCTAGGATATGCACAGACGTTAGATTGGGACGACGACGATGGAAGAGAGGGTGCTACTAGCTGTAGAGTATTCTAGGCGCGTTGCCGCTGAAGAAAGTGCGACTGACAAATTAAGAGCTTAACGTTCTCGTCGTTTTCATACGTATAGCGGGGTTCACACCAGCAGCCGCGACGCCACGTCACACAGTCGCGGGACCGCTAAACGGTCACGCGACCGGGCACTTTCGACTTCGATCACCTCGCGCGTGACACACATTCTTTCGCATTCACATTCGCACATTCTTTCAATCGGATCCACTGTAACATGCCGTGCGATGTACAGTCAACCGAAACAGTTTGCGGCACGCAGCATCTGCCAAGAAGCTGAATTCTCGCGAAGCGTGGCCCACAGCCTCGAATTAAACGTTCCGGCATGTATAGTAGCCTTCGCCACCTACACGGCGATTCACTAAATACGAAGTGTCATGCCTTAGCAGTGCAGGAATTCACATTCGAAGGGGAAACCGCATCCCGCAAACTTTTTCTGTTGACTGTACACGCTTGGCGACCGAACCAATGGTGGCGGAGATAAAGCGGCGTGCTTATGGCTCGACGCGCGTGTTCGATCCGAGCGCACTCTGGGACACAGGTGTAGGTGGCGGAGACCGCGCTCTCCGCTCCGTCTGCCCATCTGGCAATGGCCGCGTGCCCCGGCCCCAACCGCGTTTTCCCATCTTGCCGCGCTCCTCTGCGCGTGGCTGTTATTTATGCAAATGGCCTCGCGCGCGTCTTCGCCCCCGCTGCCCATTGAAGGCGCACAAGGCGGCAGCTTTCTCCGCGCCGCGGAGCGTTTTCCATCGCGCCGCTGCCGCTGCCTGGCTCGCGCACGAACGCGCGCCAGCCG
This sequence comes from Dermacentor variabilis, assembly GCF_050947875.1. Lineage (NCBI taxonomy): Eukaryota > Metazoa > Arthropoda > Arachnida > Ixodida > Ixodidae > Dermacentor > Dermacentor variabilis. The sequence continues at coordinate 89,026,576 of NC_134576.1, forward strand.
GCGTGGCGGTGGCCTCGCGTAAATTAACCTGTCCGACGCTGAAAAGCACGCCGGTTCGTCTCGTCCGAAACCCGCCGTGACCCAGCGCCGACTTCTCCGTGGCGCGCAGGGTTGTGTGGCGTAGAGGACGATGCGCGGGACTAGCTTCTTCTTATTCGTCGTCTTCATCGGGCGCTGCTTCCTCCGCACCTTGCTCGACAAAATATTAAGATAGCTCGGCGCGGCTGGGTGCGCGCACCTTTTCACTGCTCGCCGATGCGTCGTAAACGCGTTGCTCTTTTGACCTTCGTTGGCGCGTTCCCGTTTTTGCCGCGCAATGCTTTGTAGGAGCTAGCTGGCCCCGGCCGGTGCCCGAGAGCTTCCGTGAAGGAGGCCGAGCAGGTTGAATGGCGGTGGCGTTGGGAGCGTTATGGCTTATGGGTTATGCGAGGCTCTGAACGGGGAGGAACGACGGCTGCCGCCGCGATAGGTTGCGTTGCAGCGTAACGTTTCTCGACGTTTCGTTCGCTATAGCGATAAACAATGTTGCGGCGCCTGAGTGGGTGGCGTGAATGCATGGAAGAGACGATTGTTAGCGCATGGACGCTTTATTGATCGGCAGCTGCTAAGACAAGTAGGCTAAACACTAACAATGATGACGGTATAATCTCCTTATTGATCTGCAGCTGCTAACACAAGTAGGTCAAATAGGAACGATCGTGGCGGAGCAAAATTTCATGGAAAATCGCCGATCGAGACAGTTCTCCGAGAGTCGGACGATGTAGCTTTCGCGGAATAGAGCGGACGACATAGGCCGCTCGGGACACTTTATTGGTTGGCTCTGTTGACTTGAATGCTACGAGGCGTGCGAGCGGCGGCATGTTTCACTGCCTGCCGGATCGCGGCCCGCGTTACAAGCCGCGTCAAAACCTTTTGCGCGGACAAACGTTAGTGCAGTGGTATCGGAACGGGCCTCCTAAGTCACCACCTCTGAACGCAATTCTCCCTGATCGGCCCAGATTTCCTCGGCCGCACAGTCGTCTACGCAAACTGGGGTAAAGAGCGAAATGCTGTTTCGTTTCACGAAGTCTCTGCAGAGCTGCCAATGCCTACAGATGCCGTCCGTGCACATAATGCGACTTGCTTCTTATAAGCAGCGCGGGAAGGGAAGACACGGCTTCCTGCAGAGCTAACATGAAAGAACGCCACATTATCCATTGATCCGCTGGTCTACTGCGGCGGGTCAAAACGTCGATGCATGCCTAAAGCGTACGCTGGCGCCTAGATTTTGAAGTCTGTCTGCGTCCCACGCATCCATGCTGAAATATAGTGCCTACGTCATTTGCCCTGCGCATGCGTCGACGCTGTACACGCTGACGCGCGTCATGTACAGGTCGTTTTAAAGGACATTTTTTTTTTCATTTCATTTTCATTTTGTTAACTTAAAGACCCATAATAAAAGGGGTATTACATAAGGGGTGGGTATGTAGGTAAGTTATGCACATATGTTAATATACTATACACAAGCGATGCAAGTAGACCGAAGTCGTAATGTGGAAATAAGCGGCAAACAGGTTATGCATGTATACATAGCAAATTAAACCAGATATTCAAGAACTCAGGTGATTACGTCAAGCGTCACAAAATTGTCTTTGGCGTCCGATTGTGGCAATGTTCAAGGGAAGGCCGTTCCAGTCACTGCAGCTGCTTTGTGAAAAGGACTCTGTACCGCCCTAAAAAGGAAGATCGCAGTCCTTTCAGCAGCCGATCCTTTTAAAAAATGTTCACTATGCAGTCCAAGAACGACACCAAAGAATATTGAATGGTGCTGGCAAATGGTGCTTGAAATGGTGGCAAATGGAATGGTGCTTGCCGTTAGAGAAGGCTCCAGAAGCCAGAAAAAAAAAAATATACGCAACACGAGTGGCGACGCCACCCGGATGTTCCCGCAACAGCTTGACGTGACGTCATAGATTTTGACATCGTACACTTCGGTCTGTTTAACCAACGCCTCGTAGATATAGCACGAGGCCGGTGCACCTCGATCCATGACATCGTGCTACCTTGCCCTAATGTAATATAATCTAACCGGGACGCTCCCTAGTGAGCCGTGGCGATTTTGACGTCACCGTTTCGTCACGCCGGGCTTGGCAATGGAAATTTCGCTCCAACCACCATTACGTCATCAAGCAGAGCGCGCAGGCCTGCTATCTAAGAGGCTTTAGTTTATCTGTATAGAGTTAATAATAGCATAGCATTCTAGGGTCACGAGATTCTCGGCTTAGCAAGTTTCACAGTGAAACCAGCGAGGTCACACTGACGTGTCGGCGCTATGGTTTCAACGCAGCATTGAAAAAAAAGTTTGCATTTATTTTTTACCTCGTAATAAATATGACTGACATTCTTATTTTTCGCCGGGAAAATAGATATACAGGTTTGAAACCAGTCTATATAGACTGATTATTTGTTGCCTCGTCTGTGTTACACGAACGCCGCTTCCAGTGAGGGCGCATAGCTTTGCTCAGTTTCAGCTGTTACACACCACACCTTGGCGCCAATCGTTCTTTATACCGCGCTGACCGTCTATAGCCCAGATCCAGCCCAGTGCTGCGTTCTATGCAGCTCAGGCGCCTGCTCGCGGTGTTCGCGGTTTTCTTGCGAGCCCTAGCTGCTGCAGCCGCTTGGGGAATCTTACGCGAGCAGCTGCCTTCGGCTGCCGCCTTCGCTCAGCGTTATCGCGCGCGCGACCTCGACATGAAACTCGAGGCTGTCCGTCAACTTCGGTCGATGTCGACCTCTGTCCAACTTGGATAAGGGAGCGCTTGATAGAGGCGTGTTCGTCTCCCGAGATTTCTGTGTCTCTGTATATAGGGCGGGGGCAGACCCCGTGGGGCATGGCGCCTGGAACTTCGAGAGAAGATGTGGGTCGTTCGTTCGAGGCGAGCCGAAAATTTTCTTTTTTTCGCCCCCTGTTTAACCCCACCGAATCCCCACAAAACATACTGCTGTTGATAAACGGAGTTTAACTCGATAATTTTGGATTTAAGCGCGAGAAACTTAATGCAACGCCCTTATAGTATATACTTCTTCACCCGCTAGAGCGAAGGTTTAGTTGTTACTAACTCAGTGTTCTAATTACGTACTTAATATTCACTGAAACAAAATTTAATTATCTTGCGGTACGAATACACTATACATGACCAGAAAAGGGGATCGAGTGGTTAATTTAATTAAATTCTGGAGCTTTACGTGCCAAAACCACGATCTCGCCACGAGACACGCCGTAGTTTGGGGACACCGGATTAATTTTGACCACCTAGAATATGTTTTATCGTGCACCTAAATCTAAGTACACGAGCGTTTTTCTCTTTCGCCCCCATCGAAATGCGGTCGCCGCGGATGGGATCGAACCCGCGACCTCGTGCTTAGCAGCGCAGCGCCAATGAGCTTCCGTGGCGGGTGTGATGATATTGTTCTAGTCTCCCTTGAAGTGGAATTGTGATTGGGCTTATTTGGTTTAAATAAGCGTTAACGGATGCGGTAAAATTTCTTGACGGTATAACGTATCTGTATATGACGGCATCTTGTAGGCGTCACGGCTCACTGTAGCAGCTTAGCGCGAGGTAACCGTTCCGTCGTTACCGTTACCGAAGCCGCCTGCCGCCGACTGCGCATATGCGATCGGTGGCAGTGCAATCCCTCAGGATGCTCTGTCGAATTAATCATTATTGAATACTCCATCAAGATGCATGCGCAGTAATCGCAGTGCTTATGGCGACGACCCATATATGGGCACTTATGGAACAGCAATGCCCAATATCGCTGTTTCGAGGTCCAGTCTGACGTCAGAAGAAGCGCCCTTTGCCTAGTTATAGTTATGAGTGTACCTGTAGCTGTTGTGATTCTTATGTGATCTTATACAGTCGAGCCCCGTTAGGTAGACGTCGGCTTATTCGACTGCTCGCTTAATTCGAATGCACTGGAATGTTCCGGCGAAAAACAACAGATCGCGTTGCTGGTACGCTCGTTTAGTTCCAACGCGAAATCATGTCGCTTCGGTTCATTCGACCTCCCACCGGCGCCCTCCAACGCTCGCATCGGTTACTAAAGAAAGGTCAAAACACAAGGAATCCAGCCGGCGGCGTTATTGATTCTCTAGGCGACGACAGTGACGGCAGCAACCTGCCCCGTAGGGATGATGACTTGCATCGTGCCTTGGGCGATGTATGTTTTCAGTATTTTGGCAGTGCCGACGATACTGTTCATTCCTGTGAGCCACACACCGACAGCGTGTGTATTTGTTGTATGACTGTACTGAACCAGTATGTCCATGACAACAGACTACTCTAAGCAATAATTAAAAAAAATATATGGATCTATTCGTTTTGGCGCTGTTTGTTAATTCGACCTTTAGTATAATTCGGCTGGAACTTGCGGCACCGCAAGGGTCGAAATAACGGGAATCGACTGTATGACTATTGCATCCATGGAATGTGTTTTCCTTTCTTAATAAATTTCCGAAATTTCTGGAATACGACAGACAACTTCCTTGCAAACAAACGGCGCCACGAGAGTGAGTGTGTGCATGTTCCCAGCGGTTGGAGTGCGAGGGTCGCTTATTGTCTGCTTATTAACTGCAACAACGTGGCACACGCGCACACGCAAACACAACGCACACGCACAAAAAAAAAAAAACAAACAAAAAAACTGAACGTGTACGGCAACAAAACGTGTATACTATACACCATGGACAAATAATGAAGGCTGACAAGTAACCTGAGGCTCGACTGTCTGTATACTTTCGGCGGCAGTTGCACGTTGTCTTCAGGGCCGAGGCACGTAAGGACAGAGTACGCCTTCTTAGGTTGGCCAGAACCCGCGACCGTCTTGGGATACAAGGCAGGCCCTTGCACACGCACCACCGACGCGGCGATAATCCCATTATGGGTAATGCGATTTCTCAAGGTCGGCCGCTAGCGGCCTGCCGGCTGCTGTCCCTTTGCAGTTATGCAACGTGGGAGAACGAAGAGAAATGAATAGAAAGATCCCATGGCTCGCTCTCGTTTCGCTCTTCTGAGAGCGAAGGAACGGCGTCGGCTAGTTAGGTCACGTAAACTTGCGCGCGGATTAGCTAAGGGGATTGAAATACTGAGGGCGTATTCCAATTGGTAAAAAGCCAGTTATAACGCGTCGAGCAGCGTGTAACCGCGTGGGCGGTGGATTTGCTATCCGTGCACGATGCGTGGCGCTTTCCAGGGCAGAATCGGGTTCGAAATTCGTTCTTTTTTTCCAAAGCGTAATTTTTCAGGCTTACAACTTGTCTTGAGCGACGCTGCGTGCGGTGTCGGCCTTGGCTGTGGATATTCCACGTCCCCGGCGCGTCCGCATTCAGAAATTCGAAATGTCGTCTCGATGGTTCGGCAACTCGGCGAGACATGGCACACACACTGCGTGGCTTTTCTTTCTTTCATTATTTTTTTCTTGCAACGTACCCGACACTCTGGCACACTTGCTCCTGGAGTGCCCGTGGCAGGAAGGCAGCGAAATTCAACCGGAAACGTACGCAAAACGAGCACAAGAAGCAAACCAGCTATTCGAAACGTGGGAGGCCAAGCTCGCCCTCGGGGTCCTGGAAGACCAACGACAACTCGTCGCCAGGGCCAAGAGGGCAGTCGAAGCCAGAGGGTTCCTGGACCAAGGAGCCTTCCCACCGTAGGGTGATACCGGGCCTCGCTCGAGTCACTGTTTCGAATAATAAACGTTTCTCTCTCTTTCTCTTACGCGAGTGATGTGCTTAGATGTGACCTTAACAGTACGGGAGAGCGCGATGCAGAGGTGTAATGAAAAAGCAAGACAGGTGGCGTGAGCCTAAAGAGTGTCGCGGAGTGCAGCCTGGCAGACGAGCCTTCTGCAGGAAGGTGACTCGCACCTGCTGCGGCATTAAACAAAGCGAGAGTGTCCCTGTCACCGGTGCAGCGCCCCTTATCGCCGGCGCCCGGCCGTCTGTGCCCGCCAGGAATGTCCTAATTGAATACGCCCCGCAGCGTGGGCTAAGAAGGCGGAGCAAGAACAAGAGACGCACGGAGGAACGAAGGAAAAGAAAATTAAAGCCCGAAGAAGAAGACGTTCCACATGGGTGCCCTCGCACGTGCTGTCCGCGCGTGTGCCGTGTTTACCTGCACGTAGCACGCACGACGGGAAAGCAGGTTGACAACCCCGGTCTCCTTCTTTTGGAACAGGAACTATAGTGGGAGTGGGGGTGGAAGTCAGTGTTTAAAACTTCACGTGCCGCTGGAATTCTAACAGAAGACCGCCGTAACAGCTTGCTAATACTGCATATATGCATATTATTTCTTCATTTCCCCTTTCCCAAGTGTAGGGTAGCCAACCGAACAGGCCTTGCAATGCATGGTTAACCACCCTGCCCACATGGCTGACCTCCCCGCTGCTCTTTGTGATACTAGAAATGCGAATATAGATTCTCTTTGTTAAGCAAGGACGTCGCTGTAAAACTCAATGACGAGGCGTGTAAGAGATTACGAATTACACTAATCCCGGATCCCCCCTTTTTTAGAGTGGGACTACTGCGCGCACCACGGTTCAGAGTACAGTGTACTAGAATATTCTAGTACACTATAGTTCAGAGAAAGAAGATTGGGTAGACGATCAACTGATGTGCCAGCAAATGTGGTATAGTGTTGTGCACTTACGCCTTCTTTATTTTGCCCCCGTTAATTCTCTCCTACACCGGGTGCGTCGAGCTGCTCCTGCACGACTCTGCTCTGGCCCTGTACAGCAGCCATACACGCACGCGTTCACACACTAGGCACACGAAAGAAAATCGAGAGAAAGCAAACAAACAAAAACAAACAAGATGCAACACACCGAGGTAAGGTGTGTATACAGTCAGTCGCATGGGCGTGTTCCACAATTTCGGCGCGGGCGAAGGTCAGCGAGCGACGGATCGTGTGGGCAACGGTCCCAATTTCTCCGACTCGCCCGAACGTCGACACCGCGAGCGCGCTTGACTGGCTCGGCCGAGACGGCCGAGGCGCGCTCGCTCGCGCTAGACACGGCGTCGGTCGCCCGCACTTCGTCGCAACACGCTTGTAAGTGGCTCCTCTGGGAATACGTGGAGTCGCCTTAATGCGGATGGGAAAAAAACACGCAAGGCGGAACACAGGTCTACACGTGTTTGGGGCGCGGTTAGTGTCTCCTTTTTCATCCCCTCTCCTTCTCTCTCTCTCTCTCTCGTATCCATTGGCACCTTGCCCTCTCCCGAACCGCCTCCTCGGCATCCTTCATTTTATGCACGACTGTTTCGCCGACAGCCAGAAAATGAACGCGGACCTTTAGGAACGCTCTGTCGGGTCCCTTGTTTGTTGTCCGGTACCTCGCGCTGTTGTCGTTATGATGCACTTCATGCTGTTGCAGTACGAAGGAACTCACGTTCACACGTTGTTGCGCCATATTTTTTTCTACAGTGAATCAATTAAGCGATGCGGAGTTTATTATCAGTCACAGGAGAACGACTAACGAAAATAGTTCGACCGTCAGTCTGTATGTGACTATAGCTACCGGTTCAATCTGATACACGCGCTTAATTAATTCTTAGTGTCTTAAACCGTCCTGAGGTTCTGACTTTTTAATATCGTGCGCCATTCGCATTGTCTGCTTACGTTCTTCAGTAAAAGAGATGCCCCTTCTTTTGTATTCTGCTCGTTCATTCCTCTGCGCTAGTTTTATCGACCAACAAGCATCTCAAGTTCAGATGCTAGTTTATAAATGCGGTATGACGGAGCGCTGCTAAGCGCCCGCTACTTGACTTTTCCTATCCTTTCGTTCGTCTTTGTACACCTCCTTGTGTATATGTTCCGCGACTCTGTGTCGTTTACGTGGACCACGTGAATCCACCTCTTGGCTCCCGACAGTGCTTTGCGGCCCTGCTCGCGTGAAATGCTCCGCCACCGTTTCCTGCCTCCCCCCTCCCCACGTGAAGCCCCCTCGAGAGATTTCTACGTGCTCGTGCCATGCGTACTGAACCATATCCCGTCGCTGTCGCTTGTCCTCTCGTTTCGTCGACGATCCGCATCCTCGAGTGCGTTCTGAGAATGAGGCAACGCTCGTCGGGTACTTTGGCCGAGGCGCGGTTGAATCACCTCCATCTCCATGCAGTAGGTGCGTCTGTTTAGAGGCCACGCGGTGTGAATAGTGTTCTTATTGTTCTTATTTCTACGTTTGACATTGCGCTGGTTTTCGCTATTCAGTACTCCGGGATTGTGCGCGAATTTCCGTGATGCACCACTTCGACGAACCACACAGGCAATTTTGAGCGTTCGCGCCTGGTGCAGTGATCGTTATCCTTTTCTTCTTTGCTACGTTTTGCTTGTACTTCATTGGTACAGTGATGTTCAACGTATCATGCAGGCTACTCCGACTTTGATGCCTCAAAACGCTTATTTCAGTGTGCGAAAATTAACGCGAAGCCAATAGCCGCGTTTTTATTATGCTCAAGTTGGAAGTCTCTACGAATATGTGAATATGTGAATATGTGAAGGGGCACGTTTCCCTATGTCAATTAATCACAGGGGATGCTGATCACGAGAACGAAATTCACAGAAGAATAAAAATGAGTTGGAGTTCATACGGCGGACATTGCCAGATCCTGACTGGAAGCTTACTAATATCATTGAAAAGAAAGGTATACAATTAATGTATTCTACCAGTACTAACATATGGTGCAGAAACTTGAAGGTTGACAAGGAAGCTCGAGAACAAATTAAGGACTGCGCAAAGACCGATGGAACTAAAAATGATAGGCGTAAAGTTAAGAGACAGCAAGAGAGCTGTGGTGGTATCAGAGCAAACTGGGATAGCCGATATTGTAATTGAGATTAAGAGAAAAAATGGAGCTGGGCACGTCATGTTATGCGCCGGTTAGATAACCGTTGGACCATTATTGTAACAGAATGGGTGCCAAGGGAAAGGAAGCGCAGTCGAGGACGGCGGAATACTAGGTGCGGTGATGAAATTAGAAAATTCGCAGGCTCAACTTGAAATCGGTTGGCGCAGGACAGGGGCAATTGCAGATCGCAGGGGGAGGCCTTCGCCCTGCAGTGGACATAAAATAGGCTGATGATGATGAGTTTCAGGCGCGGATAGTTCAACAAAGCAATTACTGATTAATAAATTTCTATACTGAATAAGTTTCTGCTCAAATAACATTTAATTACTGTTCTTGTGCATTCGCACCTTCCTCTCCTTGGCCAAAATTAAAGGTGGGCGATTTGTTCAAGATTACCTTGGTTGGGAACTGTGTTCGGGCATCAGTGTTATAAAGGCGTAATCCGCCAAAACGCTCGTTTGGGTACCGAGATTTAGGTGCACGTTTAAGAGCTACAGGTGCATCATAATCAGATGATGCTTTTGTCACGTGAAATCCGAGAATTCTTCTTTTTTCGAGTAGCACTACCCTATCCCTCTCGACAAATCGGTGCTCTGCAACAAAAGACTACGAGCCTGTTGTCAAACAACCCGGAACGAGAACCAGATTAGGGTCTTGTCCACTTCCAGCTACTTATTCCCCCAGGGGCCCGACGTTGGCTTAATGGAAGGACCATGGTAAGGCTATACCGGCATGCAGTAGTCGCCAAACTCCCTCCTCCTTTCTCTGAGACGCGCCGTCGTTTCTGGTTTTCGGTTGGCGAACCGGAACCGTCCGTAAGATTCGTTTGCACTAAACAGCGCTGATGGCGCTGATTATGGATTGGGAGAACGGCCGGCTGGGCTTCGCGTGCTATATAAGGTGTCCCAGCTAACGTTTGCCCAACTGTTCAACGAAACAAATGACTTAAAGAACACTGCTCAACGTGAGATCTCAAGACTTGCGGTATTCGTTAGTCGCACCTCTGAAGACCAAACACCGCAAGTTTTATAACCGTGTCGTTCACCATGTTTTCTTAATCTTTATTATTATTCATTTTTCGTTGAACGGCTTGGCTAACGTCAGCTGGGACACGCTGTGTATACTTCAACACGCGGCACAGGTTCGGTCTCTCTGCTCGGCAAAAATGGAGCACTCGGAGTAGCGCGTCGAACGACTTGGTGTCGCTCGTAAGAGCACGCGGGGGCCCATTCATGGGGCGACCGCACCTCCGGCCTCTGCAGAATGGGGAGAGAGAGAGAGAGGGCTGTTCACAATGGCGCGAGCATGGAATCATTCTGCTCGCGCGTGACCGCGAATTTTCCCCACCGCGTTTAGCGCACGTGCTCTGAATGAAGGGGGAAGGGAGATTGCGTACACGTATGACGAGTGTGGGCAAGCGTTACAAGGCGCAGGTGTGTCCGCCGTGCCGGTCTCGATGGTTGCGCGTTGGGCCGCCCCGCACGACGCCTCGGTGTCTCCTTAAACAGAGAAACGCAGTTGACGCCCTCTTCAAGCGCCGCGGCGGCGCCTGCCGGCGCAGGAGGTGCTCGCCTTCAGCTGGCGTGTATCTTTAGAGTGTTTTAGTTGAGCGTCTTTACGCTACGCTCCGCTCCGAGCTGCCCCGCTAAGCCACGGCGGAGCGGTGGGCGATTTTCACGTTTTAGTTAGACGTTTAGCGTAGGGGAGCGAACCTTTCGTAGTTGCAGCGCCCCCTGGCCAAATTCAGGGTAATGAAAGAAAAGAAAAACACCTTATGATCACTCTTATACAGTAAAACGTATATATATATATATATATAACTATTCATCCACGAAGTGTCTAGACGTGCGCATGTAATGTGTTACCGGTCCATTTTATCCAATGCAAAATAAAGCGCCGTCTTGGGGAACGCCACGTGTTAGCCAGCGCGCTTGCTTTTTGCATCCAATCCAATCCGTTCTGACGCCAACGCTAGCCAAAGCACTGCGAGGCACGCTCCGCTCAGGCAGCTTCTAAGCGGACCGTGTTCCTCGCTCCGCTAGCCCGCTTACGGCTAAGCGGACGGCGCATGCGCATTCGCGCTTCCGCTCCGCTTAACTGCTTAGCGGAGCGTAAACGCGCTCAACTAAAACTCTCTTTTGCATTGGGCATAGCGCGAGCGCTGTGGCGACCCGATTGGAGGAACGCTTCGCGACGCCGTAATGTGGATTCTCACAACGAGCGAACGGGTGGATTTCAAAGAATGATTGAAGGAATGTGAACGAATAAATGAACGAATTGACGAACGATTGGGTGAATGAATGAATCAATTTCATCGGTGCACACGCGCCTGCGACTATTCTTCTAACGCTGCGTTCGTAAACGTTGCATGAGGTACGATTGGGTCGTGTGCGTTGATAGAAATCGGATCAGTCGTTCGGCGGCCGAACTCAACAAGTTTCCAACGTATTGCGAACGGCCTTCGAACGACCAGCAACGCACAGTGCCTGCATCCTATCCTATGTATACGAGTGGTCCTGCCGACTATCTGAACACTTTAGCAGCGTAGTCCAACAGTCGAAGCAAACACCTTTCCGAGAGGTAGTACGAAGGCTCGGGTGGTTTTGATGCACACGTGCTGTTAACGTTATCAGAATCACGTTTTATTGAGTTACTAATATTTATTACGTGAATAGAGATACAGAATACTTTTGCCTACGTTAACGCACTGGGGGTCGCGTAATGAAAACAAGCTAGTTCACCGAGATGTGAGCGCGCATACGGAAGCCGAGGTAGCGAGAACTGATCCCGAGTCACCCGTTACAACATCGATCATAGCCCCTGATGCAGTTTTGGGATCGGAAATGTCATCAATAAGTACTTAGCTTTTTGACATCTAGAGGCGTATTACGAGTAAGCATTGCGCTTAACCTCGCATATATATTTTACAGCGAAGCTGTATTTAGCTAGGGTGCCATGTATTTTTCGTGTATGTGCGTGACTAATGAATAAAAAAAAAGGTGAGCGTGGGCCGATCCCGGAGATTGTGCAAGCCGTGCCGATCCGCGGCGGTTGTGAAGCAGGCTTCAAGCACTCCGCCTCTAATAGTAATAATAATAATCAATAATAGTAAGTGAAATAAGTAAATGAAGATGCATTGTTTTAAGTCGATGGGAATCCATTGTGAACAGCCCATGTACTCGCGAGCAGGAAGCGCTGCCATATACGCAAGGGACAAAATGTATAAACAACCGTACACCTTTGACTCGCAAAGAGGACAATGTCACTGGCTGTGGGGATGTCTGTGCCGTACAAACGAAAGACGGAACTGTGATATCCACTGTGTATATACCTCCAGGCACACAAAAGTGTGATATCGAAAAGTTCATGACTACGCACTTTGCGTCGGTTAGCCGCGGTGACGCTACCCCTGACGCCCTTTTCAATCGCCTGTCTTTTCCATGGTGCTTTGCGCCTTTTTCGGTGTATAAGACCCCTGTGATCATCGTTGGAGACATTTATGCGGACATTACAAAACCAGACAAGAAATGGTTCGCATAGTTTGTGCTGGAATAGTTTGGTCTGAAGTGGCACACAGATCCATGGCACTCAAATGTCTCAACAACGGTCGTGTATAGATTTTAGATTTGTCCAAGAACCTATCTCAGTTTGTAACCGAACCGATCTGTGTAAACCGTATAGACTCGTGTAAGGGCCGCACCCCAACTTGGCAGCCCAAAGTTTTCGGGAAAAAAAATGCCAACGGAGAAGCATCGCGGTCGGTGGCCCGATGCCGCGCGCGCTCATCGGCGAATTTCTGCGCGCTGCGCACTTCCGCTAGCCCCTACTAGATGGCGAGACCTACGCGTTGACCTTAAAGCCCCTTAAACTTCGTAAAGTACTGCCACGCTTTCAAGAATGCCGCCTCCTCCTCTCGCGCTCTGGCCGACGCCGCGTCGCTATTGGCCTAATAGCATCACGTGGGCCCTCGCGCCGTGAATGAGCGCCATTTTTGCTCGAGAAGCGTCTACGGAGTGGCGAGGAGCGCATGTTAGCGCCGTTGCTACGCTCGAGCAGTGTAGGCGGGGCCACGGTCGAGGAGGGAGCGTGAAAGAGAGAAGCGAGGAGGCGTGAAGTCGGAGGAGGAGAGTGTCGCTACTTTACGAAGTTTAATGGGATTTAGTTGACCTTTGATGCAATGCTCCGCCCGGGGATCCGGGGTGTTCAAAAGTCGCCGGCTGCGGCAGCGCCATTTTGACCAAGAGGCTCGGTCCCGTGTAAGAGCCGCATCTCGTCAGAATTGTGAAAACAAAGTGCGGCCCTTACACGAGTCTTTACGGTATCACACCAATCGCAAAGCTATTGTTACTACCGTTACCAAAGGGTAAAAATAAGCACGCGGGCTCTAGTCTTACCCTGTACGATGGGCTACAGCTTCGCTGCTCATGTGCCTTCACCGTGTGGAATGGCTCCTCAATTTTTTTGCGCCTTGCCGAGGCTCGGAAAAAGAAGGTACAGTGCGCAATTCGATTATTACCCTTTCACAGTTTAATTAGTCGGTGTATTAAGCGGTTGCGTCAATTTACGCACTCTCTATTCTAAGGAAGGTTAGCGATATGCGCGCTGTAATGAGAAACTAGGTGGGTGAGAATCGCTAAGTGTTCAAAATGTTGAGCTAGAAATAAGATGTCACACGCCGCTAGCAATCACTAGTGACAGAACACGATCGCACGCTTCAAGCTCGTTAAACAGTCCTGTCAAGCCCTGTTGCCTTCACGAAGGATGGAATCACAGAAAAACGTTGAATGAGCTTGTTTTGTTGTGTCGGTTATCTCGCATTTCTAATTGGAATCGTTGGTTTTTAATGAGTTTCCTCCACTCAGCTCTGTCATTTATCTTAACTTGATGACTTTAAGAAACTCCTCGACAGTCGTCCTGACGAATTTTTTTCGACAGGTAAAATGCGCGTTGTATTCGGTTTCTAACTGTGACGTCATAGACACTGCGGAAAGACTGATGTTTCGTGGACGGTGTGCCTTCTCTGTTAGAACATCGTACTTGCATTTTACATAACGTTTATAGCGAACAAAGCTGGCGCGGAAAGGTGAATGCTATCGGTACCATGACTTAGTATAAGGCGGTTATGCAATTTTGTTGTCGCTTTGCTTAATGCCTTTGTGATTTTATTTAACTTCTGCGAACTTTGTGAACTCTAAGGAGTACACAACTATGCGAGGCAACGGGTAGAGCAATGATGGGACATCCTACCGGGCTGTCACGCTTGTAAAACTCTCACTCACTCACTCACTCACTCACTCACTCACTCACTCACTCACTCACTCACTCACTCACTCACTCACTCACTCACTCACTCACTCACTCACTCACTCACTCACTCACTCACTCACTCACTCACTCACTCACTCACTCCGCGAGTGCAAAATTTTAAAAGGGTGCGCTCACCTCATTCAGCTGTCGCACGTTACCTCAACAGACTAACCTGTGAAAAAATATTCCCGTTTAAGCCGTTAAATGAATTCTTCCTAAACCCAATTGATTCATTGTCAGACACTACGAAAAAATGCGACGCCTGCTGGATTCCGCCGAAGATGTGTTTAGCCGTTCAACTTTAGAGTGGCAGTGCCTTTGTAATGCTTGTAAAGCGGGCAGGCGGCTGTGGAGCTGGCAAGTTTAGTTCGAATTGGTCTGTCAGTATATTGTGTTCACTGACTGCAGATCCTGCGGAAAATGGTGGCAGATCCTGCTTTACCTTGGCGCCCCTGGCTTTGTTGTTTGCCGCCAGTTCACGAAAGCATTGCTCACACAAGAGCGCTGGTTAGGCAGTGCTTTAGGGAACGAATATTTCGTAATATAGTGTAACGTATGACGCCTTCTATGCAGCGTCACATGGAGCTGTACTTGTTTCGTTACAAAAAGTAGGCATTTTGTCGGAGCAATTGGTATTATATATATTCGAGATGAGCGCAAAAAAAAAAATCAATTTGAGAAAGGAGCTATTGGAGCAGCACGTGTATACACGTTGGACGGAGCGCCTATTTCAACTGTGCAAGCCGAAACACCACTGCATGCAGTAAACGAGGCTTTTACGCATGTGCCACACCGTACAATCCCTTTCTCCCGTCCCCATACCTACTCATTCTTAGTGAGTAGCTGCTTTGTCCCCAACTCGTACCCCGAAGCCCGACTGTGGTCATCCGGTGGGCCCAAAGACATGGCGTGGTTAACAGGGGGGTCCTAAACTAAGGAATTCTCCCTCCGAGGAGTTCAACTCGCTCCGAATACGATAAAGCTTCTCCTTATATCTCTGCCACGAGCGAAGTAAATGAGGAAATATGTGTTGTAGATCGAGAACGCAGCGTCACAAGGCCGAAGAGGAGCTCTCGGGTTACATAGCCCCGCGAACGGGGCCTCGTGGGAAGCGAGCTCCTCGAGGGGAAAGTGGGACGAGAGTGTGGCGTCCAGACGTGACTACAGAGCTAACTAGAGCTGACCGCAGCTTCAGGTGAACATATTTAGTAGCTGTACTCCGACATTGAGAAGCCGTATAGCGTACATACTAGCTTCACATACTCCTATCGTTTGGGGATGGCTGAGAGCCCGATGTGCGACTCCTGTGGGTGCGAGGAAACCACCGAGCACCTGTTGTGCACCTGCCCGCGCTACGATGTCGAACGCCTCTCTCTGCGGGCAACTTTACACCGACTGGACTCGAGACCGTTCACCGAGTCAAAGATACTCGGACCGTGGCCGCACCCATCACCGGCTCGAAAAGCGATTCGTGCACTAGTGCAATATTTGAAGTGCACCGGTTTAAGAGACAGTTTATAGTGTCCCTGTGTATAGTGTCCCTCCCACACGCACTCTGTGCTTACTCTCTCCCTTTTTTCCTCTTTATATTCTCCTTTCCCCCACCCCCAGTGTAGGGTAGCAAACCGGATGCTCTTCTAGTTGACCTGCCTGCCTTTCCTATCGTTGTTTTCTCTCTCTCCCTCTCTCTTTCTCTCACACACACATCCACGGCGTTAAACACGCACACGATGCAGCTCGGCCTGCGCATACTGGCTTTCCTGTTCCCGACAGAACGCAAGATTTCTGTTGCGATCGTGCGAAACGCAGAAGTAAACACGAGTGATAAAAAATCTGCCTCTATAGGATGAGTGTGCTGCTTGCGTTATTCGCAACCCGATCCGGATTTAAGGCGGATGGCATCTTTTGTTTCATGAGTCGGCGAATCTACCCCGAACAGAGGGAGGAAGAAGCAAGAAAAAGCAGAAAGGTTAACCAGAAGGACGCCCGGTTCGCTGGCCACCCTCCACATTAGGTTCTGGGTTTCGGTAAATTTAGCCTTTCCGGTTAAATTAACCCTCGGACGGGTGATGGAAGACGCAGCCTGCTGTTGGGAAAAGCAAAGGCTCGGAGCGTGGTCTTTTCGTACACGAGTGTCTCAAGTAGACTCGGGACAAAGTGTTTCTAGATCGCGCGTGCTCTTTCTCGGTCGCTGATAGGCTGACGCATTGTTGCGTTCTACCTTTCGAAGCGTGCAGACTGCTCGGTCGCGCGCTCTTAGGTGATCTACGAATAAGCAAAGTTTAAGATAATGACGTTCTTGTTGCTGCTGCTATTGTTGCAATTGATGCTGTTGTAAACGCGTGTATCTATGCGATGGCCAGTCGGTAATTACATTGAATCACTAATTGAACAGTTAATCATTGTATCGATCTTGCCGAAGCACCTGTTCCTTTTTTTTCCCCCTTTTGCAAAGCGAAATCTAAGCGAGCTCATTGATCTGAGCCGCGAACGTTCCGATCGGCAGCTGGGCGGATATATTCGCAGTCGATTAAAACCGAATCGATTCCGCTTCACCGCTTTCTCCACCGTCGTGCCCACAGCGAACGGAGATTGCTGTTACGCTAAGCGAGCCACGCGGTCCAGCACATTTCTTTCTCTTCTCCTGCCGTCGAAGTGACCGCGCGGAGGAGAGCGAACGGCGAAGAAATCGCTTTCCCGACCATTCTTATCAGCGTGCCCCATCGTTCAAGCGTACGTGATAGAGACGCTGCACCTACATACCTCTCTGCATATATAATACACGCGGTCCGCTGTGATCGCGCTCCCTTCCTTCCGATCCATCTTCGAGTTCCGTAGCGAGTGCAGGAGAGTCCTGTGTGTGTGTGTGTGTGCGTCCTGTTGTAACTTGTGTGCGTTTTGCGGTGGGCAACTCCCAGCCGCGGCGTCCGTCACGCCCACACGACGCAGATACAATAGCCTCGATAGACAGAGGGGGGGAGCGAGATTGTAATAACTGAATTCCCGCTTCCCATTCGGGCAACCGAAGGCGGTGCCGACCACCGTCGAAGCCGCATTTCCTCTCGGCCGGTGGTCAGGTCGTTTCGTGATTGTGTATACGTGTGTACTGTACTCCGTTTTCTTTTAATCTTATACGGCGCTCACGGCGCCATTGTAAGGCGGGCGCGACTTGCATTCCATTTCATTCGGGAACGTACGCCAGGGGGCGCTACTGTCTTCAGGCTCCCGACGGCTACTATTGAGGCCCTATAGTGTCTAGCGCGCGGAAATAGCGCAGTAATTATTGAGCGCGTTTTGTTAGCGTGTGCTCAGTATCCATCCAGAAGTAATTATGACGTAGCCACCCTTCTCGTAGGTTATAAAGGTAATAGAGGAAAGGTGAATGAATCTGGAGGCAGAGCGTAGTAAAATAGGACTGCAGTATTGATGACGCGAATGAAGGCGACACACACATTGAACAGACATTACTTTTTAGGGCAGTACGCTTCTTTAAAGCAGTAATAATGTTACGATTTCTATTGGTCGTTCATTTCTTTGCTTAAAATTAAGGTCGTCGATCTCTAAACGCTAGAAAGCAAAATACTGGCAAATGTTTTGTTATAATTGGTTTCTGCGAACCAGTTTCGGTTTCGCTTCTCAGCAGTGTGTACATATCGTGACGTCATGGTGCAGAAGATGGTCACGTGGGAGCACATTACGGTGCGGTTTTGCCACTCGCTTCGACTAGCTCGGCCGTCTGCTGAGCCGCTGTTCCTTGGGCTGCTTGACGTAGTAACTGCTTTCTGCATTGCGTTCGAGTAAATGCCGGAAGTTCCCGTTTACGAATATATCGCTCCGTAGAAGAATGGACACTTAGGCAAGTCTGTACTTGTTGAACATCTTAAAGGGGCAGCGCAAGACGACAAAGACAGAAGGCAGGAAGCACATAGGACAGCGCTGAACTCACAACTAACTTTGCTAGAAGGCGTACACAAACTTGGGTACTACAACCTATACCCACGTGCTCTCCCATCGATGGCGTCGTTGTCAGTGCACAGACACCGCCAACATACACTAGATGCCTGAAGCGATTATTGACACGGATTAAGCTGAAGGTTTTATACCTCTCAGGTCAGTGAATGAGGCTTCCGTTTAAAAATTTGCATTTTTAAATCACTTCATCGTGTAGCATTATATTACATGGTTTTGCTGTTTGCCTGTGCAGTGACAATGACGCCATCGATGGGAGAGCACGTGGGTATAGGTTGTAGTACTGTAAGTATGGTGTATGCCTTCTAATAAAGTTAGTTGTGAATTCGGCGCTGTCCTGTGTGTTTCCTGCCTTCTGCCTTTGTCGTCTTGCGCTGCCCCTTCAAGATATCACTCAGGATGTCGTCATGCAGTGTCATTACCACATCATCCGAGAGGCGGCGCTACCATCCATTTTCTTTTACGAAGTGCAGTGGCAGAACATTCTCGAATATGGGGATTAGACTTGAGAACTGCTGCTTCAGTATATGCAAGATTTGCGGCTTCTGAATAACGCGGACAGCAAGGCAGCTTGCGGTTGGTAGTCCTTGAGCATCACAGGTGGGAAAACCCGGCTACCAAAACCAACATAGCTGTAGCCTGTATAGCAATGTAGACTGCTGTAGGTGTGTGCCTGTTCAAGAAATGTGAAGAGAGGGAGAGAGGAGGAATTCGGGCCCAAGGAGGGAGAGCGTTTCGACACGAACGGTCTGTAACGCTCCCGGCGTAGCTAGCTGAAGTCGAACGAAATTTCCTTGCAGCTGATGGTCTGGCCACGCTGCCCACAAGGGACACGTACAGGAGCGACGACGCAGGCGTCCTGGTGTCTGTCCGTGCATCCCTCGTGCGTCGCGTCGCCAGACCGCCAGTAACAGCAACTCGCCCTCCTCCTCCGCAAGCTCGTCACTCCGTCCGTTTCGTCTTATTACGCTCAAACTCGAGCACCTCGATTCGCGTCGGTTCGTTGCCGCCATCTCCGCGCAAGGGCGGCCGCGTTGCACCAACAAAGTGGTCGAAGTAACTAACCCCAACCTGAGCCCGACGAGTCTGCATTGCGCCGTTCGCTTGCCCGTCTCATCTGCGCGGCGCTTTCGTGAATGCCCCGGGCTTGTCTTCCCTTTCCAACCGCGTCGCTTCGTGCCCACTCCGCTCCCTCCGGCCTTCTAAGCGTTCAAACTCTCTCCCCTTCGTCGTCCCCTTTCCCCTCCGACCGAAGATGCTGTCAGTGGTGTGGTGTTGTTGGCGTTGTCTCGCTGCAACGTCTTCGAGCGACGATGCTCTGTATCACCCCTTCTCCGCCGGCGTCTTCTCGTTTGTCGCCTCTGTTCCGTCGTTTTCACAAGCGTGCAGCGCGTGGACACAGGCCCGTGGCAAGCCTCCAGAGGGGGCATCATGTATGGTCGACGTCTCGTTGAGTGCTTATATGAGGCGCGATGTGTGAGCGGGCGCGTCTTGTTCTTATGGGCGGCCGCGGGCCTGAGTCGAACTGGTTCTTTTTATCAGTGCGCGCGCGCTCCCACAAAGCAACGGTTGTCTTCGAGACGGGGAGCTTGGAAACCCCGAGCGTTTGATCGCGCGTGCCCCGTCGCACGTCTTGCGATTACCTAATGGTCAGAACCTTGGCCGGGCGCACCACTGGTGTGAACAGCGGACGAGTGCCTGATATATATGCGGGTGCGGGATCCATTTCGCGAAACTTACATTGCGTTCTCACTGTTATACACTGACCGCCTTCAGGCCGCAACAGTACCGTGATCGCCATGTGATTCATCCTGCCCGCTCTGCAACACTAGTGTTGAAGACGTGAACGTAACGCACCTGCCATGTAATTGTCCCGTACTTCGTCCAACCCGTCTTCGCAACCTTCGTGCGACAGCTTTCGCCCAGAACGTTTTCCCGACATAGAATTCTGGCACCATGGCCCTAACACTGTCGTTCCTCATTGGGCTACACCTGCACGAAGCACATCTGTTCGGGTACCTTTATGTCTGTAATCACGTATTTATTATGTCTGAACACAGGCTCTGGTGAAAAGAAAGAACACAAACAAAAATATGTTGCCGTTCCGTGAAACTATCCTTCCGGCAAGATGCACTGAGCCCTTACTTCTCATTGAACGCCGGTAGTGCAGCGGATTATCACGTTACCCGTGTTAACATATGGTTGCAGTGTACTGAAAACGTCTGCGTAGTCTAGATTTGAGGGACGTTAAATAAATATTCCTCCTGACGTACTTCCTTAGGGCTACATACATAGCCGCCACCGAGAGCCACACACTTCTGCCACTGTTTGACGCGGCTGCGGATACCACCTTTGCAGAAGTCCTCAGGTTGGCGTTCGAGCAGAGACTTCGGCGACGAATGTGTCATAATCGGGAAAGTACTTGCATTTCAAGAATAACTTAATAGGTGGAAAGAGGTGGAAATACGAGGGCAGTAGGTCCGGTGAGCACCGAGTGCATTGAATAATTTATTTTTCACAGAAGCTTGTTTCAATGTGTGAAGCGTGCGAGCTGGGATCAAGGTAATTGCCTTGCTAGAGCAAGATGACTTTTGACCGCATGGCACGCCTGCTGATTTTGATGGCTTTTCTTAATTAGGTCAACAAATTAGCATAATAGGTCCCCATTACGGTGGCATCTTTCGGCAGGAAATGTCTTATCACCACTCCTTGCTGACCCCCAGAACTGTCAGGATCACCTTGCTAGCTGAAGTTTGTACGCACGTCTTTTACGGTGATGGAGAGTTGTTGTGCTTTCGTTGTTTAGCCGCGCATTTTGTTTCCAGGTCATAATATTGAACTCATGTTTCATCCTGTGCAGTTATCTTACAAGAAAGTAACATTGGTTTTAAAGGTACGCGGTTAGATGTTGACGGCTACAGATCACTCGGCTCCCCTTGTGAAAACATAAGGCAAGCGAGGAAACCAGTACGCTGACACCTTTCGCACCGGCAGATGTTTTTGAATAATATTTTATGCAGGCGGAGCACTCATCTTGATTGTTTCAGCTACTTCGTGAACTGTTATGTGAGGATCCTCCGGTATTGCGGCTTATATTTTTTTGTGACACTGTTCCCATCAATGACTGAATAAGGTCGACCGGGAATCAGTGCCGTTTCAACCGAGTTCCGTCCAGATTTGACCTGATGATGCGGTTATTTAATGACGTCATGCGATGGAAAATTTGTCCCATACACCGTCGTAGCTTCTTGAAAATTTTAAGGTGTGCTGCGTTAGAGAAACAGGAACGTGATGACCGCCCTGTGCGACACTGGCTACATGCTCCCGCGCTCTTCAGTCTTTAAACCTGTAAAACTAAAACATCTGTTAGGGAAGAGCCGAATGTTCCTGAAGTGTGGCTCATTCTTAAGTGAGGCGAATGCGTTCACGTAGGAGTGCTTGAGAAGCATACGATCGCCGGTGGCCGTCGCCGGTATTAGCGGCACCGCAGAGGCCATGGTTCGAGCAAGAGGGCAAATGGTGTCGTTAAAGGACTCCTTCTTCGACCACTGGGAAGCATCGTGACAGGGATAAAAAAAAAAAAGAGGCAAAAGTGGAGGAAAAATGCCTACAGACAGACGGGCTTACAGAACGGACGAATGAACAGGGAGAAGGGCAGGCGAATAGACCATGGTGAGTCATATAGGCGAACCCACAGACGATTAGGTGGATTGATTGGCGTATAAACAAATAGGCGAACGGACAAGCCATTGGACGAATTGGCGAACGCGCCGACAAAATAGGCGAGTGTGCAGACGAATTGTACAAACGAGAAGTTGAACAAGCAAATGGATAGACGAACGGAGATACGAATAGACGAACCGTGTGGGACGAACAGGCGAACGCGCAGGTGAATAGAGGCGAATGGACAGACGAACGGGCAGGTGAACATACAAATTGTCAAAGGATTAGGTGAACGCAAAGACGAATACGCGAGTGGACAGACGGATAGATGAACGGACTGCCTAATCGGTGTAAGGACCGACAAACCCATAAATAGACGAACGGACAGGTGAATCTACGAATGGTCAGGCGAATAGGGTGAATGGAGGGACACGTAACCGAACGGACAGACGAGAAAACGATCGCGCAGACGAATACGGGAATGGGCAGACAAACGAACGGGCGAGTGGACACACTGGAGGTCAGGCGGACAAACAGCGGGATGAACGAACGGACAAACGGACCTGCAGACGTACAGATAAAGAAACGTGTGAACATACGAACAGACAGACAGACGGGCCAACAGTCGGAGCGTGTGCAACTGAGGACCAATGTAGAGCTCTTCTTGCGCAGTTGCCTCTCACTGTCCCGAGCTTCAAGAGTGCCAAGCGTGACTGAATGCTTTCGAAGCTCTCGACAGAGAGTATACGTACCTGCCTTACTGTACGGCAACTTAGCGTAAGGAAGTCACCACGGGCTTTCCTAACAGCTGCTAGCGACAGCGGGCAAACGGTGCCAGAATGCGGAAGCCGTGGGACGTTCGAGACCCACGTGCGTCGCAAGAAGGACCTCAGCCAAAGTCGTATTCCGTTACGCCGTGTCGCGCGATCATCGCAGCCGGCGCTTGACACGCGTTCGCGCCTTCGTCGAGCAAACGGGCCCGTCAAGAAGAGGAGGGGGGGACCGCCCCTTTTAATTAACAAAATAAAATTAACTCGACAAGTGGCCGCCTTTTTCCACAGGCTCAGCACATCGTCGCTTCTGCTTATCACAATAAACAAGGAAGTGCTCGGAAAGCCATTAATAACATCGGGTGTCGCTCGCCGCCCCATCGCCGCGTCGATAGCACGCTGACTGCGACACCCTTTTTCTCTATCACGATGCCTTTTATATATCTTTCGTGTTTTGCGTGACCCGACTTCATTTCCTACGTGGCGCTGTCGTCTAGCGAACACAAGGAGGAGGTTGTATCTAGCCGCTTGCGGGGGTATTCCTTGTGAGCTCTTTCAGATTTTTTTTCTTGTTCGCAATGTGGTACCCAGTGTCATTTTCAGCTGGCGGCGTCAAGGACACTGACGTCATCGCGTCACGGCCCTTCTAGTTGATGGCTGTTAGTGCGGCTTGTGGGGGTCAGAGGGAGAGCGGCTGTTCGTGGACGGCCCGGCCCGGCTCGCACGCGCCAAGATGTATGAAAGAAACATGGCGTCCGGGCACGGTCGTGTCTCTTCTTTTTATGCCATCTTCGCTTCCCTTAATCGCGGTGCTGCCCTTCCGGGAGCCTTGTGGCGAGGGTTGAAGGAAAGGGTTATGACGTCGTTACAGATGTGAGGCGCTCCCCAAAAGCACCGTTGTTGTTGAAAAGATGGTCGACTCGAGGTGAACGCTCTGGTGCTTGCAGCGCGAGTGCAGACGACTAGACGCCGTGGCTGGCAGAACAGACGACGCCATTGCGCGCGCTGCGAAAGTGGCGCAGCAGACGACAAACCGGAAATGAAAACATGGATTTTAGTACGAGGCTACGGGTATAACAGGATTGTTTGTAACGAAGTTGTCAGTCCTAAAGGTTACGAAACTGCCCTTGTGACTCCCAGGTTCAAACACCTAGGCGCTGCTTCGTCGGAACTCTTGCAACGATACTAATTGCTGCGCCACCTATGGTTAGGCACATGTGCTATCCGCGTGCAGGAGTTTTATGACACCGTGAAGTAGCTAATTGTTTATTTGGCCAAACATGCTGGTTCTCAAGGACTAGTCGCACTAAGTGGGTAGATTGTGAATGCTGACAGTAATAGGTTGGTGTTTTGTCTATGCCGAACAGCGCAGATTTCAATTGTTGCCTGATAGTAGAGATGATATACGTGTTCGATAAACAATACGCCAGCTCTACCGCTACTAGCGGATTTCATTTTGTGGCAATCAATAAATAACTATGGTAGTGGACAGCACGCTTGGCAGCGCTCTTGAGTAACTGGGGAACCGAAAACATAAACACGTTATTCACTCTTGCAGTTATATAAAGTAAAACGTAAACTCGCCACACACTGTTTGCTCTATTTTATCTTTTCTCTTTGCTCTTCCGCCTTCTTGCAAGCGCGAAATCGCTGTAAGTAGCAAGCTACGCGGTGGTTCAATATCTGCTATGATAAACCGAAAGCGAAAGCGCTGCCAAACCCTGGCAGACTGCTTGGAGTGATAATACACGCGCAGAAGGTCCCCACCTGCAGCTTTCCCTTCATTGACACAGGAAGTAGCCCGCGAGTATAGTGATTGTTGCGTCACCTATGGGGGGGCAGGGGAACTATTGGCGTGCTCGCGCCTGACGCTGTGGCAGTTTTTTGCTTTTAAACAGCGAGTAGATTTGCTAGTTCTCGTAATGTAGCCGCACGAAGTGGACAGACGGCGAGTTCTAGCATCAAAATGTATCATTATTTTTTTTTTATTTCGCCGCGCTGTTGAGTTCTATAGTTGTGTTCTAGAGGGTGGAGTGAAACGTTTGACGTAGAGACCAAGATGTCAGTTCCAACGCTTAAACGACTGGTTTCGTTGCTTCAGACGTACACAAAAAAGCTCAGATAACGCACCCGCGTGAACTAAGACGCCGTCCACGTCGCGTGCATCGGGATTGCAAGAAGCCGACCGGAAACTCTCGTACGCCCAGCAACGACTGGACCGCGGACAGGTCGGTGTACACTGCGGAGACGTTCCGTGGTAAATACCGGGCACGATGGCGAATCCGTCAACCTTCTCGGCGGGTCACTTCGCCCGCCTTAACTGACATTCCGCCGAGCACGCCATCTCCTTTGGCGTCTCTCGGGTGCTTTCCTGCAAATTACGGGTCGTTGAGTCTCGAAGGTCACTGCCGCGGGGACGCGGGTTTTTTTGATGCATGGAGGCGTTTGTTGCAGCGAAGCGCCCCGTTCGGCGACGCATTCGGCAGAGACGGCATGCACTCTGCAGAAATTGCAGGCTCGTCTCTCATTGGGTCCGGATTTTTCATTTTTTTTTTCAACCGTTGCTCCGCGATCCATCAGACACGCTTTGCGCGTGGTGCTGCCGGCTTTCTTGCTTTCATTTTATTTTTCTCCTTGGCATGTTTTACACCTTTATCTAGTCCTTTTATTTTTCGAAGCTTTCCTCGAAGCGTCCGTTGCACACGCTTTACGGCCGTCGCATTTAATCCTCAATCGGTTAACTAAAATAGCGCGCCCCAGCGATTGCGGCTTATCTTGCCAGTCCTACGTGCATGCGCCTGTCTTTATGGGCACGGATCGCGTGTGTGTGTTTGCGCGTCTGTGTCCTCGTGTGTGTTTCTAAGCCTGTGCGTGAGCCGTGTTTGTACGTGTTTGTTCTGCGATGTCAGTTTCCTTGGCGAAAAGCGCCCCCGTCGTCCACCAACAACCCTTTTCGCGGTGTTTTTTTTTCTTCTTGAAGCAGCGTTATCCTTACAGGTGGCGTGCGTACGTGCTTGCGTGTGGTTCCTTGCCGGAGTGCTCGGCGGTCACGTTAGCGATTACGCGGTGGGGTCGCGTATACACTCGACTGTCTCTCTCTCTCTGGACGAGGGAAATACCCAGCTAGCGGGCAGGATCGACGCCTCGTCGGAAAGCTGGGTGTGCTATCGGGCGTGTTAGCGACCGTGCTCCATTAAGCCGCTATCCCTCTGTGAAAGGCAGCGGCCATTCGAGCTTGCATGCGATTGCGTTTCCCTGCGGCGATTTGTCGAGCAGGAGGGGGGATTGCCTTGAAAGCGGTCTAGAGTCGGCATGTCACGCGTGAGGGGAAAAGAGAAATCGAGACGGTTTAATGTCAAATTAAGAAAGAAGAGAGTAAGAGATTATGCGGAGGAACAAGGAAAAGCAGTGGTACTCGCGTGACACGCGACGGTTATGTGCCCTTGGTGGCAAGACCGCCTTTTTTTTTGAAGAGTAGTTATTCGCGGTTCATCGAGACGCGGAAGCTTTTTCGAAAGCGGCCCGACTATTGGCCGCGAGATCGACCTATAGGTGGCAGCACCGTCGCCCCGTTAGTGTGGATGCGTCGCCCGTGCGGTGTGTGGAAGTGTAGGGAGCTACTGTTTTCATTTCGCGATTATGTGCTCCGTGCCCGCAGAAAACGCTTCATTTACCATCGTGAGATTTTGTTCGGTTCCGCAATGCAGCACATATTGCACAGAGCCAGGGATAAGCTTTCACTACTATCCCGTTGACGCGGCACGTCGCC
Source organism: Dermacentor variabilis (assembly GCF_050947875.1). Classification (NCBI taxonomy): domain Eukaryota; kingdom Metazoa; phylum Arthropoda; class Arachnida; order Ixodida; family Ixodidae; genus Dermacentor; species Dermacentor variabilis. The sequence continues at coordinate 89,052,938 of NC_134576.1, forward strand.
GAGAATGGCTCGTCAGGCTTCGGAACGGCAAGGCGCCTTCCAAGTATGGGATGGTGTGCAGTAAGCATTTCGACGATGGTGCGTTCAAGCGTTCGCTGACGAAAAAGGATGGTGAATAGTCAAATCTGATATCACGTTTGGGAATCCTAATCGGCAATCTGGGCATTAATGTTTGCTACATGCGTAATTGCTGTGTAGTAGCTGTGCGTGTGACGATCGTTGCAGTCCCCGAAAGTTCGTGTCGGCGTGGCCTGGGATGCCAGTAATGAGTTGCCTGTGCTTTCATATACTTCCGCAAGTAAATTAACCATATCTCCACGCATTCAATTTATTTTATATCCTTCATGCGCCGCCTGCGCAGTGAATGCAAGGTTCGCGCTCAGCTGCGAGTCCGTTTAAACGAGCGTCACCGAGCGTGACTAGTTGTCACGTTTTCCGTTGTCTTTCCTCAGCCATGGGAAGTGTTCTCAGTGCTCCGAAGTGTAAATACGAGCACCGAAACACGGCAAGTGTGTACGCATGATCTCGTACAGATTAAACAGTGTCGTTTCGCGAGCCAACAGCGGGTGGTCCATTAAGCGATGAACGAACATGCGCGAGCGAATTTATTGCTACTGCTCATATATATATATATATATATATATATATATATATATATATATATATATATATATATATATATATATATATATATATATATTCTCTTTTATAGGATGGATGGATGGATGAAAAACTTTATTATTCTCTTTTATAGGGGGCGGAAAAAATTGAAGCCCGATGCACTGCATTCAAGTACCACTGCAAATCCAAGTGACTGCATGCGAAAGTAATTAAAGGGATCTAATGATTATGATACAACATAAATTATACGTTGCATGCTTTATTTGAGCTTGGAGTAACGGTTGCAACTGGTTATAAAGCGACTCGAAAGCATTTTACAATGGTAGTAACACTCTGAAACTAACTCGCGATTTCGTAGGTCTGGCTAAAAACAAAAATTGATAAAGCAACATAAGTTCTCTAAATTTATCGTATAACGTAAACACATCGCAAATCCGCGAGTCAACTTAGTATGATGTAATGTAAACAAATCGCGATACGCGCCGCGACCAACTACATCCGAACAACTTGAGGCAATACTTTACCCTGCAGGGCATGTGCAGTTCAATTCTGCTATTTTTGTCTCGTCGGTCGAATTCAGGTCGACTCGGTGTGGGTCTTTACTAAGCGCGGACGACTGCAGCACGAATGCGACAACGTGCACAGGACCGTCAGAGTAGCAGGTGGAAGCGACGGCACTACACTCAATGATGTGGCCCGCCGCAACGACTTGGTCGCCTTCAACGAGACACCTGACACCGTCCCCAACATGGTTGAGAATTGTGCTTAGAGGCAAGGGTGCTGTAAAACGGAAAAATAGCACGTTAACCTCACAACTCGTTGATGATGATGATGATGATGAAGCAACATTTACTGGGCCCGAAATAAATCGGTAGTGCACGCAGGCACCAGACGGGGTGGTTCCCTAGTTACGGGACCCATATGTTTCCAGCAGCTCCTGGCCCCTGTCCGTCAGTGCGAGCTGAATCGGTAGGGAGACGAGCGCACATGGTGCGGTCGCGTTAAGCAAATGCTTTTCGCATCAGTACACTAAAAACGTACAGAGATTTACTTTACGAATTTCCGTTACAAAAATGAAAGAATAACAGGTTGAGAGTTTATCCACCATCGAACAAACCGTCCTCGTCAACATCCATCGTGATTTCGCGAACTACGATCGCTGCACACTTCGGCTGGAGCGGCGACGGGCCACCGTCATCCACACTTAGGAGCTTCGTCACCTCGCCGCTAGGAGCCGACTCTGTTCGATCTCGAGGCCAATAGGCGGGAGGACATGTAGCTGGCGCATTCTTTTTTTTTTTTCGGCTCGGCATGGCAGCGCATAGGTTATGCCAAGTGATATAACCACGCCACGACGAGGGGGCCCAAATAGCGCATCACGTGATCGGCTCGGAAAGAGGTGAACCGTTGTCGACCGAAGCCGGAGGAATCCAAAGCGGAAGCGAGGGGTTTAAATTACGGAGGAGCAAGCAAGAGAAAGAAAACTCCGGCGTTTGTGTTCGTATTTTGGTGTTTGTACTCGCATTTTAAGTATGTTTTAATGGAAGAGGAACAACGCACGCCATTGGCCGAGATCCGGGACCCACGACTTCCTATAGCGGTGCAGTTGGTCGCGTGACTGAATGACACTTCGTGGTGCAGTATCGCTCGCAGTTTCCTTTACCCGCCGCTATGCCTGCACAGGATATGTATGGCCGTTTTAGTACTGAGCGGGAGGTCGCGTGTTGGATTCCTTATCGCGGCGGTTGCCTCGGGATAGAGGCCCAATGAAAAGAAAGGACGCAAGCAAGAATGATAACGCTATCGTTTACCGAACTTTTAGAGCATGTTGAAGTGTACCAGGTGGTATAAAATCGGAGCCTCTGGCTACGTGTGTTTGTCATAGCACTTCCGTTGCTCTTGTATTTCTCTCTCTCTCACTTGCGTTGCTCTTAGACGTTATGTAAATAGATTAATAAATCAAACAATCACTGTGAATCACATCAAGTCCGTTTCTTTTCAAACCGGCTCGCTTCGCCCTTCGCAATTGGCAAAAAAAGAAATAAATTGTGAGGGAGGGAGAGAGAAACAATGCCTCGTGTGTACTATCACCAGGTCTGGTCACACATCTTGACGCAATTTTTTAAAAGAAATAGAATCGATTGAGAAGGATGATTAGTCTACCGACGAGGCCGTCCACCCACTCGTGAAGTCGCGTCCCCTGGAACAGCGCTCCACGGAGCAAAGCAACCGCCAGTTTCATGTGCTACGACCACTATTATCAGGCCGTAGCCACTATTATAGCTGTATATCCTCTGTTCATCCGCTCCCGATAAGGGGGAGGGTAGACGATGCGCGTTTTCAACCGGGACGTGCTCGTGACAACGCGCAGAAACCAGGCGCACGCCATGGCGACAAGGTCTCTCGCCGCGGTAGCGGAAGCGGAGACCGGGCCTCCCCATTGAGAGATAGCGGTGAGCGGCTGCTGCAACGAGCGGTCTTGACGGAACCACGCGGGGACATCTTGCCGAACAAGGCTGCGCGTTGGCCGAGCAGACGGCATGGCGTCTGCACACGCACGAGATGCCACTCGGAGGGGGCTGCTTGTATGTGCGTGTGTGTGTGGGGGGGGGGTGCGCACGCACACACATCGCCCCCCCCCCCTTGCGCGCGCACGGGGGGATGAAGCGGCAGGGCTGATGTCTCTTTGAGCTAAGCAGAGTGGCCTTCGTTTCGTGCCAGCCATGTCGATCTCGCAGCGACGACGAGGGCGACATTGGCCGTATGAGGTCTCGGCCGTCGCTTGACTGGCGGCCACTTTGTACGGCGCGCGATCGAGGCGCCCAAAAAAGTACGCAGACCCTTCTGCGGGGCTTGGGTTAGCGGATGAATGCTGCTGTTATAAACGTGCTGCCGCGCCGTCGGTGTCGCTCTCAAAGTGACGCCACATTGGGGGTGGGGGAGAGAGAGAGAAATTTCAACTTGCTTTGCAGGAAGGCAAACAGGTTGACCTGAGCTAAAGCGCGCCTTAGCCGGATATGCGCTGTAAAGATGTGAGGTGCGATGAGAGATGATGATGACATAGCGGGTGGCCAGTGCAGTATCCCGTCCGATCATTTTAAGGTGTCAAATTGTCACCCGAAAAGATCGTTCTAGATTGCCACTTTAGGGGAGGTGCAGCTGGTCGGTAATTGATATTGAAAGCTTCTAGAAAGAAGGAAGAATATAAATGAACCGGTCCTGTAGCTTTGCATGCAGTGCGAGTTTCAAATGTATATGCACGCAGAGATGATACATTGACTGCCGGAGGTGGCCTATAGTGAAGATTAATGCGAATGACACGTCTGCTTTGCGGATTTCAGCGACTAAACTGTAGATTGCAATGCTGCGGGGTGGGCTTGTGGAACTTTTCGCAGCGGATGTGCCCTGTGTTAAATCCCGCGCTGGTCTCGCGTATCACGCACACGAAAAAAAAAAACGAAAGAAAAAAGAAAACCCCAGAGATTATAAACCTTTAAGTACGCCGGCGCTGGGGGCCGCGATCGCTTGCGGGATGGTGGCGAAATCGGCAGATTGCGCGCTACTCCAGCTTCTCGGCCGAGCGTCTCCGGTGCCGGCCGCGATTAAACGCCTTACACACCGCCTCCCCCCAGTAAATCTCGGCCTTGAGGAAGACGAGCGAACCACTTCGCCCGAGCGCATTCTAAGCCTAAAATAGGTTCGATACGCATGCGAGACCCGATTGGCCCCGATTTCGCAATGCCGTCCCTCTCTCGTCTGTATATTTGTGTACGCCGCTTTCTTTTCGGCGCTCCTCCCGTGGAAACAAGAGCAAACCAACGCGCAATAAATCGCGACGAATCAACAAACATTCATTCATTCCGAACGCGGCGGGAGAAGTATGTGGACAAGCGCGCAGTTTCACGCGCCCCCACGCTCTCGTGAGTCACGTTTTCTTCGCTGGCTTGCCGGCGCGTTCGCCATTGAGAATCGTATAGCACGTGCCTCGGCCTCTGTCCTCCTCCTCGTCGAAGGCCGCCTTCTCTTAGCTATATTGGTGTCAACGATATTGCCGCTTTAGCAGCCAGTTTCTGCGTCTCGTTTTTTTTTTTGTCGTTCTTTCTTTCCTATCCTCGCTCGTCCGACGAAATCGACTGCATACCCTGTTTCGCACATCGCGTGAAACGCGGTGGAGGCTGGCACGAATTCTCGCAGTGCCTGCGTTCGCACCGAAAACTAATTCGCTGCTTTTATTGCCAGCAGCTATGTGAAACTGTTGTTTACTTAGGCGCCGTGGTAAATGAATGAATGACTAGAACAAACTGTGTTCTATACGGCTGCTAGTAGGTGTTTTTAGGTCTTGCCTTTTCGTTTTTTTTTTTTCATTTCTGTGTTCGTCGCTGGACCGCAGCGAAGCATAGATTGTTTGAAAGCTGCGTGGCATGTAATCTCACAAATCTGGTACGAAGCTTAAAAGAAGTAATAGTGAATAAAAGCTCCGCCCTGGGTTTAGGTGCGGACAATTTTCAACGGGTCATTTCTTTCATTGTCGCAACTAGTAACGCAGCCTACACGTGTAACTTCTAATGATGCACGCACCCTTGGGCTACCTCCCACCCTGATACAATCTGAGATTACGCACCTACCCAGCTTAAACGACCGCTGCCTACTGGTATTTTCAATTAACCCTTTAACCCGCAAACTTAATAAAATCAGAAAAACTAAACATATTTAGAAGAAAACTAACTTTACCGCCATAGATAACGAATTAACCACATTTCTCGACAGTTTCCTACCGAATTTTGAAAATCGTTTGCTTCAGCGCAATTTAGACATGTTCGCCGCCAAAGTTCAGGAACTAACTGAAAAGTACATTCCATCCCGCATCATTATCTCCCATTCTCATGCTCCTACGTACAATACCCATCTTAAGCGCATATGTAACCGCAAAAAACGCCTATATCGCTCCGCAAAACACTCGCCAACTGCCGCACGCTGGTCTACTTGAAAGTCCGCATTCGGCACGTACGTAACAGCACTAAAAAATGGTAGATCTAACTTTCAATCTAACGTACCTCCATCGATGTTAAAGACTAACGTTGAAAAGTTTTGGTGTGTAATCAACCCCTTGCATAATGAACACCTAACCCTGGAAGACACATTGTGCGTCCTTATACCCAACGAACAGTGCGCTGCCGCCCTTAATGACGCGTTTGTGCAAAATTTTCTGTCCCCTAAAATGACCGCCTACCTACTACTCGCCAGTGCGATTATGTAGTTATGCCTTCAGTGACCGTGAACACGGCTGGCGTTGCGAAATTAATTGATTCCCTGAACCAATACTCATGGCTTGGTGACGACTCTAACTCAAAATTTCTTGAAAATACCAACGCCGTTAGTTCAATTATACTAACAAAGCTTTCTCAGCAATCAATGGATACACCTACTCAACCTAGTCAATGGAAAATCGGGAATGTAGTTCCACTGCATAAATCAGGTAACAATAATTTAACAGCTAATTATCGCCCCATCTCACTATCAAGCACTGGCTGTAAATTGCTCGAGCATATAATCTTCAAACATCTTGTTAACTACCTGGAATCCAATGCATTTTGCACACCCGCCCAGCATGGATTTAGAAAAAACATTTTCACGCGAAACTGAGCTTGCAATCTTAACGTACAAACTGCATCGTATTCTCGATCGTTCGTCATTTGCAGATTGCATCTTTTTAGACTTCATGAAAGCGTTTAATAAGGTCTGTCATAAACTTCTACTTCATAAACTAAGTCAACTGAACCTTGACACTAACATCCGGAAATGGATTGAATGTTTTCCATCTAATCGCACTCACTTTGTCACTGCAAACGGCCATAACTCCCCACTTCGAGGCGTAACTTCCGGTGTAACTCAAGGCTCATTACTCGGGCCTCTCTTGTTTCTCGTGTATATTAACGAGCTCCCTTCGTCACTATCATCCAACATTCACTTATTTATTTATGATTGTGTTACCTTTCGCGAAATAACTAACGCAGAGGATGCTAACCGCCTTCAGTCTGATCTAATTAGTGTAGCAAACTGGTGCAAACATTGGCTAAGGGAACTAAACGTTGGCGAATGTAAAGTGATTCGTGTATCCCGAATAACTAACAGCATGCATACATATTACCTAAATAATGTTCCCTTGAAAGTAGTTCGCTCTAATAAATACCTAGGTGTTCATATCTCTGCTAATTTATTTTGGAATGTTCATACTGACTACGCAATTCGCAATGCTTACTGCATGCTTGGCTACCTACGCCGAAACTTTTACACTGTCCCTTCATCCCTAAAAATGCTTCTTTATACTACCGTTATACGTCCGAAACTTAAATATGCATGCGCTGTTTGGGATCCTGCCATTGCCAAACTAATTAAGTCATTAGAACTCGTGCAAAATAATTCAGTTCGTTTCATCTTACGTAATTACAACTGAACTTCAAGTGTGTCTGTCATTAAAACCAACCTTGCACTTACCCCACCTTCTTCTCGTCGTAAAATCGCACGTTTAGTCCTTTTTCATAAGTTATACCATCATTCAACAATCCGCAACAATTTAATTTTTCAGCCACAATACGTATCGCCTCGAATCGATCACCGTTATAAAGTTGATCTTGAATCATGGATGTCACATTAAAACATTTTGCAGCATTCTTTTCTGCGGTCATCCACTGAATGGGGCAATCTTCCTCTTGAAGTCGTAATCATTTACGATAACCAAAGATTTCGAGCAGTTCTAGCTAACATTGTGTAATTGAAGCATTTTTGTTGTTGTTGTTTACTATGGTTGTAATCTAACTACTTTTCTATTTACCGCTTTACTATCTTAGTTTGCTACCAATTTATCATGACGTTGTTAACCCTAGCTAAAGCTGTATAATCAGAAGCCTTTGTACTTAAACGTTCTAACTGCTTGTATTTGTTTCTTTTCTTATTTGCTGTAACCCAGTCCCCTCTTTAATGCCTTTGGCCCTGAGGGTAATAATAAATGATTAAATAAATAAATAAATAATGTGAAGACACAGTGTGGAACCCCACGCCATTTCGAATCAGATATACATGTCTAAACGGCTCGACCGCAGAATGCGCGTAGTGGTACACTCTGATGACCGAACTCCTTGCACAGCGTCATTCCACAGCGTTGCACGCTGTGTGGGAAACGGGGCTGTGTACAGCGGTGGGAGTCTTTCCTTCTTTGCAGTTTCGGTATGCAACTCGGGTGTAATTCACTTTTGGGAGAGTTGTCGCCGTGCGATGTGCCATCATTTCCATTCACGGACGGCCTTGCACGCTCCGGACGCGTGGCTGTCACCGCAGGTTGCGAGCATTTCAAGTAGCTTTCGTTTCTTTAACCCGATGGCAGTTTTCCTTCTTCGCAATCATTACAGTCTCGGATAAGTTCTGCGGATTTCCGCTAGGTGGAGCAAGTTTCGTTAAAGGGGAAAAAAAACTCGCTATCCACCCGACTGTAAGCTCGAAGCTGCAAAGGAAGCCTATACGGGTTTCTCAGAAGGCTTCGCAGTTACAGAAAAAGAAAAAAGGTTCTGGTCCCAGTATCGAATCCGAAACTAACGCCTTCGAGGTTCCACAAGATTGCACGAGACACAACGTGCGGCTACGCTGCTATCTGGAATTAAGAAGCAACGCAATGGCTACTGGGCTGCTTTTCTTCTTTAGGCGACCAAGGAATCTTTACTCGAGGGACCGTGACAGGCGGTCGCTTTGTCAACGAACTAGGAGATGCTGCTGTGTGGAAGACTATAAAAGCTGTTGTGCTGCTAGTCGTTTCGTTCGCAAATTGTACAATAAGATTACAAAAAAAGATACATAAAAGCGACTGTGTAAACGTACAGAAGCCATAGTTCCCTTGTGCTGTCTCTTCGGCGAAATGTTCGTCAATCCCTACCAGGAGGCAAAGGCAAAAAGAAAGCCCGAACGAAATTTATAGTACGTCGCAGCAGAGCGTCACCGCAAGCCATTTCGGCAAACGGTGCATTCCAGAGGGGTGGCTTATAGACGCCGTTGTGCGGTATCTAAGGCGCCTCTCGAGCTCACTGACTGTATAATCTACAAGGGCGACGATTCGCCGCAATAGACTGAGAAGGGCGTCGTACGTAATAAGGACGAACGCAATTAAGTTGCGACCTTTCGTGCTGAGTTATTAATTTTCATTTCTCACTGACATTTAATTATGCGGAGTCGCGCGGCGAAGCACCGCGAGATGGCGCCAGACGGCTCATGCTTTCATCGAAAAAATATTTTGCGATCAAAATATAAAAATAGTTTCAGGTATACTGCAAAGATAGAGAGAGCAAGATTTTTATCACATGCCACCACCTCGTTTTAAAAAATCATCATCATAACAATCGCCGCATCCTTGGGTCGCGAATAATGCGCACCATCTCCTGTCACTTTGAGCTATAAAGAATAATAATTAAAAGGATAGACAACTGCACTCAGAATTCTGAGCAGGCACTGTCGTCCCATGTGATAAATCTGACTTCAATAAAACGTTAAACTAAACTGAAAAAGCCAAATGGACAGCCGCCCGTTTAACTCATCTGTTCACTGCACGCCGTCCTACGCCATGCGCACCTATTCTGCGCTGTCGTTCAACTCACATTGATGTCATGAGTGCCCGTGTGGATGATCACTGTTGAGCGCAAGGTCACGGGTTCGGTGCCTGGCCATCGCGGCCGCATTCCGAAAAAGGCGGATTGCAAGAAAGCTCGTTCAGCGTAATTTTGCGATGAACGTACAAATAAGCTCAATTCAAACTAAATCAATTCAAATATATCGAGCACGACAGGAGCTTGTAAGGACGTAAATCCTATGCAAAGGCTAGACTAGAGATGTACGACTAAAGGTCAGGTGGTTGGCTCCGAACCACCTGACCCTCCCCCCCGCCTCCCAACCCTCCCAATATCCTTCACTGCGGTATCATAACATGTGAGTAGCTTTGGGACCGTAAACACCATAATCTAATTTAACTTACACTAGAAACGACCACAACTGAAAACAAAGGCGCATTTACGCCTATACCTGGAACTTCATCGGCGGGACGCGTTCGAAGTCTGTCGAAACTATCCCGCAAGGTCCACGCGCGTCTTCTCTTTTTTCTTTTTTAGACGTGGCCTCGCCAGCGACCGTTCCCACGTGCTTATATCGCCGTATCGGCGCGCGTCATTAATTTAATTACCTCGCCCGTTCCACTCGCGGGCCGAAGTCGTGCGGCGCGCGGTGCTCGCTTGTCGAACCGCGGCGGCTTCGATGCGCGCGTCCAATGAAGCGAGAACGCGACGAGCTCTGCGATGCAATCAGCGACCGATTCGTCGTTTGCATTCGACGCGGCGGCGGCCGATTCTCCCGTGTTTCCTTTTTTTTTCTTTGCGTTTGTCTGTTTTCGTGACACGTTTCTTGATTTGTTGCTCTCTCGTCGTGTTCATTTCGTGCGATGCACCCTCGCCACCCTTCCCCACCCTCCCGCACCCACATGTTTTTTTTTTTTTCTTTTCTATCGTGGTTCGTGGTCTTGGCGACTGCTTGCCCTGGGTCGCTCACGCAGTCGGGAAAACGATCTGCCGCGCTAATTAAGATAAGCCTTTCTTGCATCGCAATGTATTCGCGCGAGCTCCTTCGTGAATGAATTTTTTTTGCTTAGCGAGCTTACGAGGGGGAGCCATTAGCATAGAATGAAACCTTCCATCCTCCTGTGTTTTTTTTTTGTTTTGTTTGTTTCTCGGTGACCGCAACGCGCGTGTAACAAGTAAATAAGCGAGGAAGCTTTTGCGTAGAGGCTTCGTGCGTGTATGGGCGAGGGGTTCGCCACCACGGCGCCTTTTTCTTCTTTATTTTTCGCACGTCGGCCGCGAGAAATCGCGCTTCATTAGCGATCGACGCTCCATCTGGTGGCGTCCTGCCGAATTAATGGGCGCTGTGGCATCGAGTAATTCGTTTGCTTGGCGGGCATCGCTGGCGCTCTTCACGCCGCCGGTGAACGCTGGCTGATCGCTGGAGGGGCCGAATGCAGTCGCAATCCATGTCGCAGGCCCTCACTTTCGTGTGATTCGAAAATTGCATCAACTCGGTGTCGCCATAGTGGCCACCAGGTGTCGCCAAAAAAAAAAAAAAAGTGCCCGTAGCCACGCGCTCCGTGTATCGCGTTACAGTCGCCGAGCACTGTAAATTCGAGGTGTGGCCAAAATAACCATTTACGTCGTGCTCACACCGAAGCAAACGAATTCGTCGGATGTCGTGAGGTCATGGCTTCCCCACGTGAGACGGCCGATGTGCCTTTTATTTACCTCGTTGTGCAAGCGTGTGAGCTTCATAGAAAAGGAATGCGGGGAGGGGGGGCTTGCGGGGGCCTTCCTCTTGCCCCAGTTCCCCGATGCCCCGCTAAATTCTTCGAGCTCCACCAGCCCGCACTTCTTCGTATTCGCTTGCTCTTTTTCTTTATTGTCGACAGAACAGAATCTTGGGCAGCGTTGGTAAGGGTGGAGCAACTACGTGAGACCGCGCAACCGCGGGATCCCGAAATAAAACTTCCGATTCGCGGCCTAAGGTGGGCTCCTGTGACGTAACCGAGTTCTTTCTCTCTCCGTCTCTCACTTTCGCGCGGTAACGTTTTCAGCAAATTTTTTTTTCCTTCGTACTCGTCGCCGGTCGAGGCGTTTCGAACCGCGGGCGTGTTGTTTCGCCGACCTTCTGGCCAGTGTTCCTCAACGCCCCCGTCACCTTCTCCCTTTCCACCGCTCTCTCCTACCGCCGCGCAGAGCCACGGGCATGGGGCAACGGCGGATCGCGAGTCGGTGTCGTGTTCGCTTATTTGCACTTCTCCCCCTTGCGCAATCTTCTGGAGAAGCTTTCGCATCTATGTATGTGTGCGGCGGAATCCATACTGCCAGCCAATAAGCGCTGCTTCGGCAGCCATAAGCCGCTTCTGCGGCCATAACGGGACTCGCAGATCGATGCCAAGGCAGCTCCGGCCAGACAGTTTGCCCTACATATGTATACTAGAGGCAGAATCGTGTAAGCGGCTAGTCGGGGCGAATGAACTTTCGTCCTTCTGAACTTGCGCTCTTTAATGGAAGGTTTGGAACTCGAGGAGTACTGACACGCCGATGGGTGTTCGCTGCGCACACATGTTAAGCAACTATATACTTTATCTCACAAGTGGTTTGCAGCACTACGGAAGCGTCGAGGCTCCCTTAGCCAATAGCAAGGCCGAATGCCCCTTAAGCTGTGTTCATCCGCGCCGTGTCGTTTCCTAACGCGCCACTTATCGCTGTATTGTATCACGCACCAAGTAGCCGCAACACACTATAATGCCACCATTAATCAAACAGTTACGTCTGGAACTGTATATCGCTGCGCAAGGAGGTTACCTGTGCACGTCTGGTGCCTGCTGCGGTGCTGCAGACGACTTCTGAGATGGGGTACAATTAAGCGACGTGCAGAGAGAGTGAAGGAATGCTAGCTTCCATCGAATGTTACTATTTGCGAGAAAAACTTGTCTTTTGAATGGCTTGACGTCACTGACATGTCGGTCGGTCGGTCGGTCGGTCGGTCGGTCGGTCGGTCGGTCGGTCGGTCGGTCAAGAAGTTCATTCAGGTCCTGAGGAGTTTTAAGCCGTTGGAGGTCCCACGCGGGGAGCTCCTCGGGCCGAAACCGTAGGCGACGCCCAAGTCGGTACGGGACGTGGCGACGCTCCGCCAGTTCGTGGGCCCTCCGGACGGCCTTGAGCTGGAGTTTGAGGTCCGGGCTTTTGAGGACTTCTTCCCATTCGGGCTCACTGGAGAGAGGGCCCTTTGGTAACGCGATACATTGCCACAGCATGTGCGAGAGCGAGCAACAGAGTTCTGGGCAGTCTGGGCAATTTGCTGGAATGTCTGAGTTGTAGTGACTAAGTAGGCCTCGTGACGGATACGAGTCCGTTTGTAGCATTCGAAACGCGGCCGCCTGCGCGCGTTCGAGTTTGGCATGCGGAAGCGGGTATTTGGTTCTGCCTTTTCGATAGTGTGAGGTGATTTCTTGGTAAGTGAGTAGCGGGTCATTAAGAGGAAGCTTTAGCTCGAGTGCTCCTATCTAAATACATGTAAAAGGAGAATTCGTTTTTCTCGGCAACCACTGCACCAAATTTGACTAGGTTTGTTGCATTTAAAAGAAAAACTTAAAATCTAGTGACTGTTGGTTTCGAATTTTTGAGTTAGGTCGTCAATTTTTTATTAAAAATTGGCAAAAATCGAAAATTTTCAAAAAACGAAACTATCAAGTTTACAACTCCGTAACTCAACCACTAAGAATGATAATATAATTCTGTGAATTGCATCTAATAGTACATCTAAAGCGGACAAAATTGATATGTTACACATAAATATAAAAAAATTTAACCATAGGTAAATACAACTTTTGCAAAACCGTTGTAACCAACGTAACACATTCACGTAAGATGCAAAATGACATATTGAATTTGTCCGCTTTGAATGATCTAATGAATGCCGTTTACAGAATCGCGATATCTGTTCTTGATGCAGAGCTATGAATTTGTAAACTTCGTGATTCTATTTTTTTCTAACGGTCAAATATTTGAAAATCGTTTTAAGAAAATTCAAGCCCTAAATCGAAATTCCGCTTCCAACAGTCACTAGAATTTAACTTTCTCTTTCAAATGCGACAAATTTCATCAAAATCGGTCCAGGGGTTACCTCATAAAAACGTTTTTGCGTTTTACATGTATTTGAATAGGCCGCGTCGGAGTTGGGCCCGAGCTAAAGCTTCCTCTTAAACTGAATGTCCAGCCCCTCGGAGGCCGTGGGACCGTCGCGGCGGGCAAGTTCTCGCGCGCGGTCGTGGGCCGTTTCATTGAGGGTTGGTTTTCGCGGGTGAATGTCTTTCCCCATGTGAGCGGGGAACCAGGAGAGGCGTCGTTTGCTCTCCTTTGGGCTCGCTAGTGGTGTACGCGCTACTTCTTTACATACGTTGCCGCTTTCGTAGGCCCGAATTGCGGCACGCGAGTCCGCGAGGACATGGGTAAATGTGGGGTTCTGCAATGGCGATGGCTACGGCTATCTGTTCTGCTCTATCACTGGTGGTCGTTTTAACCGATGCGGATGATCGTAGCGTTCCGTTGCCGTCCATGACTCCTATCGCGAAAGTGGATGTGTTGCTTGACTAGGCAGCGTCCACAAATGCGGTGGCTTCACGATCTGTGTCGGTGCGGTGTGTCACCGACATGTCGTGACTTTTTTTTTTCAGTATACCGAGATCCAAACTTTGTAAACCACAGAAAAAGAATATACTGACGTCAGAACTCCCTAAATGGCTTAACGACTACGAACCATTTTCGGTTTCTGAGCCTATCGTGACGTCGCGAAACGAGGCTCACTCCGTCACATGCGATTTCTTCGGCAGGCGTGCTCGCGAGCTCAGCCAAAATAAACACTTATTTTTATCTCTATGAGCGACGTCATCATGCCGAGCCTAATTGCTACATTACGTCAGCAAATCTCGTTCAAGAAGTGAAATTTGAGCTGGTCGGTATAGATTCTCGTCGTGGTATTTTAGGCGCCATGGGCAGAGCTAAATAAGAACACGATCGTTGCCTCCTCCTCTTATTCTATCCTGCTTGGCGCCTGAGGCGCCGCGATAAAATCTTGCTCCGTGTCATCACGTCACAACATATGTCGATGTCGCCAAGTGGGTCATTTCCGAGACCAACTTTAGTATCAGATTAACGCATACTTTAGGTGTTTTACAGCCTTTATACTTGATAAGGGTGACTCTTTTGCGGGCGAGAAGCATGCGGTGAAATTTATATGGCTTCGAAAATATGTCAGCGCTCCTTTCGCTTCACTCTTCAATTCAAAACAAGAGTAATTTGAAGCTCAGTTCTATATTTAGATTGTCTGAAGTGTCGCGCTCTTTGAGGGCGCAACTGAAGCCAACTTTGGGCCAGGTCGAACATAATTTGCCCCAGTTGTGGCGGGTTTGCGATTGCGTAGCGTAAGTGTGCGTTGAATAAGTACTGCACGGCGAAAATGTTGGAAGAGTCTGAGGATACTGGACGTTGCAGCACGAAATGATAGCAAAACCATGCAACGTGTCCAAGCCTAATGGATGTAAGGTCCTGTATATGAGCAGGCTTCAGTGAGCAATGCAAAGCCCTGGGTTTTGAAAAGAGGGAGCCGAACTTGTGATGCGCAGAACCCAGCACGTCGATGTTAGAAAATTAGTGAAAGCGAACGTGTGGCAGCAGCGAAATAGCAGAGCGAGATGACAAGTTGGCGTGTTCCTGACTCCATGGAAGCCAGAATGCGTTACGTAAGAGTAGTTGCAAGCTGGATATGATGGCTGAGAAAACCCTGAAGAAAAAAAGAAAGAAAAAAAGAAACAGAGAAAGAGTATATGCTTTCGTCTTTATGTTTCTGTAGCTATAGTGCTATTCTGCAGAGCACGAGGTCACCAGTTCGATTCCCGAACGCGGCGACCGCACTTCCAACAAGAGCGGAATTTAACGCTCGTGTGCCTATATTTCGGTTACTCGTTTGATGAAGTTGAGACAGTTAAATGGATTCGGAGCCCTCCACCACACCATGTCCCTTCCTAGCCCTGGTGTCGCTTTATAATGTTGAAATCTCACTCACTCACTCACTCACTCACTCACTCACTCACTCACTCACTCACTCACTCACTCACTCACTCACTCACTCACTCACTCACTCACTCACTCACTCACTCACTCACTCACTCACTCACTCACTCACTCGATAGATCAATCAATCACACTTACCTCTTGCAACGTGGGCTTGCTATTTGGGCGACGATCGTCACCATATTAAAAAAAAAGTGATTCCTTTACACTCATCAGTCAAGGAAAGAAGCCTGTACCTGGCTTTCTGGCTTCTGTCCCAGTTTAATAATCATTGCAGCGCATGCGACCCCGAGGGAGTGGGGCACGACGTCGAGGAAGCAATCGTTCTCGTTCGAACCCGCAGTGTAGAAAAAGCATGCAAATGGACTCTCGTCACGCGAACTGCCGTTCGTGCGACTTTTCCTTGCACCTCGGAGACGCGTACGCGAGAATCATAGGCCCTTCGGCAGTCGCACCGTCTCTTCTTTTTTTTCTCCCGGTCTTTCCGTCGATCGCGCTTCGCAATACCGGAGATTCGCTTCTCTCGATGATTCGCTGAAACGAGGGGCCCGTCCTCCGCACGAGGACAACGGGGCGTGCGCGTGCAGGCACCGCGGTCGGGCTCCTCTTCCAGCTAACCCGCTCGGATCGAGGGGCGCGTCGTCAAGGGCGTCAATTTTCGAATTCCTGCTGCTACCGGTTTTCCTTGTACCGTGCGCATAATAATACTGATCACTCACCGAACCGCCGTTTCTTTCTTTCTTTCCTTCGTAATCGAAGTACTGTGGGTCGCGACGGGTGGTGCGCGTCATTCTGGTTTTGGCGAGGAGCGATCGCCTGATGACCGTCATCGCGGTTCTCGAGGGCAGTTCGCACGCCACGGAGGGCCAGTGTATTTGTGGGTGCTTGTAGCGTTGCTACTTTTTCTCGCGCGGCTGGATTTTTACCACGCGTTGACGACCGGGCAGCAGCGTCGCGAGGCTGTGACTGATCGCGTAGCGACCTTCACGTTTGCGGTCAGGCACGTGTTGGGATGTGATGTAACGATGCGGAGAGAGAGAGAGAGAGAGGGGGGAAAGAGGGAGAGAGAAGAAAGAGGGAGAGAGAGACGGGGCTTTGCATGTGAACTGAGCCGAAAGAGGCCTTACCATGCGCATTTCGAAGCAAGCTCTGCACACTGAAACGCGCGTTTGCTTGAATGTGCCACTGTTTCGAAGTTCCTGCGTTTGTTCTGTTCCTGTTGAATTTGGTCGAATTTTGGCGGTTGGGGAAAACTCGATGAATTGCTCTCGATGTCGTCCCCTTAGTCGCTCACTCGTTCACTATCACGTACTCTCGCTAATTTTAAAATAGTCACTCACTCGCTTCAATAAATACATAAATAAATATATGAATACGTACATACATATACATGTACATACATATACATACATGTACATACATATGTACATACATATGTACATACATACATACATACATACATACATACATACATACATACATACATACATATATACATACATACATACATACATACATATATACATATATACATACATACATACATACATACATACATACATACATACATACATACATACATACATACATACATACATACATACATACATACATACATACATACATCCGCGGCAGTGCATTAGCTTCTCTACAAATGCCTAAATAAAGCCTTCCGTGTCACTTCTTGCGGCCATTCAGTAAACAAAAACTCGTGTTTCGACTCTCTATGCGCTCACACATAGCTTCTATGTTTACTGATTCAAACTGGTTGAATATGCTGCATATTTTCCAAAATTTTTCTATGTTCGTAGTTGTCTGCGTAGTTCAATCGTAGTTGTCTGCGGGATGAGTAAACACAGCGGGCGTGGTTTTTCTGTACAGCATCCGCCGCGGTGCCCCAGTGGTTATCACGTATACCGACGGTGAGCTCGAAGTCTCGTGTTCGACTTACAGCCGCATTCGCACGGGTGCGGAGTACAAAAAAAAAAAAAAGCGCTCGCTTGCTTAGGTGCATTGACGAACGGTCGTTTCTGTCGTTCTTAACCGAAACGCTGAACCGCAACGGGTGGGGCGAGTCATTCTCCTTTTAGCGAGGAGCGATCGCCTGGTGACAGCCACCGGTCCTCGAGGGCCCAACTGGCGCAATATTCGAAATTAGTCGAAATAACGGTCGAAAACAATCCGTAGTAGACTTTGTACTGTAGAGCGTATTTAGCAACTCGCTATGTAGTCTGGGGACGCTGCGCTGTACATTTGAAAACAATTTCGCATCGACTTACGGGACGAGTGCAGCAGCCGTATATATACTCAGTGCGCGCGGCGAGGTCGGTACTTTTGGCGAAGCCTTGTTAGTTATTCTGTGCAGCTATCGCGGCCTCTCCGCGCTGGCGCGCGAAAAAGGTCGCGCGCGATCGTAGGGTTCAAGTATAGAGTCAGCGCCGCCCCGAATCTCGACGCGAAAGGATTGCAAAGCCATAGCCGTATATAAATAAGGCACTTAACTGTGAAACGAACTTAAAGCTACGGCACGTGCTTTGTACCGGGTACACGGCAAAGTGAGGCCTACATTTTGACTGGCGCACCTCGTCACCGAGTGAATTATTAGACCAGGAACTGCGCTAGGTAGGGCTGCATGCTGCGCCGAACAACGCACCGCGTGCTGACGCAGTCGGCGTTCGCTCCGCGCTCGCGTCTCCCGAAATCGCCGACGACTGCGGGGCCATTATCGCCGCAGGAAATTTACTTCGCTCGGGACACTGATTCGCCTACACGGGGTGGCTCGTGGGCGCCTAAATGTGGAGCGCGCTCGTTCACTGCGAAGAAATATAATGGCAGCCCTGAGCGCGAGAAAGTCCCGCTTGACAAGTGCGGCAGCGCCGGGACCCCTCCGCGCGTGGTGGTATAAGGCGGCTGACCGATAAAGGGCACGGACGCGGGTTAGCCAGAGCACTGCTAATACCCGAATTAATGCCGGCGAGATAAAAGGGGACGCGTTTCTCTCTTCTCACTCCCCCCCCCCCCCTCCCTCCCATTTTTGCTTCTCTCGCTCTTATATTCGCCGCTAGAAAAAACGCGCGTATACGCCGCTCGTTTCTATATTCGAGGGCGAGTTTGGCGGCGTTGGAATTTTTACGAGTTCGTCTTCTATTCCGGGGCCGGCGGCGGCTGGTGGTGATGAGTCTGGCTGCTAAATATACGAACGCCGAGAGACAGAGCGTCGCGAGTGTGTAGCTGTGCGCTACACAGTGCGGCGGCGGGGGTTTCCTTTTGCAGTGCAGCCGCTACGCGTTCCGTATAGCAGGGCTACTCGCCGCTTCTGTGTCCGGTGACGGTGATCGAACACCGACGAGCGGTTCGTTTACGCGGGCTGCTGCCGCTGACTCGCGGTCCGGTATAGTTCGCGCCGTGCAGGGGCCCGTGTTCGCGACCCAGTTCGTACGCTAGACCAGTTGTTTTTTCTTTTTTTTTTTTTTAGAACTGGTGCAAGACGTTAGACTTGATTGCGTTGAATTAGAGACATGACGCGGGTAGCCGATGTTCTGTAGTTGGCATTCGGAGGAAGGGGCTTCGGCATGCCTTCTAATGTGTACGCGGCGGGTAATCGGCAGTCTGTCAGAGTTACGGAGAACGGGTGTGAAGCGAAAGTTAGCGCTGTCGAGGACGGCGGGAAATTATAGGCAGTGTGGTGGATTTCGGAAATTTGCAGTTTCACAAGACATAGGTAATTCGAGATCGCCGCAAGAGGCCTTCGTCTGCCCGTGGACATAAAGACGACGACGACGACGATGATGATGATGATGATGATGATAATGATGACGATGATGATAAAAAGCCCTTAATGATAGCGAATATATTTTCAGGAAAGACGACCATTTACGAACGCCTATTGCAAACGAAAAGAAATATGAGCACGGCTCGAGGTTCTTTCGGAGTTCCGGCGGAAACGCAGCCACAGAGAAACTTGCACGTTCTCAACGACAGTGACTATAGAAGTTCTTTATTTCTGAGCTCATGTACGTTCCATTTCTGTTACTGTCTCGATAGCTGTTCGCGTATCCGCGTAGCGTTCGCTGGTAATACCGTATTTACTCGTGTGAGGTCCGCGTTTTTCTTTTCGTGTATTTCTACCGGGCGTGACCCTTAAATGACGCCGGCATACGGCTATTCACTGAAGCCTCTAACTGCGGCTCGGGTGCTATGCAAATAAATGTGACCACGGGCCGTTGACTATGAACAGTCGCCGACCGACTTTTCGGAGGCGGAACTAGTCTTGCAGCGGATTGCGGTAAATAACCAGCGCACTATAATGCGCTTGACGGTTAGTGAAACTTTTTCTCAAAATTTTTGCTCTTCATTGCGGAGGTGCGGTTCTTACACGAGGGCGGGACTTACGCGAGTACATACGGTATACGTGATTGTATAGGTGGATGACGATATGTATGTTCTGTCACGGATGGAATCAGATTTGCGGAGCGGTCCGTAGTTTTTTCGGCTGGCTGACAACGGGGGCTCATCACACAAATAGGCGGACACTTTATGAGCCTTTCAAATATATATGTGTGTGTACTGCTCCCACGTGACCACCCATACATTGTCATGACGTCGCGACCCAGCCACATCTTGGGAGAGCGAGTAACAAAGCTGGCTGCAGAAAAGCTAATGCAATATTTAGGGCACTCTGTGGTCATACCGGTAGTTTCCCTAGGTTTTACAGGTCCCGGATCTTCTCCATGCTCGTTTTCTCTTCTGCCGTCGTGTTCTTTGTGCTAATAAGGCAAACATGCTTTCGCACAAGTTCGCCCAGATTTCGTTTCTTGTGAACAGCTGTTCGGCTTTGCTCTGGATATTGTTTATCTGTATGAAATTTTGTCGACTCCCCTTCGTGTAAATTATCGATGCTCATTAGACCCAAGATGACTTTCGCGCAACATTGGATTACATTTCTCAAACATTGCACATTAGGGTGATGACAAGGTGTTACACGCTTAAAGCAGTTATGAAACAGTATAATTAACGCTCGTGCGATTGGCGTTACGCTAATCAGTGTAGATCAACAGCTATACCGAATGAGGCGAGTGCGAAAGGAAACGAGATGGTCTTTCTGTGCTGAAATTGGCTGCTCGTCCGCTAGATGCGTATAAGTCATCGCGGAAGGTTTGGCGACCTGTTGGGTTCACTGCCCACGGTAGCACCTAGCGAAAGGAAGGAAACAAGAAAAACAAAAAGAGCGTCTTCAACTTCTTACGGCGGCAGAGTAACTGCGTTGCACAATCCAGAGGTCACGAGGCACAGGTATAGTTTCACAGCAGGTCCTTTCCTGTCTGCACACGCGCCTCAGTTAAAAACGCGGCACTTTCTTTTTTGTTTCTTTATTTCTTTTTTGTTTTGCGGGCGTCTTGGCTTCACTTTGTCTTGGTGCTTTCACGTACTGTAGCTTTGCAGTTGTAGAGTGAATTCTGTGGTTTTGCGTGCCAAAAAGCGTGATATGATTCTGAGGCACGTTGCCTGTGCCTGCTAAGGGGGACTGAATAATTTCGACCACCTGGCGTTTCTTCAAGGTGCACCTAAATTTAAGTACACACGAGTTGTTTTGCCTTTCGCCGTTGTTTCTCTTTTTCATTTGTTTCTCTTTCCACAAGCTGTCGTTACTTGCTGTAAGCTCGCCCGAACTTTTTTTTCTAAAGCGCCGAATCTGTGTTCCGTGATGCGAAGAAATTAAAGTTTGTGCGTTGCTGGGCGGTTTTTGAGACAATGGGTGCGACCGCGGACCTCAACGACGCTCTCAACAGGCAGCTTCAGACATAGTGCTTGATTACTCTGTCTTTAATTGAGCGCAACGCTCGAGCGCTCCGTAGACAGAAGTGCGGGCGTCTCTGCAATGTGGCATCTTTGAGTTAACTATCAAATATACGTGAGCGGGTTCTGGCTTTTATTCACTTCATTTTATTTTGCTTGCTTGTTTGTTTGAGCCGGCCCATCTCTGATACGCTTTCCTCACCTATGGTGGTAGAAAATAGGCGCCACCATTCATGATGCCAACCCTGCCTACACATCGGAAAAAGTAAAAGAAGAATGCACACTAGGGCGATGAGGATGGTGTTGTGTGGCACAAGCCCTCTCCAAACGGTGCTCGATTTTGGTACATCAGGATCTGCTTGCTACAAGCTCTGAACCGTTCCAGCGTGCAAATGCGCCTATAGAGACAAGGACGAAAGGACGGAAAAGACGCACGTAGCGCATATTGTCCTTTCTTTCGTCCTTGTCTCTTAAGTGCATTAACACGCCTGCAATGCTTTACTAACTCGACCTACTAGCGGAGAAGGCCGAGGGTCCGCCAGCCGGCATGATTAGCTTGCGCAGCTCGGGAGATTTTTTTTTTTTTTCGGACTTTTCCACGAGAGTCGAAGAATGGCGAAATGCCATCGCTCGCTGCCCGCAAACGTCATCGACCTCTCGCAGCTCGTCCGTTCTGGCTCTGCCCCAAAGGCCGCGACGTCAGTTCGGGTGCCATGCTGCGACACTCGCGTTCCTGGGACTCGCCTGCCGGTGGGTGACGTGTACCCGTACGGCTAGCTAGGTGGGATTGACAAGGTGTCATTGCACCGTCACCGAGAGATCGCAGTTGTATACGTTTACGTGCGAACGACAGAAGGAGGCGCGGAGGATACCGTCGGGGTTCACTCACGTGGTAGTGCGGAAACAAGACAACGGAAAGAAAGTAAACATCGGTAAACGCCAACAAACATCATCGTAGCAGTTCGTTTTGTTCGTTTAGCAGTATACTTATCAGGTTTACGTGTAATCACGAAAGGAGGCCTTTCTTGCTTTCTGTTGCTACCTTAATAATATCACCCTTTAAAGACGTATTGTATAGAAGAGTAAGGTTATCCAATGGAACATTTTTAGAGTTACGATTATTATTAAATGTGCTTTGGAAAGGTTGGCACCACGGGTGAAGTACACTACTTCTCGCTTATAGGCAAATGTTACATAGCAAATATAAGCGGGCTAAACAAGCAAGCAGCATAGAAAAAGTACGTAGTGCTACGTCTCAACAGCACAAAGGCGTTAATTTGACGTTTACCACGAGTCAAACCACCGCCAAACCATCGGCGCCTATCCAGAGGTCAAGGCAGTAGTGTGGACACCGACTCTTGGCGGGTCCCACAAAAGGCCTTTCGCTTGGCAGCCTGAGCGAAGGATGAAAAGGGGGGGGGGGGGGGGCACAACGACTACGACCTGGGAGTCGCAGTTTGCTTTCTTGCCACACATCCCAAACCATCGGACTTCGGAGGTGGAGTTACTGCGGAGTGTTACCAGCATGGGCGCGGTATCGCACGGAGTCGACGATTATATTTGCTGCTGGACAGTCTCCATACTCCCTAGTCGACTCGCCTATAGGGGAGACGACGGCATTGAAAGCGGGGACTTTTCGAGCAGTGGACGGAGGGTCCTGATATGAACCGAGACGTTTAACCGTTTGACTTGCTCCTCCATGGAGTGGGCTTCCGTAATTGGAAGCGTGGTAACTAAGCTAGTAAACCCTTTTCCTTCGTTTTCTACAACCTGACGTAGCAGTCGATGGGCTTCGTGGATTCCGTGCCCTGCACGCCAACCCTATAGCCGCAGCGATAGTTAATACAGACCGGCTCTTCCTTTCTTTTCTTGTAATGCGGTTACATCTCGTTGGATCACCTTTGTCTGTAGCCAGCGTTTTCGTTCGCGAAATTTCGCAACTACTGTGTACTGGGTCTTTGCATGTGCCCATGCTCACACGCTCGCTTCGTTTTGAACCGACACGAAGCTGACTTTTCGCGCGAGCGTGCTTGGTATATCGACGCTCAGAAATCAGCTTAGGGGGGGGGGGGAGGAAGGGGGACGGTGAGTGGTAAATGAAAGTTAAGTGACTTTCATTTCAATACTCCCACGCGTTGCGTTTGGTTACGACACTCCATACCGTGGGAGTGGTCGGCTCTTCCGCGATCAGCTCTCTCGCCGACACGCCAGCTTGCCGACTCAAGGGCACTTTGCAGCGCGCGCACAGGATCGCCGGCACGACGCGTGTCTCCTCCGACACTGCGACGGCGTTGCTCAAAACTTCGCGGTCTCTTCTTCTTCGGCGCGGACGCAGAATCGCGCGAGGGAAGGGTATGCGTGAAACTTGCGCCGACGTCGCGGGCGAGTCCGTCTGTCCGCCGCCGGCGCCAACGCGGCGAGAAATTTGCACGTCTGTTTGTTCAGGGTCTTCTTGCGGAGGATCGTCTGCTCGGTGAAAGTTGTGACATCTCTACAAGGAGGAGGAGCAGGCGGACGGTGTCACTAACAATTAACGACGGCATTGTTTCGCGTTGGCGCGGCGTCTGACTCGACGCGCTTCCGCCGGCAGCTCTCTAATCGCCTCGTTGGAGGCATCAAAATTAAACTGAAGCCGACAAAGCGGTGGCGACGGACGGCGTTTGCGGAACCGCGGCCGCGCAGCAGGTTACCGCTCGGCGTCCGAGCACGTTTGCAGCTGCGTCCGAGCGCGACCGACCAGACCGAGTGGCACGCTTCGTACGAGCGCTTCCCATCTGAGAGAGAGAGAGAGAGAGAGAGAGAGAGAGAGAGAGAGAGAGAGAGAGAGAGAGAGAGAGAGAGAGAGAGAGAGAGTATTATATGCCCCATTGCGCTAAAATCCGTCATCGTCGGCGTGACCTAAAGATGATACCGAAAGTGGCCGACGGCGCAAAGGGTGAAAACACGTCAAAAAATGCTCAGATTGAGGTCGCCGCCGCTGGGAGGCGGCTCCGAAAATTTCGGAGCTGGAAGATTAGCTCTGGGCTGTTCGGCGAGCCGAAGATGCTGCCCCAGTCCAGGGACTTCGAGCCGTCACCTGAGGCCACGAGTACCAAAACTGCCTGACCATCCTTTTTTTAATAAAGTTTATTTTCTTCTTCTTCTCCGGGAGGTTCCTGTAAACAAAATACGTTAATGGCTTTGAAAATAAAACTTCGTACATTTCCGTCTGGGTGGGAATCGCACCCAGGCCTTGGGCGTTCCAGACGAGCGCGCTTTCCCAACGCCACCGCGGCTCCACGGTTCTGGCTCACCAAATGTGTGCCCACTGCCTTCGTCATTGCATACGTCACGTCGCAGTCATCTGGCTGACTAAAGGTTGCGGCCTAGTGCCTGCGTCATTGAGCACGTGACGGCGCAGCCAACGGAGAGGAGGAGGAGGCGGCGCCACGGCATGAGTGTGTAAAATAAAGACATTTCACCAGAGGGACTATAATGCTTTCGCATTTCCGCACGTTAGCAGTCTTGAGTGTGTCTGCCGAATTTTTTTCCCCATCTTATACTGTCTATTCTCAGCGCCTGCCTCGCACGCAATCATACCGTGCTCGTGGCACTCTTTGAAACACTTGTATAGAGCGGTGTAACCGAAAACTGCAGTATATGGCAGACGCGATCCCACGAGAGGGCGTGCAACAACAAGCAGAGAATAATTAAAGACGGAACGAGATAACAGAGAAGGAAAATTGCGAGCGCTTGCATATCTGCTATACGGCGCGGTGATTAATTAAATACGGTCGGCGCGCACGACTCGCACGGGCCAGAGAAAGAAAGAAAGAAAGAAAGAAGGAAAGAAAGAAATAGTGAAAGAGGGCGCCAGTCAGCTGCATCTTTGTGCTGGCCTAATTCGCGCCTCTCCAAGGCGGTTTCTCGCCTTTCCTTAGCACGTTGCCCGCGCTTCACGGACAAGCCTAGCGGAAAGCGGAGAGAGAGAGAGAGAGAGATACAAAAACAAAGAATGAAATGAAAGAAGGGCCTCGACGTAGATAAACCAACAGGGTCGCTCATAAAGCGGCGCCTCTGTTAATTGTTTCGGCGAGGGGCGCGGAAAAGGCCCTAGTTTCGGAGGTGCGAGCTAGACCCGGCCGCGCCGCGCGCTCGGCCTTGACCTTGGCCCTGACCCCTTCCTTCCCCCCCCCTCCTTCTCGTCGGTGGTTGGTGCTCTACGCGGTCTCCGCTTGTCGGTCTCGGGGCCCTTTTATGTAACTTGTTGGATTCCCTCGGGCGACTGCCGAGAAGGGAGTGGGAAAGAGGTGTTGCCCAATTAGTGGACGATGCTTGGGAAACAGCAGGAGGCTTGTTAGAGCCGCGCAGCTTACAAGTCGCTTAGATCAAATAGAGCGAATAAGAATAAAAGGAACGAAGGAAGCTAAATAACAATAGAAAAATGCATATCAAGAATGTCGTATAGCCGCTGAGACGGCGTTGAGACGTAGCCAAACCCTCATGACCGAGTGTGCTACACAGAATGAACAAGTAGCCGTTTGGTTAACCATGCCCATGCGTGGTTGTTCTGGAAAGCTCTCCTTCCTTCTTCTTTTACTTCTCTTTTTTTTTTTCTTCCTTTTGAGACCCAAGCACCTTGAATTCCGGCAGACATTGCCGGTGTGCCTCAGTTCTCCTTCCTGACGCAGTCCATCAAAAGCTCGCGAAGAGTCTGAAGCTATTGCCGCGTTCGGCGAGCAGTCTTAAAGACGGAAAAAACGCTGGGATTACTGTTTTATATTGCGTCTGACTTAGCGTTTCGATAGCGCCCCTGTGATTTCCGCGTCGTTAGCGATTAATGGTGGTCCGTGAGCGTCCTCCCGTATAGCCGCCAATTTCCGTGCGCCGCCGACTCTGTAGCAAGCCAGCTATATAGCGGAGACTTATCCCTTTAACGAGCGTCTCTCGAGGCTGACCCCATTTCCTTAACGCCGATTTAATGGACTCACTTAGAAGTCGAGCACCGTCTCTAAATTAGAATTAACGGCGCGTACATGCCTGTCCTAAATTGTAATTCGAGTCACGGCGCCGACCGCGACTTGCAATACTACTCGCTGGATCGATGACGCGGCGCCGCTTGTATATATTCGCTCGTAATATGTGGGCAGTCATCTCCAAGTATTACATAGAGCGCCTCCGCTGCCCCCCCCCCCCCGCATATATTTCTTGTTCGCGGAGCGGTTATGCGCGCAGTTTTTGCTGTCGTAACGCGAGCGAGGATCCGCCGTATCGCGTTTTCGCCTCTCTCGATATTACAAGGACACGCCTTCTTCTTGTCGCGCGTATAGCGTTGGTGTGAACGCGCGTAGGCGACGCTTTTCGCCTTGTCGCTTTCGCTCTTTCGGACCAGCGAGAGCGTTATGCGCGTAGGATCGGGCGTCGGCGCGTGGAATCGTAAACGTTGAATGCGATTCAAGTCGTTTCGATTAAGGCGGCACTCGAAATGAAAGCTACCCGCCGTGGTACGTTGCTCAGTGGCTATGGTGCTGGGCTGCTGAGCGCACGAGGTCGCGGGGTCGAATCCCGGCCACGGCGACCGGATTTCGGTGGGGGCGAAATGCGAAAACACCCGTGTACCTAGATTTAGGTGCACGTTGGAAGAACCCGAGGTGCTCGAAATTTGCGGAGTCCTCCACTGCGGCGTGACGCATAATCCGAAAGTGGATTTAGCAGGTGAAACCCCATAATTCAATCTATTTATTATTATTATTTTTTTTTTTTTTTGCGGAATGAAGGCTGTGCAACTGCTGGGGTCGCGGCCATTCCGAAGCGCGATCTTGCGAACGCGTGCGGGTTTCATGTGTGTGGTGATCGTGGCTGTTTGTTTCAAAAAGCTTTAAAGATTGTGCGCTCACCGCTGCTTTCGTATTTGACCAAATTCAGCAGCGATATCGCATTTCACGATCTCGATCTATCGATATAACACTTGGCACTGTTATCTATCTGGTTTATCCCGCTGAAAAGGGAAGTTTGTTTCCTTTGCTCCCCTTCAAAAGCTCTTTTCCGAAACATGATGGCTATGACGTCATCTGGTTGCTTGCGCCATCTGCAGTAAGCCGAAGCATGGCCTTCGAGATTGGTTACCCATTACCCAATGAGGGGTTGCGATATGGGCCTCGCGAGGGGCGCAGATTAAGGCAAATTCGCATTCTTTAATATTTTGGAGAAATGGGGAACATAACACCGTCAAATGTTGTGCTGAATGGTGGGTACCATAATATGACATCTCGCTGCAAAATCTCGGCAATATCTAAGGTGAAATGAGCACGCCATGCACACGTCTTCTTCTCTTAACTTTAAGGGGAAAAAACGCGGGACATTGTATGCCTTTTTGCTTACGAACATGGAGCTTGTCTACAATGCTTCAGTGTCAGAGCGCTAACTGCTCAGTCTAAAGTCTCGAACGCCAGAGCACGCAAAAGAGGTAGTACCTTACAGCCTAGCGCCGGAATGTCACGTGGTAGGTTAGAAGCTGCCGCGGTAACAGTTGGTCGTGCCGCAAGCGCCAACGTTTCCTTCTGTGGTTTTCAACGAAATCTTGGCACTGGTGTAAAAAAGGGGGGGCTATAACTCTGGTGAATAGAGAAAAATCACGAGGAGCTTTTGCTTGAGCATCTTCCTGCTCTATCGATCGAGTGGTATCAATTTATTGACCACCAAGAACTGCACACCTATAGGTGTGGCAGCACGTGCAATGTGACCATGACGTGTATACAACCACTTACGGATGCCACAATCTCGTTGAAAATAAGGCGACCGGTCTGAAGGCTATTGCTATCAGTGGTTTCCGTATACGGTAGCGCCGTCACCGACGATGGCGACCAGTTTCTGACCGCTTCTCTTGAACGCTTTGTTTCACTGAATTAGGCCATCTACGAAAACGTCTACAGAAGTTTGATCGAAGCAGTAGACAAGCGGGTTACTAAAGAGGCTATTAAGTGGCATTTATTTTTTATAACGTGCGCCGCCTATTTTGGGCTGCTTCATACAAGCCGCTTCGTTGCTCATGTGGGTTGCTTGGACAGACTTTCGGCGCATGCGCGTGACCTGACATTAGCCCAATGGAATTCATCCGATTTCACAAGTGCGCGCCTTCATACCCTGGGCCCCAATTTACAACTCCGTATTCCACCCGAGCTTCCTCGACGTGACTGCACCCTTCCAGTCCGTCTATGGCTTGGAGTAGCATTTTCAAATGCCTACTCTTTCCTTATCGGAATGGCCAGCAACCCACTTTGTGACTTCTGCGGGTGCGATGAAACAATCGAGCATCTTCTTTGTCGGTGCTCTCGTTTTAACCCACAAAGAGCGGTCCTCTCAGCCACCCTAGACAAACTGGGCAAGCGCCCAATGTCAGATAACAAGATCCTCGGAAACTGGCCCACCCGGACATCAGCGCGATCTGCTATGAAGGCGCTCGTGCGATACTTGAAAAACGCGGGACTTTCTGACAAATTGTGACTGTACACCGTGGGACGTAGTAGGACTGTGCGGTGACACTGCGTAAGACTAGGAACGCCTTGGCGGGCTGCGTGACAGCGCCCACAGAAACAGTTCGTGTGTACTTGCGTGTGTGTGTTTAGGTATTTTTCTTTTTTATCCTCTCTCACCTATTGCATCCCCTTGCCCCTCCCCCAGTACAGGGTAGCCAACAGGAGATAATATCGGATTAACCTAAGCTTCCTGTCTTTCCTTTGCCTTTCTCTCTCTCTTTCTCTCTGACAGAACTATTTTGTCGTAGGCATGCACCCACCTGGTTACCCTCACTGTGGTGCATCGATTGAGTGATTGGTTGATTGATTGATTTAACCTCAAGCACTGCATGCTCAGATGTGCCAGCAGATGACCATGGCAGGTACAGCCATTCAGGTGTGCACATCTTGTTGGAAACGAGACGAGCGATATGAAAGCAATAGTGTTCAGGGATTATCGTGTAAGTATACGGTTGCCATGTACTCTAAGCCGAAGATTTTCCCCACTCTGCAGTGAGACACATTGGCGACAGCATTGCGACCGACGAAAGAAAGGTCAATGACCCGTACCATGGATGAAACTGGCATTCGGGCCGTTCGACGGCTTTACGGCGGTTTCCGACTGCGGCGGAAAGTTACACCGATAGACAAATTGACCGTCCTCTAACTCTCACACTTTCCCTTCTGTCACACAAGAAGTGCCTCGTTGGAAAGGCTCCCTCTCAACTCGTAGCAGTCACGAATGCTCTGTGCGAGCCGCAGGAATCCTGCAACGCCGGTGAACTCGGGTTCATCATTGACCGATACCGCGAGAGATCGAAGATTGACTTTGAGGGGGTGGCTTCGAAGTCCAGCTGAGAACACCCATCAATTGTGAACTGCCTGCGGGGGAGCGCGCCTTCGCAGGAGTCGGTATAAATCTCCGAGGTGATGCATCTTTGTCGGCAATGGGAGTTAACCAAGAGTTCAACAAGAGTTCAACGTGAGTTCAGCAAGGAGGGCGCAGCGGATGGTGCGATGTTTCGCGCGCATTACAGTCGCGGGAAGGGTTGTTCCGCTCAACTATGCGCTTTCGAAGACTTCCTGTTGCCTGCGTGCATTGCATTTAGTTTTCGCGGGTCTTCCAACGGCTGTGGAGGAGTGGTGATAAATCACTGCTTGCAGTAATACGGCGTTCTTTATTTATTTGTTTTTAGTTTATGTCCGTAGACTGATCGGAGTTGGATCTTGATGAACTGAGGCCGTGAACAAGTTCGATTCCTTCAGTGTGCGGGCGAAAGGGGTCATTCACTCAGGTTTCACCTTGAACGCCGTCTTTGATCCTATCACTATGTGGCAATGAAAGTAAAAAAATAATAATAATAAGGCACCGAGATTATGCAACTTGCGTTTCAAGCAAACTGCAGCGATCATTGGCGATTGCGAAATTTACTCGAAACTTGATCCAAGGAAAACAGAAACACTGATGTAGAAGTTGGTAACTCAAAGGACGATGACAAATATTTCGAAAATTCATAGTATTGCAGACATTGAACTCACTTAGAACTGTGTGAATCCTGTATACACAAAGCAACAGAGCGTGTGCGTGACAGACGATTTCGTGCAAAAGCAGACGTTGCCAGCCACGCGCAACCCTTGCGTCTTTCACCTGCATTTCTGCTCGTACGTATACGTCCTGCTGCGTGGTAGGCAACCTTTCTTTCTCCATTTTTTCTTTCGCATGACCCTTCTCGCAGAAAACAAGGCGTCAGACCACCTCCTGGAGAAACGTTCTGTTAACCGTTTTATTTTCGAGCGGCAATAGTCTCCGGCGTAGCAGACGATTTCAACCAGACGTTAGTCACATGCCGTCTGCTGAGGACACACGCACACTCGGATAGGTCACGCCTGGCGTAGGCCGCTGACAGCAATCCTTTGGTGACTCAATGTTGTCCGCGCTTTTTAGACACTTTGTTAGTGGTCGCGCCGCGCGCCCATCTGTTGCCGGTCGCACACGCGTTAACGTTCGCCGCAGCTGATTTTCTTTGTTCCTCGCGGCCTGACGCTTGACAACACGCGCATCTGCTTCGCGCATGACTCGCTCGAACGTTTTGAGCAGACGACAAGCGCGAGTCGTCTGCATGCTTGTGGTATAGCGCTGCTGTTTCCTCGACAATTTGTCACCACCGCGTTTCCGCTTTGCCGGTGTTTGTCCTGGCCCTGTTTATTAACCCTTTGCCTCCCGCGTGATCGCCGACCCGTCACAATTGTTAGCATAGTTAATGGCTGTGCGAAAGAAACCACTTGTAATGTTTCGCCGAAAAGGTGTCGCAAGGGCACCGATCGCCGTGTGATTGACTCAAGCGTCGTCTAGGTTGTTGCACCCGACACGGCCCTTTCTGCTGTCGTAACGACTCTGTCGCTGGGGACCTGCGCGAACTTTTCCGCGAATCCAGGTGTGCTGGGTTTTCTTTTGGAGAAACGAAACAAGCGCGCTGTCAAGTTGATCCGCTAATGAGTGTTTTCGCGGTACTGGCTGGCGATATCCGTTGTTCCTTGTTATCCGTTGTGCTTTCTGGCTTTGTTTGGCCGCTTAGGCTCTGCGTTGTAGAACAGAAACCCATCATGTTTGTTAGTCAGCCCTGAGAAACTTCCTTTGTTATCCCAGGAGGTTGTCGTCGCGCTGGTTCACCCAGCAGGTAGCTGCGTTCGAGATTCAAATGAATGAGATCGAAGACCTCGGATAGCAGCGCGCGTGCGGTGACTCAAATAGCGCTCTAGAGTTTTTTTCTTGTAGGTTCCTAGTTTTTCTGTCGGCGATCCTTACGCCAAGTGGCACGCGTGTGGGCTGTACATTGTCTTCAATGTTGTATGGATTATGTTTAGCTTGCGACTGATTTTCGCGGTCAAATGATTTGTCTTTCACTTTGCCACGGATTTGACAACTTGGTGCTCGCTTGCTTAAACCAGGCAAGGGGAAAAAGTGATTCAGAGAAATAGTTAAAAAAACAAGTTCACACGCGCATCCGACTTGTCCAGAGACCTGATGTAGTATTCTTGGTTGGTCGGAAGGAACGGGCACTGTTGTCTGCGCTCGATCACTGCAAGGGATGCCAGGTACTTTTCCATACAACGCTTCCGGAACTTGAGAACGAACGTTTCATTCGAAGTTCTCAGCGCCTGGACTAATACTGCGGAGTCTATTGTTGCTTATCCAGCCGTGGCCGGCGCATCTTCCCATTCGTTTCACAGCTTCTTGCCGTCTGTTCACCTGCTCGTTGTCGTCTGGTCGCTGCTTCTCTGATTGTCGTCGTTTTCTCTTCGCCTGTGAATCTTTCCTCCCAATGGCTACCCCCCACCGCAGCTTTCCGGCGCTGCGCAGCTCCTTTCTTCGAAACAGACAACGCGCGCTAAGGACCTGGCGTGCAGGTACGGGTAGCGGTGAGTTTAAAAATACGCTGAACCGGTGCCGCTTGGCCGTGCCACCATTTCGGAGCCGTTGCCCCCGTGCCGTTAGCACACGATGACACCTTGAGCTCCGTCTTCTGCTCCCGCCAAGCAGACGAAAGTGGTTCGTCTGCTCCAGACACGCGCTGATGGTCCCCGAGCGATGTTTGGAGGTAGAAAGTAATACCAGTACTGCTAGACGCATTAGTACGGCTTGCGCTTGCCACAAGAGCAGCGATCACGCTTGGCGCTTATATAACGTTGAATTCCAATAGTAGATCCATATCAAGTTCGTGATTCGGCCGAGCGCTCGCGATCTGCCATTGGAATTCAACATCACACAGCACATCACATCACACAGCATCACAGCACAACGTCACAGCACATCTGACTCGTAGGATTCTTACTGTAAGAGTTACGCCGTGTGTAGAAAATTTTCGCTCGGACCATGAATTCATACATTGTTTTTACGTAGTTTAGACTGATCTAGCGAAAATTAAACAATTGAAAAAAAAGAAATATATTGCGTGTATGGGAAGAAGTGCGAAGTGAGTATGTTGACGCTTCGCACAGGCCTTTAGGTATTGCGTCGATCAGCATGACGTTATAGCCGCTGTGCGTCAGAGGTAAATGGTGCGTCGAAGAGTAGCAAACCGGTATGGGCAAGTACACGGACGATACGGAAGTGGCGCAAGGCGAACATTTTTTGAAAAGAACGTTTACGCCTCTTCGCTTCGCTGAAAGTGCCATGCGTCACCGTCTCCCACGAACGGGTTGAGCGCTAACGACCAAAGCTATGAAATGCGCGTATTGCTTTGCAGAATCAGATTTCCCGGTTTTTATTTGCACCGTTTGCTTCTTCTCGGTTACATGGCGCTGTTTGGCTGTGCTGTTATGCGAGCTTTTTCGTAGAATGCGAGAAATGAGCAACGCGTGATGACGTGATCGTGAGGACTTAAAAACGAAAAAAAGAAATTGAGGACACGTAGATCGGCACGTTACAGTGCCTTTTGAAAAAGTGCCAAGAGCATCAGTTACAAATTTATTCTCTTTATCGGGCCAACTTGTGTCCAAAAAAAAAAAGCAAATAACACTCGACGCACAGTGCTATAACAGCGAGCCAGTCGTTCAAAGCTGAACGCACGGACCATGCATCCGCACGCTATGTGTGCATGTAACACTACATAGTTCCGGAGTGATCAGTGGTGCTTGCGTACATTCGAGACTGTATACAACGCCATAGTTTTCACTGACGTCATCGTGGCCGCCATCTTAGGGTACTGGCTCGTCGAGAAGCAGCGTAAACAAGAAACGTGCCGCCACGATAGCTTTAAAAAGGTCTGAACTTGTTGGCATATGGCTTCGTTACGGGGGACAGTACAGGCGATGACTACTGACAAAACCGTTTTTGTTGCGAGCACAAATATATACGCATTCCCGGAGAGAGAGAGAGAGAGAGAGAGAGAGAGAGAGAGAGAGAGAGAGAGAGAGATAGATAGATAGATAGATAGATAGATAGATAGATAGATAGATAGATAGATAGATAGATAGATAGATAGATAGATAGAGAGAGAGAGAGAGAGAGAGGGTGAAACTGCGTCCTACCCTGTCTGAACAGTGAATTGCTCAGCTACGGAGATATTTAATCTCTTTGTCGGTTAACGCAACTGATCGGGAACTAGCTCATGCGGACCCTGTGGAATGCAGGACAAACGCCTCATAGATTCCCCGAGCGGGGGTATCGCGGTAGCTGCGGGCGATACGTGTCTGGCGGAAGTGGGGGCTACACCTTCACTGTGCACAGTGGATCGCCAAATTGCTGCCGCAGTCTTCGCTCCAAGGCTGTTGACATGGTCACGCAAGTGCTGGTTTATACAGCGGCTCGTCTGCCCGATGTATACAGGCCACCACGTGGGCGTAGGAGCCTCATGCACCACCTCTGCCTTGCAGGGGCCGGAGCGATTTGCATGCTTTCTCGTTTTTTTTTCTGCAACTCGTTTTCTCTAAGCGAGAGGCATTCATTCGCCGGCAGAGGGAACCCAGTTTTATGGGCGCCGAGTATACCACTCTCAATCTTGAAGCGCGCGCGACCGCTTTCGTAGCCCTGTGGTGGGGTATTAAGGCCGTGAAGGTAGGGGACGGCCACTTTTGCCCTGTCAACATCTGGCTGAGCTTTCCTCTTTAAGCGTGGAATGCTTTAGCTGCCCTTGTCGGCAACCTTCAAGTGACCTTGAACTAAAAGCCAGAGCCGTTATTCGGGTCACTCAACCGAGAACATCCGGGCAACCAGTCAAAACTAAAGAAAATGTGGTCTCTGACCCCAACTCTTTGGACAGGACCACATCACATACGCTAGTTACTGCTTAAACAAGTACACAAAAAAATTGCTTCCGAGTTCTTCCTAATGTTTATTCACAATACCACTCTAGTTGTAACTCCTAGTACGCTGAAGATTTATTTGTGGTTTCCAGTAGCGACGTTCAAAAGGCAGATACATGGTGCCATACACTTCATTGTCATCTTTTGGCCCTGAGACGGGGTTGCCTCGGCTCTTGCGAACGCCAGCGGTCCAACAGTTCCGCGGCGCGGGCTGCGCGTCTCCTCGAGAGGCGGCGCCACGCAGCTCCTTCAGGCGCTAGCTGCGCAGGGCACTCTGTCTCCCTGGCGCATTTCGCTGGCTGTCGTGCCGCCTTCAGCCGCTTTTCTTACAACTGGGCAGCGTCCGTATGGTCCAGTGCACAGTATGGCGTTGTGCAATTGGTGTGGTGGGCTGTGCCGTTGCGAACATGCACTACGCCCATTTAAAATTGTGGCAAGTATCATGTCCAACCAATATGCTTTGCCGATTGCCATTTCATGCTGACATCTACTCTCGATCCCGGGAGAGCCAGCAATTTTTGGCAAGCGGTGTTCTCGCAAAAGTATTTCTGCCAGCCCTTACAGGAATGGCTCTGGAAAACATGCATTCGTCAATATATCAACGTCATGAGTGAAACAGGAAGATGCTGTATGAGGGCAGGAATGGGTTAAGGCATTCCTCATGTCGGTTGGTGTGACGGAACATTTCACGAGCTTCGAGTGGTGAGACGAGAGAGGTAGGAGGACCTTCTTCGAGCGCGGGGTCCACCAGCAGGTGTGCTTGTCGTCACCGAAGCGAAGCGTGGAGTCCAGAATGATAAGTCGAGAAAATTGTGGCCTCCATGTTTGAGTACTAACACTTGGAGAAGCTGCGTCCGTGACGTAACGTGGAAACTATCTATTCGCACCGGCACGCATTCCGATTAGATGAGTCAGTTTCGCGTATTGAATCAGTCAGTCAGTCATATAACTTCATTATCTTATCATTATCATTATCTGTACTGAGAGTGATGGGCTCTGCGACCCCACTAAATGAATCAGCGACAACATCAAATAAGTTTCGGATATACAATAGACGGCTTGCACTGACGTCATCGTTGCCGCCAGATAAGCGTTGCGGCGTAAGTCTGTGGGCGCTGAAAGCGACACTAATGCATTACACTAAATCGCTTTACACTGGCGAGCGAAACAGCACGAATGCACATTTCTATTCATTTGGCGTCAAGAGCTTGGTTCTCAGAGGAGAAAATGGAGGTCTTGAAGTTTTTTCTTGAACTTCGCGCCGGAACCCCTGCGACGGTACCACAGTGTGACGTCACGCATCGCAAAGCGCTTTCGTGCGTCTGGGTCGATTTTCGTGCAGAAAATTCTCTCAAAACATTCAAGATTCAGTGTTTCGTTCCTGCAGAAGGCGATTATATTTTTATTTTGTTTTATTTCATGGGTTAGTAGTGACCTGTCGCTGGCTTAAGTTACGACGTCGCGATAGGGGCCTCTGAGGTGCGAGCGACCGTGATCTCAGATGCCATGGTCACGGCAGGCTATACAGTGCGGAAACTTGAAGTTGGCGTCGCCACCCATCTTTTGATTGCGCGTATTTTCTAGTTTACGATAAGCCCACTTCGTACTGTGCTGTTCTAATATGAGTAGGATTAAATGACGCGAAAGATAGTGTTCCTCTGCGATTCTGCATTGTATTTAGGACTTCTTTCATCTGCAAACTCAGAACAAGTTGCTCCTTAGTAATCACCAGTTGTGAGTAGCATTTGTCACCGCGAATTGCTTATTTGTTCTCCTGAATTCGTGATTCACGGTGTTTCTATGCCGCGCCTATAGCAGTAATACGTCTGCCACGTTACACGTCGTTGTGATGTCATTCTGCGCCGTCTGGTTTTTTCTTTTGCGACATCTGTACTCCACATGCAGACACGCTTCGTTCACCCTCGCTATTGTGGGAAGAGCAGTGATTAACAATTAGGCGACACGATCGGTCAGCCCGTGGGAGTCGGAAACACGTGCTACTAATGAGCATAATAATAGAACGCTAGATCTTCATCAGAGTCTGAAAAACTCATTCAAGTGACGCCGATATTTCGAAAGGCTCGCTGCCACCGTGTCGTCTGCTCTCGCAGTGCAAGCAGACGTACTCGCACCCGAGAATCGCGACAGCGTTGTACAGCCTGTACGCGGAGCGGGATGGTTTCCAAGACTGATGGTCCCGATCTTGCTCGTGATTAAAACTGCCTCCACTTATTCATTTCCGGCACGTTCGTCTTCTTTCCATTTTTCTTTTAGAAAACTCGCACTCTAATGCACCGCCAGTTTCGGGGTCGCGTCGCCGTGGCGTGTGGGAGTCTTTCGCTGTTACCGGGAAGCCTCCGTGACTAACTAACTATTCGCAACTGCGCTCATCGCGGATTCACGGCATGCTGGCTCTGCGCCGTGGTGTAGTTACGGTTGAGCGCCGCGCGGCGCGGACGACGCTTGCTGGAAATGTCGCGACACGACGGCGACGCCGGCGACAAACAGCTGCCCCTGCGGAGGATGCAGACGCTCGCCACGTACACTGTGTGTCGCCCGTCCCTAGCTGGCCGCTCGATCAGGCGTTTCCCGCGTTCGTTGCAACGATGCCTTCGAAATGCCCGCTTTGCCCCCCCCCCCCCCTTTCCACTCGCGTGACCGTTTTACCGGGAGTCGAGACTTGGGCAGGGGCGTCTATTTTCTGAGTGCTGTGGGAAAAAAAAAACTGCCGCGAGGGAAACTTTCTAAAGTTCTTAGCGTCGCCCTCTTAACGTTTATCTTTTTTACAGCTTCAGCGAAACCTTTACAATGCCTGCGAGGGCTTCGCAAAAAAGCCCTACTTACAAATTGAGTCTTCGCTTTGCGCTAGTGTACAGTAATCAATTTTGTCCCCTTTAAGATGTGTCACTAGTTAGCAGAATGGCGATGCACATTTAACTAGAATTCAGAGAATCTTGCCAAACGCGTACATCCTCAATTCAGCAACTGCTGTGTGCTATATATCCGCCTTCCATCAATCGCACATTA
The DNA here is from genome assembly GCF_050947875.1 of Dermacentor variabilis. NCBI lineage: Eukaryota > Metazoa > Arthropoda > Arachnida > Ixodida > Ixodidae > Dermacentor > Dermacentor variabilis. The sequence continues at coordinate 89,090,352 of NC_134576.1, forward strand.
TATGGAGTGTTGCCTTCAACCCCGTTCGCAATTACCTGCAAGGCCGAATGCGCGAAATGTTGATCTAGGGTGTAGTCAGATGCTTGCGATACTGAGTGAAAGTCGGTTAACCAGCTTCTTGCCGTCGTTTTCCTCGAAAATCGACACCAATTCGAGGTGTAGATCGCTGTGTCGTCCCGGACGACGAAAAACACACGCGACGTGCATTTCGAATATACCGCGACATGGAGGTGAAAATCAAGGCTGTAGCGTCGACACACCGGGCCACCACATAATGCTGCGATGTGTCTGGAAAAAAAAAAGAAAAAAGAAAAAAAAAGCTATTTTAACCTTAGCAAACGCTAGGAAACTTTTACTAGGAAACACTATAGGAAACTTTTTACCCTTTTCACGAAGAAAATTTGTAGCGCGCCGATAGGTATTAAGAACCGATTTAAAAAAGCGATTACGCATAATTCGTTCGCATTTTCGCATGCTTCCCAAAAATTGTATAGAACTGATTTGCTGATACATGGTTTGTCGCTCTTACGCTTACTTTTTTTAGTGGACCCCGGAGAAGCCGATAAGTTTGTGGGTCCAACCACTGTTCTGTATTATCTGACTGTGTTGTATTCAAATGAATGAATGAATAAGTTATGTCCCAGACCTGTCTTCGAATCTGAGGAGGTTGTATAGTTCTCAGGAGGATGTAAGCAAATTTTAATTATAATTTTTTGTTCGCCTGTGACACTGGATGGGCGGTTCAGGCAAAGGAAACGGAGTGGCGAGCCACGGAGTGGGTTCTCGAGTAGGAAAAGCTTCTCGAACGACTTCGGTAGTTATTTTGATATGGGAACAATTTGGACATACTACACACCATGCTCCAATATCCGCACATTCCGTATGCGCCACTTACGTTTACGCGGTGTTTGCAGCCTTTCCGGAGCTCGCTTGAGCGATGCTTTCTTTCTTTCTTTCTTTCTTTCTTTCTTTCTTTCTTTCTTTCTTTCTTTCTTTCTTTCTTTCTTTCTATTGCAATCCCTATATCGGTATTATTGCAGGGTGGGAAAAAGAAGTAAGCATTTCCACAAAACAGGCAAAATGTACACAAAGAGAAATAAGCGTGCAGGTTGAAACTCAGCAGCCAGCGTCAGGAAAGCATTTGAACAAGATTTCACAGTAGAAATAAACAATAGAACAATGAACTGACAAAATTCAGTAACACACACTAGGTAATATGCGAACAACGTCAGTAACGGTTGCAACACTTCATTGTCGGTGAGGTTATTCCAATAGGTTATAGTTCGTGGAAGGAATGAGCACTTAAAGCAGTTATTAAAAACGCAAAAAAAGGTGTTAAAGTTAGCTGATGTCGTTGTCGAGCTGCATACCCAGACGAAAAATGAAATAAATGGGTGAGTTCGGTTCTGTAGTGGTCCTTTAATTAATTGATACATGAATTTAAGTCGCGCAGAACGATTTGGCTCTTTCTTTCTTTCGTTGTTTCTTCATTTCTTCGTTTCTTCCTTCCCTTCTTTCTTTCTTCCTTGCTTTTTTTTTTCTTTCTTTCTTGCCTGGCTGCTTAGGTTGTTTCTTCCTCACAATATGCTCTCCGGCGTTAACGGGGAGGAAACTACCACGAAGCCGTAAAGTTTGCACAGCCTATCAATGAAAGCTTGGATAGAGAGAGAGAGAGAGAGAGAGAGAGAGAGAGAGAGAGAAGGGGGAGAGATACCGCGTGCGTAGATCGCCATCAGCAAGCAAGCTGGCGCCTTAGCTTCTTTAAGCGAACAGATCTCCATCACACGCGGGAGAGCTCATATACCTCCTCTGCCACCAGTGCAGGGGAGGTATATATACTTATAAAAAGCCGGCTCTTTACGATGTTGGCACACTTTTAATGAGCCACGATCGTTAATAACGCTCGTAAAAAAAAAAGAGCAAGGAGAAACGGGGCCAAGAGGAAACCGCTATGAGCTTGTGCGCGAGGCAGGCGAGGTGATGACGCAACTTTCGTCGCCGCTTCGTTTATCGCTTCCACTTCGAGCATTAATTTCGCTTTACCAGCCGCGGTATCTCTTCTTTAGCGCTTTCTTTTTTTCATCTTTGATTCCTTCTATTTTTTCTTCCCCGCGCGCCTTGCTGCAGCTGCCATGTTGCGTGCATTGCGGCAGAGCCCGTTAACGAGACTTCGCCTGCAGGCCTCTCCGGAGAGTGACTCGTTTCTTAGCATTAACCTTGCCACTTTTATTTTCCTTTTTTTATTTTAAAGAGTCCCTCGTCTCCCCTTCGCTTCTATGCATCTTTCGGTCTCTAGGTCAATCGTGGTCGTAAATGAATCGACGTTGCCCGTTGTTTATCTCGAGCTGCTGTGCGTTAGCTTAGCGATTCGAGCCTCTTTAGCGCAGCGCCATCTGTCCGCTAGTCTTTGAACTGCGGGGCAAAGCGGTGCCTGGGAGGCCAAACATCTTTTCTTTTTTTGCGATAGCATCTTTTATTGCCGAAGGACGCGCGAAGCCATCTGGGGAAATTGGGGCGAAGAGCCTGTTGACGTGTGGAGAAGGCGCCAACCTTCCGTTTACTTTTGTCCGGCTGTGTGTGTTTGCTTTCTTTCTTTTTTAGGTATGGTGGCCTCCGCGTTTGAGGGTTTAACGAAGAGGCCGCCGGGTTCCGCCCGGCGCACTTTCGAGAAGCTGTGTACCAGTGCTGTGCCTGGGAAACACTTTCCTGTCTAACGTATCGACAGAACTCGAATCTGCAGACGTTTTTCGTGACGTTCGCAGACTTTCAAGTTCACTTCGCTTTGCCGCGCAAGGAATTATACCGCGTAATCGTATCTAGTTATTTTTCTTTCTTATTTTTTCATGGCACCACGGTCATAAATACAAAATTTCCTTTTGTTGGGCTCTTCGGATTGCGTGGCAGTGCGCTAAATAACGTTTCCAGATGCATGTTTACAGTCGGCGTCAAAACTTTGCCGAATGTGGGTTCCACGAAACAGCTGGAGTTCCGCCCATATATATATATATATATATATATATATATATATATATATATATATATATATATATATATATATATATATATATATTTTACTTGCACCCGGTAAGAAAACTGTGCAACTTTATAGGGATGTGCAAATATTCGAAAGTTTCGCTTGAGAAACTTTACATCATCCTACTCGATTGTGTCTTCGAATCGGATACTCACTATTCGTGAATGCGGATATCTTTCGAAGATTATGCAAGAGGTGAGGCGTGCAGACAGGACACCTCACCTCTTTTTTTGCATAATGAATCCTTACCAACTAGCTCAGCTTTCTGTCGTTCTTTCGAAGAGCTTAGGACTATCCAAAAATCTTCAACTGTGCTCTATGAAACAGGGAATTGGAACCAGTGTACAATCGATTTCATCCACGCCGCCATATTCGGCATGGAACATCAGAAGTTACATAGTGTTAGACGCTACGTCGCTCACGCAGCCATACTTCTCCGGCTAAACCATTGTCACTCGAACTCTCCAAAGACTCCTGTACATCCGAAAAAAAGAAAACCCTGCTTATTTGTTCCTGATGCTCCATTTGTGCTTTTAATAAACAAGGCTTACCCGACGTGGTTGCTTAGTGGCTGCGGTGTTGGGCTGCTAAGCAGGATGTCGCGGGATCGAATTCCGGCCACGGCGGCCGCATTTTATTTAGATGGGGGTGAAATGAAAAAAAAAAAAAACACCCGTGTACCTAGATTTAGGTGCGCGTTGAAAGAACCCCAGGTGGTTCAAATTATTCCAGAGTCCCCCACCACGGCGTAATCAGATCGCGGTTTCGGCACGTAAAACCCCGTAATTTTCAATGAGCATGGCCTCATTGAAAATGAGGCCATGCTGAAATGAGGCCACGTGCAATGACATTGCACGTTTAGCTGACGTTATACATACTACGATGGGAGTATTACCTTATATTGACGGTGAAAACGGTTGTTCCTCATTCCAAAAGTGTTCTAACGGTATTCGATATTTGATTCGATTCGCCTCTACAACGTTTGTTAGGCTCGTATTCTATTCTCTCTCAAAGAGGACTTGTTCGAACAGCCCTGCAACCCTATTGGTGGTCGTGCGTACACTATAGTTATCCCATGACGTTGCAGACGCAGTATTTCATCGTGCTGGTACCCGAACGCGGTGGCCACAATGACGTCAGTGCGCCATATTATCACGCGTACATAGTTTTTCTTTTTCTTTTTTCCATTTGTTTTTTTTTACAGTGACCTGTTTTTCACCCGGTTATTACTTTTACCGATTCGTCGCTGGATGCGAAACGCCTCTTTCGAGCTGCCGTTACTTTTGTTTTGGGTTTGTTTACGCAGCTTAACGATTTGCTAGTACTCCAAAAGGACGGACACAATACCTGGATGCAAACTATCTATAAAGGCAGGTAGCAAATCTGAATTCCACACTGCCATGCACAGGCTCAAGAAATACTAAGCTTTTTCACACGTTAGACACACCCTAAACTTCTGATGCCGACTGTGAACCCAGTCATGAACCATTTGTCAGCTCGTGTTTATACGAGCTCTCGCTAGTACCGATCTTCTCGCTTTGAGAGGCTATGTTCTCGCTGCAAATTACTATCGCAGGTGCATGTCTAATCATTCAATTCAATGCTCAACCTGATATTTTCGTTTGATGTCCCTTTAGAAGAAGAAAAAAAGAAGAACGAAGGAAGCTCGCGTTCACCAATCTTGGGGCGGCTTTACTCGCGGTGCTATATTTGGTGCGTGCGCCCATCGTCGCGGTGGCGGCGTCGGCTGCGACCACTGGAGCGTTCGAAATGAAAGCTAAGCACAATCCCCTCCTCCGCAGCTTTTGAGCCGCACCGTTCTGCCCGGCAGAAACGGGGGCGGGCAAAGTCCCCAAAGTGCGCCCTGCGAGAGGTACTTATAAACTGCCGCGCCCGCGTGCTCTTTCCCGTAGCATGTGCACACAGTGCTTACTTATACGCCGGTGCCTCCGCGGATAGCCCCGCATAAAAAGAGAGAGAGAGAGTGAGACGAGAAAGGAAGCTTCCGGGGCGCCAGCGGCGGTGCTTTGCGGGGCAAGCGCGTATCAGCTGGAGGCATCAGTCTCCCGGCGCTGTCCCTCGCGGGCAACGTGCGCATATATAGAATCGGCTGCAGTGCAGGAACGGAGTCGTACCTACCCGCTTACACTGCTTTCCTTTGATCCGCGGCGGCAGTGCATTCGTCTGGAGGCGGCGGCTGGGGACAAGTCGAAAGGATTCCTCGGCTTCTGGGGAGCGAGGGCAGTGGAAGGCTCTCGGCTTCTTCTTGGCTCTAAAGCATAAGGCGTATTCACTTGGGGTGGGGGGGGGGGGGGGCGGAGAACTGTGGCGCCGCCTTTCTTGTTCTTTTTCCGCGTCTTTTCGGCTTTTTTGGAAGGGGCGCGCGCGGCTTTTGATGTGCAGAAATGTGCAGAGTCGTGGCTGCAGCCCTGGAATCTCGTCTCGGGTTCGAGAGCCCGCGCCGGGGTCTCTGAGCCGCAACGCACACGTGTTCGCGCGTGTACCGCCTGCTCCAAGAAAAGCCTTATCGGATCTATGCAAACTTTCGGAGGGGCGCAGCGAGAGCAGTTCCAGCTGAGGCGCGCCTCGATTGGTCCGAAGAGATTTAGAAGTGCAGGCAGGTGGCCCGGCAACTCTTGCTAATCACTTTAGGGTTTTTCCATAGAGTGTTTAAGAAGGGTCCCACGTATAGACTCTGGATATGCACAATATTTGAAAGCTTTATCGCAATCCCCGGGCTCTCACGCTTGTGAGGGTTGTTTGTAAGCACGTTACTATATCATAAGTTCAGTTGGCATGGAGAACCGACGCGGCATAAAGTAAACGAGCTCTCCATAAACGGACGCTGCAAGCGTGTGACCCAAGGCGACAATAGTAGGGTTAGGTGAACGGATTGACAATGCAACTACATTATACTGGCCCGTTTTTTTCTTGTCCGTTACTTTTAATACTGTGGGACCCCTGTGTATATAATCTACGTGCAATATCAACAGTATCAACGCTGACAGGCAGACCAAAACACCATCACAAGGCCTTTTGCGCAACCCTGCGAAGCGACTGAGAGAAAAAAAAAAAAAACTTTATTTTGATGGGGCACGGAGAGAGGGGTGCTTTCCGACTCTGCCAAAGGCACGATAGGGCAAATGCGTTCTGTAAAAGGCAATACGTGTGCTTCACGCAGGCAAGTTTCGGCGCGCGCACTTGTTTAGAAGCGCACAAAGATTGGTCGTCGTTTCATTCGGCGAAACAGTTAAACTAGAATACGTAATATTTCATCACGACGCGCGTTCGACTTCGCCAGTTAATGTTCACGACGAGTGGCTCTGGACACAAGTTTCACCTGCCTGCCCCACCTTCAAGCACTGTGTGCTTGGGTGCGACAGTGAATGTGTTACTGCCTTTGAAGAACAATAAGACTATTATTAGTGCTAATATTAGATTCGCTAATATCGAAAAATTGATAATGTAAACTGCACAATATACATATATCCTACAGCTGTCGTGCTAAAAGTGATGCTTCTTCTGAAGATAAATGGTACATGGTCATGACATTAAAGGAATGTTTCTAGATTTCTCGTTTCCAGCGCCATTCTAGTTAGTTTCGTGAGCTAATGTGTTCTTTTTTTCCCCCAAACCGAATTCGTCAGAAGACTTGTCTCATTGGCTTGCCTACATGGGCAAACGGTGACGTGTGCAACTGCGGGAGCACGAGTTTGCCGATATCAGAACCCTTCTCCGCGAGTGCGTCGTATGCCCAAATTCTTCATGCCTGTCAAGGCAGATTACCTTGCGTTAGCAGCGTCAAAGTCGTTCCCATGCGGAGATCTATATAGCTGTCTAACCACCATCTTTAGGGCGTAGCGGCGACCGCGGTTGCTAGGTGGTGTATCTCTCGAAAAGTGACCGTAGATTCCCCAGCATTGTCAAATAGTTCCCATATAAGTTGCAACATAGCCAAACTATCTACCGACCGCGGTTGTGCCCACGTCTCTCGTGCTGTACGCGCGATGCTTAGAACAGTGAAGCCCATGCGTATCTGTCCGGCTGCTGCTTGTCTGACTTGACGCTTCGCACTCTGCCCCCTCGCAGACTGGCTACATCTACTCTCCTTCGAGGGGCATGTTCACCGTCGAGCCTATCGGCGGCGGCGAGGACCAGGACCAGCGAGGTGCTCACGTGCTCAGGCACCACCGAGGAGGCCAAACCGCGACCAGCAACAGCACACAGGACCACACCGCTGGTGAGTGTGCGTGTTCGCTTCCGGGATTGCTGCATTTCAGTGACGCTTCACCGTCTGTCATAAACCTATGGCATACGTGATATTTCTTTCAGCTGCGTGGCTACGAAGCCATTCGGCTTACGTTGTGGTGTGCTGTCTACAGAACTCCAATCGCTAACCGCTGCGACAGTCCAAAGCCCTGGTGCATATATCCAGAGGGCCCTCTCGCGGGCCCTCTGGTTTGCCAGGATTTGAGAGGTTAGGTCTTGGGCCCTAATGAGCGTCATCATTTCCTCTTGGGTGAAAAGGGGACCGGCAGAGGCGCAGCCCCACAGGACATGCTGGAAGTCCGCATAAACACCACACAGGGGGCAGTCCGATTTACACGGAAGAATTTTTTTCCACCTCGCAATAATCTTCCTCCACTCGGCAGGATTCCTCACTACCTCCTTGCGATATTACCTCTCATCCCTCAACAATCGCCGTCTGCAGGCGGTGAACAGAGCGCAGGAATTAGATGAACGCACATAGTTTCGGTTTCTGTTAGGTTGTTCTGTCGCGTACATGGCCTTGGTTTCCAGCAGTCTGTGGGACGTTCTGTTGGAACCAGTCGCTGGTTCTGCACTGGCGCTTCATGGTCATGCTGCGCATCAGCTTCCGCTGCCGAAACTAAATAACCCCGGGGCACCCGTAAGCGCAACTGCAAGCCACAACTTACGCAGGAAAGTTACCTCGCATTGAGGTAGTCACGCGTAAAGAAGTAGCTTTAGCAAGGGCCCATACTATGCCCTCATAGGAATGGCTGACAGGTCGCGATTGTCGAACACCTGCGGGTGACTCTTCAGCTTGATGTACGGAGACAGTCTCTCCGGAACACACAAGCACGACTAGATTTTGTTTACACGGGGAAGATACCAAAACACAGACCTCGCTGTTCGATGGTGTACGGCACACTAAAGGCGCTTTGGGCGTTTCTTGAAGATTCACTGGGTGTGTCACCATCTGACATTTACTTGTTGGCGCACGCGCGTTTAGGGAACTTTCCGTTTCCCTCCTTTATTTTAAGTTTTCCTCCCGTCTCTCCCCTATATTTCAGCCAAATTAAAGAAAACGCCTGTCCTGAACCGCTAAACGACTTATGTTGGGCGCAGTCAGTGATCGTTGTGGAACTACGCAAAGCACCATGCAACTAGATACAGCGCTCTCCATGTACGTCTATACGACGCTTCGTGAATTTACCGCAACATAACCACGATGCGAGTTGTTTAAGTGGGAGAGCAAGCGCCCCGCTTTTCAGGCTCTCTCTTCCTCTCCCACGCACGCTACGCGCGCGAAATTAGAGCGCACGGCGCATTCACCTAACGGACCCCTTAACATAACAAGCTAAATCGCCAGACGCACCTGCAGCTATCAAGGAGACGGATCGAGGCGCGTGGGCCAGTCCCGGAGTCATTGCAATAGCAGGGCGACTCGCGGCTATTTCGGTTCTTTGATTACGATGCTCAGCATTTTTTTTTTTTTGGTGTGTGTGATACCATTGATGTGCGAGTGAGGTTTGACTGTTTTACGGTTTATGTATTTGGTAGTGAAGCAGCCTACCTTTTATACGACGTTTATTAGTGCATGCAACGCCTCGCAAAGCGTTCTGTCGTTGCATGTCTATGCTGCCTCCGCCGTATTGAATTGATAGCGCCGCCCATATATTCCACCGTATATATTGCATTTATTTTTTGTTCAGTCGTCGAAAGAGCTTTTTGGCACCTGAAACGCGTACGCGGTGATTGTACAAGTTAAAAAGAAGAAGGCAGCCTTCGTCGCTGCACCAGCGGAATTAATGCGTCCGCATACTTCTTCGCCCGCGCTGCCAGTCCCGTTTCTTTGCATGCTATGTGAAATCCTCGCCTTCCTTCGCGGACTCGAGCGTGCCGTATCTCCGTATCCACGCGTCGTGGACGTTATTCTGGTTTTGCTTTTTCCCCAGAGCAGACGACCACGTAGAGTACGCGTGTCGTCTGCAGCTGGCGTGCGTTCGTCGACACCGCAGCCGGGCGCGTGCGAGACTGGCTGTCTTAATGCGAGGCGCGAGCCAAATAAGCTTCCGAGGAGAGCCGTAGTCGAAAAGGTGGCGAGACGCCACAGAAAGGAGGCGGGGGACGTCCGGATAAGCAGGAGAAGGCGAAGTCTTCGTTAATAAATCGAGTACCAACGAGCGCGAAGCAAAATAATTCCCCGCGAAATAAGAAAAGTTGTGCCAGCGACGCCAAGCACGGGTGCGGGAAAAGCAGACGACACAAGGGTCTACCGCGTCTGTCGTGTGCGAGAGAAGCAGACGGCATTAAAAAAAAAAAAAAAACACGAAGGATGGTGCATTAATCGCAGAGCAAAGTGCAGACGACGACGAAGACACGCCAGTGTGATGCTCCACACGCTAAGGAAGGCGCGGCGTGCGAGGCGAGGAGCAATTTCTATTTAAAATTCAGTTTCCGGCTTCTCCCGCTCCCCTCCCCTTCCCTGGCCGCCGGTAGACATGTGTCATCTCTCTCTCGGGGCTGCCTCATATACGCAGAGCGCTGCGGCACTTAGGAAGGGCTTCCTTAATCTCTTGTATTTGTTTCTGTCTGAATCACCTAATCTCTTCGTCAGTCGACGCGCGCCGCAGGTGAGAACCTCGTTTTGGACGACACCGGGGCGTTTCTTTTCGTTGTCATCTGCCGTGGTCTTGGCGACTTTGGCGCTTTGCTTTTTCGTCGCGTCGCTTTCGAACAAGTACTGACTTTTACCTTCGAAGTTGTAGAAAGTATACTACAAGTTTTTTTTTTTTTGCACTTGGCAAGCATATGACGGCTGGGAAGTAGTTATATCCTAATTTGATATAAAAGTTGGTTTCGAAATGATAAACCGTGCGTAATGTAGTTGTGGTGTCGCCATGACACCTAACAAAATTAAGTGACGTCGTGGAGCAGCAGCAAGGCTATATGGATATAATGACGTTTCTCATAAAATAATATCTATAACAACCAACTAGAGGGTCGTGCGCGTTTCTTCTGGTTGGGCTCGCGTGTGGCAAACGTAGCGAACGCAGGAAAGAATTTGAATCAATGTATGATGACGTCATGAGTCTTCCTTCGTTGGTAGCGAAAGGAAATCTGGTTGCTAGAAACAAGTATCGTAATAATTTTTGGGGGGCACTCTGATGCTTCCTAGTATTTCTTTCTTGGGTTTAGAGGGTTCGGACCTTAGTATAACTTGAAGAAAAAAAGACAAATTGAAGACGCCACGTCATGACTGCGTGGTGTATGGTCGTGCTGCCAGGTGTCACATAGGCGGAGACACTGACAGGTGAACACGTAACGGACACAGGCATTACGCAGGAAAGCATAGCACGTACACGGACAAGCTAGAACTCTCTAATGCCTCAGTGCCACCATTACCACGCAAACAACAATCCACCAACCTTGACCTCTACACAAAAACTACACCTAATTGTGTTGTCAACCACACAGTCTTGTCATACCAACTAGTAGCTTCTGTCAAAATACTATTGTTCTGTCGTTAGTCCTTTTGATGCGTATGTGTAGCGTAAAATAATTTAACCTTTAACAGCGAGAAAGGGTGCAAATCGATCTATAACTCACACTTTTCCATCCGTTCGCTCAAAATGGGTGTAAGGGTGTGAGTTACTTACGGACCGATTTACTCTTTTTCGCTTTTGAGGGCGTAAGTTATTTAACCAGTGTGCCTTCGTCTCGTGCGTTTTTTTTTTGTCTGCTTCTGCGATCGCCGTCTCTCGATCCGGCTCGTCGCTCGACTGCCTTTTCCCTTTCGCCGAGCTTAATGCGGCGTCGCCCGGCGCCAGCGCGCTTTTCCAAGGAGCTGCGCCGCCGTGCGCAACGCGGAACGGCCGCCCGCCGGTTTCCGGTGCACGAACTGCCTTCTTCGTTGGTGGGCCGCTGACGCTACGCCGCGAAAACAAGTTCGCGCGCTTCGCCGGCTGAACCGTGCGAAAGACGAAAGGCAAAAGGAAAGAGCCTCGCTCTACTCGCTGTACTCGAACAAAGGTCCGCCAGTGATGCCATCGTTGTGTCGCCGCGGCTCGAACAAAGACTACTTTTCCTTCAATGCTATAGAAAGCGGTCGGGGCGCGTACCGTGGTCCTTAGTGTCAAGTTGCACGCAGGCTTCCGGATACGAAGGGTGAGCTGGCTGTGTTGTAGCCGTTGTGTCGAACGACGATGGTGCGTTGGAGCTGTAACGAGAGAAAAGGGTTCTGCTCCTTCGACTGTGTTGAAATAGGTTGGTAACTTACCTAGGTGTACTTCTTGTTCAGGGTAAGCTTTGCGGATTGAGTTTGCTCTCTTTTTGCGTCACGTGGCTTTAATGTAGAAAAAAGAAACATTTAACAGAAAGTCTGCATTTTCACTATTATGAAGCTGTTGACATTTTCACCGGCAGTTAAGTAGAACGTGGCTGGTAATAATAGCAGCGCGGCCTCTCTGGTTAAACTCTGCGCCTCAAGATTGCGCCACTTGCCTTGCGGCGCTCAGCTGTAATCCGGTAGTCCGTTTACGGACTAGCGTGCCCAATATATTCTAACGTGCGTAAAGGAGCTACGATAACCTGAATTATATAAATAAATTGCGCTGCTGCAACAGCCTCTTGACTTGGAAGGAGGCTTGGTACAACAAAGGAGACGTTATTAGAGAGTTTTAATTTGTCTACAGGGTCGCTGGAGCTGTGCACGGCTGCGACAAAAGAGAATTTTAGTGCGTCCGGTATTACGGCAAGCGTGGGCGGTTTGCCGGATGAGCTGGGGCGTAAACGTGAGCGGCCAGATTGGTGACGCCAGCTGGTGGTGCAAACAAAGCTCAACCACATAGACACAGAGCCAATTACTATATTCTTTTCAGCTGGGGTGTAAGTTTTCAACAGCGGCGGAATTTTGAACACAATTGCGCCGCTGCCAAAAATTTGCACCAGCAGCGAAGCAGAACAAAGTAGGTTATTGCAATTTTAGTTCTGTCTTTGTCTGGTTTAGCTCTACAACACCAGGCGGCTACGCCGCTCCGACCGCTCACGTTTACGCCCCCGATCATCCGGTAATCCCCCCCCCCCCCCCCCGTTCACCTCAGTAGAGACTTTTTGCGTATCCGCTATTCCGGCAAACCGGGGCGGTTTGGGCGGACGTTGTCCAACTACAACGTGTTTTAAACATTTTTTTGTTCTGTGTTGCGTGTGTGTTCTCGTGTAGAGAAAATTGTGAAAGGTCGCAAACTCTCTAGCTACTAACGCTTTACACCGATTGTCAAGCAGAATGGAATCGGACACTGCAGTGTCAGCTTTGTGAGCTCTCCGGTTAAATTCGGCTTCACAAGAGGTCGCTGCCTGCATTGTTTGCTACCGTACACCTCTCCCCTGTGTTCCGCAAACTGTACATTGCGTTTACGGACAAACTAATACTCTAACGAAAAGCGAGTGGCGACGCCACCCTGAACTGCCCGCACGAGTTATGCGTTACGTCACAAATTTGACAACGTCTACTCCGGTCAACTTAACTACTGAGACGATAACACGTGCTAGTGGCACTCTGAAGAAATCAGTCAACATAGCGAGTTTAGAGAAATCTTATTGCTCCAAAATGACCCAAAAGCGAGGAGATGTCTCGTGACATTTCAGTGACGTATACCGAAGCTTGGCTTCTGCACGAAATTTAAACGTGGAACGTGTATAGCTCTAATATCTCGATTATTCCCGAACTTTTCGTTCCCGAATGAAAGGAAATGAGATTTTGAAGGAATAATTTACCAATGAAAGCGAATGTTGTGCTGTGTCTTCAGTGTCGCTTTGACAGAGCATTCACCACATGTTAAAGCTGGTGGCGATGATGATGATGATGACATTAAATGCAGTGGCACCAACCTACTCAAGTGGATTCGTCAAGTGTCGGGCGGATGTTAGAGCCTTATTAGGGGTATGGCTTTAGAAATACGCAATTATGATAAATAAATGAAAGCCAAGCACAATAGAGAGATCTTTCTTGAACATTCGTTGGGAATGAGCATTAATCAGAAATATCTAAAGGGCAGAATGAGCGATTAATCAAATGATCTATGCGGTTAACAACGGAATCGATTGGTCTGGAGAACGAGAAAGTTGAGGCAGTTAAGTAGCCTTACGTGATTTGAAGGCGAACACATGAGGACTTGTCTGAGTTATCACCTTAAATTAGAACTGCACCTTAATCCACCTTGCTCAAGTTTGCACGAACCTCAATCCGCCTTATAATTCACCTTCATTCACTTTACATCACCATAGGTATTTCGCAGTGCGAGCCGCAGTAGGTCTATTGCAGGGAACGTGACGTCATCGTTTGGTCACGTGGATTTCGGTGCCATCGGGTGTCGACGCCGGACGGACGCCGTATTTTTTTCGCTTCACGGGGAATACGAGGTTTTTCGTCTTAAAAAGGTGCTTTGTCGTGGTACTGCTGCTCCGGTGCGCAGCGCGCGCACCTCCAGTGTTTCCTCTTCCCCACTCCGGTTGTCGAAAACTGTCGCGTCGCGTACGCTCCGCGCGGAGAAAGTAAGCGGCTTCCCTAGCCGCTAGACGCGGCGGCGTGCTCGGTAATCGCGGCGCGACTGCTGGCGCCGTGGCATGGCAGGCGTGACAAAAGCGTCGCAATTCGGCTCCGCTTCCGCTTCTGGCACGCCCGTCTCCTCACAGCTGCCTACCACCGGCTCGTCAGCTGAACGACGTCGATTCAATTTCGGATGCGTGGCGGTGAAGGAAGCGAACGCAAAGATTGAAACGCCGCTGTAGGTTAAAAAAAAAAATGGAGAGGGGGTAGGCGGAATAAAAGTGGACAGAGCAGGTGGCAGGGCTCCAGAAAACAAGGAATCGAACACCGCTAGAAGTGTACAGTCTCGAGCAAAAGTTTGGAGACTGCGCAATAAGAAAGAAAGAAAGAAAGAAAGTGTTCCCGCACAGCTTCTCAACGTGGAGTGGCTTCAGTACATTGAATTGGTCGAACACGTAGGCTACATAGGCTGTACCACTTGATTTAATTTTGACTCCCCATTCCTCGCTGTTAGGAACCGATTGTCTTTCGACGATATTGTGAGCTAGCGTAGGTGTGGGTGACCACTGTCCCGAAAATCCTGACGCTTTTACCGTATATACTCGTGTAATGGCCGCATATATATATATATATATATATATATATATATATATATATATATATATATATATATATATATATATTCACAATTTTGACGAAGTGCGGCTCTCGCACGGGACTGAACCTTTTGGTCAAAATGGTGCCGGCGCAGCCGGCGACTTGTGTACGCCCCGGATGTACCATTGCATCAGAGGTCAACGCGAAAGCTCTCGCCATCTGGCAGCTGCACGCGGAAGTACACAGCGCGCGAAAATTCGCCAATGCGCACGCGCGGCATCGGGGCACTGAACCACGCTATTGCTTCACCGTTGGATTTTTTTTCTTCCAAATTTTGGACTACCGAGTTGGGGGTGCGACCTTGACATGGGTGCGGCCCTTACACGAGTCTACGCGGTACTTATAGCGTTTTCGTTGCGTGTTTTTTTTTTTTACGGCATGATCCTATCACTCGCTGCGGGACTGCGTCTACGCGCTCGCTGTGAACGCACACCGCTTGCGCCAGTGGAATGTCGCCCGCTTATACGCGTTCGCACATTGACGCGGGCGTGCGCTTTCTCACGGGTTGCTGTTCCCTGTTGCGGGCATCACATTTCGAGCTGAATTACGCTGTGCAAACCTCGTGCTTGGTTACCTCGTGTACGGCCTTGTCGTAGCTGCGAGCTCGGTGTCGGGTGTATGGACGCTTGCGCTTCAACCCTCACGTTCGCGCACGCAAGGCCACTGGATATATGTGCATGCAGGTCACTCCGGCCTCCGTGAAAGACATGAACTCGCATTGGCTGTAGTACAGTGCGGAGATGTCCTGGTGGCAAAGGTAAAGGATGCAACCGTAAGAAGATGACAGTGCTCATTCTAGTGCTTTTAAGACCAACTGCCCGAGCAATGAGCTGAATTGACCATGTTTAACTTGTTTCTATGTCCAAAAGCTGCATTCTTGGGTTGTGTCGGACGCCTACGTGGAGGGTTTCGGAGCTTCTGTGAAAGGACCCTTGAGGACGAGCAGAACGAGACGGGAATGGAAGTCCGCAGTGACCGCTATCTCGGAGAATTAAAGCGTTGAAAGCTTGTATTTGAAATATCTTTCTTTTAGTGTCTGTTTTGCGCATCTGGATACGAGAGTTTTTGATTGGGACTGTTAGGTTCAGATCAAAGCAACTTTCCAAGAACAGCTGCTTCATTTCACAGTTCGCCGCAGCTGTTGGGACATGCCAGGTGCCGTTTTTCTCCAACGCACGCATGCATTACTTTGGTTTCAAAAGAAAAGCGCTCTCACGTTGATGTGACACGCGTGGTCTTCCAGTTGTATAGCCATAGCTCCGATCTGCTAAGTACTATATGTCATATACCTCGCGCCTTATCTTATGTAGCGCTGGATGCTGGCTTCCGTGCAGGCCTAAGCTTCAGCGCAAGCTCCAAAGTAGTGTCCCACGCGCTGTTTAAGGCAGGCGTTTATTCCAGGGTTCATTTCTATACAACGCATCAGTGCGGCTTTCAGCCGGCCACCCGCAGAGCTGTCCTTCGAAGGCCACATGTTTGAGAACACCAAGCAACTGGTACGTGCGAAACCGCGTCCGCCGCAAATTTAAATCCGCTGCTCGCGATAAAAAAAAGTAAGTGAAGCAAGCGTACCGGCGGGCGTTCGAACAATCTCGGGTCTGTTTTCTACACGCCTAGCCCGGCTATCCCATTACGCGTCGTCTTCGTTTACGACGGCGCTCACGCAGCCTTGGCACCTCGCGTAACCCGGCCGCGAGGATCTGGAAATCAGCTCTTCCCGAGGCGTGGCTTTTTGCCCAAGAAAAGGGTTCTTTTTTTACACCGCTTAGGCGGCGAACAAAATAAAGCAGGGCGTGACGTCACCGCCCCAGCTGGCGTCCTTGCATGGGGGGAGCGGCCTGGGTCTGGCTGTAGAGGCGCCGCCAAACAAGGCCGTCTGCGCCGTTCGATGGCGCCAGTCTGAGGGATGCGAAACCGCGGTCAGGCCGTGTCGTCTGCCCGGCCATTGTGTGTGTGTGTGTGTGTGTGTTTCTTTTTTCTGATAGTTCTGCCCACAAACTCAGCCTCCATGAGGCGCTGCCTGCACAATTGTGCGCGCGAAGATAAAACATGAAAATCAACGGCACGGAAGGAAATAATTATATTCGAAACGTGTCGCGAACATGTTGAAACATTTGTTGATTGGACTTTTTCCACTAGTTCGAATAATATGTGTGAAGTGTTTCAGTAAAACGAGTTGGAATGTAGACGTGCCGGGTGTTTGCTCTCGCAACCATTATGTCTCCACGAAGCAGGCATACTTCCTTCTTTGTTTCTCTCAGAGATTTACGTGATCGTTTCAAATACCAGCGCGTAGAAAACAAGGGACGAACGTAAAAGAGGCATACACAGCGCTGCGTACATCTCTTTACGTTCGTCTCTTGTTTTTACGCGCTGGTATTTGGTCATCACGAAAAACCAACTAGCCAGAATTTCGGCTCAACGTTATATACACAGGGCACATTTTTCAAGCTTGATAGGTGCTTTTCAAGTATGCCGGACATAAAATATTCGATTTTGTCATATCTGACTCGTACAGCGAGACTTTCTCATATAAAGAGTTTTCGCATAAAGTCCAACTTCGGTTAACGTATCAAAGCTCACTGAAAAATTGAAAATTCTCGATCCATTTTGCAGCTGTACACTTTTCATGGTTCTGAAGACACAGTGAATATGGTTAAAGGAAGCTTCCGATGGACACAATTAATTGGCGCCTGAAGGCGAACTATTCGAGGGAACTATCTCGCTGCCGTCGTTCGGCTACCATAACAATAACAAATATAGTACACGGGTTGGTCCTAATCTTCATACTTGCGGCATCAGACGTTCTTGCGGCGTTATTTATTACGCTTTATCTTAAAAATTTCGAAGAAATCGTAGCTTTCACAACACAGCAGGGCAATAAGCCTCAGGGCACATGTACAATAATTCAGAATTGCTGCATTTGTAATGCGATGTATGGTGGAAAGTATCAGATTTCAAAGTCCATCGCAAAGCCGTTCGAAGCCACAAGGACGAAGCTTCCATCCACTACCGATGATTCCCATGCTATAGCCACGCTCGCTGAACCGCCGTGCCTGAATGGATGGATGAATGTTACTAGCATGCCCATCGGAACGGGGCGGTGAGTTGCGCCACCAAGCTCTTGTGATTTTATTGCCCAATGCCTTACCTCTGTTAAAAAATAAACAGAGAAAAAAACCCGCGATGAGTTCTCATAGCCAATTTTTATGAACCCCTATTGTCAACTTTGTTTTCGTACGCCTCCGTTGTTTGTCGTTTCCCTACTTTTGTTCCACCAATCTTCCAATCACCTCTTAGTAATCTCTATTGCGGACATGTTTACTTTCCCCCTGCTCTCGCTGAACCCAAGGACTTGAAGGAGGCCAGTTAGTCCTAAATCGACCGCTGGGCAGATATCTTCACATTCTAATACAACATGCTTCATCGTTTCCCTAGCTTTACTGCAGCAAGCACATGCTTCTTCTTCCTTCTTATGTCTCGCTTTATGAGTGCCTCTTCTAAGGCATCCTGATCTCGCTTCGAAAAGTAATGAGCTTCCCTTTGAGTTATCATAAATTGTTTCTTTCGCAGTTTCGTTTTTTCCTCTTATGTAGTTACTCATGGAAGGTTTCTCTTCCATTGCCGCCACCCACGAGATTATTTCAGCCTCTCTGACTTACCAAATGACGTTCTTTGTTGCTGTATTGCCCACCCCACAGGCCGCATACTTGCTGGTAAGCTTGCTAGTTCTTTTCCTCCACTGTGAATCGATGTTACTCCTGTACAAATAGCTGAACACTCTCCCAGCCCATTTACTTTCTTCCATATTCCTCAGTCGTTCTTCATAATCAATTTTACTGCGAGCTTCCCTCACTTCAAAACTAGTCCAGCCGATGTAACCCTGCACAGCTTCATTTGTAGTCGTCCCGTGAGCGCCCAATGCGAGGCGTCCCACTGGCCTTTGGTTGCCATCGAGTCCTGATTGTACCCCTGATTTCAAGCAAACAACCGCATTTCCGAATGTAAATCCTGGAACCCTTATACTTTTCACATACCGCGGAGCACCTGGTACCTATTGTATCCCCATAGCGGTCTCTGTTTCTCATTGGCCGCATTTCTCTTCCCCTTTATTGTTATTGTTTTTTGTTGCGTTTTCATATATCTATTGCCTTCGTTTATCCATATACCAAGGTATTTATATTCTTTTACGCGAGGTATTTCCTTGCCCTGTATTGTCACTGACGGCTGTTTTCATTGAATACGATAACATCTAAAATTTTTAACGCTAATGTTCTGATCTAGTTTATCGCATTCCTGTCCACAGATATTATTTAGCCAGACGTTGCATAACAATTTGCTTGTTAGCTAGCAAGACAATGTCGTCCGCATAAAATAAACCTGCAAGCTTCAGCTCTACTAGTGTATCCGCCTGTTTGTATGAGAGACTAAACCCGATATTACTTCCTTCTAGGGCCCTTTCCATCCTCACCATGTACATCATAAACAGCAGTGGGGATAGAGGGCACCCCTGCCTCAGTCCCTTGTTGATATCGACTTTCTCCTCGCTCCTCATACCTTCCCATTCAACGCAAACGGCATTTTCTAGGTAAATCTCTCTCAAAAGCTGTAGACAATCGTCGCCTAAGCCTTCCCCTTCCAGAATATCCCACAAAATGTTGTGGTCTACCTAGTCATACGCTCCTGTAATGTCTAAAAAGGCCACATATAACGGTCTCCTTTCTACTCTTGATATTTCATTCACTGAGTAAGGACAAATAAGTTATCCAAACGCCTACCTATTCTGAAGCCATTATGAAGCCTCCAGCTCCCGCCGGAACTCCCTCTGGTGTTAGGATAGATGTTAGGATGTTGTTTAAGCATGATCTGAAGTGAAGGCGCGACCACGACGGTGGACGATGAGGACACACGCGCGCACGCACACGCACACGCACACACGCGCACTCACTCACTCACTCACTCACTCACTCACTCACTCACTCACTCACTCACTCACTCACTCACTCACTCACTCACTCACTCACTCACTCACTCACTCACTCACTCACTCACTCACTCACTCACTCACTCACTCACTCACTCACTCACTCACTCACTCACGTGTGTGTGAATGTGTTCCCTCTTCGTCCACCGTCGTTGTCGCGACTTCACTTCAGATCCCTCTGGTGGTTTTTATAAGAAACTCCACGGCTTAGCGTAACGACGCCGCCTGGTCTGTTCGATGTTATCTTTCTGCAAAAACCTCTAGAGGAAACTAGAGGGCACAGCGATCGTTTAGTCACCACTGGGATGAAGGTTTGTTCGTGTATTTGTCTCATCTCCGTGCTTGTGGCGTGAAACCCTCTTGTGACGTTATTTATTACGTCTTGCCTTTCTAAATTTCTAACCACTGAGTTTCTACACACAGCTAGGAAACTAGTCTCCGCGCATATGCAATATGTGCTTGTATTGTTTATTGGCAGGCATTGAGGAGACTACAAGGCCACTGAGATAAATTGCCATATGCGACAGTCATTGGAAACCATTGTGTCTGTAGCGCCAATATTTTGTCGACAATTATCAATTTGCAAAGTTGCAAATCCGCTTGAAGTCGGGAAGGTTAAATTTATGAAGATGAATGTGCAGCTAGTCCATCAGTTCAGTTTCCGTAGCTACTAGCACCAGCGTTCCCTTATGTAACTTTCTTTTTTAATGAAACTATGTGTTCAATGGCGCCAGTCTGCAGGATGCGAAACCGTGGGCGGCCTTTCCCTTCAGCTCACCCGGGGTTTCCCGTGACAGAGCCCCACCGAGGGTTGTCACGCACTGCCCAAGCTGGGGCTGCAGGCATGCGTTAGGTTTCCTGCGCGTTCTGTTTCTCCGCACTGCAGCGTCGCTTGCTCGACGTAGGCGGAGAGGGGTCTCCGCAGTCGTGACTCAAGGATGCTGCGAGCGAAGAGGGCAGGAAAAACCCCCGGCTCATCTTTCGCGTCTCGTTTTCTTTATCCGTTCTGGCTTTTAACGGAGAACAGTGTCGCTTTACACTGGCCGGTCCGGTGCAGTCCCGTTGCTCGCAGTGTATCGTTTTACTCGAATGCTGGCCGGGTAATGGACGAGAGATAGCGCGGGGCTGTTAAGCTGGACGCCATAGCCTGTTGCTCATTAGTCGCTGTCGCAGTACGAGGACTCGCTTCGTGACGCATTAAAAAAAGATGGTCTCATCGTCTTTTCGTGTTTGTACGTTCCTGCGGCTTCAAAAAGTTGGCGAGTCGGCGCGTATGTATCGTCGTACGATAGCTCCGAAAGGCGCGTGTCCATCTATCTGCGCTGATGTGCAGTGCTCGTGTGGTGCGGTGTCGTCACGATGGCTAAACTGTTCGGGATCACTCAGCATGGTTGACGCCAACCGGGCACGATGCGACGGTGTCGCGATGTAGATTAGAACAAGGCTGCTTAGTAAACGGTTTCTTTCTGTCTTTCTTTCTGTCTTTCTTTCTTTTTTTGTTTCTTTTTTTCCGTGTTACGAGGCTTACAAGAGGCTGGTGTAGGTGATACTTTTCCCAGCTTCCACTGGGCCTCGGTGAAATACGCGCTGCTTCATGGCAAGAAAGCGCGAGATGGGGCTTTCATGCCGTAGAACAAACAGGCTTCCAAGAAAACAGGCAGAATATACGTTTACGTTGGTTCTCTAAAGGAACGAATGTTAACAGCGACTATGGATTGTCAATCGGTGCAAGCAAAAGCTGTGCTCACCTGAAGCTGCCGAGGATGTTACAGTCTACGCCGCACCCTTTCGCCCCTGTAGTGTCGGCTTCACCGTGACCAGTTGTGTATTGAGAAGAAATGTTACTACGGGGGAGAGGACGCAACCATGCGTGATATTGGCACCGGTGTTGTTTCGCCGTCTGGTGTCTTTCGTCTTGCAAGATAACCAAAAACAATAGTATGGAAATTTATTCACTTTATAGAAAAGTGGCGTGAATGACGATAGCTGCAAAGGAAAGGAAGCATGAAGACGGAGAATTAGGATAGTTAAAAGCTCGCATCGTTTGAGCGTCAACCGTTTACTGGGCTGGCGTTTAAGATTTGTATATTTGTACATATCTACCTCTTGTATGAGTTGATTCGCAGGAATAAATGCTTCGCTCTAACAAAAAGTGCGGGGGGGGGGGGGGGCGAGGTGCTGCACTTGAGAACGACGTGTTATACTGCTGGAAAAGCGTTGAAAATTGAAAGTGATAACCAGAACAAAACCACCGCATGGGCTCTGAATAAACAAGTAGTGTTCCCGTTCCTGCCTAAGTGTCATTATGTCCCTGGTGCATGCCGTAGGTGTGTCTGCGCGGCGTCATTTATAGTACAAACGAAGCGAAATTTTCGCAAATGCAACGACGTGATGCTTCACTGCAACAGTCGATGCAGAGAAGTGCTTGCAATGACGAGCGATGCACCAGTTTCTCTCGCTTTTGCTTACAGTAGGAACAAATAAGAACAGCAGTAGACATCAGGAACACGTCCTCGCTCGAAGCTGCTGTCAATTTATTTCTGCACAAGATTGCTGCCAAATAAACAGTGATTTCTTTTGCGATCCTACGAGTGGCATCAAAAGTGATCAAACCTAAGTGTCTTCTAAACTCAATGCCCTTAAGACATTTCGATTTGCACCTCAAAGCAGCGCCGCCGATAAAGTCCAGATAAAGAGCCTCCAAATGGAACTGCTATTGCCCGTCGCGCGTCCTTTTACGAAGCTGTTAAGTGCTTTTCCAGCTCGACGAGCAAGAACCAATCGTCGCGCCAAAACTCGAACCGACGTCGCGAACGTTTCGAAACTGTGAGCGCCTTCTAGAGTCTCCACCGAAAGTGACAAGAGTGGCTAAAACCGTGCTGGACTGTGCCTACGAGTGCGGGAGGCCCTCAGAAGAAGGAGCGCGATCGTTATCCGTTTTGGAGGCCTCCGCAAAGTGGGCTAATGCGACGCGGCGCTGCTTTAAAAGACGAACGCGCCGAGCTTCAAGCCACGGTGGCCCTTCGAAGCGCGACGCATCCGTCTGCCTTATCTCGCATATGCACCGCTGGAATGCATCGTCTGCTCGAGCGAGCCTATCCGTCTGGCGTTGTCGTCTGGTTCGACACTCGCGCTTTCTCGCGCGCCGACGCGCGCGATTTTCTTATCGTCGTGTGCTCTCTCGACATTTCATTTTCGTCTGCTCTCAACTAAGTCAGCTGATGCAGGGGAGAGAGATGGCGCTGAACGTCAGACGACCGGCGTACCCTGTTTGCAAATAGCTCTCCGTAAGTCGAGCGTGTCGGTGCGGTCTGTACGTGTGACGTGGACGCACACAGCTGAACAAGGTTGTGGCTTCTTTTTACGTTTGGAACGACAGCTCGGGGTTCGCATTTCGCACTGCGTGCAATGGCAGCGGTATAACGCAATAGATGTTGTGTCTGCGGGACGCACTTGCATGTGTGCCGTGTCACTGACATTTACTATGGGCGATGTCCACTAGGTGTGTGGGGGGAGGGGGGGAGGGCGAGTGCGGAGGACCTGCTCTAAACAGCGCTACGTCGGCATTCGCTCAGAACTGGGAACAGGACACCGCTAGAGAAACTGTAAAGCCGAAAGTAAGTTAGTCCGCGCAGCTTTCTGTTCTGCCGGTTGAACGCGTACGAGTAGGTCGAAGCCTGTGCATTACGGTTGCCTGCGGAGACTTAGAGACCCCCCACAGTGATATGTGCGTTCCGAGAAACCCGTCGCCGTTCAAAAAGCCCGTTTGCGCCGTATGCCCTTATCATAACACTATATTACCATATGGGATCTTGTATGAAAACGTGCATGTTCGCATATAAACCCATGGGACCATAGACGAATATGGTACGGGACATAGGTCTCTCTCAATCGGGCACCCTTTCTCTCCTCCTTGTAAACAATTGAAAGGGAAAAAAAAAGTTGGAGGGATACATTGCTTGGTAACACGCTCGTAAATTCAAAGTGTTGCCGAGATGATTTCGCAAATGGTAAGGGGCGGGGGCTTAGCAGCAGGGTTTCATGTTGGACCGGTCGCTGTATGGTTACGAAAACGCTCTTGCACTGACGGGTTTCATGCCGCGACCATTATGGTAGCGGTCCTGCCGTCTGCGATATCGCGGCTACACTGTGGGCGGCTCAAAGCCACTGTCTCGATGGTTAAAATGACTCAACAAACAACGGAACTAAGCAATACAAGAAACATATGCGTAGTCTTCAAAGGTTACTAAAATGACTTCGACCTATACGTGTGGAAGTCAATTCAGCCCCTTGTAGGCTAATTAGGAGTCTTAGTCACGTGCATATCCTATTAGACCGTGTGAGAGTGATGGAGATATAGAACGAAAGAAAGAAAGAAAGGAACAAGGAAAGAACGATGAGAACGTTGACTAGGACTTTGTCCAGGTGTGCTGCTCTGTGTACATGGGTATGTGAGTGATCTGGGAGTGCCTTTCATTCGTTGTAGTGACGGGTAACAGTTTAACAAAGGAATGTCGCTAAAGTCAGCGTTTCGTCAAAGAGACTGGTCTTCGTAAGGCCGGAAACAGCTGCCCTGAGGGAAACAGGTCGCCTTGTCGAAACGTTGGCTTCAACCACGTTCCTTGCTCAACCTCTGCTAACCAATTGAAGCCTCCATCTTCCCTCTGTAGCGTTCTTGTTTGGGTTTCGTACACTATAGTCATGTGACTTGAGCACTGCAGCTTCTTTCGTGAGCGCCATAGAGCGCGATAGGCTAGGGAAAAGACACCAATTTCCAGTACGATATGGCACTGACAAACTTGTATGCCGTTTGCCTTCGGAGCTTTATACGCTTTCGGCCTTAATGGATGCCGTAGGGGTATAAACCACCGCTCATGTTCTCTCCTACTTGTTTTCTCGGGACTTTTGCTTTTCGAGAGCGATGCATTTTCGCCGGACTGTAGATATTTTTATTTCAACCGATGCGGCCTTTTGGAAGTTGGCAAGTGCTACCAGGGCTTCGCTTTCACGTCGCGAGTCTGAATTTATGGCTGTCGCTTGGACATAAAGTGTACGTCTCTTGTGTGCGCCTTGCTTGAAAGCGAAAGCGCACCCCAAGTGCGAATGTCTTTCGCTTTCGTCTTCCTCCGCGTAATGAATCTTCGACGGGCGACGTTTAAGCACCGGTGTCTGCGAGCCATTCATTGATCCTGGAGCAGAGGAGACTCGATCGACTGTATAGTGGTGCAGGTCGAGGCATCTCTCCTTTATGCCGCTCCCACTTTCTGTATAGGGAGCATTACTCTTACGAAGACGCGCTGTCTTTTTGTTGGCTGCGCGTGATCCATTTTCACGCAGCGACACTGCGCTTCCACGAGCGCCGTACCGCGAGTAGATAGGGGTACTTATAGCGTGCTTCGCGCGGCAGTTGGTATGGACTTTTGTTTTGAGAGCGATCCATATAGACCGTTATCACTTTCCAAGTACTGCAGGGAGCTCTTTGCGTGCTCTTCGATGTCATCTACGCACCGTTGAAGGATGTCCGTCGACGCTGGAAAGTGGTTGCGCTGCTATAGCGAAGGCCACAAAGAGAGAGAAGGCGACGACTTTGCGAAATACTGTAAAAAATTGTCGGTAACCTGACGTACTTCTTTATTACGACAGAACGGGCAACGGCAAAACGTCAGTGTTAGGGATATATAATGGCGTTGCGCTGCTGAGCTCGAGGTCACGTGTTCATTTCCGGCCGCATTTCGGTGTAGCTGCAGGAGCGCAATAACGCTCATCGATACTTGGATTTAGGCGCGCCTCAAAGAACCCCGGGCGATGGTCGAATTAATACGGACACGTAAACCGGCATACCGATTAGTCCCGACATTTGCCTGCCGATGCACGCAGAGACACGTGTATATACGGAGTGTCGCGGTGGTCTGTCTACACGGCTATGCCGGCCACCGGTGGTTCTCGACGCGAATTCCGCGCGCCGAGACGCAAGAACGTCCCCCAAAATTACACAACACAGCGTGCGCTCTGCACCGACTGACCAAACACGTCGTGGTGTCAAGGCAACGGATGCGCGTGCGCAACCGCGACAAATCGACGCGGTGTGCGTGACCGGTGAGCCCGGCAACCAAGACTATAACGACCACAATGGGCGTTCCTTCCTATATATACCGATTGCAGAACACGACGGCCTTTTTTCTTTCTTCTGCTCTCTCTCTTTGACTCTGCTAAGCTGTAGCACCTTCCTTTCATTGAGTCGACTTGATTTCTCCTCCCAAATACCTCCAGCGCGCTTTATACACGATACGATTCTCTCGGCCTGCCGCGAGTGCCGGGGTTCCCGGTCGTCCAGGGGGTCGCGACCGTTTCATCCTGGCACCCACGTAGCCCTGTAACCGGCCCGTGCGTTGACCCCTCGTTCGCGGACGTTCCTTTCGGACGTCGTCCGCTTTTCTTTCGCCGAACCGCGTCGGGATAAATGCGTTCCATTCGGCATCGTTTGTCTCGGAGGCGCCCTCGGCCGCGGACCGTTCGCGGACGCCGTCGCCGTGTATGGGCTCCCGGTTTCGTGCGGCTGCGGCCCGGAGACGACGCACTCTTGGTATAAGCGGTGCGTGCTCGGCATTCGGCAAGGTGGGCGCCCGCGGGACGGCGTCGGCGCCTCGCTTGAAAGTTATGGAGCGCGCGGCAGCTTCCGGCGCGCATGCGCAGCCCGGCGGACAACTATAACGGTTCGCCGAACAAGGACGATGTGACCTCGGTACAGTCGTGGTATAGTGTGTGTGTGTGTGTGTGTGTGTGTGTGTGTGTGTGTGTGTGTGTGTGCGCGTGTGTGTGTGTGTGTGTGTGTGCGCGCGTGTGTGTGTGTGTGCGCGTGTGTGTGCGTGTGTGCGCGTGTGTGCAGGCCACTCCGACTTCGTCTGCACTGCAGAGGTTCCTATATAAAAATTACCAGAGTGGACTTTGACGCTAGTCTCTGCGAAAGTCGTACAGTGCGGGCGGTTCAGCCAGCAAGGGAACCACGGGTGTAGCGCGTGGATTTGCCTCAGCTTCGCCCTTCTGGCTCCAGACGGCTTTGTGATTCTGCAGATCGACAATTTTCAACGACACGTTGCGTTACAAGTGCAACGATTCGCAATGATTACGCGCGTTCCCAGAGACTCTTGACTGCCTCGCCGCATGTTAGAAAGCTACGAGTGCTCGTAAATAGAAAGCTAAGCAATAAGAACGTCACGAGAACGTTTCAAGCCCCAATTGCGAAGATGAGACAACTGCATGTATACAGAACACCATTCCCGTGACAGTGGAATGATCGCAGGACCTGAGTAGCCTGTAGGGCTTTCTTGCACCAAACTTTGGCGTCTGCGGTCTCTTCTGGTCTGCGTACTACAGGTGGCGTTCTTTCTCGCGGTTCGCGCGTGGTTGAACTGCATAGCGTGTAGCGTCGTCTCGCGGCGCAACCTTTCCTGCGTACCTCAGCACTGACTCGCAGAAAGAAAAGAACAAATAGCCTCGAGGAGTAGTGTATAAGTATACAGACAAGAGCTGGTTGGTTGTAAATTGTCGGCTTGTGGCATCGTCTCGTCGCCTTCACCGTTGCCCGCCGCCTTCGTTTGCTGCCCCGAGTGCCCGACCAATGAGCGGCGGTTCCCGAGCTGTCGACTTGTACCGTAGTTTGGAACGCACAAATGAACGACGGCCTGGTGCCCATCTGCGCCCGTCGCGAACTCGTTTGGTGCTGTTTGATGTACGGCGGTCCTTCAAAGACGCCATACGTTATGCGGTTGACCCCCCCCCCCCCCCCTCCACCTCACCTCCCGGCCTGATCTCGCTCAATGCCTTGCGGAACGCATTTGTCCCGCTAGCGGTTTTTGCAAAACGCCTTTTCGCTGCTGGGTGTGCATAGTAGGATTGTGAAACCCCTTTCGGCGTCTTGTTCGTCGTGGACCGTTGTTTTTTTTCTGTCGGGCGCCTCCGGATTGCTACAGCGGGTATAACTTATGGGTTCGGGTTGGTCCCGACACGCCGAAGCGGTTCGAATATATTGCGTGGATCCCCCGTCGGAACGAAGTGGTTCCGAACTTGCCGCCTCGCGCGTCGAATGTTTTCCTAGACACGCGGTCGGCTCGAGGTCAACCGTTGCACGGGGTCCTTCGGGAAATAATGAATCGACGCGCGAGCGAACTGCGAAAGTTCCGGAAATTAGATCGCTGCCCGGGAACGTTGGATGCGTTCTTTGAGACTGGCATTTCTTGCTGTGTCTCGGAGACCGTTAATATTCAGAAGGGAAAGACGACCGCCTCGACTTGATACAGAGTGTGCGTTTTCTCTTTCTTTTTGCGGTGGGGGCGGGTGGTCTGGTAAATCTTTATAGAGACCGATTTCGTTGCATTTGAACCCGAAGATTTGGGTGCGACAACCGTAGCAAACTTGCAAGATCTCCCGATGCACCGACTGGATTTCTGTTCGCAACGCGGCCTACCTTTCCGCCATTCTGTCACTGAAAATTATATATATATACACACAATCTGTTCGCGCAAGTTTTCAGTTCTGCTTGCCGAAGCTTCAACGCTGCTTCTTTTTTCTTAATCTTTCTGTTAAGTTGTAGAAATGCGGCCAAGCACACTATAGGTTGCTTTTCACGCCTAGTATATTCAGAAAAACTTAGCGTTGACCACAGCACACATTCGTGTCGGTGTGCATCTTGATAAAGATTGGACGAGGCAATCAAACAGACGAACTAGACCATCAATGCACAAATCGGATTGAGTTCGATTACCAGCCTCACCTTTATTCCTGTTCTGCTGCCGCTGGAGCAGTTGCGGGCATTGACGAACGTCGATACCTTATGGACGGACGTCGCCGAAGCGCAACCAGTGAATATGACCGAAATTGTCTAAATGGCTACATTGTTGTTACTGTCAGCACGAACTTTATCTAAGGCAGCTGTAGTTCTTTCTTCGCTCCTTTTTTGTTTTGAATTATTGCACCTGAAGCAGATGGTAGACATTGGCAAACCCCAATATTTAGTGGACGAGCATCAGCAGGGGCTGAAAAGTCAACAGACCGACAGTGTCTAAAGGAATACGTTATTTGTCACAGTAAGCGGGCTGATTATGTATATAAGGCAGTCGTGGCTCTTTCATTGCTTCTTTTTGAATTGCTACGGCCTTCCATTTCACGAGATCATGAGCATTCATTATCGTATGTGCTCCTTTTCTTGAACAGTTCTGCGGCTGTGACGAAGATAACCGACATGGGACTTGCAGAAAAAAGCCTATCGCGTAAAATATTTCTACCTTTGGAACTATCCACGCGTTTTGAAACGTTAAAATTGATTTGCGAAGAAATATTCAGACCAGAGCTAGCGCTTACGGGCAAGTTTCTGTTCTACAAATGTTGCGTGTAGCATTTCTCTTTCTTTCTTTCTTTCTTTCTTTCTTTCTTTCTTTCTTTCTTTCTTTCTTTCTTTCTTTCTTTCTTTCTTTCTTTCTTTCTTTCTTTCTTTCTTTTCTGCGATACGGAGAATGCGGAGCCGTACGTACGCACTTCCAGCGTCAGCTCTCATAAATTTGCGTACATTGTTCGCCAAATGTGAGCCAGATTGCCATCGCAAGAAGCCGCTCAGAAAGTCATCACTCGTCCCGGGACGGCTTTTGCGCAACACTGGACAAGACATTCGGAGTCGCTTGCTCGAAAGAATCGTACATCACGCCTTTCGTGTACCCTCGTTCGCGCACATGCGTAGTGCCGCGTGTTGCGTCGGCTTCATCGCGATGCGAGGTATATGTCCTCCCGGACCTGCATTCCACCTGCTGCTGTTTCCGGTTCGACGAACTTTCATCCGACGCAGTGTTGGATGTGACTCCCCTACGGTGTGCCTCATAGCCACAGTGTTGGTTTGGGCTATTAAAACAAAAATCAATCAATCAATCAATCAATTGGTGGAAGAATTGATTGAATAATGAATGAATCAATTAATCCATCAATCACGCAACTAAACCAACTTTCTTTCCTCCTTCATTGTGCTGAGTTCGTCGCCTTTTGCCCTTGGTCGAGGCAAGGTGAAGCTTGAACAGGTGTTTGAAACCTGTTATGGACGTGGTTTACCGTGAACGCCTTCTTGAGCGACGTTATTTATGCCAGATGTTTTTCTGGAACATCATCTAATAGCTCTTGTCCCGAAGACCTGTCAGCGGGGCCTGCAGACGAACGTGTAATGAGAACCTGAAAGTGTTCTACACAGCCGTTGGCCTGCCGCTGAGTTGGGGCTGTTTTGCACAGTCCTTTCACCGTATGGACGCTTCAACCTTTGTCAGCTTTCTGACATACAGTCGTCCGCAAGGGTTTGACACTACACATCAGTCTCGCTTGATATGCTGAGGCCGGTTGCCACCTGACGGCACAGTTGTGCTGCATTCGTTATGCCTTGGGTGCTAAACGACACTCTAAACAAGATCCTCCGGTTCAACCGAGTCTGTCAGGGTTAGGTCACCTTATCGCGGTCTCTCATCGACAGGACGACATCGCTTTACCACGGATGGTATCTCGTTCGCAGTAGTGAGTACTAGGTGGTGTTTCCTTGCGTGAGAGATTAACAGCCTAAGCGCAATGTAAACACGCGCTAGAGACTCGCCACCGATGTCACGTCTGAGGAGTTAGGTTAAGTGCAAAATTGATTAAGTGCATTGATAGTCATCTAGAAAAGGTCCATGTGCAGTAATCAAGCAACGATATGACGAGCATCGTCTAGCGATGCTAACGTATGAACTCGTCGCAACTGAACTCTCAACCCGCATGATCACCGATGCATACTTAATTAGGCAAGAAATATAGTCATGCCGCTACTAATAAAACCGAATATTAGCCATAACCCGGCCGGTTATGTCGTCTAGAAATACCTTGATACACAGTTAGGTGCAGGACTATCGTTTACCCGAAAGGCGTAGCCGGCCGGGGAATACCGTTACGGGGGTTACAGGAGCATGCGAGACTCTTCCCTCCTCGTACGTATAGCCGTTCATAAATATGTAACCGGTATCGCATGCGGGAGCGTTTAGAGAAAAATAACCGCCACACCTCGACTGTATGCTCGTCTATCTCTGTTTCACCGCGTCGCCATTTTGCGCGAGCTCGCGCACCCTTGAATAATCTCCCGAACGCAACATCCGCGTAGACCCTCCGCTGTGCTCGGAAGGCCACCATCAAAGGCGTGCGTAATTCGCGCCTATATATGGGCTGTTATACTACAAGGACGTGTCCTGATGTCGCGTCCCGCTTCTGCACAGCTATCCGTGCTGCATGTTTTACTGGGAACACCCACGGCGAACCCATGGGCGTGCGGTAAATTATTAGCGCTGGCTCGCGGCGCGGTGTTATTAACCGAGGCTCGCGCAGTCGACCCCGGCAGTTCTCGCGGTTCGGGTTAGCAATCCGATTATAGCTCTGATAGTTTCAGCGGGCCACGCCCTTTCTTTCCCGCGTGAGACCCGTAACTGACTAACGGGTTGGCCCCGTATGTGCAGGATTTTTTTTTTCTTTTCTGGGGTGTCTAGATCAGTCGTTTCGCACCGAAGGTGTGCGGCGGTCTTGCAAAGGTGAGAATAATCGGTGCAGATCCGCGTGCCCCGTGGCCCGTATGAGCGCGAGAAATGACTCCAGGAAGCGCAGGTTGGGTCGGGCGATGTTGGCTAATCATGCACGCGGTACCGCGTAAATCCGTGCAGCGTCGTCGAAGCGTGCGTCAGCTAAAACGTATATGAGTTTAGGGTTGGTGTAGGGGCGACCTCGTCTTCCTTGTCGTTCAACTATGCACTTCGACGCGCTTCTGTGCCGTGCTCGGTCTCCTCAAGCAGCCCGCTCTCGCGGATAAGCCAATGGCTTCTGGTTGCTCGCATCGTCGGTCCGTTATGCGTCTGCCTAGCCTGCGATGCGTCCTTTCGCTATGGTACCCCAGTTCGGTACCTCTAGTTAACATCTCAGCCTGGTTTGCCCCCAATTTCTTGCGCTTGTAGTTATTTACTTCGATATAAGCCAAGAATTGCGGTCTTTCGAATGAGCAGTGTTTCTTAATTCTGCGTGACCGTTTTAGCTGTCTGCTACGGTATAGTTCCCACGGCAATGCACGGTTTTATTTGAGCACGGACCTCTACGGTCGGCTTATGCGGGCGCGGTCACAGGGTTGGAAAGGGGTCGGGGGTGATAAGTAGACGACATATCCGCGTGGCAGCAGACGACAACGACCGTGCGCGGCAACGTGCGCGCGGACGCAGACGACACGACGGCGTCGCCCCAGCACTGGAGCAGACGACGGCGACAACCGAGCGTGACGCTAACAAGTTTCTTTTTCGTTTTCTATGTTGTTTCGGCCCTCGTGTACTCCGGGCGGCTCATTGTTTTTTTTTTTCTTTTTTCGCAGCCTCCGCCTTCATTGTAAACGACGTGGAGACAAATGACCCGGCGGGGCGCCAGTCCGAATGAATGGCCCGTATATTCGCTGTTTCGCAGATGACGGGCGTATAGTAGCGAGGGGTCTAGTGAGTAGCGTGATCGGGGTCTACTTTGACGCTGAGTGCTGTTCTCTAGGGCAGACCTCTTCAGCTCTTGCGTTTCTTACTCCATTATTTTACTCTTTTTCTTGTCGTCTTCAAGTTCTGTCAAGCAACGGTATCACGACCGACAGTAACCGACAGGTCGGTTTGAAGCAGCAGACGGCAGGCAGTGGGCGCTTTAGCAGAAGGCGAGCTAGCAAGAAAAAAAAGAAAGCTCCTACTGGTATCTCAGCCTGAGTGTTCTAGCATAGTCTTTCCTTTTTACCTTTATTTACTTTTGTTTTGTGTGTGTGTATAGTCGACGTCTTGCCTGAGCGGTTTATAGCGCCGACGTCGAAGAACTGGGGACCCGCGTTTTCTCGCGGGCGGGCAGCTGTAGCGAAGGGGTATATAGGGGGGGGGGGGGGGTGCTCCGAGGGGAAGCTGTGTTTATGCCTCACGGGGCCGACACTGCCCTTGCACGCAGTTTGAGAGGCGGGGGGTCGCTTGGGCGCTGACGAACGAGACCGCGTTGGTTATGCCACGCTTGCTGCTGCTGCTGCCGCCGCCGCCGCTGCTGCTGCTGCAGCCCTTTCGTTCTTCTGACCTTCGCCGCCTGCCAAATCATCTGCTCGGCGCGGACGCCTAGCAGACGGCGTTTTCTCCAAAGAGTCCCGCTGCTCTTCAGTGTTTACTTGACATTCTGTTGCGCGCGCTGTTTGACCTGGTTGTTTGGGGCGAGGGAGGGTAGGGGGGGGGGGGGAGGAGGGTGCACGGGCTGTATAGCTGCGGCTTGCCTTTTCATCGCAGTGCTTGCTTGACCGAAAGGAACTTTTCAAGAATAACGCCGAAGTTAGTGGAAAAAAAGAAAGAAAAGGAAGAGAGAGAGAGAAAGAAGCTCTAATCCTGCAAGTTCTGCCGTTCTGGCCTTGCCTTACAGGCGTTCTTTCCTGTCCCGCTGTTTCTAATGAGGAATATAAGAAAGAAAGAAAAGTTGGGCCGGGAGAGTTGGGGTGGGGGGGGCAAGTCTGTTGTTTAACTGCTGTTGAAACTCTGTTTGGATCGGTTATAACCTGCAGGGGCTCTTTCTCGAGGGCTCATTGCGCCAGTGGCGAGCGTGCTCGAAGGCTATTGGCTTCGACCCCCGCAGAGATTGCTTTGTTGTGTCTAGGGCAGGCACGGGCGGAAAGGCAGATGCGGGGGGGGGGAGGGAGTTAGCTCCTCGATACTCCGCTTCGCCATTTCCCGTCTTTCTCGGAGGAGACGATTCTGGCCCGCTGTTAGCCGCGCAGTTCTCCAAATCTTTCGGGGAACTGCGGGGTGTGTCCTTCTTCGTTTTACGGCGCGCCGGAAGTTGACTGCCTCTGTAAGTGTGGGCTGCTCTCGTTCCTTGATTTGTGGTCGAGGTACTTGCTTCGTCCTTTTTCCGTTTGTGTAGCCTCCTGCGACTTCTCCTCAACGCCGTATAACCATAACAACACGCCCATCCCCCCCCTTCTCCTCAAACTGTTAGTTCAGCCCGGCGGAAGTGACTGCTGTATAACCGAGGTCGCTCTCACTGAGTGTTTGTCCCGGGCGCGGTAGTAGTTTACACGTGCTAATCGCCTTCCTCCTCAGTGCACACACCACTTCCGTCCGGTCTCTGTTAAGTGCTCCGTAACTGGCCTTTTTTTTTTTTTTATTATTGCGCTCACTTACCCTTTGCTACAAGTGATGCAGCTTTCCTTTATTTCTTCTTAATTCTGTTGTTTCCGCTTTTGTCTGCGGAGAAAGCGTTTTGAAAGCGATAAACGGAATTGCCCCGCGCTGATTGCACTTCTGAGTCAGCGTTTGTCTTCGTCGTACTTTTACGGCCAAGTTTATCAGCACTGCGGAGGTCATTTGCTGTGGCCGGGCTGTTTGCGTGCTGTGGTGCGCATGGTTGGAGCGCGAAGATCGCTCCAGAGCGAATCTTCTCAGAAACTGTGCACGCCCAGTTATCGCTTGTTCACTATACGTACGATTGCTTACATGCTAGCTAAACCAGTAGTTCGAGTATTACGAAGCAGGGGTCCGGATGTTGTGAAACTGAATCTTCTACGTGGTTTAGGGGCAGGGCCGGCATTTGGCAGATCATTGTTTTTCTGCTTTACGCTCGTTTATTGTAACTGTCTTCTAATGGTTTAGCGTGGGTTGCTATTGGTTTTATTGATTGTATTGAGAGAAAATGTTCCGTGTAGAAATCGCGCATCAATATGCATTAATTCTTGGAGGAAATTAAGTCCCATAGCTAGTACGCAAGACAATTGAGGGCACCTAGGGTTAGGTAACAAATAAATTAAAATGGTAACTATATCTAAATCTAATTGAACAACATTCAAGCGACGTAAACGCATGGTAGCTTCAGGTATGTGAGAAAAAAAAAAAACGTTACATCAAAGTAAGTATATGAGCGTAACTTGAGATATGCAACACAGAAGACAAATGTGAAGATATGAACGCAGAAGCTGTTGTGATGGTAATCCTGGAAATGTATGTTAATTTCTTGACAATCTTCCAAAAGCAAGGCGATGATAGATTACATTAATGTAGTGTATTGATACAACTTTCTGCATATCAGTTCGTTGAACTACGCTCAGGATTATGTGGAGAAGAGGGCGAAATAGGTACAACCACACAACATTAAACAATGAAGAAAGAACGCGATAGTATTCCTTTTATTAGGGTTTGGTGATTGATCGATTAACCTTCCGATCCCTGCCCTTGCAAAAAAATAATGCACCACTTTCAATTGAATCTGAGCGGACGTTATATTGAAGGCAACGCAAAGTCAACAGAAACAATCAATACGTATTCAATGGCTTTCGCGAGAGAGCGTGCTACGACAGCCCATCTGATCACCCGGCCGGGCGACCTCATGGGCACTCACGTCCGAGATACGGCCAGAGGGGAGCATACGAGGGGCCATGTTGGCCCTACGTAGGATGGTGTTGGCCCAACACTGTGCTTTTATTGGCCTAGCTTCCATTGCTGCATGGGGCATAATAAAACCAGGCAGAGAGAGACGAAAGAAAGGCGGGCAGCTTAACCAGGGCCGAAAATCCGGTTTGCTACGCTACTATACACTGGCTGGCAGAGGAAGGGGCAGTGTAACGATAAGAATAAATAATGAATAAATGGATGGATAGATGGGGATGGACAGAACGATAGATAGATAGACGTACGATCGCACCCAAAAAACAAGGCCGAAGTAGACGTAGTATACGCTACGCCTATTTACCGCGGGCACGGTCAGCAGGTGGATGGTGTTGGTGTTGTCGCCGCTCCCCAGTCGAGTTGCCCGAGTCTCAACGCGTCACATCGACGCCCCGTACGCGGGGGCCGTGGCGCGCGGCGGTCACGTGGTTTCACACCGGGGTACGATCGTGTTTCTTGGCAGCCGATTAATGACGCTCTTGGGGGCTCGCGCGACCGACGCCACCTTATTCTCCTTCTGGCCCCACGCCTTATGCTACGTCTTTTCCCGCGTCTCTAAGTGGAGCCGGCGTTTTTCGACCGGTCGATTTCAGCCCCCCTTATCTTGTCCCGCCCCGTCAAATCTCCCCAGTCTTCCTGGCGTTGATGCCTTCTTCGATGTTGTCCTGCCGCCTCTTTCCCCTAGTCCGGCCTTCGTTCGTTTTGCCACACTGGGCGTTGTTGCTCCTTATTGCCATTTCTCCGATGTGGCGCTTTTCTGTGTGTCTTTTTTATCGCAGTTGTCTGATGGAGAGTTAGATTCTAAACGACGTTATTGCTCACTGAACTGCCATTTGCAGTTGCCATCCTAGCAGACTATTTGTTTGCCTTGATTTTTTACTATTTTTCGTGTATCCTGCACCTCCAGGTTCAACAAAACGTTTTTGTGTTATGTAGCCATACTTTTCTTGATAGTTATCGAAGTTATCTTTAATCCTAATCTTTTGGTGGGTTTTACTTCATTGTGGAGCATTTATTTTTTAGTTCTGTACCGCTTCGCGATGCTATGCGCTCTCTCACTTGATGCAGGCCGGATCTTCTGGTTGGCGTAAATAGCCCTTAAATGTAAGACCCTCGGGCGAAATGTAGGAAACGCGGATATATAAATAAAAATAACATTTTTAATGAACTCCCAAGAAAGAAATAGTAGCTAAGGAAGCAAGACGGATGACAAGCACTCCTGTCCGTGGCTTACAATAACCTGATAATTATGACAGCGGGCATTTGGCAGCCTAAAAATAAATGCAGGACGTGAGCGCATACTTCGTATATGCAGTACGTTTTAATAACTTCAATTAAAAATTACCAATAGGTTTACATAAATTCACTCAGTAGACCGAGCAATACCAAACTATGAGCCGTAATCAAGCGCAAAATCATTATATCTAGGTAAATCAGCTACTGTTTAAAAACAAGAAAAGTTCTGTAAGAGCAATTGAAAGCCTCAAGAAAGTCAGTCATCGCCAAACATATGTCACAGAATGCCTAGTGTTGCAATAGGAATATACGCGGATACTTTAGGGGTACAAAGTGCAGCGAGCTATTTATTTACACATCATTCAATACGTACTGTACGCGCGCTGCACGCAGAAGTGATGTGTCATGCTACTCCGGATGTTGGGGTGGGGGCGAAAACGATGTGCACGAGGATAATACACACACTCAGATGTGGAACATTTACCCACAGCCACGCACGGGTGCTCGAGCCGCCTCATAGCCGGTTTAGGCGGCACCGCGGTGACTGAATAACATCCCTCGGCCATGTCCTTGCGCTGCAGTGCGACCAAAATACATGGCCCACTGTTACTGCTGATTAGGATGAGAGTGAAGTCTCTTCGGTTTACGAAGCCACCATCGTTTATGAGGGCGTTCCAATTCTGACCAACATCGGCGACAGTCCACGTAGAGGGCTAACGAGACAGGTGCGAGATGAGGTAACGGAGCGCGTCTGGTATTATCTGGAAGACGCCTCCGCGACGGGCCTCGATCTCCTGGCGACAAGAAAAAGCTAAGAAAAGCACATATTAGGTCTGTATTTGAACTGTTCGCGTGTGTGAATTTTTGAAAAAGAAACGACAGCAACATAGTTTACAACAAGTGCATAGGAAAGCGTGATACCTTTGCCTGCGAGCAGACGGCGTTCCCGCCGAGTTTCTGAGCCTTCTGCTCGGCTGCCATCTTGTTTTGAGAGCAAAGTAGCGTGCATTGTTTTTCATTTTTATGTTGTTTTCACGGAGCTGTATACTTTGACGGCTTCGTCAGAATTGAAACGAGGCTTAAGATGGCAGCGCTCTCCGCTTCGCTGTGTACTTTGTCGCCTGCGGCGAGTACTAGAACACAACCTATACGATTGCATCTGTTGGTTGTATTCATCGTGCTACCCTGTATACCGTTAATAGAATAGAGATATCTACACGTATGAGCTAAACTAGTTACGGGGGATCATCTTTGGAAGAAACGGCGCTTCTGACGACTAGCCTAGCAGAGGAGAGAACGAAGCGAACAGGTGGCAAATGAGGACACACGCCGAGACCCGCAAATGCCAGGAACGAACGGGAAAGAGGACGGCTCTTTTCAACGTGCAAATTCACTTTGCTCTAAGGAAAGCCACGAGAAGTCAAATTTGAGAGGCCACGCCTCGCTCGTGATTTGTCTAGTCGGTGTGGCAGTCACGTTATACGATTGATGGATGTGTGGTTTTCGCAAAAGCAGTTTATAATTTCGAATGGTGCTGACAAGCTCCCACGCCTGCTTGCTTCTAGCGAGGGGCGCTGCGATGA
The DNA here is from genome assembly GCF_050947875.1 of Dermacentor variabilis. NCBI lineage: Eukaryota > Metazoa > Arthropoda > Arachnida > Ixodida > Ixodidae > Dermacentor > Dermacentor variabilis. The sequence goes on from NC_134576.1 coordinate 89,128,105, forward strand.
CCGGATTGCTTAGCATATAGTATAGTTTCTCGCAGTAGTTTAAGTGTGTCCGTTTTTTTTTTTTTTTTGCGCTCAACGTGAAATGGGCTCGTGCCACATACAGCCTGTTAGCGTTTCTTGAAATTACAACTAAGACAGTCTTTCCTCATATCTTTAGAATGGCTGCTACTTCGCATCTCTAAAATGTAGACCAACCTCATCGGTTTTCCGCCAGTCCGAGAATTGGAATGATCGAGCACTTGCGCTGAAAATTCAAAGCGCCATCTCGCTTTTTTTTTTTCTTCCTTCTTTCTCTAGAAACCTCTCTCGGAAAGATTCGAATTTGCATTATGGAAACTAGCCCTCGGTCGGTGCCGGAAACTCCGCGAACAGCGATAAGCTAACCTCCGAGAAACATTGTAGCTTTCCCACGAGATTACGTATAGACGACAGTCGAGCTTAGAAGTGCAGCCTCCGTCATGCTTAACCCGAACACGCGTCATGCGCCCTTTTGCTTCTCTCCGGAGGGCGCCTAAGATTTCCGGTTCACACGATTTGAATGTGGCTGCAGCTTAATGCGTTTTCCCACCAAAGGATACGACACACCGCGGTGGCTGTGGGGCTGCGATGCCGAGTGCGAGGTCCCGGGCGCGGCTGTCGCATTTAGATGGGAGCGGAATGCCAAAAACCGCTCGCGTACATAGATTTCTATTCACGTTAAATAACTCCAGGGGGTCGAAATTAATTCGGAGTCTCCTCCCATTGCGGCGTGCTTCGTAGCGATCGGTATACAGTTTCGGTACATCTCGCCCGCCATCATGCACGCAGACAGAGGCGGCCTGGACTGAGGCCACCTGCTAACTAATCCACTGAGCGAGAACAGTTTTTTTCTCTCTCTCTCTTTGGGGGCGTTATAAGCCGCACAGTTTAATTTATTAAAGCGTTCAGTGTGTGTTGCTCGTTGCAACCTGCGTTTTCTTACGCTGCCTGGGCCGTCTCTTCATTGTTCACGCTAAGTCTGACTGACACTGTACGGTTCTTGCGACGTTGGAATGCTTTTACAAGGAAAAGTAATTTCGGCAGCCACAGATGACACGCCGCCGGCTCTTTTGATTGGTGGTGGGGGGCTTCGTTTTTTTTTATTCTCTTTGTCGTTTTGGATATATATCTCGCGCGAGATACGGCCCCGTATACATATAAGCCCTCTTCACAGCAGCTTCGAGACAAGCTATATAACCCCCGCCTAAAAGCGCTTCCTAATCTTCGCGACGTTTCGGCGCCTCCGCCCCTCGCATGTGGTAGAGGGCGCTGCCGTCGTGGCCCGCGCCGCAGCCGCACGCTAGCGGCCCGTACACCCCTCGACCTCTGCGGCGTACGCGGGTCAGCGGACACTGTCGATTCGCGTTCCAGATTAGCGCCTTCGAAACGGACGAGGTCAAAGTTTAATCCCCTTCCCCCGCTCCGATCGCGCCGTCCTCGCGTACAGCAAATATAATCTGCGGCCGAAAATCCGACTACACGCACACCGCCCTTCCCGCACGGCTTGCTTTATTTCGAAAGCCAGTGAGCGACGCTGTTAGGAGACCCCCTCCACCTTCCCCCAAAATAAAATAAAGAAACCGCGCAGGGCGTGAGGGTGTCAGAGGAGTGTAACCCCCGCCTCCTCTCGGCTCTGGCTCGGGAGTATACTATACAGGCGCAAGCGGTTTGTGTGGGCGAAGCCGTTTTCGGAGCGCTCTGATGCGCCGCCACGCATAAGCGTGGGTAGGCTGCGTTTTGTCGGGTTGCTGGTTTCGGAGGTTTTCCGCGACGCGGGGGTTTGTGGTTAACGAAACGGCACTTTTGCGTCTCCGGCAATCGTTTGGCAGTTTCTGCACGTCCACCTCTTGCGGGCCGGTGCGATGAGGTGTGTGCACCGTTTGCACTGTGCGCCAGCGATCGCCGCGCCGCGCCCCGAATGTGAGAGACTGAAGTTGCTTGGAAGCTGCAACGTTTTGGTTCGAATTTGTTTGCCACCTGTTAGCCCTGTCGGATAATGCCTACTCGAAGCCGTTGCCTCCGATGTCGGGCAGCGCGCATTGAGGCCACGTTATGTGGAAACGCTGGGGTTTCCTGCAGTCCAGTGCGTGAAATGTGGGTAGTGCATGAATTTGCCTAGACTTCGCCCCTTCTGGCTCCAAACGGCTTTGTGACTTTGCAAGTTGGTCTTTTTAGAGAAAGTACATTGCGTTATAAATGCAACAATTCGCAATGATTACGCGTGTGCGGAGAGACTTATTGGCTATGAATGCTTAAAAATTTAGAACAATTAAGGGTAATGAAGTAACGGCACAAGAACATCTGAAGCCACCAACGCATCATTCCTGTAGTAGCTGAATTGCTAGAGTTTCTAGAGTGAAATTCTAGAGTGAAAAAATAATACTAGAGCCGAATTGCTAGAGTTCCCGCCAGTAATTTTTGTAGCAAAACTATACGGTGCGGCCACGGACCTGCGATCATCTCGTGACCACGATGCGGCATATAACCATCGTTGACTTCTCCTCCAAGGTCCGCGTCCTTTGTCTGTGTTGGTTCGTATGAGGCGCGCCGCGGTGCATGGCGTCGATTACGCGGGCGCGGGAATATTTCTTTACCTGAGGCTTCTGGCCCCGCCGAAAGAAACAAAAAAAACAAAAAAAAGACATCCGGTGATCGTGCGCGCCGATGCGCGTATAGTCGACTTCAGAATCTACCCAACTTCCTCGCGCCGGGTGCTGAGCGCGCGTATAAAGAAATAAAAAAAAAGGCGAAGGGGATAAAGGATCGATCTCGACACGGCGACGGAAAGAACCGTTCATCCGTCACCGATTTAAAGCGCGCCGAAGTGCCTGGCAAGACCGAGGGGCCGGTACTCGCTGTACACGACGATGCGTTGCATTGAAACATCGGTGCGCCGCCGTGGGAGGAAGTACCCGGATGAAAGGGACGCATGTGGTTCGTAAACGCCACTTCCATCTTGCGACGTTGTCCATTTATCCAAGCGCACGCGTGTTAAAACGTGCACTGCATCATACTTGCGAGAGGTAAGACCCATCGTGCATGTCTTAACCCCTTGAGGTGCCGTGTGCGCGCATTCGTGCGCGCCGAGATACTGCAGCAGAATGATAAGTACTGATGAAATTGATATTATTTATAGCGTGTCGCGCGCATCTTGATAACACTTCCAATTTTGATTGTGCGGCAACTTTGAATAATATCTAGCTGTAAAATGTCTCAGTAAAACGACCTCGGAGGCTGCGTGGCTGCTTTCGGAGTGCGCATTACACTAAATAGTTGACCCTCATATCTGACGATGCTGCTGAGAATTCTCGCTGTAGTTCTCAATCTGTTCGCAAACAAAACAAACTGAATATTTAAATTCCCAATTCATTCCGCAACTGTACCCTAGCCATAATTTTGAACGTTCAAGAATTGTGGTGAAATTAAATTTTAAATGGACAGTATTCATTGACACCCGAAGAGGTCAAGCAACGGCTAGCCGCAAAGTCTATTGAGACGGGCTTCGGACGGGCGGATCGATGACATTGCCTCTTTCTTTTGTTACTTTATTGTAGTAATCAGCGTTAGCACCTAGAAGTGGTAGTCAACGAATAAAAAATTGGGCCAAACGAAAAAAATAAACGGTGCCCACTCGCAAAACATTGAGACGTACGTGAGTTGCCCTGCGACGTGTACACTCGAGTGTGCTTCAGCGCCTTTCGGCTGTATTGGTCGCCAGAGACTCACTGTCCGCGTTTGGCATTACGCCGAGCGTGCGTCCATCCGTGGAGCCCCACTGGAAGAGGCGCGGCCGATGAGGCTTTGAGCCCTCGCACCGATGTTAGCGCCTCCGAATGGCGCCTTTGACAAAGCCGCAGACTCATTCGACGGCGCCTCGATTCCTGCCGGGGATCTCGGCGACAACGTCGCTTTTGACGCCTTCCGACCTGCCTTTGCCGAAATCGCGCTCCCCACCGTTTCTGGCCGAAGAAAGGACGGGCCATTGGTCGCGGGAGGCAGAGCTCGCGCGGGTCGGACCATCGCCACTGGCACCACGAGCGGCGCTTCCGCGGCGCCATCTGCCGGCGTCTTCGTTCCCCTTCCCGGTACCACTCCCTTGGCCGCGATGATCTTCCTCGTGGACCGAGGTGCCCTGTGCGACGATGCCTTTTCCCGTCCGGGGACGACCCCCTTGGCGGCGATGATCTTCCTCGTCGCCCTCGGCGTTGTCGGCTCAGCGGGCGACGGGTGCGTCTTGCTGGTTAGCGTTTTCTCGATCGCCCGCGTCCGGGCAGCTACGGTCTCTGTCCGCGTTGACGAAGTTGTCGTAACCGCGGTCGTCGTAGCCGATTTGGTCTTAGCCGCTAGCTTCCCAGCCGCTGACGTCGTAGCTGCCGCCGTCGTCGGTGGAGGAGCAGTAGTAGGCGGTGCCGTTGCCCGGTGATGCGTTGGAGGAGGCGAATGTTTGATCGGCACTAGTTCGAGAGAAAAAAAAATGAGGGGGGAGGGGGGATTAAAGACAAAACAATACAACAAAACAACAAACTACGCCTGCATTTACACTGCTCCGGGAAGACTTGTATTAGCGGAGCCAGTGGATAGTATACAAATATGCAGGCTGCTCCGAACTATTACGCATCGAACTAAATAAAGAAAGTGACTTTACGCGTACGGAGCCAACTACATATTGTTCATGGTGAAACGGTGCATGTGCCTGTTATTTGCCTGTAATTTTTTGACAGTCAGTTAATTATGATTAATTATCCAACTGGCGAACCAGTTCTAATTGTCAATGTATCAGTTATATTTTATACCTGTGCCACACGGTCGAGGTTAGTGGCATTAAAAGTTTTAGACCTCAAGTTTCTTAATGCCATTATATTTCGATCGCTGCTACACGCGCATACCTAATGACATTAAGCGTTGCGATGGCGATAGCTGCAGTGAAACTGTTAAGTTTGTTTGCCAATCGTACTACAATAAAAAACAGTTATCTAGGGAGCAGATGCTTAAGAAATGGCATGAGAAACATTAATCGGCTCATTGTATGTAGTTTACTTCAGGAATGTCATTATTGCACCCAGCCGTAAACTGTTTGAAGCCAAAGCTAGCTCGATGACCAATCCATAGCGTAGCCAAAGCATTGATTTTGGGGAAAAAAAAATTGCGCTCACATCTTCAAACCTCTCAAGCAGCGATACTGAAGAATTTGACCGTGTGCTCCAGTTGGTTCTGGCGTATGTGCTTCTTCTAGTCAAGCATCGTCGATAAATGCGAAGGCTTCAGTATGAGGCGAACAAGGCAAGGAGGCGCCGCCGTGCAATGCAACAGCTTCTCGTGGCTAATGCGCTCACGATTAGTGGTCTAGCCTTGAGTAGCGGCAAGATCGCCTGCTGATCTCTACGAAAATAAAAAAAAGCTCCTTTTAAGAAAAGTTAAGAATACAGTAGTTGTTGTTATCTACAAGTTTGTTTAATATCGTGAGAATATGGTCACTACGGCCACGGCGGGGACATTGTAAACGAGAGTACGCATTCGACGGCCAAGTGAGTTGTAGTAATTGTAAGAACGTACTACGCCGCGAGAAAGGGCAAATTTTTAAAGAAAGTGAATAATATATTAATTGTTCTTCACTAATAGTTTGTTTAGTCACGTCAGAATGTGAAGACATTGGGAACGAGAGTACGCGTTTGACGGCAAAGTGAGTTACGAGAACGCACTATGTCGCGAATGGAATCAGGCTTTAATGCCATTAAGCATGTCCGTGTGGCACCCCGCGAATGACGTTAAAGTTTAAGGCATTAGCCAGTTAATGTCATTTTCTGTGCCCGTGTGGCAGGGGTATTAGACAGTGATCACAAAACGCTGAGCTGCGATGTTTTTTGCATGGTATTAATTCTTTCCGGCTGAAAAAAAAATAGAAAGCCTTCGCCCACTCATGCAAGTCCTTCTAGCCGCGCAAAGAGAAGACCGTGGCGCTCAGAGCTGGAGAAGGGTATTCTGTAAGAGTCCACCTAATAGACTGTCCATTCCGGCCGTTGCTGATTGGATGGAGTTGGGCGAGACAGGAGGAGACGAGCGGCTCCAGCCAATCTGTCAGTGTCTAAAGGAGTTAAGCTTGATTTATAAATTTACAGCTTACGTGGGCAAATGTCCCACTCGCGAATCAGTGGTGTATTTCAGAGCGGTCTAACACATTAGTTTTGTCAGCTTTACATGCATTATTAAATACACTTTGCAGAATTGTGATATCGTCTTTCAGTGCCAAGTTGAACTTGTAAACTTCATAGTTCCGCTTCTTGGAAGAGTTGACGTCATAAATAAAAAAATTCGTCTTGCTACACACACTGAATTTGACCCTTTTCTTTTAAATGAAACAAACCTTCCCAAATTCGGGGCAGTGGTTACCGGTGAAGACGACTTCTCCGTTTCGACGTACTTAGGTAGAAGCCCCCGAGCTAAAGCTTCCCCGTACGACAGTTAGTTGTTAAGAACAGCATATAGATGTACGTGGAGAATATAGCCATACCATTTTGCTTGCTGTGGTTTAAAAAAAAAACTGATTTTATTGGCCTATAGGCACGGAAACAAAGATGTAACGTCGCGTCGCGCCTTGTGTTCGGAAGTTTACGCCGCCGCTTGGATTTTCGTTGCGACTCCTCGCATTATTCGAAACTCTCTTCGGGATTGTTTTCCAACGTCTGCGACCACGCAATCGTCCAGATCAAATTGGTGTCGATATTCTCGGAAACCGACGAAACGAATGTGATAAAACCATTTCCATACATTCCCGCGTGCATCTGACTTCATATGATGCAATAGTTTCCGGGTTGATTTTGAAATAACAAACAAACAAAATAAAGAGGTTCAAGGCAACGCGCAATATAGTGTAAGAGGGGCCCGCGCGAGGACACAGGATGGAACTCTGTATGGCGCGTATACCGTTGGCTTTGCTGGCCTTGTGCGTTCGCTTGTCCGCACCGTCGACGGTCTTCCTCCCGGCGCGCGCACGCGGCTTACGGCGCTGAATCGGTGCCCCGGTGAATTGGTGCACCCGCCTCCGCAGGTGCATTCGCCTGGCTGCCGCCGGCGTGGTTACCGCGACCACCTTGGTTACGAAACCGTTCCTGCAGGCACACGCGCATTTCTCAGTCTCCGTCGCTGCGCAGTAGACAACAAATTCACATTGTGTGACACGGCTGTGTTTCAAGGAACGCTGAGTTATGGAAGAACTGGTTCGTACGTAGGTTACGTCGAAGACGCAACGTCGCGTTAGAGAGCCTTGCAGCATCAGCCGACAAATAGGCAGGACGCTTCGACGACGCGATTGCGGACTGGACTTCAATAGCGCTGGCGGGTATGTTAGCACTGACCGTGCCGTAATTCCGGCTGAGGATGAGTCCCTGTGGTTGCTAATAAAAGCGAATACACTGCAGTGAAGTTGAACGTGACATCACGAAGATGTGGCAGCTCTGCCGTCACACGTACCGGCGATGTCGCCGAGCTCACAAATACACGTCTGATATACGAACTAGGGGGTCACAGAGGACCACGTAGACGCCTGCGTATCTACTGCATGGTTAGTGTCGGAGAGCACAACAGCTTCGACGTACTTCGGTACGTCCCTGAAGTGGTCAGAAGCTTGGCTTTCTGGCAACTCTCGCGACAGACTGTATAACGTACGGGTCCTCAAATCTTTTCGAACTCGCGTTATAGCGTGACCTATATCCGTGTCTGCTTGACTCTGGTCGGATCTGAATGCGAATCAGCAAGAATGAAATGCACGGTTTTTCGTGCGGTTGTACCCCCCCCCCCCCCCCTCCACCACCACCACCGCCCACCTCGTGCGGCTGGCACCGCGGTTGGCGTCGGCGGAGCTGTCGTTGCGGGTCCTATTGGCCCTGGCCGCTTCGTCGAGGGCGTCCTGTTCCTGGGCGGCGGCTTCCAGCTCCTTCTTGACGTGCACGGCGAACATCGCCATGCTCACCACCAGGAAGGTGAGGAAGGCCAGCGACAGACCGAACAGCACCATGCCCTGGCTGGACGCGCGCGACAATTACATGTGCGCATAATGGGCGGGACAGGAGGGCTGTTCGAATGCACACTACGAATACATTTTACGCTCTCTATAGTTCATCTTGTCCCACACTGATAAAGGGCATCGTTTATCCATTTATATCAACGCATGGCCAAACGAAGACCCAGGAAGAGAGAGAGAGAAAAAAAAAGGAATTCCGGCACAAATGTTCTTACGGTGTTTTTTGATACACTGCAAATAATTTACACCCTTAAAGTGAAAAAGGTGTTAAACATATCTATAACTTATACCCTTCGGGTGTTATTTATGTAACGGACAACTAAGGGTGTGAGTTATAGACACGTGTACACCCTTTTTCACATTTAAGGGTGTAAATTATTTTACAGTATACTACTGACAAGTCACCTAGAATCACCGCTCGGCGTCGCATCGCCAGTCGCGTACATCCCGTGACCTCAGCTGGCGTCAAAGTGGTTCACCCAGGAGCAGCGCCTATCCTAGTGGCACATACGCACTGACGCAAGTTGGCGTGAAAGCGGGTGACGGAAAGCGGGTGACGTAGCCAGTTATAACGCTAATCGCACTAAAAGACGGAACGTGAAAATGGTGATATGAAATAACAAAAGAAAATGTCCTGCCCCGTCTTTCTCTTTTGCGTTTTCATTTCGCCATTCGCTGAAAGCTATCGTAGAAAAGTTCCAACTTATCCTGGCGTAATTGTAGATTTAGCTGCACGTTGAGGAAACCAAGGCGGTCAAAATTCATTCGGAGTCGCCCACTGTAAGGCGTGCCTCATAATCAGATCATGGATCTGGCACGTACAACCTCGCCAGTGTACTATATACTATACTCGTATATTCGTTTTATACGTCGACTAAGTTGTATACCGGCGGCTCGATTTTCACTGGCCATCTTTGCGTTCTCTGTTTTTCATTTGAGAAGCATATCTCTTCCTTTCTTTAGGTGAGCCCCCTCCCCCCCCCCCCCTCCCGAGAAAAGCATGTTTGTCATCGTCTTCTCCTTCCCTAGCTGTTTTCATTAATAAACGGATCGTTTGTTACCATGACAGCCGGTAGCTGCGTAGTTTCGCTAGCGGCGGTGTTCACCTTTATGCACTCCTTCCCGTCGAGCAACACGTGTGACCGGGTGTTTCTTTTAATTTCTCTAAGCTCGCGAAGAAGACGGGAAGACCGCCCTGCCGGCGTGAACTCGCGATGCCACGCCGGCAGGGTGGTCTTCCCGTTTTCTTCGGTATTCATGAGTCACGCATCATAGGACAACCGCAATGCAGTCATGTCCCGAGGAAACGGTAGCGTATCATTTGCCGTATACAGGCGTAACGCAAACCAAATCGATACGCCGCGCAGACGCAGAGGGTGGGGAAAGGGGGAGGGGAAAGGGAAAGGGGGGACTACTATTCGATAAATGGTTGTCTCGTAACCACGGAGACGTACCTGCAGCTACAAGACGGGGCGTCCCGTATGGATACGAAGTTATTGGAGTCGGAGCGATTCTTTAGCTGTAAGGGACGGAGCGGTTTGGGATACCGTATGCGCGCGTCATGCATTTTTTCCCCGCGAACCAGGTTCGAGGCGTGAAATGTGGGTCCAAACGTTTAACTGTAACACGTGTATAAAAATTCGTGCTTCCTGCAATTGCCCGCGGCGTTTTTATTCCTTCCTTTTTTTTGGAACTCGCAGAGGAAAGATTCTTTACCTGTTTGTATCATAAACAAATCGTTGACGTCCGGACACAAGTCATGTTTTTTACGTGGCTGCAGAGTGACTGCTGTTTTCTTCCTCAAAGATGTGTCCGCCAGTGGTGTGCGCGCTTTTCCGATTTCCATCCTTGCGAGCTACTCAAGTTTTTCAGCACGCTTGGGATTCCGAACCTTTTCCCTTCCTAGTGCACGCAGGCATCCCAATACACAAAATATTTTTTCGCTAAGCTTTAAAGGAAACCCGCGAAATACAAAAAAAGAAAGCACCGCGCGATTATTCGCACAGCAGATATCTGGCACACCACGTATACAGCCGAAATATTGCTGAGGTGTTTGTACGGTCACCTCGTGCATAGTTTTCTTTTTCGTATTGTACAAAATTGCATTGCTTAAAGTTAATCGCTGAACAAAAGCAATTGGCATTGTTGTTTGCTTTGCTTTGTTTCGGATATCTGTAGCTGCCAACAGGTGGGGGAGCCTGTTTACGTAGTTGCAGCAACTCGATTATCCGAGATTTGCGTTTGTTTAGGGGGGTAAAAAAGTGGAAAACAGAGAAGCCAAGTGTTTCATCGAACGATGTTTACCAAAATATTATGTTTTCGTCAAGTTCGAGCGAAAAGAGAGCTGCGGTGAGCGTAATGTTCTTTTGAAGTCGTTAGAATAAAAAAGAAAGACGAGAAAGAAACCCCACATTACTGTATACACTCGGTTAGGAGAATGCCATAAGCACGGGCAAGGACCGCCAGGCATTGTATTCACTCCGTTCAAGGTTCGCAGTCGGTTTAATTTCTTTTTGAACATGTACATTTTTGCATGCTTATAGTGTCGCCTCGCGAACGCCCGCAGGTAGCGGGTAATGAAGAGTCGCTGTATTGCGGCACGTACAGCGAAGAATCGGACGGTGTTTGCAACTGCAGGTGGCTTACGCATTCTTGCTGTCGTTGTCCCGGTAGTCTTGGTGGTACCGATAGGCCATGCTACTGTTGTAGCCCCTGGAGCCGTTCGCCGCTGCAACGCCGAGCCCTGCGCGGTCATTCTGTCTCGGTGAGGCGTCCAATGGTTGTCGAGAATAACCGGCATTTACCGACTTTTATCTTTTTTTGTTTTTGGCACTTTGACTCACGGCAGACTTGAATTTCTCGACTTCAATCTGAGCTATTTTTCGTTTCTTCTTGCTCCTAATTTTGTACAGTGCTAAATCGGTAGCTTTGCCATGGTGGCTGTGGTGAGAAATCTATATATATATATATTTTGCTAGTTCGCTAAAGGTTAGGCAGCCTCACGGGCATGTCACGGTAATGTGGAACGCACAAAATAAAATAAAAGAGAAAGAATGACACGAGAACTGTTTAGAAGGTATTCTCAGGATCTACATGTTAAAGACTATTTAAGCGTCGTGTTCAGATACATTGACCAACTGAAACGTCTGCGTAATTGCCGTCAGATAAATGTTATACTTTTTACTCAGCGGCGTTTTCTTCATCCCTTTTGACACTAAAGGCACAAGTCGTACATGTCACTTGCGCCACATAAGACAGTTGGATAAACAGCGAAGCGCACGATCACTAAACTCCTTATGTAAAAATTCCGTGCCAAAGCGTTGCGCCCCTGACGCCAATGTATACGCGTCTCCGTTTCCACGCATCTGGTCTGGTTTTGTCCACGTCGCCGAAGCTGCCATGTTGGGACTTTGTAACATCGCAGCTTCATTCTTCGCAACTGCCAACTATAGGCCCCGGGTCAATGCTCTAAAAACGTACGATATCACAATGACCTTGTGCACGAATCTGAGTACGGCGTCGTCACCCGCCCGGTATAATCGCGCTTTGCTTGCCGAAAGCAGCGTGTGGCAGGTCGTTAAGAAATAGAAACGTAGCGCACGATACCCTGTAACAGAAGCTCACTGCAATCAGTGCAGCAGACGTACAGTATCTTAATGCCAGTGGTTGCTTTAGACTAATACTAGAAAAGCCGAAATTCCGGCCGGCCATCACCGTTTAGCGTTTGGAACCTGAACGGCGATCATTAGATTGGGATGGAGAAAGGGTAGTAAAAGACAAAGGCATCTCCTAAATAATGCTTTGAACCTCGTGGATAATAAATAACTTCCCGCTCATTCAGCGGGCAACTTCAAGCTACTTTCGTGCGCGCCTACCTCTGTGCGACGCAGAAGTCGTGCCGATGGCAACGGATGTGTGCGCAGAATCGGTACACTGCGGTCTTGTCTTGTCTTGTGTCCCAGACAGTGGCGCATACCCACTATGGGGGATTGGCCAAGAAGCAGGTGGTTTTTCGTATGCTTAGCAGTAAAGCCAAACTAGATTTAAATTGTGAAGCGTGAGTCTAGAACTGTAATTTAGACGTGTGATGAAAATATTGTGAAGAATTTTGATAGAATAAGTTAACGTAAATAAATGAAATAATAGAAAATATTGATAATTTGAGAAAGTCAGCAAGGTTCCGTTGGCTACCGCGGCTGCCTTTTCTCCTTTTCTTCTCACTTGCTTGTCGCTCCTCAGATTATGTCACTCACCCACTACGGAGAATGGCCAAGAAGGCGGCGGTAGCCGAGGGGAAGGAACGTAAAACTTAGTCACACAAGGTTAGGTGGAAGTTTCTGAATTAATGTTGAAGCATGGTAATGTAAAGACGCTGCTACTGGTTAAGGAAACGCGTTATTTGTAATAAGACAGCAAATTCGGAGGTAATAAAACGATTTCGAATGCGATGGGTAATTGTTTTCTTTCTCTTTGGAATTAACATGGTACTTTTCTGGCGTCTCGCTCGCCTGCTTGCTTCTAACTTTAGCGACTGTGGGGGACCATGCAGCAGCGAAGTCGGAAGGAATAAGAGCAGGGTGGGAGATTGAAGGTGGCAAAAAAAAAAGTGAACGAGGAATAAGGAAAAGTGCTACAAATAATATTAAAAGGTACTTTTTATAGAGAGATTAACAGCGGAGTAACCGTACGGCTTAAACGAGAACAGAGATTTGGCATATAATGAAAGTATTTACAATACAATCAGTAAAGCATAACTGTGAGTCGGCCTAGTTGGAACATATTCATATTTATACTTTTTATGCGCAAACAAACAGGGACGAAGAATAGGGGCAACAAAAGGACGAGCGCTTTCTAACAACCGGTTTTATTTTTGAAGAACTACTTACTTAAATACCCACAGAACTGCGCGATCTAGAGAACAGAGCACGCCTACAGCGCATATGATACCCGCTGATCTGCGCGATCAAGTCAAAAGAGCAACGTCAATATTACATATAACACTTGTGATAAAAAAACACTAGGTTAAGGGAGCACTTGTCTAGCCTGAAAGGTCGCCCTAGTACGCATTTGGCAATGCATTGCCAAGAACATGGTTGCTCCCCTTGTGTTACTAGCACAGACATTTTGTACAGGCATAGAAATCAAACCGCTAGGGAAATCGTGGAAGCATACTGGATTGAAAAACAAAAAGAAAAATGCATCAGCCATCCTTCTGTTTCATTGTTAGATAAAGAAAATTCGCTTCTATCATCACATCTTTAACGCATGTTATTGTAAGTGGTTGTTTTTATGCACTTTGCTGTTTTTAGTATGACTGGGTGGCTTTTGTCCACGTCTTTTTTTTTTTTTTATCACAAGTGTTATATGTAATATTGACGTTGCTCTTTTGACTTGATCGCGCAGATCAGCGGGTATCATATGCGCTGTAGGCGTGCTCTGTTCTCTAGATCGCGCAGTTCTGTGGGTATTTAAGTAAGTAGTTCTTCAAAAATAAAACCAGTTGTTAGAAAGCGCTCGTCCTTGTGTTGCCCCTATTCTTCGTCCCTGTTTGTTTGCGCATAAAAAGTATAAATATGAACAATCAGTAATTTGGGAAATTAACATAAGCTGTCATAAAATAAAACACTAGATAAAACTCAAGGTTACCTTCGCATTTGAGGCGAGGCTCATCGGAGTGTACGAGCTGAGCTATCTGCTTCACAGATCGTTAAGCATTTTTCTTTAGACGTTGTATTTACAGCGAACGCATAATTATTGTCGTGGCATGTTGTCGCTGAATGCGTGCACTAGAGGGGAGCGCAACAAAAGTCGCGTGCCAGTGGTCGTAAAAAATGGGAGGGCATTTTAAGAGTGGAACGCGCTAGCACTCAAAGAGCCCTGGCTGCTTCTCACGCTTCCCGGCCCCTGGGGCGTATTTAACCGTAGCGTTAAATTTGCTTTCAGGTTTTTAGGCACTGTAATGACTTAGGCTTAAGCTGGTGTAGAGCACGTTGTGTTCGTGTGACACAAAAACGTTCAGGTTTTCTACACTGTGAGGCTGCAGCGAGCACTCGTTATAAATATATAGATTATATTGCTCCATGTTACCTAGGTGTGCACTGATGTGCCCACCTAGGTAACATTCCGCCGTTAAACACAAAGGGCACATCCTACAAGAATTATAATAAGCGTTGTTTTCTAGGGGCAAATGAAGAATAAGTCAAGATTTAGTACTTACAACGACTCTGCTGAGTGTATCAATGGCTGTCACACAGTGCAGATAGTTTCTGGCTTCATTATATGTACAGACAGTTGTTATGTGCACTCTGTCACCTACATGTGCACTCAAGTGTACACTCAGGTAACACACACTGCACATACAGTTAACATCCTGCCGTAAACATAAAGGACACATCCTAGAGCCATAATAAAGGTTACTTCCTCAAGGTATACGTTAGGATGAGTAAACACGTAGTACACACAAAGTTGGCGTCCCGGAGGTCACACAAAGGACAAGGAATCATAAAGGTCCCATAGGGTACAAGAAGGAAACATAAAGGAAACATAAAATGGCCATTTTCATAGGGGTACGCCCTCTCTCGACGCGAATATATTCACCTAAAGGGGATGCTGGACGGCCTGTTTATGATCAACAGGAGCACCAGTCTGACTTAAAGCCTGCTTGGTCACGCCTATGTTCTTCAATTGTGAACAAACATTCGACGAACTCCGAATTTGAAGGCGAAGCAGGTTCAGCAGCCCGAGATATGCGTGCTTTATGTGCATTCATTCAAACATGGCACATAGTCACGTGGGGAATTGGCGTCACGCCGAGAAATGAAACGACTGGCAACAGACGACAGCCATTAAAGGATATAAACCGTGCGTTTTGCCACAAGCCTTCACGATGCATTTTGCTTGGCGCCTATAAACACACGCAGTTTAAACAAAAGAGTTACGCGAGCTGAAAAACTTCGGATCAAGCACCGTAAGCATAAAATTTGCTCATGCGTATTTATTCACACAATTTGTGTCCCCTGTTACTCTTGTAATAAGAAGCTGACAGGACTAAAAAAAGTACTTTGTATCAAAACGCCAGTGCAAGATTGTGCCATTCAGCACTTTGTCATCTGAAACTACATTAAATGCCGACTGCCGACTAACCTCGCTTTAGTAAAAGCAACGGTTATTCACGCAAAAAGAATGCATTAGTTAATGAAATGAATGTTCAACACAACATTGGCTTGCCTAACCCTATAAATAGTTGAACAGGCGGGAGGAGAACGTATGACCGAAGTAATCGACATCCGTGCATGAAGATAACCGTTTTAATTTGATGTGAAGGTAGCTTAGCCTTTACCGAAGCTACGATAATTAAGAACGCCGCGATCAAGTGAAGCCCGTGTAATCTCGAAGCGTTGGCTTTAGAGTCTGCGCGGTAGATATCCGCGTGCTTGGTCGCCTGTGAAGCCTGTTAATGGTGGCGCCTCAAAAGATGTTCGCAGCATCTTGATCTTGTCGCGCGCAGCACTAGACCTCCGTACGCGATTAATCGGGACTTGTTGGGATATAGGCGATTCCTTTGCAATGGCGGACAGCACATATGCAAGGCAGACCCATAAAATGGAAACGACACATTTCGTGGCGTGCAACACTATAGCCTTGGAACCGCAGACACCGGCGTCCGTGTTTCGTTTCACGTCGTTTCAGCGGTTCCGGAGTCGAAAACCACAAAGACGCAGTGGTTGCCTAGATATGTGGAAGACGAGTCATGTTCTGACGTCGTTGCAGCGGTTCCGAAGCGGCTATGTCGTATTGATAAGTATACGTATCTGCAGGTATCCCGCGTTAAATGTTTTCCGCCCGCCGTACTTGCGCTTCAGCGGGCGGCGATGGGTGATCGTAAATCGAGCGAGGCAGCATTGACGCAGTAATAAAGTATATTTACAACACAATATAACACGAAATCAACGAGGCCCGGCTAGCTGGCCGTGGTAGCCGGGCCTCCTGGCCGGCCGACACTGCAGCCGTACCGCCGCTGACCGGCGCCGAGACGGACGCGGTCTTCACCGCGGGGCCGAGCCGCTACCGCAGGGTCTTCACGGAGTGCTCGGGCCCCGCACCCTCTGCCTGGCCGACCCCCTACACCTCCTGGACGTCGGTGCGGGCGTCGGCTTCGTTGATCACCTCGGGCAGGTCCGTGCTGGCGGTGGTCTTGGCCACCGGCACGGAGCCGACCTCGGCAGTCGCGTCCGCCGCAGACGAGGCCAGCGAGACGGCCGCAGCGGGCGATGCCGTCAGCGCGGACTCCAGGCCGCTGTGGGAGGGAAAGACAGAAAAAAAATGGCTGTGGTTTATCATCATCATTATCATCATCATCATCAGCCTGGTTACGCCCACTGCAGGGCAAAGGCCTCTCCCATACTTCTCCAACAACCCCGGTCATGTACTAATTGTGGCCATGCCGTCCCTGCAAACTTCTTAATCTCATCCGCCCACCTAACTTTCTGCCGCCCCCTGCTACGCTTCCCTTCCCTTGGGATCCAGTCCGTAACCCTTAATGACCATCGGGGCTGTGGTTTAGCTCTGGTTAAACCTGGTTGAATTGCGAAGGCCGGAGGTCGTCATATCAACGGAGAGACCACCTGTTAGGCGCGGCGCTGGCTCGGGGGCCACGACACACGCTAGGAGCGCCTCCCTTCTAGCTGCGGCGGGGAGCAAGCTGACGTCAAGCGTCGTCATAGCACAACAGAGAGAGCTGACGTCACGCCACTTGCCAAGCGTAGCGCCGGCTCTGTGTGGGCCACGGCATACGCGACGAGCGGTTAGACCGGGCGTAGTATTGCTTTCGCAATAAAAAAGACGGCGAGAATTGAGCGGTAGTGCGCCTACGTCCTCTCCAGCCTCGAAGTGCTATCATCACCACCAGCCTGGCTAGGCCCACTGCAGGGCAAAGGCCTCTCCCATACTTCAACTACCCCGGTCATGTGCTAATTGTGGCCATGTTGCCCCTGCGAACTTCATCTCATCCGTCCACCTAACTTGCTGCCGCCCCCTGCTACGCTTCCCTTCTCTTGGGATCCAGTATGTAACCCTTACTAGACAAGTGTGTCGACTTTACGTAATGTTATACCAGGGCGGCCGCGTTGTCTAGCGAGCCCACGCGATAACATCTGTAGTGAAATCTCTTGCATATAGAGCGCGCCTGTGTAGTGTCGTCGCGAACTGGAACGGTATCCGCGCGTTGCTGCTTGGTAAAAGCGCACAAAGACGAAGAGTGGACAGGACGAAGAGCCTCGTCCTGTCCACTCTCTTCGTTCTCGTCTTTGCGCGCTTTTGTCGTTTCGAGATGCGAGTAAACCAATTAGCCCAGTTGTCCATTCTCCAACGCTTGTGAGCAGCCGTATCTATACTCGGACATCCAAGTCGCGAAATTTACAGCGCGGTATTCTCAACCGAATAGTCTCTTTTATACGTGTGCCTTTTGTTTGATTTGTAGCGCTGTGGTTGAGGGATTTAGCTATTCTGAACCTATAGCAGCTGCTTTTGTGTAGTGTAAGTTTATCGCGTCTTTTTCTTTTGTTATTGCTTCATCGAACCAGTTGGGTAAACATTGGCATTTACCCGCAGCTCAGTGTATACGCAGTTTTAAGGCAAAGCTTTCTCTACGTGAACCCTTCCGGACGTGATTGAACGCGGCTGCTGGGAGATTCTGCCGAGTGCTCTTGCTGCCGAATGGCTCACGCGGCATAGGCGATTTTTTTTTTGTGCAAAAAAGCTCGTATACCGAGCATTGTGTGCTCCTTAAAATAACCCCGGGGGGTCAAAATTGACCCAGAGTGCATCCCTCCCCTGCTACGGCATGCGTAATAATCGTGGTTTTGGCAGGTAAAGCCCCAGAAGTTGATCTTAACTTTCCTCTAGTGACCCGTTGGAAATCCATAGAGAGGCCGCGTGATTGAAATTTGATGGCCCACGCAAAACCTGCCCTCTCACCTCTGGCGGCCCAGGTCGTCGCGTCCGGTCGCCTCGCCGGCGGGAGCACCCGTCAGGCTGGATGCCTCCCCCGCCGCCGCCTGGGAAGATTTCGGCACGATCAGCGTCGTTCGACATCTCGCCGCCGCTCAAGCAGGGCGCGTCCGAAAAGTAACCGTGCAGCGGAAACGCGGACCCCTAATGCCTTTTCTTTCCCCAATTTTCAATTACGCCAGTGTATGGCGATCGCTACAGGCGACGCGCCAAACGTCCAGCGGCGGCTTCATGCCATGTCGGCATGCGACGACACTTCGCATTCGTAAAGGGTGACTCCTGTGTTGTTTTTAATCCATATCAGGACATTGTCATTTTAAAACGGCATTGACAGTCCTGTCACAGGTAGGGTGGTTCAATTTGCTTAGATATTCATCAGTAACATTATATAACCAATAAACGAGATGGACGAAACCGAAACGGGTAGCTGTTTCGTCTGACATCAGGATGAGTCGATGACGTCATGTCCTACCCTATCAAAATGTAAACACGCACAAAGCATGCTAAACACACAGTGCACATGGCGCTAACGCCAAACAAGCGAGGCTGATGGATGTCTCCCGATGACACAGGAAGCTTTTAGATTTTCCGAACTAGACAGCGGCGATTTCAGCGACAGTGGCGGCGTAGTCTGACGTCACAAGCACAGGGTGGCCAATAAAGAAAGTCACGAGTCGGGAACGCAACCAATCTAAAATTCGTTGTCAGGAAAACTAAATGACTTGTAGCCATATTGCTTGACAAAAATATTCAGAGTGCAAAAGATAACGTACATTCAGAACTTATTCAAAACTTATATTCAAAAGACCAATGGACATTGAGAATTGCCGTTTAAGCTGTCGGTGGAGGATTGCTGCAGCTGTATGTTCTGTGCGCAGGGTTAATGGTTGTGCGTAGCCCCTGCAGCCTGCGTTGTTCCTGGTACACCCGTCATTCAACTGAATGCACCCCACAGACGTTAACAGACGAACTATATATCTTGCACTAATATATCTCACGCGAAATTGCGATTACGCTCGCTATCGCCACACTTTTGTTTCGTTTTCTCACTTCAGTTGCTTTTCGGATACCCAGTACATCTTTGTAGCAACGATGAAAAAGATACGGATGCAGATACGCGTCTTGAGTCGAGTGTTGTCGAGTGTTCGACTCGACAACACTGACATCCCGGGAAAGCGGTCATCGTTAAAAAAAGAAAAACAAATCAATGACACGAGAATATCCTCCCTAGAGTCCTCGTGCATTAGAGCCTATATTGCACATTGCCTTCGATACTTTTCGACTCCCATTGCTTCGACGTCGGCTAAATCGGTTCTCGCTTAATTCGTACGACTGAAAAGTCTCTGCGAGAAATTATTCCTTTTTTTATGAAAGGAAAACTCGTTTAATTCGAACACCAAAGCATACTGCCTCGGTTGATGGATACACGATAGAAGAGAAAGGAGATAGACGCCGACCAAGGTAAAAAAAAAAAAATTCTTTAAGAATGATGTTACCCCTACACAGAAGCCTTGTTCACGGTGAATTGGCTCCCGTGAGGGGCCGAAAAGCCAACTTTTTATTAAACGGCAGTTTCTTTTTTCACATTGGTTGGCGCCGGATTTAGCGCGATAGCATTAAAGGAGCCCATATCACAGAAAATCCGGCGTCGCCGTCCCGCGTCGGCGTTGGACGTCGCTTCGACAAAAACAAATTTGAACCAAATTCCTAACCACGCACACCCAGCCACTCTTATCACCGAAGTTGCTCATACCTTGTCTTTTATTCTTAACAAAGTTATTCCTCGTAATTTTGGGAGCAGCAGTCCACAAAGAAATGTAATAAAAAATAAAAATAAGACACCGACAGCGCATGTCCTTTATGCTCTCCTCATACTGAAATATTAAAACTGCGAAACAATATCAGGGGATTGCCCCACGCAAGAGGCCGCGTTTCTACCAGAAAGCTCGGCTTTGTGCATAGCATTCGCAGCCAACGTTTCCCGGTAAACGTTACAGTTACCGCAAGCTGCAGTTGCCGGGAAGCACGAGAAGCAGTAAGGGGTCTTCGAACGCTGTCGCGTTCCACTCTTAAAGGCGGAGCTCAAGCGGCCTTCAATTTTGTTTTCAGCAATGAACGAAGAACACGACCGAACACGAACGACCGAACACGAACGACCGAACGCGAACGACCGAACGCGAACGACCGAACGCGAACGACCGAACGCGAACGACCGAACGCGAACGACCGAACACGAACGACGGAACACGAACGACGGAACAAGAACGACGGAACAAGAACGAACGGACAAGAACGAAAGAACGAGCGCCGGTACCTGCGAGGTCGACGTGGCCGCCGTGACAGCGGCGCCCTCCGATGTCCGCGTTGGTTCGGACGTCGTCGGGACGGTGCGCTGCCCCGACGGCGTCAAGTCGCCGACGTCGCGTAGCGCCGCTTCGCGCGGCACCTCCCGCTCTGCGGCCTCGGTCGTCTGCCACGGGGCCTCGGTCGTCGCGTCCGGTGACGACGACGTCGACGACGACGACGACGGCGACGATGACGATGACAACGGCGACGACCGGCCCGCCTTCCGGCCGTGGCTGGTCCCTGCGCGAAAGAAAAAAAATTACGACGGCGTTCTGCGTAACGACGACTGTCATGCGTAAAGCTATATAGCCCCAATTGTATGAGGTGTCCTTGCTATTTTCTGAATTTTTTTACGAATGATGTTACACGGTGTAGGTTCTTATAGCCGCACATATTACCCCAGATTTTTTTTAAAGAGCTTGCCTAACGCTGGGACACCCGGTGTACTCGAACAATCTTGGTCTAGTTCGTACATCTTCGCCAACGGATAACGCCAGTGGGAACACGACACTGGCGTGCAGACAATTTAGACAAGCGCTTACTAGCTTACATCTCAGAGCCTTATCCAGGACACTGGTGGATCAAAATGAAAGACCCTAGCATTCTGCACTTCAGGGGAAGGAGGATAGGATAAAAAACACAAAGCCACAGTATTTGTCTGATGGCATAAACAAAGGTGCAAGGAAAGAATACATAAACGTGTCTCATGATGGCCTGTAGCAGCGCACTTCCAAACAAAGAAGTAACACAAAGAACTAATAACACGAGCGCTGTTTCACGCCTAATCTCACGGCGGAGCTGAAGACTGTACCCCCCGCGATGCACAAACAGATAGGTTACGTGCCCCTATTCATTGCCCCCGAGATCTCGCGGTTCGTGCGCTTCTCGATCTCGGAGGCTAGGCTCCATAGCATTAGCCGACAGAGCTCACCAATACTTGTCTCCAGCAGCATGTCTAAGGAGGTCTACAGGGAAGCTATCGCTTGACGTTCACAATCATTGTCCGATGATATTAAAGCGAAGCCGTTGAAAGGGGTGTTTCACGACGGTTTTTATGCGGGGCGGCAGCGTGGTCGGTATCAAATGTCAAAGAGCCAGCAACGCAGCTTGCATCGCAGCCCCGAAGCGGTCACATTACCGGGGCGACGTAACACGCAGCTGGCATCGGTATAGCCGGTGCAGAATACAGCAAGAAAACGCGTCGCTTGCTATGTCGGAAACTGTGGATAAATGGTATCCGACTTTAGACTTGCTGAGCTCGGACGTAGTGAAGCGTCCGGAAAGACTCGGGTGTAGCGAAAGGAATGCACTGGATATTTAGTGAAGCGCTCGCGGAGTCTTGGGCTGTATATATATACATTGGACAGTGGCACGCAAGGCCACAATGTCTTCTGACGCGTGTGAGTAGTGCCGTATGCAGAATAACTCGGCATAACGCGTCCTTCGGCTAGTCGGTTGTTCGTTGATGCAACTGTAGCGCGAATAGAGCAGAGACAGCGGACACAAGACAGGCTCTGCACTTCGAACCGATCCATAAGTCGCTCTACGGACTACGAGAAAAACGTTCGATAAGAATGCGCTTGTGCGCTGGTTCAGTACAGGAAGAAAAGCAGACGCGTTTCGTTTCCACTTAGTCACGCGCAAGTGCATCACTGGCGCAATCCGTTGCCTCCTGGTACGATTGCGTCATGGTTCGGGTGTCCGGTCTTGTGTCCGTCTGTTTTGCTTGGGCTGCAATGGGTTCGTTCACCATACCCTATGCCGCTTTGCCGCCTTTGATGTGCAAGTTGTCCAGATTTGCATACATCTACGAAACTCTCCCTCTCTCTCACCTCCGCGGTGCCTGTGGTGACGCGCCGCTCCTGGCGCCGTGGGCGGGCGGTGACCGCGAGGTCCCTCGGCGCTGGCGGGCGTCGCGTGGGTCGTGGAAGACTCGCTGCACGGGCACGCGGCGCTCTTGCGGCCCGTGGCGTTGGCCGACTTGACCGCCGCGTTTCCGGCCTTGTTGGGCGCCGTGTCGGTCCTGACGCCGCCGCCGCCGCCGCCGCGCACGCCCCGGGACACCGCGCCCGCCACGACTGCGGCCACGGCCAGAACCAGGGCGGCCACCGCCAGGCGGCGCAGCAGGGCGTAGCTGGCGCGCGAGAACGGAGGGTCGAGTTTAAACTGTTACGCGACGAAACGTTGACTGTAGAAGGGTTGCCTACATTGGGGTGAACCAGCGTGAAAGGAAGCACGTCATTACAAGCAAAGCTGTTAAGGGCTAGTTCCCTTAGTAGTTAATTAACACAAAGACGTAATTACCAACTGTACAGCAAACTACAGCGAAGCTGCTAAGGGCTAATTCCCCCAGGATCGAGTCCGTGTGTAGACACGAAACTCCCCATACGTGGGCCGATCCCGAAGATAGTGCAATACCAGGCCGACCCGCGACGGAGATGCAGTTCGCCATTAAGGTGCCCACATACACAGCTTGGCCGGTCATCTTTCGCAGTGTCGAAGGGCATTGATATTTTTTCGTTTCAAGACCATTGCGGTCCTGAAACGTCCTTAGTTGGTCGTCGGTAATGCCAAACATGCTTGTTCTCGCGGGATCCTGACCACCTACAGAGAAATGACGCGAGTTGAACTCGCGTCATTTCTCTGTAGGGAGACCTTTCAGGAACCCCAGTGCTGGCAAGTTTATTTCACTACTACTGTTAGATCTCGTTGAATACTTATCGAATGCGGTTGGTGTTATGGGGCCGGGCATACGAACACCATCACCGAACAGGCATATAACACTTTCCAACAGAAGCGGATGGTTGTGGTGCGAATCTTTCTTACTTCAGAGCGCCTTTCAGCCGCCTACTTTCCGACGTGTACGACTAAGTTTTCCAGCACATCCCAACAAGGTTGAGACACGTTCTTCAGAGGTGCAAGCGGTCATCTCTCCAACACGTCCGATGGATTTGGTTGTTCCGGCGCACAGTAATCGCCGCGCCAATCGCACCTGCGTCGCACGGTGTAACCCGTCCGTCGGACGGTGCACCGGAAGATAGGGCCGAATGTGCTGTGCGAATATTTTTGCATTCGGTGGTTTGGTACGACCAGTTTTGGTTGGCATAGCGGACCAAAACATTGACGCACGCGTTTCGCACGAAATATCGAGCGTGCACGGTGCCGTAAGACGGCGCCATACTCGCACGTACTTACCATTTGCTTTTCGCTGAAGGTGCAGCGCGATCTGGTCTGGGAGGCTCTGGCGGCGTCTCGGGTTGCGGCTCCTGCCACGTTGGAATGTACGCCTGCGCGTAGAAACCGTGCTTATTCAGTTGTTGCCTCACGAGAGCCAACGAGAGCTTTCTCGCGTTTGCGCCACCCTAGTGTGCATGATGCGTCCGGTGCTGATTCTCGAGAAATCTCGCGGAAAGGGAAATTCTGTCCGGGTGGTAGCGTCCGAGAAAAGATCCCCCAGAAGGTCAGTGAAAACTGATCGACTGGGCCAGCCAGGATGTAGTAGTAAATAAGGCTTTCGTCTGAGAGCGCCATCCTGTAGGAAAAGCCAACTAAATAATAAAAATAAGTTTTCTACTGCTGTTACTACTAATATGTCTTCCTCAGGGAAGGACTCTGGAGTGGTATTCACTGCAGGCGATCACTTTCGGTCAGGTTTGCGAGATTTCATGGGTCTATACGCCGGGCGCGTTCGGTGTACGGGCAACAGCGTTCCTGTGTGCAAACTATGCTAACAAAGCAGCGCGCTTGGCGTGAAGCTAGAAACGCTGCGGCTCGTAGACGCCGACGCTACCTGTCAGGTGAAATCTTGCGAAATCTCGCGAAAGTGAAAATATGTCCTGCAGTTACCGTCCGAAAATACCGGCCCTGGTCAGAGCAACAATGCTTTCATTGGTAGGAGTTGCTCACTGCCCCACTCTCATTGGAGCGGGAGAGAGAAAGCAAAGAGGAATGGCAGGGTGAGAGAAATAGTGATTGTGGTAAAGGCAGTAATTACTTTCTGCAGCCCTTTATAGGGAGCGTACGGTTTGCTATCCTTCAGTGCGGGTAAGGGAAAGATAGGAGAAAAGCTGGCGCGTAGAGCGGGCTGAGGGAGCTATAATAGCAATGTGCTGCATTATCAGGTATTATCTCGGCGACTATAATTTTAGGGGTGAGGCTTAATTCATGGCAAATCCTACTGACGCCCGTAAATAAAGCCTCAATCCTTCTTATTGGGGGTTCCGTTAGACTAGTTCAACATCGTTTTGGTTAGGTAAGGTAGCCTAACCCTATACAAGAGGGATATGAGATGATCATTTAGAGGCGTTAGAGGGATTTGCTGCGTAGTGAGCTTCGCCCCAATCGTAGACTAAATGCGGTCGGAAACCTTAAAGGAGCCGAGCACATACCGGCGGCGGGGCTCCGATGTCAGTCTGCATCACCGCGCTGTAAGCCACGCCGTCGTGGAGTGTTCCCGGCGTCCCGGACGGTTCCTGCTCGTGCAGCATGCCGAGGTACGGTCCCGGCTGGCGCAGCGCGGGGGCTCGAGCCTCGGGTGGGCACGACTGGCCCGTCGGGTGCTCGCCGGACGAGTCCGAGTAGTGCGTCCTGTCAAACGGGCCCGGGAACGGGCCCACCATGACGATGGACATCCTGGCCGCTGCTGGACGGACTGCGGGTAGGTAGGGGTAGAGGCTCTCGAACTCGTGAGGGTCGGTTCGGCTTGCTCGGGACCCGGTTGCGTCCGAGGAGACCGACGAATCGAACGAAATGGCTACGTGTCCCCAGCGGCTGGAACCTTATAGCCGGAACGCTGGCTCGCGCGCTGCGTGTGCGGCGCGAGAAGTGTGCGCGTTCTGCGCGTTGCCGAATGCCGATGGCAGTGCCGATCGCCGATCGCGGTCCCTTCTGGCTTACTCACGACAGATTAATAATAATATATAATATTTGGGGTTTTACGTGCCAAAACCACTTTCTGATTATGAGGCACGCCGTAGTGGAGGATTCCGGAAATTTTGACCACCTGGGGTTCTTTAACGTGCACCTAAATCTAAGCACACGGGTGTTCTCACGACAGATTGCGGATGCTTTACGAAAGACGTCGCGAAGACGACGAGGAAGCACGCAACCGTCGTGGCACGCGGGTCAGCTTTGTTTTAGCTCTGCTATTTCGAACTTAGCGTCAAGCTTCTTCATTTTTTTGTTTCACTTGGGTTGCCACGCGACATAGCATCATAATGGAGGTAAATATAAGCATGCAAGCCGGTTTCGTAGAGGTACTGTAACCGTGACTTATAAAATGTGTTGTCAATATTCCATGGCTCGTAGTCTTCAGCTTGGTCGCCGTTCAATTTCGTACATTTAAGAACACTTTGGCGAATCGTGTTTGTCCCGGGATATGTCTAATGTAGACGACGGGCATCCGCTGCCGACGCAGGAGCGGAACGCTTTGGACCCTGGACAATGTCTTCGTATGGTTGGCCCCGGGGGGCCAACCACAACCGGGGGGTCGCTCAAGCATTATACTGCCACCTGGGAGTTACTTCCGTATGCAGTGTAGGTTTGCATTTCTTTTGATATTGGAGGAGTGTACCAAACCTAGCGGACACCTTTGCAAGGACGCCACGTTATAGAATCTCGCCAGTTATCTTTATTAACAATCTGTTCACTGCCGCCGCGCGCGCTCATAACGGTCGCACGGTGCCCCTAATAATATTCGTGTCGGGCGTCGTGACGATCGGTGTGGGCCCTCCGCATTGCACGCGTCGCCGCTGTTCTTCGGTTCTCGCTGCGTCGGCCCCCAGTTACGCTGCATCAGCGGCGGCATCTTGCGCTGCTGCGCTCGAGGCGCCGACTTCGTCCGACGCCTCCCCGGCGCCCCGCTACGCCGCAGCGCTCGGCGGTTGATGCCGTTCCTCGTAACCGTCGACGAGCTTCCTCTCCTGCTCCCAGTCCGCCACCTCCTCGACTCCGTGCTCAACGTACGCCACCGTCTTCGAGCGCCGCGGAGTCGCCTTCGAGGTCTCTTCGTTCGTTGCCGCGACGTGCTTGAGCGTCGGCCGCGCCTCGGTTGCGGGGTTCGGTTGTCCCCGCTTCGCGCGCGTCGGCACATCACGCGTTGGTGCTCGCGTGCCGGTGTGGTTCTTCGGTGGCGTTCGAGACGCGGTCGACGCCGGCCCGGCGCCGTGTTTTCGTCGGCCCGGCCCGATCTTGTGCGCGACGAGTGACCGCGTCGCCTTGCGGGTGACCTTCCGCGCCGCGCCGTCGTCCGGCACGGCATACTCACCGTCCGGGCGTTCGACTGCGCTGGCGTTGCCGCCGGCTGCGCCCCCGTCCAGTATCTCGGTCGATGTCCGCCGACGCGGTTCGGAAGTGGTGAGGCGGCGGCGGCGGCGGCCGCGCGGTGCGGCGCCGGGATTGGCCGCGTTCGTGGTGCTGCCGTTGGCGCAGCCGCAGTGCGGCGGCCGCGCGGTGGTCGCCTGCTTGGCCAGGACGTACTCGAGCGAATCGTCCGTCTCGACGTCGGCGGCGCGCAGCGACACGCTGATGGCGCTGGCCGTGGCGATGGTCAGCACGATGGCCACCACAGAGTACAGCCAGCACTTGCTGCCGCGGCTGTCGACGGAGAGAACGAAGAAATGAAAGGCGGGGAGGAGTAGACACGTGTTCTGTTTGTTATCATATGCTGAAAGAAGGTGCGAAGGGAGGAAAAGCACTGAGAAAGGAAAGGGAGAACCAACGATGCCTGTGTGGGATCGGCGAAGCGTACGTGGCACTTACGAACTACTTAGTGGCCTGTCGTGCTGAGGCGAACCAGCCTGCTAGCTTTACTCCCTGTGGCAGAAAGGCTATATTCTACGAGGGCAACTGTGCGCAGCTCACTTGTGGACTGGCGACACTTCGGCTTAGAGCGCCACAGTCGTATCCACATCGCGACGGAAGAGGAGGAAGAGACTGAACTTGGTCGCGGCCAACAAGTCGGGACTCGGAGGCCTCGCCATAGCAACTGTTATTTGTTACGTCATTGCACTAGCATATAGTACACACACAATGCGTATATCCACTACCATAAGGTAGTTACGCTAAGACATGCGTCGGAGTTGCTATAAGGAACCTTGTACGCCGCGTAGGTACTGTTTTGGAAGCTCAAGATTGGTTTAATAAACCATGAGGCTGGGGCAGTTGATAAATAAAGCGTCAAGGATTTCGCGGTACACTACAAAACCTGGGTAAACAAGCTGAGCCTTAATGCACCTTAGCGTTTGCTTTAACTTTCTGTGCTGTTGTTCGCACGGCGTGTATGTTTACTATAGGGTATCAGCCGCTCCGATTTCACCTCTTCGGCACTGCTGCGACTTCGGTGTCGGTGGAAGAAGACCTCTTCCGGCGACGAGGGTAGGGGGTGTCGCCGCGCCTGCGCTTGCTACGCGCAGCCTTGCGCCCTCCGGTCTCGAATGCCGCCGTGCTGTTCGACGTGCTGGTCGTGTCCACGGCACCAGTCCCGTACTCGTTCAGCGTGATGCTCCACGAACTCGACGTTGAAGTGCTGGCGCTATCGCTGGACTCATTTTGCGCCAGCGCTGCTGGCGCCGCGGGTGTAGTTGCCGCCGCTGGCGCCGCGGGTGTAGTTGCCGCCGCTGCCGCTGCGGGCTTCTGCTGCTGCTGCTGCTGCTGCGGCTTCGGATTGGGCTGTGGCTGTCGCGGCGGCTGCGCGTGCCTTTGGTTCTCACCTTCCTGTTTCGGCTTGCTGGTAGTCTTCTTCATGGTTTCCGTTGACGTTTCTCTCTGCGGGAATTATGTCACATCCCATTTAGGAAACGTGTTATCGGTATTTGGACTTTCAGGTAAAGCCACTGTGTACCCTATCGTAAATATAGATACTCGGAAGATGTAGCTCTTTATAGAAAAACTGAGAACATAAAGGAGACCCCACTGTAATACGATGGCCCTCGCTAGAAAGTTTTGTGTTCGCTAGCTAGTCGGACGTGAGTCGGCGAAGAGCCAGGATGGGTTGGAAGACGTCAGGAAATCCGCAGGTGCGCTCGGTATAACAGAAGCTTGACAGGCTTAGGAGCGTTCCCTTGCCGATGTCGTTATAAAAGATGCGTCACCTTTTTTATTTCCCTATCCTCGCCGTCGTATAATTGTGTTCAGATTGAATTTACTATAAAGCCAGATTTTATTACCAGGATTCGCAGGGATCAGTGGCTTTCTTGTACACAAGTGGTTAGACAATCTGCATATAGCTCGCGAACCTGCCCTCCAGCCTGTATTCTTCAACCGACGTCGACTAAATACCACTAATGAAGCTTGACATGAGCGGGTATACCAGACGCATCTCGGCGTCCTCGCTTCAATCTATCCCAGGCAGCAAAACGACACCAAGATTACTCTAGTAGGGTGACTGCGCAGGAAGCGGAAGTGCGCTCACCTGTATACGAGCCGGTGCTCCTTCTGTAAGCTGACGACTCGCTAAGGCAGCGCCTCCCACTGCTGCTGCAGCGGCTTCGCCGAAGTGCGTCAAGAAAGCGGTCTGAAGGAACCACAGCGGCCTCGGTGAGCCTCGGTGAGCGTGCGATGCGAGCAAGGTCCGGTTTGGAACGCGGAGCTCGTGGAAAAACGAAGCCGCGAGCGGAAACAGCGCCACGTTCCCCCGTGGCGATGTTGATGGTCGAGGAAGATGAATTTTAGCAGGTTATGTTATTTTAACGCATTCGCTGTTTGTGTGCTCGGCGCTTACTGGGAGAACCGACTCGGAAATACGGCGGACATTTGGTTGCTCAGTGCCCTCCAAATTTTACAGCTAGTGAACGTTATTCGGGTATACCGGATCCATTGCGGAATAATTTTAAATGAAATGGGCTGGCTCTCTCGCCGAATGCATCCTTGCGTGGCCCGGTAGTCTCCGTTCTGCCGGCTACGGCGTTCGTCACTCCGGCAAGGTACAGAAAATTCTGCCCAGCTACAAAGCAAACAATACTGTCGGAATTCCAGCACGTGCTGTTCCCCTGGAATTCTCGGTGGTCTCCATCACGTCAGTATGAGGTTGCATTGGCCAGATTGCGATGCCGCATTTCACAGTGAATCTTTTTATTTGCGCAGGACTTATCTGACGCAGTTCCTTTTCTGCAATTTCTTGTTGCTCTGTCGTCGATTTTTGCTACAAAGGAAAGGACATCACGAGGCCCCGCTTCACAAACTCGGAATACCATTGATTTCCCAAATTACACTCTTTGCCTCCGCCTCAGATCTGGGCTTCAGCTACAGGGGCGTTTGCTTTGTCATACTCAATTTCTCAGGGAACACAAGAAGGTTGGTTGCGATGATTGAATATTATCGTTCTTCTAACTTTTGGAAGGTTGTCACGCAAAACTCGCAGTTCTATTTCCTTCACGTTTAATTATTCCTGCAAGATTAATCTTCGATTTTTATTCCTAACATTTATATTGACCTTTATTTATTCATATAGTATCTTACTTTAATTGTACAGCCCGCTCCTTGGCCTGTTCTCTGTGGTATGTGCCGTATTAAGAAAATCATAATCATCATCCCCCTGCTCGTTGGTTGTTTGTCCAATTTTCCGTTGTTTTCAGCAATAACCAAACACGTTTTTGTTTCTTCTGGTAAATGCCATCCTGCTCTGGGCCAATCCTCCACGGTGGACGTGCGCCATTAGTCGAGGAAACCTAAACCAAACATCAAATTAGAAGTTATCTTCACGTTACCATTCTCTTACGAGCTAGTGAGTGAGTCAGTAGGTGAGTGAGTGCCCACTTCTTTCCCAATAGACTCTTCCTGCCTCGTTGAAATACGTTTTAAGCAAATGTCTCATGTGTGTCCAGCCACGCAAACATATATACGCTGGTTAAATTGATTTGATCTTTTTTCTAGAAGAGGCGTTCGTACTCAATTTGGCGGATTGACGAGAAATTGAAGGCTGTATGCAAAAAAAAAGGAAACAAAAATTAAAAATAAGGAAAAGAATTGGGGAAGGACCTCAAACGCGGACGAGGTTCGCGCTGCAATATTGACACCGTACATCTCCCGCCATGTGGACGATGACTTCTATTAAATAGGTCGTGGCAAAACGTCAGCTTGCGCTGCTGGTTGAACCGAGGGAGGAAAGCAACTGACGCTTCTTAGGTAATGTGTTCACTATTTTGTCAACTTTATTCGCGATTCGCCGTTTCTCCTGGTCCCCGTAGACGGTGTGTGGCAGGTTGTGCCTCGGTAGACTCGCAGGAGGAATGCGTGCACTGCGACTTCCCCAGTGGAATTTCGGAACACGTGGCCGCTCTCCGGTCTAGGTACCGTCGCTTACGCCGGAAGGAAAAGATCGACGGGGCAATGACGCAAATCGTGCTTAGTAAGAAGCACGAGAACTGTATCCGAACAGACCAGTAGCTATAGCCGCGCTTTCAGGCAGGCAACACTGAAACAATACAACGTCCATACTGCCGTAAGATCCGCAATATGGCTGCATTCACACCAACATGTTGTAAAGACGTTGCGAAGATCGGCAGTGTCCGTCTTCGTTACCCCGGCTGGAGTTACTCTGGGCTCCTTACGCGACAGTGGAGGATCACTTGTAGTAGCTGTAAATCAACAAGGGTGATTCTTGGACTAGTCTGCACGGTTTACCCATAATGGCAAAACCTTTAGCGCAATTCAAAAAGACAGAGACAGTCCTGTATCTCCGTTACGTCCCTGTCTTCTTGAATTGTGCTAAAGGCTTTGCCATTATAAGTAGCGGTAAATGTTTCACGGTTAGCACGTGGGGCAGACCGAGCTCCGGCGGCATAGCCTTGCACCGGTGACCGACCATGACCGAAGGGGTTTCGCGTGAACCCGCACACCGGCCCAGTGCGGGAAGGTCACGTGTATGGCTAGCGCTATACACGTGTGCAGGGCTTTTGCCAAGGATCCTGGCTGCTTGGGTCGCCTTGTCGTGGCGGGATCAACGCGTCGACTCGTCGGCTGTTTCCGACGCCGGTTCGCAGCGTTGTTGCGTAACGCGAGAAGTAGCGGTCAAGCACGGAGGTCACTTCGTAGGGGGGGGGGGGGGGTTCGTGCAATGCCGCTCTAGCGGCAGCTGTGCTTTCGGCGCGTGCTGTTGACGTCTCGCGCCTTCTCCCGACGGACGGCGCCGGTGTGAGGTGGCGTAAGTTGTTGCCGATCGGGGTACAGAACCTTTTGGTTGCACCAGTCTGTGGTGTTTGTGTGTGCGCGTGCACGCGTGGGAGGCGAGGAAAGTTCTCCGTTTCGTAAGCGTAAGAGTCTTACGCCGAGCAAGTTTAACCGAACATTCCCACTATCCAGGGGTCGGGTAACGAAGCAGAGAAAACCTTGTCGTCAGATCGAGCTCCAATCCGAAACCTCAACCTCTACCTCCGAGTCCGATGCTCTGTACTGCCTGAGCTACATCGTTGTCGGCTTTGGCTCGTGCTTCCTTGACAACGCACGCTGGCTGGAGTTGGCAATTCGCAAATTTTTCTTTTTACTTCGCTTTTTCTTTGTAGCGGAGCGCGTGACACATGTCCAGAGACAAGTCGGCGTGATGGCGAAGGATACATCCTGTCGACATAACGCAAGTGGGCGAAACGTCACGCGAGGTGTAATTGAACATTCAATGCAGCAGCAGTGAAAAACAGTGAGACTTACTATTACCAAATCAGAGGGACTGGTATGACTAAGACGTGCAAACTACGAAGACGACGCTGGTCAGAAGCTCCGTCGTTCGTCGCACTGTTGGCTTTTCAACAACAGGTACTCTGCAATTGCCCAGTATATATGGTGGAGCGAAGGACGTTAGAAAGTTTCCTAGCCAGCGTCGGCAGGCAACCACTGTTGGAGGAAGCTATCCTCGGCCCATGGCCTGACACTGCAACTTCAATGCGTGCAACTAAAGTGTTATTGAAGTTTCTGCAGAACACCAAGCTCGACGAGCGGCTCTAGCAAGGCAACTGTCTTTTGCACTCACCACTCATAAGCACTCACCACTTCTCTTATCATCATCGTCCATCCCGATACATTCACTCTCCTTCCCTCTTCCCCAGTGCACAGTAGCACACTAGAGCGCACTAGCTCAGGTCGACCTTTCGGCCTTTCCTATCAACAAATTCTATTCTCTCCCCATTCTGTTGTGGTTATTTATTACTGATATATACGATAGTTCGAGGAGCATCTGATGTCTTTCGGTGTTGCTTCCACGAGAAACCCTGGCCAATTTCCCAGCGTGGGTACGCGCAATATACATCAAACATTCACAACAACGAGGAGGACAACGACAGCTCCAACTAGCGCGTGTACCACGGCCATTGTCAGCGCTCTGTGCGCCTGCGCGAATCAAAATTTTCAGTGACCTCGCACATGTGGCGCGTATTGTCGCAACCGAAGGAGCGCGTGACCAAGTTGCTGCGAACATGAATGCACAGGAGCAAGGGTCTCTACTGCGTTTCCGCAGCCAAACACTAGAGAGCTTTAGATTAGGGGATACAAGCGGCTTGCGTACGCAAGATTTAAAGGTCGCGGATTGCGCATGCGCAGACACGCAAGATCGCGCCTGCGCATGCGCAGTACCGTCACCCGTAGTTCTTGCGTAGGCAAGCCGCTTATGTCCCCTAATCGAAAGCTCTCTACTGTCAGGTGCCAGGGATGCGGCGGCAGCCAATTGCGCCCTGTTTGGAAGGCGTGTCGGTTGCAATGTATTGTCGTTGTTACACACCCCTACCGTAGTGCCTACCGCGTAAAAATATGTCCAGTGCGAACTGCATACACTTTTGAAGCGAACTATACAATCGCTGGGTCCCTCACACTGTCTCGCGCTTTCTCTCTTTCCGGCCCAGCAGATGAGGATGGCGAACCGTCGAACTCGTGGAGCGGTCACCACCGGCAACAGCAGGGCAGCGCCAGCCACCGGCGCCGCCGTCGCAAGCGCTCCTACTCGCTCGAGCAGCACGTCGAGGTGCTCGTGGCGGCCGACAGCAAGATGGCGCGCTACCACGGCAAGAACCTCAAGCACTACATACTCACGCTCATGGCTGCGGTGAGTGTTTCACTCTCCGATTCCCTTCCCGCCGTGCGCAGACTTTGTGCCGTGCCGCCTCTATAGGTTAGAGGTGGCTTTTACCGAAGCCCGACTCTCGTTTCCTTATTTGTAATGGCAATTGCGCGAGTCCGTGTGGGATTCGCGCTACTCTGAGGAGGTCGATCGAACTCGTGTGTTTTTTTTTCGTGGCGATGACGACGTCGGGTGCTAAACCGACTCGCCAAACTAGATGTACTGATCACACTTGCGTTTTTTTTTTGTCGTCGTCTTAAGGTCCAACGCAGCTTTTCTTCAGAGGGTGTTCAGCGGGATGGATCGTATACCATATTGCAAGACAAATATTCTTTGGACAATGGTCCCGTGCATCGCACGCTTACGAAGCAACGCGGGCGTTATACTGCGCTTTATGAAATTGACTGGCCTAAGTGAATGGCGGTGAAGTTTCGACGGAGGCAAAATGCAAAAGCACCCGTGTGCTACGCATTGGATGCACGTTAAAGAACCCCAGGTGGTCAAACCTAATATACGGAGTCCCCCACGGTGGCGTGACTTCGTGGCTTGGGCATACGAAAGACCCCAGAATTTAATTTTAAATTTCCCAATTTCCGTGCCAATCGGCGGGCGTATTGAAACGCTCATTCTCTTCGGACTAGCTCTGCGGTTCGGGTTCTTAACCGGGTCCAGCAGCGAGCACCAACATTCATCAGCATAATCAATCACCAGGGCGATCCATCAGTGCTCTCGAAACCAGTTAAGTGGAGGCCTTAACACACGCGGCGTGTGAGACAGGACGGCGGGGTTCTCGGCGGCCGGTTCGGTCTCTCTGTGTGTAGCGCTCGGGGAGAAAAGTTACCGCGGGGCGAAAAGCGATATGCGCCGCCCTGACAGGCGCGCGCGAGCAGCATTTTTGGACGTGGCCCAACGGGATTGACGTATGAAGAGCGGCGCGCGCGCGCCGTCGAACTGTCAGTAACGCCACGAGCGGCGTAGCTTATTGCTCCTGTTGTGGTTTGGTTGCGTCACGGCGGCGTCGTCTCTCCCGAAACGACAGGCTGGCTTGCGTCACGGCTTTTCGGTTTGCATCTGTGCCCCTGCGCTGGGCGCGACTGAAACGACGCTTTCGAACTTAGTCGTACGTGGCCGCGTTGGCCCTTAGTCGCCGTGCGAGGAGCCACGTACGCGTGACACGTAGGGGTTCGCCGAATGTGTGTTTCTGGCGAACGCTGGCGTCGTCGTAAGAGGAAGCTTTTAGCTCGGGCCCAACTCCGACCGTTCAAAAACGTGTAAAACGCAGAAACGTTTTTCTGGGATAACCGCTCGACCGATTTCAATCAATTTGTTGAATTTAAGAGAGAGAGAGAGAGAGAGAGAGAGAGAGAGAGAGAGAGAGAGAGAGAGAGAGAGTTCTAGTGACTGTTGCAAGCGGAATTTCGATTTAGGGCCCGAATTTCGTTGAAAGAATTTTCGAAAATTCGAAAGTTCGAAAAAAGAATAGAAGCACGAAGTTTACAAATGAACAGCTCTCTGCCAAGAACAGATATCGTGGTTTCGTAAACGGCATCCATTAGATAATTCAAAGCGGACTAATTCAATATGTCAGTTTATACATTACGTGAACTTGTTGCGTTATGTACAAGGGTTCTGCAAAAGCTGTATTTCCATATTGCTGAATTTTTTTATTCATGTGTAACGTGTCAAATTTGACCGCTTTAGATGTATTATTATATGCATTTCACAGAATTGTGGTATAATTTTTCCTCGCTTAGTTACGGAGTTGTAAACTTGGTAGTTTCGTTTCCTGAAAATTTGCGATTTTTGCCAATTTTTAGTAAAACATTGACGGTCTCAATCAGAAATTTGAAACAAACAGTCACTAGATTTTAAGGATGTCTTTTAAGTGCAACAAACCTCGTAAAATTTGGCGCAGTGGTTGCCGAGAAAAACCAATTCACTTTTTATATGTATTTAGATAAGCGCACCCGAGCTAAAGCTTCCTTTTATGGAACAAACACTACGGCTGAATATTCTGTTCGGCTGTGCCGGTAAACTGCACTATTGCGACAACGAGAAGGCCGCTATTACTGCGTGAGGAGGAGGAGGAGGAGGTTTCGTTGAGGCTAGCGATGACCCGGAAGCAATAAACGAGTGGAGACACCACCTTGAAGCTCCCGCACCGTCCCGCTGTGACGTCACATACCCCGGCGGCAGCTTCCCGGCACTAGTACGTTTATGGATTGAACGAAAATGGCTCCATTACGTCGTAAATGAGCTATTCACTCAACCTAGCTAGCTTTCAAAATTTTCACCTCGACAAAGGCGCCATATATACGTGAACATATCTTGTAAACGGCAACGTGACAGTGGCCTAACAGACCTAAGGTTTCGGTTAGGAGAATCAGTTCTGCAGTAGCCAGCTAGGCGGAGGAAAGTTCATGAAACGGAAGAATCGTCATTCGCTACCCGACTGCAGCAAGAAGCTGCAGGGGCAGACTCAATCCGGGTTTCTCAGAACGAAAGCTTCTCACAGTTGCAGATAAAGCCTTCCCGGTCCGGGGATCGAGCCCAGGACCAACTGTATCCCGGGTCGGTCGCTCTACCGTCAGAGCTAAACCAGGAGGCTAAGAGAGATGGCAGCGCGAGGACTAATTAGTCGACAACTCGAAACACAGGAACACTGAATATGAAATATATATATATATATATAAGTTACGTGGAAAGTCCGCTAGGTGGATGAAGGTTCGCGAAAGGAAGCAATTGTCATTCGACACGTGACTGTAGTGCCACGCATCTACCGAAACTGCGAGTCTGCGAAGCTTGCTGATGAACTCGTGCGAGTTTTTTATTTTTTTTTTGCGTAGCTTCGTTCTGTAAAGTCGGATGGATCACGGAGGTTTCTACCACGGGAATTTCGTGCGAAGTTCAAGGACGCAAAATTTGGCCATCATTTTGTCCAGCAGCAGTCAACCTTCGCACGTTCGTGTTTTTCTTACTCGACCTCTGTGTGATCGCGCCATTCTTTCTTGAGTATTAACCACCTTTTCTGTGCAAGATTAATGGTGTGGTTTTGAAAGAATGCTCTGGCAGGCTAAACAGATCAATGTTAGTCTTTGTTTAATGTGGTACAAGATAAAGACGCTTATTGATGATTGGACTGGCGGCCTACTCGTTCAGGGCTATCCCCAATTGTGAAAAAAAAGAACGAAAAAAAGAAACGAATTGCCTCTAAGCGGAGAAAACTAAAGCGATAGTACCTTTCTTGAATTACGTGCTCAGTCGATACGTTTCTTATGTGTCCGTGACGTCAGGAGATTGCTGCACGTTTAACTTAGTTGTCTTTTTTGTGCAACAGAAGTTGCAACGTCACATACTAATTTACCAATGCAAGGTAGTCGATAAAGCTTCCAGCAGTACTAGCAGTTGTGCGGTGCTGCATTGCGTGGTTCGTAAAGAAACGCACGGCACGTCATAAATAAGCATGCACAACTTTTTACGGTGGAGGAGGCATGTGTTCGACCATCCCAACTGATCCCCTGGCTACATCTATCTATCTACGTACATGCAGTTTGACCAACTGTTTGTTCAGGCATGGCAAATAAGATGGCTCGTTGCATAAATGACATGGCGAGTTTTACGTCTGTCTGGCAGACCACATCGGCAACGATATTAGTGGTTCTGAGAGCAACGCGTCCTACCGTTGTCACAGTAACAGAGGATAGGATAATGCCTCCGATCCTGGGCCGGTTTTGAGGGGCGCGCCTTTTGCTCTGAATTCCGGCGGCGTATTTCGCCGTACTTTAAACAAAAAAGTCAATTTTGGATCACACAAGATTACGCAGGTGCGTGAGCTGTTGGCGCGATAAAGCCTTTTTGCGTTAGCTTGTGTCTCTTGCAAGAGGACAGTTGCACACAACACACTGGCCAGCCGCCAACTCGTGGCTTGAGTAAAAACAGTTCCGTTGCCGCCTGTGGATCAGCAGGAATGCTGGCGCGATACGCCGAGCGAACGCTCTGTATCTTGACTTTCCCCGTTGTCAACGTCGCGGTTGTGTCACACGCTGCCTTTGTTATGAATTTTTTTTCCGCAAGTACACCGAAACGTAGCGCCTAGCACCAGTGGTTTAGCCAGAAAGCTTTTTTTTTTTCTGAGCAGAGGCGTCGCGAGACACATGGCCGGGGTGTCCGCCCCCCTCACTCCTCCCCGCCCTCCTTGAGTACGCCACTGCCCAACACATGTCGCAAGCTAACGAATTTCTTTTATTAATTAGCAGCGACAATTAGAGAACGCTTCGCTGGCTCACGCGTGTCTTCGAAACACTGTTGCGAAAATCTTTTTTTTTCGACAGAAATAAATAAAGGCGCCCATCCGTCTTTGCCGTGACGTCAAATGCCGGCGCAAGTGACAGAAGACCGAGGTGTCACCACTGCGCGGAATGCCAAGCTAAAGCAGGGTGCTGAAGGCGAAACAAAAATAAAAGAAAGAACAACCGCTTTTTTAGTATTGTGTATACTTTAACTCTATTAATTAGCGCCCACGCCAATTCGCCTGAAGGCAAACACCCGCAGCTCTTCATTGAAGTCAGCATTTATCTCTCGTTGTCGTGGACATGGTAGCTCATTCCTTGTCCGGTTTCCTTTTTTTTTATGATTCTCAGTTTTCGTTTTAGATTTACGAAAATTTTGTACAAGTTTTATGACTGGCTTGATGCGACGCGCTCGACACAGTGTTGAAGCAATGAAAGGTGCATTGAGCGTGCGCGTCTATATAAAGCACCGCGCTTTCGTGTACAGTTGATGCAAAGCGGTAGGCTATGCCCGCTGCATTTTGGTTCAGTGACTATGGTATTTTGGTGTCGAACAACGAGGTCGCGGTTTCGAGTGTAGTATAGCGTTGAAATGTAAATAAAACGCCGCACTATATCACATACCCGCGTGCAGTGGCTGCTGAGGAACAGGCATGCGTCGACTCGGTGATATTGCCTGCTGAACACGAGGTCGCCGGCTGATGCCTGCGAAATGCAAAGGCACACTCCTGTGCCGTGGTTTGGATTCACGTTTAACACTCCTCAGTGATCAGGAGTAATGCGACACGTACTTTTGAAGCGACTGCGTTTTTAATTAGCGACCGCCTTTTGAAGCGTAAGGTGGTTCGCGAACTCCCAGCTTCGAGCGAGCGAGAGAGATGTTGTCCGCGAGCTCATGTGGGAATGCGCGCGTTCTGCCCACATTTCGCTTGACCCGAATTCTAAACTGTGCTAGAATTTCCTACGCAGAAATAGTTCCTGCAAACCTCGTAGACTCTTGAAAGACGTCGCCGCGGCGCGAATGACGTCGGCCCCGCGAAGCCTAATTTCGATGCCCCGAAACAGCTCTCACCGGCTGAAAGAGGGATCTCTGGAATCCTTGCTTCTTCCGGTGTCTGCATTCCGGAGACTAACTTAGCGCTAGCCCGAGCAAGAAACAACGACGCTAGCCCCGCGCATTTTGGCAAAGTGAACCCCGTGCGCCCCCCCCCCCCCCCTCTCTCTCTCTGCTCCGTCTCACCGACTCAGCGCCGCACAGCAAACGCTAGTGGATCGTGTCAGCCAGTAAGTAGTGAGAGTCGGCTGCCTGTTCTCACGAAGCATTAGGGCACGACCACTGTGCACTACTAGTCCTTCCGTGAATCCCCCGTTCAGTTGGCGTGGCGCCGATGGCGATCAGAGGCGGACGCGAGCCCTCATTCTAGTTCTGATTTCTAATTGGCTGAAGCGATCCATAGGTTTCGCTTCCCTTCAGATAGATGAGACCAACGCTCAGTGGCCGTCTGGTTGTACCCGCCGTCGTCTGCTGCGCGCGCGACCGTGAAGGGGAGGGGGTTGGGGGACACCCCTGAATGATTTAGTGTCTCATCCCCTCTTACCCCCCCCTATCCCATGCAACCTGTCTCGTCTCTGCCGAAAGACGAGACCACCGCTCTGGCTCTGCGTACCCGCCCGGGCTCTTGAAGAACCGTCCCAGAATAGTGTCCGTGGGGTCTTCGTCACAAATTCGGTCGTCTGTCGCGTCGTCTGCTGCCGACTTCTGATTTGTTTTTTTTTCTCTCTCTCACGTTTCTGTCTCACGCGTCTCGCGCATCGAGTTCGGCCAGTGACTATGCTTCATTGCACGAGCGGGTTTATGGATGCGCCTGCGCCTGCCCGGCCCGTTGCGTCACAACCAGTCTTCGAGATGCTTCATATACTTTCGAGAAGGATCGGTCGCAGTCCGAAACACACCGACAGGCAACGAAAGAAAGAGGCCCGCGTGGCAAGTTCGTCTCTGCGTAAATCTCTCCGGCGTTCCCCTCCTTTCTTTTTTTTTTTTCAGCCGTCGTGTTTAGGCTTACACTTGCTTGTTTATTTGTCAATCGTCGGCGTCAGCGAAAGCCCATTTGGCATGGTCCGGCTGAAAGCATAGACTCACTCTAGCAGTGATTGCTTCTCTGTCTCCGTTTTTTTTTTCGGTTTCATTGAATTTTCTTTGTTCTCGCCGAATGCAATCTCTCCTGCCCGTGCGGCACGAGTCATTTTTTTTTTTCTTCCCAAGTCTATTTCTGACGCGAATTATTTCGCCCGGCATCTTTCTGTGACGGTGTAACCCCCACCCCTGAACAAAAAAAAAAAGAGAAAAAAAGTAAATAGACAAGTCTGGGGCCGTTCTTGAAACTCTCGGAGTTACGTCACGCCGTGACGGAAGAGTGAGGCTGCATGCGCGAGTGCCCAAAAGCGAACCCTCATAACTCGTGCCCGTCGCTTCACTACGGTGAGTTCGACGAACCGCTCGCGCGTTTTCTTTTTTTTGGCAGCCAGTATTCTATACCTGCCGTGGCACAGCCCTCCCACCCCCATTTCTCCTCACTTGAAATTTCAGCGCTTACTTAGCGCGCGAAGTTCCCAGTGAGCCAGATTGAAAGCGAGCGTATGCAGTCTACGGGTTGCATCGCATGGGGGAACCGACGCACGGACAACACGTGACGAGAGTAGACACGACACTTTGCTGTCACCCTGTCCCGTTATCTTCGCTTGTGTGTCCGTTTATTTGGCGTCTTTGTATTTTACGATAAAGACACTTCACTGCCCGAGCCCTTCTTTCGCTTGAGCCTGTGTTTGCCCGGGCGCCGATTACCTACACTGCGCAATCCATACCAATTTGCCCAGCTTAGCGCTCTTCTACGATGCATTATTGGTGAGATGTACCTTGAACATGATGCTTTATTTTCGTTTTGAAAGGAACTTCCGCGGCAGATATTGGTTTATTTTAATAATAGAAAAGACAAATAAAGAAAGCGGCATGCTTCTGCCTGAGAACAAGAGAGATAGAGACGGAGTCAGGCAGTCCAGGTGGTCTATAAGGATAACAGAATGGAAAGCGCAGTCGAGGAGGGCAGAAAGAAGGGTAGGCGCTGTCGTGACATTAGGAAACATGCTGGAGTAAGATAGTGTTCGGCTGATGCTGGACAGAGATGATTGGAGATCTCTGGGAGGGACTTTTTTCTTATATTGGACTCAGAATGGGATATAACGATGATTTTGAGCCTGAATTAGACAAACACCAGGCGTAGATGAAGGAAACTTTACCAGTCTGTCGACTTTCATAATATAGTAATGTGAGGGGTCGAGGTGCTAGTTTCTTGATCTTGTTCAACTGTACCCTTTTCGCATGCGCATAGGAGGAGGATTATGCTTGCTGCGGGTGGATCTGGCCTTGCAATGCCATGCCGGCAATAGCCCGAACGTTTCATTTTACCTTTTGTGAATTAAGTGTGCCAAGGAGTTGCATGTGGCGTGAGCATACCCCCTTATATCCTTAGCATTCTCACGGAGGAATAAGCAGAGCTGCGATAAGAACCAACGTCCGACTATCTATATTTCACAATGCCCCGTCTTACTACGCCAACTGATTAGTCGCTATTGACATGTGCTTTTAAACGTCAGTAATCGCTGGACAATTTGGTCTCTCAAAGAAAATTTCAAGAAACTCCAAGAAACCAACCGTCCACGTAGCCCGGACGGCACGTCATCCTAAGCGCGACCCCCTCCCGGCAATTCGCATCGCTGGAAACTCCTGCGCACTGATCGGACTCGTAATTCAGTACATCTCAACAAGCGTTTTTCTATAGCACTGGACGACCTAACCCAACAGGAACATTTTGATGCCGTACGTGTGCCGGTAGTGCTTTGAAAACGACCTAGACATCCATGGTCCGAGATATCGATCAAAGCGGTTATCACTGTTCACATCTCTCTGTGCACCCGAGTTGTGACCTCGGGTGATTGTACCTGAGGGCGACGCCCTGTCTCTTTGTGCCAGGTAGCACACATTTACAAGGACCACACCATCGGAAACCTGCTCAACATCGCCGTCGTCAAGCTGCTCATCATGGAGGAGGACGAGGTGAGTTCGCAGAGTTCACTACAGCTTCATTCGATGGCCTCCGAAATGTTCAGCAGGCGCGGAGAAACTTTGCTTTCGGAGGCTATTGATGTTCATATATCGCTCGTTGTCCACGCGGACACTCTAGCAGGGTGAATTTTCTGGGTTATTCGGTTATCCATTATCGTGAGGGCACAGAGCGAGGGTTAAACGAGGGCAGGACAAGCACCTCGCTTGTCCTGTCTGCGTCATCATATCCTTCGCGCTCTCTCCTCACGATAATGGGCACTATAGGTGGCTGTCTGAATACCGCCGCACTAGGTCTTGCTCAGTCCTTCACTAGCCTGCCGAATCAGTGAACCTTGCGTTACGTTCACCTTCGGAAAAAGTGGCACAGACGATGGCGATATCCAGAGAAGGCTAGACCACAAGGCAAGCACATGATGACGGTTCGAACATGCCCTGCTGTCTAGTTTTATGTGTCGTCTCCTCTTGCGCCACTTCTTTCAAGAGGAACTCGTGCCCACTAGACCAAAAAGAAGTCCTAATTCGCATTTCATGTATTAGTTACCTTGCGAAGTACTACCAGGGTCCTGATTTAGCCGGTGAAACGATTTCTAATTTCAATGACGTGTCTGGCTGCCGCTGTCCTGCTTCTGTTGCGTGCTTTCGCCTACTCTGTCTTATCTTATTACGTCACATTAGTACTGCGGCGGTAAAAAAAAAAGTTCTAGTGTTGTTGTCCATGAAGCCTTTTTCACAGTTAAGTCACTTCTCCGGGCTGCTTGTAATTCAGGCGAGTGCAGATTCTGGATCTGCGCGTCGTCAAAGGTCAAGGGTCGTCACCTCTTAACCCTATAGGTACAAGTAAACAGCTAAAATTCAGTTGCCCATTTTAACCACACAAAGCACTACGTATCATTTTTCATATGCCAAGCTTGATACTAAAAATTTTGCTTTACGCGTGGAAAACATAACTGTACCCATATTAAAGTTTTTGATGCGCTGATGCGAATTAAGCTTCAGCTCAGGGAACGGATTACTGGAATCAATAATTTTAACTCAAATATCAGTGCCTTCTTTATTTTACGAATGCATTCCGCTAGGCCAGAAACAAAGCTGAACGAATTGTTGCAATTTTTCTTCATATAGACCGGCTTTAAGGGGTTAATTTCTTTGTTCTCGTGCATTCAATCTCTATGAGAGTAACCACGAAGCGCTCCTGAATAAACTGAAATTCCTAGAATTCACTCTTGAATATCTGTTTCTGTAGGAGCCCCTTCCCGACTTGCAGCTCGCGAAATGTGAAAATTCAGTCACGCCTTCCCAGCTTTGGACTCAACACTCGGGCACATCTCGGCCAGGCAACCGCACCACCGACACGTTACCGATAACCGTGTGCCACATGGAGTCATTGTTCTTACGTCTTCGTCAGCTCGGCCTAGCAACGGGAAAATTCGGCAGTGGGTTACACAGTCGGTGAAACGTACTTAAATTTGTACGCAGGCATTTCGAGAAGTGTCCGTTTTCTTTTTATTTTTTTTCCCCTGTTCTTCTCACAGTTGGTGCCGGTATACGACTATATATATACAGACCGCTGCAAACACACGCAGGCGGCGGCGGGCACTGTTCGTGCCGCGAACCGATAAATTTCCGGGTATCGATCACCGCCTGTCTTCCGGCGTGGCGCCGACGCCCGTTCACTGAGCCGCTTCTCGCCTTAGTTGTCGCCGTCGTCGGGACACTCGGAGGACCGACCGGCACTTTGCCTTCCGGTCCTATACCACGATCCTATCACGGCACACCCTATAAGTTTGCGCGACAGTGTCAGAATTGCGTCTTATTTTGCCGAACTGTCTATTCGATAGACCCACCGCGTCCTGTTGGGTGTCCGCGGCACGATGAAAAAGGCAGACCGGAAAGCGAGCGCAGTGATTTATTATTACCCTCCCCCCCCGGTCCCTCCCCTTACACTGCTTGTCTAGCGTCCGTCGTAGAGAAGTATATTAGATGGCGGAAGTGCCGGTGAGGCGTCCGCGTCAAGAGCCGTATTATCGTGCAGCGTTCCGTTCGGTTTGCACTGGTTCGGCTTGCAGTGGGCGCGTTGAAACGCGGAAGGCGATTGCACCCCGTCGCATACCCTGGCGCATCAGCTTAATGCAATCAGGCAGACTTGTTCATCGACGCTCGTGCGAGCGCGTCGGAAATGCTGTCCCTCTCCCTCTTCAATGCAATGCGCTACAGCGTGCTCATGCAAAATGACTAAAAATTGATTTCACCATCTGAACCTACACCCGCGACCGGAGCTCGAGGCGACGCGTTCACACAAGCTTGGGGCGCTAGAAAGATGGCGCAGTTCTGTATATCGCTGAAATCGCGTAAACGTGGCTAACGTCTGTCATCGCTTGCTTTTTCTTTCGGAATCGCATATCCCCGTAACAACTGCACAGTTCTTCCCCCTAATCAAAACTCAAAATTTCATTACGCATTTATGCGCGTTGAACGTCTCTCGCACTTGCCCGTAAAATAGCCGATGCTGTCGACGCTCGTATTGGTTACCGTACCGAGAGCGTGCTGCTCGC
The DNA here is from genome assembly GCF_050947875.1 of Dermacentor variabilis. Taxonomy (NCBI): domain Eukaryota; kingdom Metazoa; phylum Arthropoda; class Arachnida; order Ixodida; family Ixodidae; genus Dermacentor; species Dermacentor variabilis. The sequence goes on from NC_134576.1 coordinate 89,172,494, forward strand.
GCGTGCCGACTGAGAACGCGCGGATGCGCAGTTGCTTGCACTCATGGTTGCCCGCGGCGCAGGACAACGACATCATCTCCCCGAGCGCGTCCAACACGCTGAAGAACTTCTGCCGCTGGCAACAGCAGCACAACCACCCGGACGACAGCCACCCGTACCACCACGACACGGCCATACTGCTCACCAGGTAATTCCCACGCTGCCCTCCATCGCTTGGCGCTTGACCCGCCTGTAAGAACTGGGTGGTTCACGTCCGTTCTGGCGCTTTAAGCGGGCCTCCGCGATCCACGGCGCGCGCGATAACCTCCGCGCACGCCGCCTATCTCGGAGGCTGCGGTTTGTTTAAGAGTTAGAGTACTGATTAAAAAAAGAAGTGTTTGCGTACCGTCCGAAAGCGTTTTTAGATTGGAGGCCGGGTGTACTGTGGACTACAGTATCCAGATACGGAAGTGATGTACAGCAGTTTTGTCTAGCCGGAATGGCATTGTTCAGTTCGGTTTACTTTTGTTTTCGCCTCCTCAATTGCCAAAAAAGCTGTGTCAAACTGCTTGATGTGCCCGAGGAGCCACTGGCAGGCGACAGGGCGCAAATAACAATAAAAACCCCTCTTTGGGGACCAAACATCGGTAATATTAAACAAGACGCAGCTGATTAGAATTGGTGCACGGAACGGAATTTATACGAAGCAATGTGTGACACTGAAGTAGAAGCAAGCGTGGACTTTTGTGTTATTTGCCGTGTCAATGTTGGAGGAGCCCAGTGTTGAATTACCTATAGGCGGGCATTATTTTTTCTCTGGGGAGGTGGGGGGGGCGAGGTAAATGTGATTGCTTTACATTTCTTAGCATTAATGCGAATGTCATTCTTTATCGACTAATCCAGTAGACTTTTGAGATCGTTATTTGCAAAAGATTACGGAGTAGCCATGCTCTTCTTAAAACATTATGCTTGCGTTACCAGCCTACAAAATAAATTGCGCGTACACATCAATTCTTAGCAGCGTAATTTACATTGTTGGAGAGGTTATGCTGTATTTCTTTATTTCTTTAATAAGCATTGCTTTGTTCTTGTCTCTCGCTTGCTCAATTTCACGTTTTGAGTATTTGTTGTCGTTCAAGTCTCGATTGCACGCAGTCGAGTGCTTTCGCTCGACGTTGGGTTCAAAGATTTCCGTGCGCGCCAACGTCATAAGGAGCAACGTCATAGCAGTACGCCTAGGAGTTTGCGCAATCTCTTGTGTGGCGTGCTGTGTTTCTGAGTAACGTTGTTTTGTAACACTTTCTGCCTTTCCTTTTCTTGAAGAGAAGACTTATGCAGACTGCCCAAGACATGTGACACGCTTGGTAAGTGGACACCCCACCCCCCTACGACTCCCACGACTATTCAGTGAAATTGTTGCCACACTTGTTTACCGCCCACAGTGATGCCCGTTGTAAAAACGATATCGGCGATAGCTGCTTTCTGCTTAACGTATTCAAGGCGCGAACGCGCGGACAAGCAAGGACGAGGGTGACAGAATGACAGAACGATGGCGAACAAGGAAGGCGTTTGTGTAGCGTTGTCGTCCGTCTCCGCTGCGTTCTTTCTTTCTTTCGCGTGCGGGAGCATTTGAATATTGAGCTCGTTTTCGGGTAGCAAACCATACACAAGACGCTAAACGTGCGAACATTTCGCATTTTCTGTTTTTGTTGTTGTCGTTTCGTAACTTTCTTGCCCGTTATATATGACTGAGCCCAGATTTCAGGGAAATGTATCTAATCAGCCCGTATATTTTGCTGGGGTGTGCGACGTATCCGTGTCAGTATTTGTCATAAGGCACGCGGAATCGCGCGAAGTAGCGATAGTAAATGAAAGGGCATACTCGACAAAAGCTAACATGCCCTGTCACGTGAGTTAATGGAGGCATGTTACAACAAGAAAGAAGAGAAACGCTTATGGCCTTTCGCGGCACTGAACATAAATTCTTCGACAGTAAGTTTGAATAATCATGCATTTTGGGAACTACATTGTCACGCGCTTATAAAAATTGATAAGTTGCGTACGAAAAGTGAACTTGTCTGCTGTGAAATGAACTTAGTTGCAAACGATGATCTTTTCTGTATTTTCGTTACTACGCATCATTCGTTCGCATCATTTAGTACCATGACAAGTGTGAACCGACTAGCTCGCAACAAGCTGTGATGTGTTAATATTTCTTGAGAACGTCTGTCCTTCAGTGAGAGAGCTTCTTCTTAACCTCGACAATGACAGTACTTTTTCATATAAAGTGGTTTAGATCTTAAAGTAGAACACCGTGGGTGCCCACACACCCGATGACCAAGAGCTTAAAGTAACATTCTAGCATAGCAGTAAAGTAACCGTTTATATATTTTTTGAGAACTGGTAGAATATTTCTTGCTGAATAAAGATCCAAGAAACCTAAAGTACCACGAAGAAAAATACGAACACACGTGCCGGAGTGAAAGTTCAATCGTGCCAATCGAATATATGTACATCCGTTGAATAATTAATAAAGTGCAGACTAAAAAAATGAAAAAAAGACATGCAAACTTAGGATAGGCGCTCGTGCTTGTTGTGTTTCCTGTTCATCCCCCTTGTTTTCTTGCGACCGTCATCAGCAATAAATGAAGTCACGCGAACTTGCTCAACCTTTTGATTTTCTGGATGTAACATCTGGTTGCATATAAGCTGTCAATTTATATTTATACAATGAAATGTTCCGTGCCAATGAATTGGCTGAAAATTGTCGCAGAGGTTATTTCATGCTCATTGAAATGGCTCGCTGTATGCTCACTGTGTGTTCCTACATACAGTGGACTGTGCGTCGCAGGCGTCGGAGCGCGGGTACTCATGAATGTTATTGCGTAACTGCTGGGCAGTTGGCGATCAAGCTTTTCGTAAAGACTGCATTTGCAGTGAATTTAGATTTATACTGCTTCTACGATTGTTACCCGTTTCGCACTCAACAAATCCGAAGGGAGTGTCATCTACTGCGATGTTCCTCGAAAATTCTTCGATTCCACCGAAGCGAAGTGGTGACGCCATTGGTCGCGGCTACTGTGAAAACACGGTGTTTTGCTGTAGCCGTGACAGATGGCGCCACCGTTTTGTTGCAGCGGAATCGATATGTTTTGAGTGGCGCCAACGCTCACATACTATTCCGGATTTTTATTCGCGTCTTCATCTGGGCGATACTGGTTAATGCCCGCAAACAAGGTACTAAATTAAGCTCCCTACACAATTCCGCGCCTGTGCGAGATTTAAGCGAGCGCGAACGACCCAGTGGTTAAGCAGAAGTAATTATGAGTACCTGGCGTTGCTATTCTGCAGTTGAGATACCTGATGCCTCGAGCATACGTGCACGCATTGCGGCCAAATGTGTTGCATTCTGTTGGGAGGCTGCGAGGCTGAGTTCAGTTTATGTTTTTCTCGTCTCCCCGTTCTTTTTTTTTCTGGCCAGGGCTGGCTCAGTCTGGCATGATCTGCGACCCGCATGGGAGCTGCGCCGTTGTCGAAGATAACGGTCTCAGCGCAGCCTTCACCATCGCCCACGAGTTGGGACACGTGTGAGTGTCTTTGCCGTTTGTGTTATTCGTCACCGTCGGGAGACCACTGAGAGTCTCTCTCTCTCTGTCTCTCAATAATGGCCTAGCGATGCGCGCAGCGCGACCTTTTTACTTACTACAACACACCATGTATGGCGCACTTGTGCTTTCCAGTGCAGTTTGCGTGTAGGAAGCAGCTGCGCCGTAGAAATCGGAAGCCGAAGGAAGTGGGAGAACGAACGTATTCGTTGGTGTCATACCGAGCCCACACACACACACACACAAAAAAGGCAGTGCGCCTCCTAACGTCAGTATCCGGTAATTCCGCATATGACTGCGTAGTCCTATGAGTTAGCAGCAAGTACCTCACGCGACGACGCGCTTTATTGCCGAATAAAATAACTTCCGCTTGTTCTCCAAGGTCCACCGCGGTGGCTGAGGGACGCGTTCGTCACTCAAATCTGCATGAGGCTGAGTGGTGCAGCGCGAAGTCGGACAAGGGACACGGAAAAACGAGGAGAAGCGCTTTGCGTGCGTCTCTCGCCGTGCGTGTCTTGCGGTGCGTCTACCGCCGTGATGCGCCATTTTGCCTTGCTGGCTCACGAATGTTTCGCTTTCACCGATTCTCACAGTGCGTGGGATCGGCATGAATTTGCATTCTCTCTCTCTCTGTCTTTCTTACGGCATTTTTGAGTGCGACTCTGAGAGTCACCGTGGGGTAATGCGGAGCCCTCCAATACGACACTTCTCGTAACCGCTGTATTCCTTTGCGTCGTTCAAACTCCAATAAGTAACCCGCAGAAAGTTTCGCGGGATATTCTGGCTTGTGCGAGTGTTGACGCGAATCGAGACGAACCTGTAACAGTCGCATACCCATGCCTAGTGTGCCTTGAGAGCTGGCTTCTCCGCAGCAAGGGTGTACGTAGGGTGAAGCCCGCTTCTGGGTCCCCCTTCGCTTTACACGCGGTGGGCAGGCGTAGCGGAGGACGACATATCGGAAGCATTCGTTCCGTTTGTAACCGATAACTTTAGCGCTGTAATGGTAAGAAATTTTCTGTATAAGTGAATGCACACGACATAGTAGACGAACCCACGCCCTTTAGACGCTGGCGCTCGCCCTATCGTACCGGGAGGACATCGGCAAGCGCCGTGCGCTGTCCGGTGGCTCGTGATATGTCATGCAGTGCACGGGCGCCACATGCTGAATTTCGTTAATGAATGCAGCGCCCGTAAGAGTGTTACTGATGCGGCATTCGTTTTTACTCAAGCCACTTCAACGTGTTTTTCACGCATTGGAGCTTTGTCATCGCGCAATTTTCTTAGGAAGACGACACTTTTCAGCCCACATTGCTCAATATAATACTTTGCATGTCTGCTTGCTTCGTTCGTCTAGGGGGAAAAAGCTATGGTTTAATTCGCACCTCGTCACCCGCGAAATGAGCTGCTGCAAGAAGGCAACCGGTAAACTGTAGCCATGTAACAGTCTGTACAAACCTGGCAAACAATGTTTGGCAATGTTTTATGGAACGATTCTGGCCAAAGCATAATAAGAAATCAATATTACTGCGGTTGCTGTGAAGGGGCAAAACTCGAAAGAACACGAAGCAGGAAGTTTTACATAACTTGAGTTACAGCAAAGCACGTTAAACGAAAATGTAGTGCAAGCCACCAAGTCGCAGTGTAGAAGGCGAATATAGCTATTAACAATAATTTCACGTTGTAATGTGTAAACGACCATTGAGGAACTAGTGTTCACTTGACATACGGCGAAACGAAATATCGAACAAAATTTCAACCGAAATTATCTGTTCGAGACGATGTGGCATGAAAAAGAAAAATTTAAAAGAGAAAAAAAGAAAAAGAAAGTTTTTATTTTATTGATGACGATTTAAAATATAAAGGTTTTGCCCTTTGAGGCGCATCTAGCTTGTGCTCAAAGAATAGCCGGTTTTGGCCTCGCATGCATTTCTTTTCTTGAATACTCTGCGCTCTCTTCTTTCCTGCCAATAATACTATGTGACGCTTACAATGCCCATGCCTTTCGTTATCTGAAAGTTCAGGGTGAGCAGAGTTAAGGAAAGGGAACGTGGGCAAGACAGATGACGATTTCTGTTGCGGGACGAGACGAGCCCTAAAGCGCGTGAATTCTTCTCAGATTGCACGCAATCGCAGCACATGCGAAACCTTAAACACGGGCAGTAGAGAAACGCGCATTTGCCATCGCTTGACCAACATCTTTCAGCACTTTCACTCAAAGTTCCTCTGTCTACATTCTTTCCCTCAGAACTTTTTGTTGGGCTAGTTGGTGCATGTTACTAAAGTACTAAAGCGGCAAACAGACGACACAAGAAGCGCTCGTCCGTGTCTTTTCTTTAGTACTTCAGTAACATGCACCAACTAGCCCAAGAACAAGTTCGTCTGGAAAAGCGCTCGTCCGTGATTCTTTCCCTCGCCGGGTGTCTCGCAGCCTGAACATTCCCCACGACGACGACCAGAAGTGCGCCAAGTACCGGCTGGCCAGTCAACCGCTGCACGTGATGGCCCGCATGCTGGACTACAACAGCCACCCGTGGTCCTGGTCCGCGTGCAGCCGACACTACGTCACCAACTTCCTCGAGTGAGTTGGCTACGCATTGCGTATCTTTAGATGGGGCGACATCACGCTAACTTCTGAAAAAAGAAAAGCAACTCCCATGTGGATAATGAAGTCTATTAAGCTAGTCCACCTCACGCGGTGAAGCACCTTTCTTTTCCCTCACGGTCACTGTTATCTTTCTTCCGAATAATTTGTAGTCTGAATCGTCGAATGAAGCGCCTGTATTTTTAAATTTAGTTAGAATGTCCACTCGTATTGTCTGGAGACGGAATTATGCATTATTCACCCTTTACCATTTTTTTCTTTTGCGTGTTGCTTTAGCTTTTTGGTTTCGTTTCAGTGGGTCATGTTCTCTTATCGAGATTTTTTTTTAACCGCCCGATTCTTGTCTCCACTACGAGTACACGCTATGGTTAAGCATCATCATCAGCATATTCTCCTTGTGTGGCTTATTCACTACGGTGGGTAGGTGCCAGAGAATCCGAGATGATCATCATGCTGTCATCACCACCTGCCAGACATCTCAAAACATTATCTAAATTCTCCTGGATATCCTTGTGTATTCCGTTATGCTACACTTTCCTGGTCGGCTTCTTGTTCCTGGCCAGATTTATCAGGGGCATTGTGCATCCTAATCTACCTCAGAAGAGATAATCGGACTGCTGGCATGCACGGGGATAGGGAAAGGAAGGGTACACGGCTGCAGGTTGTTCTTTTTCTTCGCCGTTTTGCTTCTTTCTCGCGCGGAAACCGGAGAGTGTTTGGCGTTTACACGATGATCTTGCGTCGGGGTGCGAGTTGGAGACTGCAGCGAACTCGCATCCGGGCCAACTTTGCTTAAGCGCCAATGCGGAAGTGGAGCGAGCGAAGCAGGTTTCGGTTAAAGCTAGTTTGTGATCGGTTACGCAAACAGCCTGCGAAAACCAGACGCGGGTGCACGGCAAAAGGGTGGCGCCGTGGCGCCGTTCTAGCACCGGTCTCCGGCGTGCAGCATGTCTTGCTTAACCGTCTTTATTTTCTTTTCCTCGCTATACCGGTAAACAGGCACCGGAGACTCAACAGATCTCCACTTGCTAACGCAGCGCGTCGCGAGGTATTGGAAGCTCCGCGATTTTTCTCAAGGCCAGAGTCAGCCCCCAAAGGGGCGGTATCTTCATGAAGTTAAGCGCTAGCTACCCGTGGCAACCACACGTGCTGTATTTCAAACAAGGTTCTCGGCGTCGGCGCGTCCGTATTGCGTCGCTCGATAACTGCGCTGTTATCCACGTTGTAATCCACGTTGTAATCCATGTTGTAATCCATGTTGTAATCCATGTTGTAATCCATGTAATCCATGCGCTGTTCCTTTTTATGTGCTTGTATTTTATCGGGCAAATTGTCTCCTGTAGTTGGCATGATGGTGCGGCTGAGACCTCTTTTACCTTACAGAATCAAGGTTCTTGTTTCTAACACCCTATTTTTTTCTACACTTTATTACTGTCTGCTTGTCACGTACGAATCTAGAAAAGATACATATGCTTAAGAAAACATTTTTGCGAGTACTATTTAACCTGCCTTACAATGCCCACACATCAGACTTATTTCCGAAAGCAAATATAATACCTGTGTTTAACCTTTATAATTACAAGTTAAGTCAAGCTTGCAAACGGGAGGTAAAAGAGAACTGAAATTTTCGTCATGAATTATCTGCTCTCACCAGGAACACACATTCTTACATCACAAGGTGTACGGAACAGTGGAAGGTAGTCACTCCGCGTGCCAATTATTCTACACGAAAGATATCATACACACTACCAACACTTTTAAATTTGTTTCTGAAATCAAGTCTTGATATTTGTATAACTGATGTACGAGTTTTAAGTGAACATTTTTGTCACTCAATCTTTCTTCAATAACTGTAGAGCGTTTTTCAGGTAATTTCTGTTTCTGCGTTTATTTTTTGTGCATATTTGACATGTAGTCAATTGCTCTGTATGTATATATCTCCTGTTCAATCGCTGTTTGCTTTGTAAAGGAGGCTGCGGGCTCTAGTCAGGTCGCTTACCTCTAAAGCGACTTTTACCCGCAGTCTCCTCCATCATTGATGGAAATAAAGAATTTATTATTATTATTATAAAAGAGTACAAAGTGGTGTGCATTTCGGCGTCCTTAAACGCGGTGTGAAGCAGACGAACCGACGCGTGGCGCAGGACGCCTGAAATGCGTCGCATGTAGTTGTCACTGTTACGCACAGAATATTTTATTTGGACGAAAGCACTACGTCGAAGATAATTGTTCAAAACCTGTTCACCTGGGTGCACTCAACGCTCTGACCGCGTTATATAACGACGGGTCGTCCGTTCAATAACCGCGGTGGTGAGCATGTAACGAAAGCGAAGGCTGATCGCGTCGCCATAAATACATGTCTCGAAAATGACCTCGAAGTGCCGTACGTTGGGCTGTGTTCGGATTGTGCCGCGAACTTCTCGTATTAGGCTCTGCTCCGATTACGGCACGAGGCTTCCGTATACGGGTCTTGGAATGGCGGTTTGCGCGTTCGCTCGCACGCGATGGCTTACGTTATTCTACGCGGGTCTGGCATTCAAGCTTAACGAGCATTGGCTTGCAATTAACGTTAGTTGAAAGGTATAGCGCTTGTCCTGCGTATTTCTTCCTGCTTCGTCTCTCTCTTTGTGCCATCCGAAGTTGTGTCGTGCAGACTGCAGCTTTGCCCAGGCTTGAACGACTGCCGTAGCAGACGTACAGAATTCCCGCTCGCGTACTTTTGTCGGATCAGCCGCGCGGTGCTTTGAAAATGAAGGCTGTCGTGTGATTTAACACTTTTCTAGCTCTGAACCGCGGTGGCAGTTCCCGTATCACCTATACCACATGGCATTTGCACGCGACCTAGCCTATTACAAGTTTCGTCTGGTTGGTTTCTTATTTAAGTTAAATGCGTGTAGCGAGATGTTGGCGCCTCGCAGAGAAGCTCGATACTCCTTTACTTCAACGTGACGAAAAAAAACACAATGTGAGAAAAAAAAACGCTTTGCGAGAAATAAAGTGGCAGCGACATGCTAGAAGCAACTAAGGAAGCTTTAATGCTAACATTTAGTGATTCGGGACACAGATACCGCTCCAGAGCGCAAGTTGATTTCAGCCTCTGTGTGATGTGACTTTCGTGCGACCGTAACTTTCGGTTGAGTTGTTACTGCGTCAGTTAATTTGGCACTTTCGAGGTCGTACGGCGCAATCGAGATTTTTTTTTTTAGCCAGCGGCAACGTGCGAATCGACGGTGAATACATAGTGGCTGGACTACAGAGTGCTTGGACTCGCATCGCGGGGGCTATTCGGTCGCTTGTGGGGGGGGGGGGCAAAAACGGTTCCGAAAAATGCACGACCTGGCCTCGCAGCAGTTCGCGCGGCCGTGCGTACCTTCGCCGGGACGGCATACATACTGACCGCGCGCCGGTGGGCGTCCCGTTGGGGGACTCCACACAGTGCAGGCTACGGGCAGTGCCTGCGCGACTCCCCCGGCGAGGACCTGCTGGGGGCGCCCCATTCGCCGAGCAGCAAGCAGGCCGGCGAGTGGTTCAACATGGACGAGCAGTGCGAGCTGGTGTTCGGCAGGGGCGCCAAGGTGTGCCCCTACATGCCCGTCTGCAAGCGGCTGTGGTGCACCGTGCACGGTCATCCTCACGGGGGCTGCCGCACCCAGCACATGCCCTGGGCCGACGGCACTTCCTGTGGCAAGAACCACGTGAGTGTGCCCGGCACTTGGTTGCACCTGCACCGACGTGGGCGAGGGTTGCGTTCCGGCGATTGCGGCCGTACGCGTCCTTTCTGGTGCTTAGCGCGGAAAGTTGAGGCAGAACAGTGTGCGCCTCGACTTTCTAGCTGTCCCTTTTTTTGTCCCAAATTTATCCGATAAGCACTAGAAGAAGAAGAAGACGCGGGCGTTTGCGGCTCGCGCCGAGCCAGGCACACTGTTTGGCCGGACTGAGAAATGTCCGCGTAGAGAAAGGCAAGCAGCTTGACGGCATATGCGGACAGGTTAGAGATGACTTGAGAGACACGGCGGAAAGCGGACGTCCCTGTTCCCCTCTGTGTCTATCGCGGTTGAGTGTCAGCCCGGCTGCAAGAAAAAAAGGCGATTCAAAAACCACGCTGCCGCCTCTTAGCCAAAAAGCCGTAGGCGTCGCCTGGCACAACTCTGCTTTCTTCAACGGGGAACTGTCCTGGGGACAGAGCCCGCTCCGCACAAGTCCCGTCAAAACCCTGTGGACCCAACGAAACCTTGTTAAAATAGGCTCTGGACACAATTTATTTTCCGTAGGTCTAGAAGGCGGGAGCTGCTGAAAAATTTACACCGATCAGCCGCTAGCGAAACAAGTTTACGTTCATTATGCAAAAAACAGGCGAGGCGTGCAGACAGGACACAAGAGTAGAGAAGTGCACAACACGAACGCCGACTATCTTCGTACTTCTCTACTTCTCTAGTCCACTTCTCTATTCTTGTGTCCTGTCTGCACGCCTCACCTCTTTTTTCCATAATGAATCCTTACCAACTAGCTCAGCTTTCTAACGTTCTAAGTTTACGTTGTTGCGAGCCGACGTACCCGCTTTTCGAAGTACGCGTAGACCTCCCCCCCCCCCCTTCCTGCGCAGTGGTGCCAGCAGGGTCAGTGCGTGGCCCGTCCACCGGACGCAGAGCGGCGCAAGAAGGTCGACGGCGAGTGGGGACCCTGGCAGGAGTACGAGCGCTGCTCCAGGACCTGCGGAGGCGGCATCCAGAGCACGCGCCGCGAGTGCAACAGCCCCACGTGAGAGAAGCTCCCTGCAGTTGGTTACGATGACTGTGTACTTTCTGCGACTCCGTCGAATGCCGTCATGATAATTACCGTAGTTCGTTGTGTCCCAATACTCGCTATGGGTGGTTAAACAACTAAGCGAAAAGCGGCCATCTCAAGTCTCACTCCAATACTGACGAGGCTGGCAAAGCAGGCAGCTTCGTTAAGATAGCATCGAAGTCAAAACGACGCAGGCTACTTTGCCTCTCTAAACAAGGAGGTGAGTGAGAAGATGGTCGTCGGGCCAAAAGAAAACGCACTCGCGCTTTCTTATGCGCTTATTGTAAGCGACGTTGTGTTTTTGATAGGTTCGCACGGGCAAAGTGTTAAACACTTTAACTGGTGGAACTGTATAATACTGCCATCTAGTAGTGATTGTGCAGACAGCAGCAAAACTGGGAATGACGAAACTAGCGTTTTAAAGGGCGAACCTGTGTCCTCAAAAACAGGCTACACTCAAGGAACAACGAAAGCGGCGAACACAGTCGGCGATCGTCGGAAATCTGATCTGGCGGTCGAGTGCATCGGCTTTTATACATCAGTCATCGAAGGCTCCAGGGTAATCGGTGGTGCCCGCGAGTGTTCCAGAAAGTTCTACACAATTCACGTTGCACATGCGATCTGACTGCACAAGCTTCGGTGACAACAGAACCATCGATAACATTCGGGAAACTTCCGATACATGCGGGCGCGTCCCACGTTGAGCGATAACATTTGTTAGACGGTGAAAAGCGCTCACCCGGAAAAGGTAAACCAGTCCACGTGCCAATGCTGTCACAAAGGATTAAGAAGCAGTTGTTTCAAAACCTAGTGGTTAATATTGGTTAGGTTACCATCTGTCTTCGTTTTGTGCGTAATGAGTCCCTAATCAGTCCCTAATTGGTCCAGCCGCGCTGGTGGGCGTAGCTCAGGACATCGAGTTCAACCTTCCAAGGTGGCATTAGTGAATGAATGCTGCTCGATCCTGAAACCGGTGACCGATTGAGTTGTACAAGATGTCGTGCAGCGCCAGGAGCTGAAATGGAACGTTGCCACATTTTTCCTTTGTGGTTGTTGCACTTCGACGCAAGTTATGTGCAGTGCAGGAATGCGGGGCACCTTGTGCAAGAGCATTCGCATCGTCTCTTTTCCAGCCCAGCGTTCGGAGGCCGCTACTGTACCGGACAAAGGGTCAAGTACCGCTCATGCAACACTCAGGTACGCTAACGCTAACGCACCTTTCTTATTCTTTCTTCAAACAGCGACGTCCAAGTTACAGCGTCGTTAGTCTGCAAATGTCGTCGAGAAACTCTGCTAGGGTAAAGTTGCTTTGTAGGTTCAACGCCTCCTTGTAGACTGTGGATTGTAACTTACTTATAGATTGTGAGCCCTGCTGGCAGGATCTATCTCAGTTGCTCCGAGGTTTACTTACGGCACATTCGACTGGCCCCACTCGAGCGCTCTAGAACTTCACATTCACGTAGTGGTTCTCATTCGAGTGGTCCCTTTCGAGTGCTCCGAACGCACCCGCCTTGCTAGATCAGAACACCGCACTCCAGCTCTGAGTGCTGGAAGGCGCGCCCACCTTCAAATCCTGGAGCGTCACTCGAGATCCGACGGAAGCTCGATCACGTGGTTGCCCCAACTGCACTGGGAGTACGCTAGCACGTTCGACTGGAGCAGGCTCTCTCCCTTGCTCCAGTCTCCCGAGGGCTCCGCAACGTTGTAGACCCAGTCGGAGCGCTGCAGGAACTGGTGGAATTCAGCATTGGTTATTGCAGGCCTCTGTCTACGCCTACGGGGGAGTAGGGCTGTCAGGTAGGGTTGTGTTAAGGAACGTGATGTCCCAGCATTGAATGAACATCGCGTTACCACTGCGTCTCTCGTATCCAAGAGGAAACTGGGTGCAGACTGGTTGGAGGCATGTAGACCTTGGGGAAAAAAATATGTCGAACTACTTATCAGTTGAACGACCACAGCGTACTCTAACTGGGTGCTGGCAATGCTGAGGTAAACACGAGAACGGGAATAGTAATTGAAACAACAAAACTCACTATAGTGCAAAACTTTCGCCCCACAAGAACGAGGCAGCTCTCAAGTGACAACGATGCGATGAGCACTGCTGGTGATGGTCGCGTCGAATTACGCTGCTGGATTCCATCAGCGATAAGTTATCATGAATAATAATAATAAAAAAGCATTAGAAAAGCGACCACGAGACGCTGTTTTCACGGCACCATGGCGTCAATCCTACACATTTTGTTTCTGTCAGTAGCTCGAAAACCTTTAGCCTTCGCGCGAAGCTCGCACCTTGTCTACAGACGCTAGTAGAACGAGCGGTTTAGAGAGTCCTGCAGTTTGTTTCTGGCCGTTAACTCTGCGTTGCGTTTTATCTTATCGGCATGTTCTATTTTTTTTCTTGCGTCCCTGCATCAGCCCTGCCCTCTCGGTTCCATGGACTTTCGAGAGCAACAGTGTTCTGCGTTCAACGGCAAGACGTTCAACTTTCCCGACGTCCCTTACAACCCTAAATGGACGGCCCATCATTCCGGAAGTGAGCGATCACCTTACGTGTTTTATTTGTGTACTATTATTATTATTATTATTATTATTATTATTATTATTTACTTCTGACCCTTCTAAGGCAAACGTTTGTTTCATGAAAGCTCGAAAGTTCTTCCGCATTTCGGTCCCGCGTGCGCTTATTTAACGTCAAAGATTACGTTCTCCTTTTTCGTTCCTACCTGTGCCCATGTCTGCACGCCTGCGTGCCAGTGCCGTGAATCTGTGCAACCTGCTCAACATTAAGTCATTCTAAGTTCTTTCCCATATTGTGACCCGCAGGAAGTGTTAAAAATACCGCCCGATTCAACTTTTTCACCCGCCGGGGTTGCTTAGTGGTTATGGGATTGGGCTGCTAAGCGCGATGTCGCGGGATCGAATCCATGCCACGGCGGCCGCATTTCGATGGGGACGAAATGCGGAAACACCCGTGTGCTTAGATTTACGTGCACGTTAAAGAACCCCAGGCGGTCCAAATTATTCCGGAACCCCCCTACAGCGTGCCTCATAATCAAATCGTGGTTTTGGCTCGTGAAACCTCATAATTTAATAATTACGTTGTTTTCCTTTTTTTATCTTGCATTTTTGACGGCCGAAATCTTTGTCTAGGGGTGTACGACGACACCTGCACGTGTAGTACTATACACACGTGGCGGTTACGCTTAAAAACAGCATGGTACGCTCCTCAAAACTCCGTAATTGTTACTCTGTGTTAACTTCGACGGTAGGAGTGTTTCGACAATTTTTTTAAAAAATAATTAATACTCGCCCTACGGCACGCGTGGCAATATAACCGAGCGTGTGAAGTTTGCACAAGCTTCGATTTTCGCTTACCTAATTCTTCCCGACGTATTCGTCAGCGACGCTTTGAAGCGAGCTAGCGGGTTTAACGGCTCGGCGATCTGCTTCTCCTCAATCCAGTCTCCCACGTGGACTCGTGCAAGCTGTACTGCCGGGTGGTCGACCAGTCCGCCTATTATTTGCTCAAGGAGAAGGTCATAGACGGCACGGCCTGCAACCCGGAGTCTTTTGACGTCTGCATCAATGGCGTCTGCAAGGTGCGCTATTTCGTGCCCGCTGTGCGCATGCGCCTTCTTATGTTGCTGCATTCTTCTTTTTCTTTTGCCTTCTGTCGCATGAAAAAACGAAGCTATTGTTTAATAAACAAGTGAAACGGCGCAGTGTTGAGGCAGTGGCCTGTTCGAACTGTGTACGACTCGCCGCACGACAGGCAAATGCGGTGCACAACGCGGCTGTACAGCATGGCACGAACCGCTTGCCCGATTTAGTGTTACAGACGACTGTTGACCATCTCCTCTCACTCTCGATTCTGTTCTGTATAGTCGGGCGCATTATTTCGAGCTTAGACTTGACAGGTCGCTGCTTCAACACTAGCCTGCGCAAGCACATCAACTGTTTTGAAGTTAACTGGTTTAGGTCAATCCACGGCTAGCGGCTATTTTTTTCTCGAGCACGTCAATGGCGCACCTGAATAAGTGCCTCCGCGTGAGCCAAAAAAAAAAAAAAAGTCACAGTATCGTCCGAGAGGCGAAGCATCGAGTGACGTAGCAAATCATTAGAGACCTATACGAAGTAAGGATAGCAGTTTCATCGGCCGTATAAACTCATAAACTTTCATTATAAAATATAAAGATGCCTAACAAACGGACACGCACAAGAGAAGAGAACGGGAACAAGAGAACTAGCCCAACAAGAAGTGTTCTTAAACTCGTAAACGTTCGCCCACGAACTAAACTAA
Source organism: Dermacentor variabilis (assembly GCF_050947875.1). Classification (NCBI taxonomy): domain Eukaryota; kingdom Metazoa; phylum Arthropoda; class Arachnida; order Ixodida; family Ixodidae; genus Dermacentor; species Dermacentor variabilis. The sequence continues at coordinate 89,187,765 of NC_134576.1, forward strand.
CGAGCACCGTGTCAGGCGCGCACAGGCAGACATAAACACATCTCACTCGATCACCGCGGTCTGTAGCTGTCAAAACGCTGGCGTGAGGAAGCGCGGCAGCAGCAGCGAGCGAAATGACCTTCCTGCTGCCTCTCGCTTCAACGCGAACTAAGCGGCGAGAACGCTGCGCACACGAAGCTATCAACCCTCGGCGCACCGAAACTCTGTACTGATCACAGATCGCTTTCAAAAGCACGTGTCTCTGTTCCGTGCGCAGCCTGCCGGTTGCGACCACCAGCTGAACTCGACGGCGACGACTGACATCTGCGGCGTGTGCGGGGGCGACAACGCCACCTGCCGGACAATCAAGGGACACTTCAACCTCGCCCAGTTCGGTGAGCAGGAAACGGCCGCATCGTCTGCACTTCCCTCTCCCTTTCGCTTTTTTAAAACGACGGAGCGCGAGGGGTTTGTCGTTGCGGTCACGGAAAGCAAACGGGTGACGACAGTCGCGACTGAGACGTCAGGGTGAACGCTCCGCGATTCGCTCTTCTTTCGGGTAACTCTTATTCGGCGTTCGCGTTAGGCTATCGGGCAGCGTTGCCGTGTTATGCTTCTGTTGACTCGCCACTTTCGCGGAGCGGTAATCCTAGTGCTCTTTCAGTCTGGTGCGCTGCGCCATCCGTTGCCGCGAGGTGCTGTGTGCGCTTGCGCTATGGCTGGTTTGCCTTCGCGTTTGGCGGGAGTGGGTTTACGGAAACCTTGAAGACCTTCGATGTCCGAAGCAGCAGTTCTTGAGCGGTGCTTTCTTCTTGCATGTTGTAGCGACGTTGCTTTCTTCGCACGGAGTTAGGTCCCCGCAAAACTTGATTTTCGTCCGTTCGCGGAAGCAGGCTCTCTTATCGCACTACTTCCGGCCTGTAATATATTGCTGAGAATCATTAACGAGTATCGAGCAGTAGGTAGGCGTTTCTTCGCCATGCTGGCCTGACGTCACCCTAGCCGGCTGGCCCGTTCTGAAAGCGACGAAAAACCGACCTCCTATACTCTTTGGATCGAGTCAGTATCCACATTTCTTTGCGTAGGCGCCCGCATTGTCGCTTTACCAAAGCAGCCGCCTGATGGGGCAAGAGTCATTTCTTAGCGCGCCGATCGTCTGTCAGAGCGATGCCGGTGCTGCCTCTCTGTGCGCTGCCGCAAGCGGTGGCCCTATTCAGCGAACGATGGCACGACCCCGAGTCTTTCTTTTTGAAGACCCCGAATTCTAACACGAATCAATTCGATAGCGTCGGAGAAAGAAGCGAGAAAAAAAAAACAACAAGAAACTGCGTTGCGGCGAGGTGTGGACCGCTAAATAAGTGCCCTTTATTTCGTAAATGCGATTGAGAGTGCAAGTTTTGGTTTGCCTTCAAGATTTTGATAGTGACTGCTATGTGGCCGTCGGAGAAACTGAGCCAGCTCAAACGACAGCGCGAGAACGACGACGAAAACCTTCAGCGCTTCGAAACGTCTTCAGGGGGAAGGGGCATATAGGAATGACTGAGTTGAGCAAAAAGGATAATGTTCTTCGTGTTCTTCTTTTTAGGCCCGCCGGTCGTTCAGCTTGGCTTGTGGTGAGAAGAGGTAGTTTGAGGTAGCTGGCTGTGAAATGCAGTGAAGCGTGATATGACGTCCGGGAAGGCCGCGCGATATACGGTGTACGGTTTGAGCTAAAAACGTGCGCGTTTGTCACTTCGCGAAGCTTCTTAACTGCACGGTCCCTCTTACCCGCCGCAGAAGCTAAGCGACTGCGGCGTTTCGCTGCTGGGCTCGAGGTGCCGGGTTCGATGCCGACTGCGGAGGCGCCATTACGGGGGGGGGGGGGCGAATGCAGAAACGCGCGTGTACTGCATCTGGGGCACGTTCAAGGAACCCCAGGTGGTCAGCAATAATCCACAGTCCCCTCTACGGTGTACCTCGGAATCAAATCGTGGTTTTGGCACGCAAAACCCCAGAATTATTTTTTTTTTTGATATGGGCAAGATGAGCCTTTTCTTTTTAGGTGACCGGAATTTTCCTTTTGCCGTTCTTCCCTGCAGTGGCGTGGTTGTTAGCTTCGCACCCCCCTGGTAGCTTTGCAAGCAGAAAACGGGTGTGCCTCGCTACGTCTCTGGCGTTTGTTAAAGTTTGCTTCTCCACAACATAGAAGTTTGCCGGGAGAAGCCCGCTTCACTGGTTCTATTAGGTTTAAACGCGATAACTTGTATATTGAAAACGTGTGCGTGCTATCGTGTGCGCGTTAACGTGCTCGTGCGTTATTGGACCCTTTAGGCCTGAGTCCCTGTTCTCTCATTTTCAGGCTACAACTTCGTCACAGTGATTCCTGCCGGGGCCAGCTACGTAGAAATTCACCAGTTCGGATTTGAGAAGGACGACAACTACCTCGGTGAGTGCGCCGTCAGCCTTTTAGACCGAGTCTTCTCTGATGCGACGACCTCATAGTGGAACAGGGAGAAGACAATCTTCTTAACGTCGATAGCCCTTCAGCTGATAACACCTTAAAGCAATAATCCCCGAATACGCGAGAAAGTGCTTCACACCGAATGTACGTGCAAGTGTTTTTTTACACTCCACACCTCTTTAACACGCACTTGGCAAGCCTTACGGAAATGTTTTCTCTGCGCTGATTCGTACGTCGCCTTATACGTGCCTTCCAAAACATACGCGAAGTGTCGCGCAAGAAACCGCTCGTTATTAAAACTCGCGCTGCATGTTCAGCATGCGCTAGCGCGAAGTCTAACGTAGGGGCGAACGCTTTCTTGAAGATTTGATGATTGCATCGATTTGATGATTGTGTTCGATGATTGTATTTGATGATTGTGTTTGATGATTGTATTTGATGATTGTATTTGATGATTGTATTTGATGATTGTATATTGACGATTGTATCATCTCCACGCGAGACGCGAACCAGTCGCCGCCTCAACCCTCCACGTCTGAACCGAGTGCAGTCTTTGTGCGCTCTCGCTATAGTGCTGTAACTGCTGCACCCGCGGGCTGTGTGTCGCGCAAAATGTCGCTTCCTTCCTCCCTCCCGCCCTCCTCCACGCTTCTTGCGCGTCTCTTATTCTTACGTGGCCGCGTGGCGTCTCGCAGCACTGAAGAGCGCCGAGGACGAGTTCCTGCTGAACGGCAACTACACGGTGAGCATGTTCCGCAAGACCCTACGCTACGGCGGCACCGTCATCGAGTACAGCGGCTCCAACGCCTCCATCGAGCGCATCAACGCCACCAAGCCCCTGGGCAAGGAGCTGCACCTCATGGTACGTCCGCTCTCGCTGGCTGTGCTCTGGTCGGGATTAGTGATTTAATTGTGGGGGTGCGCACCGCTGGGTGGCAGTGTGCCCCGGTATGCTAAAAAAACTTGCGCTTAAAGAAAAGAACTGACCGAAGAGGAATATACTAGGTTGAGTTGTATTAGTCAGTGACGATATTGTGATAGCAAAAAACCACCGCTCGTAAAGTGAGAGCAGCCTTGGTAAGCCATAAAATAGGCAAGAGAGAAAACAAAAAGAAAGAGAGAGAAACGGAGGGGGGGGGGGATGCCGCCCCGAAGTACAAGGATCAGCTTGCTGCGATGTCGCGGATTTGTATAGCGCTTTCTCGGGCATTGCAAACAGCCACGTAATATAATTTAAATACAAACTGGTGAACGATTTCATTGTTTTCTAGGAAAGCTGAAAAAAAAAACGGAAACAGGGTACTTCCGAAAATATTTCCTGTAGCTGAGCCGCCTAAGTATAAGAAAATACCTTTTAAAATTCGTGTTTTCTCCGTAAAGTATACCTGTGATTCTGTAGCATCTCTGGGATCTAAAAAGGCACAGTAGCGCCTCTTTTTGCTTCAGTGGCAATCAAGCTGCTTGCACCTAATGAATGAAAAAGTAGCAGAAAAAATACCTTACCCGTGGGAGCCGACTTGGTGTTGCTGTCTACAGCCCTTTTAGGCTGCGGCCGAGTTGATAACGTGCCAAGTTTCCACTTTGCGATGTTGTCTCCGCATTGCGAATTTGCGTAGTACTCATCTGTTTGAAGCGTTGAATCTGAGACCCGATTGGCGCAAGCCTTCGTGCGAAATCTCGGAGGCTGTTATTAAAACGCTGCTTCTAATGCTGTCGCTGCGCAGTTCCTGGGAATGAGAACTTGAGAAAAAAAAAAGAAACTATACGAAATTACCTTATGGAGTTGCCGTCGAGCAGTGAACACCCTGTATACTGTTCAGTTGTTGATCAAAGATAAGTAGGACACGCCGCTTCAAAAGTCTAAAAGCGCCTCAACATGCCCTCCCCCCCTCCCGAAGAAAAAAAAAACCCAATAAGCACGATATACAATCGAAAGCGTCGCACCTATGGGCTTCACACGGCTGGCATGTGACTGCGTTGCAGTCTTCAAACAAGCAGTAGAGCATGACGTCACAAAGGTGAGGTGGCGCTGACGTCAAAAAAGAATTCGTGAAAATTATCAGCGCGAATTTTCTCGGCAGGAAGGATCATTAGACGTCAATATGCTTCCTTGTGTAGTGGCTCTCTGGCTGCGATGCGGTCGGGATGGCCGCATTTCCATTGGGGCGAAAGGCAAAAGCGCTCGTGTACCCATATTAAGGAGCTCGTTAAGAAACCCCAGGAGGTCATATTTAATCCGCAGGCCTTTACTGCGGCTTGCACCGTAGCTCATTTAGACTCGGAACGTCCTAAAATTTATTCGATAATTTAACGTGAGTTAAGCTTTCTAGAGTACGTCTGTTAAGATTGCTGTTTGAAGGCAGCTGACAACTACGGAAAAGAAAGGAATTTTTCGTGTTCTCGTCTGCTATTTTTGCCCTTACTATGCTGTTTCCTTGCAAACATGTTGCGGTCTATAATAGTAGGCTTTTACACGAAAAAAAACAACAAATATTTGTTATAGCCTCTCGGGCTCCGCCTGGCGATGAATGCGGGGTGTGTGATTTCGGTGACACGCCTATGCATTGCGTTGGAAATGTGGGCGAGCTCTTTCCGGACTTGCTTGCGAATCTACCATCACTTTGTTCGAGCTCGTGTAATCAGGCTATTTGCGTGTAGTTTGTGCAAGCCGTGCCTTTAATCCTTTTCCGCCCAGGTTCTGACCGTCGGCAAAGTGGAGTCTCCCGACATCAGGTTCCAGTACACCATGTCAATTCGCGACGAACGCCGGTACTACTGGGAGCTCAGCCCCCACTGGAGCGAGTGTAGCTCTGACTGCCAAGGTGAGGTCGCCGAACAGAAAACATTTTTCTTTCGAAGTGCCTGAAACACAACTTTCACAAAGGAGTGCCTTCTATTTCGCGACCAGCTTCGGGATAGTGTGAAGTGGGCGAGCGTGGTACATTGGGGATGGTCGGCAGGAAAAAAAAGGGAAATGGCGACGACATGCTGCTGGAATGTGCATCAGCGTCGGAACGAGTGTGTTGGCGTTGCTAAAAAGCTTTAATATTGTGTATTGTGCAACGTAACAATATTGACACGTGTACTTATCTTTATCGGGCGACCACGTTTCGCCGCCTAACAAATGTTATCGCACAGCGCGGGACGCGCCTGCATGTATCCGAAGTTTCTGGAAGGTTATCGATGCTTCTATCCGCTGCCTGTTGTCGCCGAACCTTGTGTTATCTGATTTCATCGCCTGACGCGAATGGTGTAGAACTTTGTGGAAGGCACACGGGTCCCAACGATTAGTCTGGAACATTCGACGACTATTGTATAAAAGCCGACGCGCTTGACCCGCCGATCAGATTTTTCGACGATCGCCGATTGTGTTCGCCGCTGTCGCCATTCTTTGAGTGTAGCCTGTTCTTTAGAGCACAAGTTCGCCCAATAAAACGCTCGTTTCGTTAATCACAGTTCTGCTGCCTTCTTAACCGTCACTACCACGTGACAATATAACAACGTAGCAATAGCGACGGAGTCACTAGAGAAGCCTAATGCACGCGTAGGATATTTAGGGAGTTTTAGCGTCACTGCTGCCGCCTTGGCGACCTTCGAGCTTTGCGCGTGCTAGCTGAGTTGACCCAGGTGCACGTGCGGTGCGGCTTCGCTGAGCGCGAAGCCAGACGGTGGCGGAGCCGGTTTGTGTGGTATATTGATAACGCAAGGCTTAACGCTTAGCCATAACGCTTAACTCTGCTCGAAGAAACGACCGATTATGATGGGGGCAGAATGCGGAAACGCTCGTGTACCATGCACTGGGAAGACATTAAGGAACCCCAGGTGGTCGAAAATCAATCTGGAGTCCCCCTATACGGCTTGCTTCATAATTAATTCCTGGATCTGGCACGCGATGCACCGGAATTTATTTTAAGAATTGCCTGTAGCGCGGACATGGTGCCCAATGTTTTCTTCGGTATTCTGGTGCTTAAGTTCTCGCTCGGCTCTTACGTCGTTCCGAAAAAAACTGAGCATGCCGGAAAAAGTGTGGCTTTGGTCGTCGTCGACATATCACGTGGTCTGTCTCCAGCTTCATGAAGGAACTTTTTACAATATTGGAAATGATGTTTACAAAACACCGGCCTCTCTTGTCAGTCATATTGACACGTCTACTTGCTTGTCTTTATCGGGCGACACGTTTCACCGCCGCTAACAAATGTTATTGCACAGCGCAGGACGCGCCTGCATGTATTGGAAGTTTGTGGAATGTTATCGATGCTTCCATCCGCTGTCTGTGTGACCGAACCTTGTGTAATCTGATCGCATGTGTGCGCGACGCGAATAGTGTAGAACTTTGTGGAAGGCACGCGGGTCCCAGTGATTACTCTGGAACGTTCGACGACTGATGTATAAAAGCCGACGCGCTTGACCCGCTGATCAGATTTTCGACGATCGCCGACTGTGTTCGCCGCTGTCGCCGTTCTTTGAGTGTAGCGTGTTTTTGAGGGCACAAGTTCGCCCACTAAAATGCTAGTTTCGTCTTTCTCAGTTTGGCTGCTTTCTTCGCAGTCAATACCACGTGATAATATCAGTGTTTTGCAGCCTCAGATTTGAATAGCAGTTTCAGTTTGCCACTTCACACAATATGCGCGTCTGTCTATCAGACGAATGAGCTGACGTATTCCCTTCCATTTATGCAACGTTTTATGCAACGGGGACCATACTTTGTAACGATCCAGGCATATCATTATCCATCCTTTTATTATCATGCGCCGCGTTAACTGCGCGATAACGGCGACAACAGCGGCACGGCGGCATCGTCTGAACGTTTGACGAACTGGAGAGAGAATGGAAGGTCAAATGGATCTTTACAAAGCAGCATCCCAAGTGTAAAGCAGCACGTTCATCGCGTTCGTTTACTCCAACACAGTGGACTGGTGACCATTCCTTTCCTTTGGGAGTTGGGGGGGGGGGGTTATAATTAGTTTACTCTGCATTACGCTTTTTTTTTTCTAGAGTTCTAGTAGTACCACGCAGAGGGAGTAAATTCTCTCCGCTCGTCTTCGTAAAGTGTGCAACTACTCCATTATCGTACACGAGTACTCGAAAAGGCGAGTCAGATACTTAACGAACACTTATCCCGTAAAAGGAGTCTTCAGGACTCCCTTTTTTTCTCTCGAGCTTTTACGACGTGAATTTGAGGCATTTTGCGCGTTCGAGAGGGAGGCGTTAGGGATGTATAAAAAAAAATGGAGGAGGGGTTAACCAGGGGTACCTCTAGTTGGCTGCTCTGTACAAGGGAAGAGCAAACAGATTCGTGAGAGAGAGAGAGAGAGAGAGAGAGAGAGAGAGAGAGAGAGAGAGAGATAACGTACAGTCGCACCCATCGTCCTCGGAGTCTATCGGGCGGGCGCGTAGACCGCAGGAAATTCAACAGTGCAGATAAGCGCTTCTGTGCGGAGTTATCTAAGGGCGCACTGGCCTGGAACTTTCTTTTCTGATAGGGGACGATTCCTCAGTATGTCAAGCACAAAGCACATGACTTGCTTCTTGGTGGAATAGCATGAATATATACACAATTGACTTGAGCGGTGGAGATCATAGTAGACCTATATACCGACGCGTAAGTCACTGGGTATCTTCGATTTGTTATCCGAGGCTGCCCAGGATTTCTCTAGGCATTGCTTTCAGCCAATGGGCATTGGCGTATGCATGTCTCGGGCAGTGCTGAAGGACATCGTATAGGTGTTTTTTTTATGCGGAATACCTTAAGGATGCTGTCATATCTAGGCTTCAGGCATTTTTGCTGATAGGCTACGTGCGTGGGTAAGGGGACATTAGTATCAAGAAAAATACTAAAATATGATTTATTACCTTTGTAGTTACCAACTTTAGGCCTACGTTGTAATTGCAAAATTGAAGTCGGTGAGTAGGAGAGCCGTGCGCACTTAGCAGAAATCCAAAGACTAGCACCACTTTCAACATGTGCGAGCTTAAAACGTTCTACAATGTACATTGGCGTTCCAGTTAAGTTTTCAAGAGGCGTATATCTAACTGTTCGGGACGACCCAAACTGGAACGCCGAGGCATTTTTTTGGCAGTTTTGGGGCACGGATATGTGGAAAGTGGTGCTAGTCGTAGGATTTATGCTGAGCATACATGACTTCAGTACTACTCGGCTTAAATTTCGAAATAAATTTACTGATTAATTTACACGTGCCTAAATTAAGGTTAACCATGAAAAAAATTAATTGGAACGTGTAAGTTCATTACTGACCTTATTGTTGAAATACTTCTTTATGCTAATGTCCGCGCAGCTTATCAGCAAAACTCCCATGCTTCTAGACGCGTTATGTTTTAAAGCGTTTCGCATAACAAGAAACACTTGGTATAAGATACCGCACTTCAACTGTTTGGGAAACGCCAGAATAGTGTTGAACTGAGGTCGTGGCCCAGATCTAAGACGAGTTCGAACAGCTGAACCGAAAACGCCGTGTGAAGTGAGACAGACGAGGACGCAGCCGAGGTCCTTGTGTGTCTCACGCTGTCCCGCGTCTTCAGTTCAGCTCTTGAGACACGACTTGCGTCTGAAGGGGTTCGCCTCCTTCGACTGACGTGCCGCGGCCCTTCTCTCGAGACCACAGGTCACCGTCATCGCCGAGCCGAGTGCAAGCGCAGGCCGGACTCTGTCGTTGTGGACGACACCCACTGCGAGCCGAGCACCAAACCGCAGACGATGGCCGAGACCTGCAACCTGCACTGCACCCTCTGGTGAGTATAGTGTGCATGACCGTACAATGAGGTGAAGAAGCCACGGCGCTGCACGTTCGTTCGTTCATTCATTCATTCATTCATTCATTTCATTAGACGTATTTTGCATACTCGCGGCTTGTTATTTCGTTAAACACGAGAGGAACTCATTAGGCGTGCTATGCGAACGCACTATGTGTGAATTTCGTACAGAAAAAAAGGTATTGCAGAAGGTCATTCAAAGCGGACTCATGTGCTGTGCTGCTAAGCACGAGGTCGAGGGTTCGATTCGCGCGGTTAGCGACGGCCTCGTTCGGCCGGGGTGCGCAAACGGAAAACTCTCGTGTACCGTGTGTCGGTAGTACGCGTTAAAGAACACCTCGTGGTCGAATTTAATATACGGAGCCCTCCACTGCGTGGCGTCCCTCGTAACCCAGTGCTCGTCCATTCTGCTTGTTCCTTTCTGTGCACGAGTATTAAGTCCGCGCTGCAAACATGAATGCAAGCCTCCATCAACCAATTATAGCCCGCACCACCGCGTTGACTGCTTCCATAGCGCACTTTGCACTTCTAGGACGAGAAACCCCGCAACCTATCTCTTTTTTTTACTTTGTTTCCTCCCACAAATGTCGTTTCACACTTCTCATGTCGCGCATAAGCCGCGGGAGGCTTGCTAATAAACTTTGTGTTACTTCAGCGCGTGTCTCGCGGTTCTTCTTTTCCGTGTCTTTGTCTTGAGTGGTGCTCGTCGTGGGTGGTTTTCTTTTTCATATTTTTGTCTTTTTTGACCTAGGTAGGACATTAGGCAGTGTAATAGCAAGAGCTTGGTCGCACAGCACACCACCCCGTTCCGAAGGGGACGCTCATAATATCCATCCATCCATCCATCCATCCATTCATGTTGCCGAGTAACCCACTGTGTGGCCTTGCTCCCTCCCCCCCTCCCCGCCTCCTCCACCAGGTAGCGCCCCGATCCAAAGGGGGCGCTCATAACATCTATCCACCCATCAATCCATGTTTCCGAGTAACCCACTGTGTCTCTTTGCTCCTCCACCAGGTGGCGCGTGGGCGAGCCGTCCGAGTGCTCGGCGCAGTGCGGCAACGGCGTTCGCACCCGCAGCGTGCAGTGCGTGCAGCGATCCGACGGTGGCCAGGAGTCCGTGGTGCCCGACAGCCGCTGCAAGGCCCGCGAGCCCAAGCCGCCCGAGGTCGAGAAGTGCGGCGAGCCGTGCCGGAACTTCCGCTGGGACTACGGGGACTGGCAGCCCGTACGTAGCGAGCGCGTGTGGGGTTCGCGACGGCTTACGCTTCGCTCTGGTTCGGGAACGAACGGATCTGTGAAGCGCACCGGCGCACGCGGAACGGGATTGGAAAAAAAGAAACCGGCTGTGTGCCGGTGTGCTTCGAGATCTGTCCGTTACGAAGACGGAGCAAATGGCCCGGCTTACCATCTTGTTGCTTGTAGGTTCAGTTTTGTAAGTGAAGCGCTTCACTTACTGTTTTCCACTTACTTAGCGGTAGCTTCGTGGATCTAGATCAAGAATGTAGCACCAGCTCCCTGATCGGTGGGGTGCATCACTACGTCATTGCCAAGTTATTTTCACCGAGAATCAAGTGCATGGCGTATGAAAAAAAAAAAAAAACACGCGCACCACAGTCTGCTAGGCTAGTAACCGAAAAGCTACAACTGCAGATGTTAGTCCAGCGTAGTGTTGTGCGTCTCTTTCACTGCTAGTCATGTCGTTGGTATCTGCCGTTAAGCAAGTTTGCAATATGCTCCATGTAATGAGCTGAGGCACAAACCATCGTTTATGTACCACGTTTATTTGGCTACACGTGGCTCGCAAGAAGACAACGATATTGAACTGTGTACATCCTTTACTCCCTCGTTTCTTTCTTTTCGTGCCTTAACCTCTTTCCTCCTGTGTAGGGTAGACAACCGCACGCCCTTCTGGTTGACCTCACAGCCTTTGCTTCTTTCTGTCCTCCTCCTCCTCCTTCTTTCTGTATTGCTGATTTACACACACGCTTAAACAAAATTACCCCTTCTGAGTCTTTTCTTGCCACACAACAGTAATCGTCATCTGTCTTGTCCGCATTTCCTTTCTTTAACGCTGGGAGCCCCGTGCTTCCAAGTCACGAACGACATGCGCGTTGTCAGCATGACAGAGCATTCTCGACAGGAAAGTAGCGGGCGCAGCGTTTTCAAGAAAGGAAACGAAAGCAAGACAGATGACGATCATTGTTGTGTGGCAAGATACGACCCAAGGGGTGTGCATTTCGCTGAGAGTGTAGGTAGTGCTTAAATTCATACCCCAGCGATGGTTGCCTCTGAGTAACAAAAAACAGATATCGAAGGCAATGCATTTGCTAGCTGCGTGCACCGGAAATGACACCGAGGCCAAGAGACACGTCACGGCCACCATTTGTCTTAAACGCTGCCTATGAAACAACTGACACGCTTTCTTCCTCCCTTCTCCCACGTTCAGTGCAGCAAAACGTGCGGCGGTGGCGAGCAGTCTCGCACCGCTGCCTGCGTGAACGAGAACCAAGAGCGTCACCCGGACTCGCAGTGCGATCTGTCGGCCCGCACCGTCAAGCGACCTTGCAACCAAGGGGACTGCCCGCGATGGGAGCTGGGACACTGGACAGAGGTGAGCAGTTTGTATTCACTACCGGCCCGGCCGCTGGCTCGCATGACCTGGCGTGAAAGACTACGAATGCAAGCACAGTTGCGAAAACGAGCCGGAAACGAGGAACATCTCTTTGACGGCAGCAGAATGACGCGCGAGGCCCCTTCCCTCAGCGTGGAGAAGCCGGCCTCTGCGTTTTTTTTTTCTCCAATTAAAAACCGGCTTACTTCTTGTCAGCTGTGTCATGTGCGTCCGTAACGATTTAAAGACTCGGCCTGTCTGTGCGTCATCATCGTTTTCGCGCGTTTTCGTTGAAGGCGCAGTAGAAGCGTGCCCGTATTTCTGTCCTAACGGTTAATAGCACTAAGCAGGAACTACAGTCGGTTGTTGGAAGTTGAAGCGAATTTTGACGCGGATAGTTTTGCACTTCGTGAAGGATTAGGAATCTATCTGTGCCGTTCTTCGGTTAAGATCTTCTAAATTATTTCAGTAGCTGGGAATGAACTGTTTCAGTATTTGAGAGTAATCAAATTCACTTTATATTAAGCTCATCATTTCCAGTTCGCACAGTCTGCAGAATCAGCAGCGCGTAAAATAAGTAATTCATAGCGGAAAGTTAGAACTTGGTCCCAACAGTGCGTTGGATCTGCGTAAATTGCATTGCTCTGTGCTTGTGTTTCTCGATGTGCCCCGTGTGTTTGAGCATTATTGTGCTTGACTGTGCCTGTAGTGAGTAGCATGAACTCAACGTATTGAGTTGTCAGGGCCTGTCGGGCGTGTAAAATTTGTTTGCATTTTAGCTGCATGGTTGTCGCCTGTGGCATGTGAATTGGATGTTCTGTTAGCGAATAAATTTTATTTTAGGCTTGATCTAGAAGCCTGCATTTTCAAGGCTTATTGAATATGAATGCTCTCTTGAGAAAGGTAAACGACAAGATGATGTGTTATATAAAAGGCACTTTTCATTTGAGAGTGCACTGTGGCGTTATGGAGTATATTTTGCATAATGCAATATAACGACAACGCGCACACGGATCGTGTCCGTAAAATCTACGAACGGCACCGTACGACGTCCGAAACTTTCGTCACCTTTGTACATTCCCCTAAGGAGTAGGCAGCCGGTCGTGCTGAGGTGCGGTACGTCCGAATAACCAAGTTGCGTAAGTCAGGCGTTCGAAAAATTGTTTCGCCGGTGCACCTGTATTCTCTCGCGGTCGGTATTTCCCTTAACTGAAGGCAAGTGAATGTATTTAAGGTCATGGTGCCGTTACGAGGATCGTAAACCAATCCTGAGAGCGAGGCATTTTACGATAAGCCCGCAATACTCCGAAGGCAAAGACGACGATTTCACGACTCGAGGCGACTGTGCTTTCGGCTTATGGGCGCTACCATCTTTGGCTGTTATGCAAACAACTCTTTAGTTTAGTAGGCAATAACGTTAAGGTTATTCTGAAGCGGCAGACATCGAACACGTCTGCTCAGCTATTTTTATGCATGCGTAAATCGACAGTAGTACTCTGCATTAGTTGTTGCAGTTAGAGATCTCCCACGAAAAACAGTCCAAGGTGGCGGCGCTCCGACGCTTCCGCACGATGGATATTCAGGCGCTCGGGCTGTGTTCCAATACTCGCCGTTGACAGCTAAGCAAACAGCACTCATCTTAATTCTCGTTCCAATTCTGCCGATTCCGTCAAAAGAAGATAGCAATGCTAGCTACTTTGCAGTAGAAACACGACGGCGGCCTAGCAGAATGCTTGAAAATTCGACGCAGGAGGTCTCCTGCGTACAACGAAACGTAGCACCACTTCTTTCTACGCTCAATGTAACCTACATTGTGATTTTCGTGGGTTCGCTCATGCAAAGTATATAAATGCAGCCATAATGCCTTAGCGTTTTCTCGACGACGCTACGTTTCGTCGAGGAGTCGTCTTTCTAGCAGTCAGAGTTGGAATGCTGTCCTCAAAGCCGGCCAGAATTGGAACGCACGCTCGGTTATCGCTTGCGCGCCGCACGTTCTGATGGACGTGTCCCGTTCGCGTGCATCGCCGTCGTGGTGGACGCCGCAGTGCTCCGTGACGTGTGGATCGGGCCACCGGCAGCGCCCTCTGTGGTGCCACCACGGAGACCGCGTGGTGGCCCCGAGCTTCTGCCACCCGACGCCGCGGCCGCAGGACAAGGAGCCGTGCGAGATGCCGCCCTGCGAGGCGCCCGCCAGATGGCACCTCGGCGAGCAGGGACCCGTAAGTGTGGCCCAGCAGCTTCGGGAAGCGTTGCGCGCCCGAAATGGAAAGAGCGGCGCTTCGTTCTAGTCCCGTGCAAGTGTTTAAAGGCTAGCTGCAACGGAACTTCGAATCGAGAGAAAGGCTGGTTTCAGAAAGTGCATAGTATGCAGCGGCCTGCCTCTACGCAAAAAATTTCGCGCTTGAAATACGAGTGGATGGTTTGCTAAAGGCAAAAAAAAAAAAAAAGGACACGGCATTGTTACCACCCACCGGAACTGATCTTTCACCCAGAACAATCGTAAATAGCGGGACTGCATGACATGACCTCCGAGATTGGCATCGCCTGCGGCTAGTCTACAAATCTCGGAGGCGACGGGCTGGGATTTGTCATATTCGTTAACCACCAGGTGGTATTTAAAGGCTGCTTATACACCAGGTGATTCATACAGCCCTAGCTGCTCTTTAAAGGCAACTTATATGAAAATTTAACATTTACGAGCCCTGCAGCTTTTCCAGGATTGCTTCAGTAGTATAAACTAATGTACAACCATATGGCCAAAGTGAGATTTCGTTGCAGGTGGCTTTTAATATTAAAGTCCGGATTTGCATTTCACCGCCAGATAAACAGCTGGCTGTTAAGTTAAACAAGTAAAGGGAGAAATATTGTATGTAGAATTCAGTGTTCGCGCCGCAGGACCGGTACGCGAGACATAGGAAATAGACATTTAACCGCATTCCACATCTGGGCCATTTTAATGCGTAAGCATTCTTTGGCAAGTACCCTAGCAAAATCTGTCACGCAAAAAGTGTAATCCTTTGCGTCTGCACAAAAATGCTTGATTTGTGAAGCTAAGGCATTTAATTGTTACAATAGCATAAATGTAGATAATTGGTAGCTTCATAAGCGATAAGGAAAAATTGAAAAAAAATAATTTGAAAAAAATAAAAGATTAATAAGAGAAAGAACCGTTCGCGTGAGGCCACCTTGAAAGCTTACTTTTCCGCATGACGAGTGTGTGTGCAGAGAAGCCTGCTGTGGGGCGGCTGAGTATAAAATAAGAGTAATTTGTACATGTGATAATAGTTTAAAAATAATAATAATTGATTGGTCGCGTCAAAAAGAAAAAATATGATGACGTGGTCCTCGTCACGTCAAGGTAGTAATAAAAAAAGGAAAGAGAAAATAAAAAAAAAACTGATGTGGTAAAACGGGTTGTGGCGGCATGCTGGTTAATTTGATGCGATCACTTTGAAGGGGCCATTCAGCTTCTTGGCAGCTCATCTCCACACCGTCCAGTACATGAATTTCATTTCTTTGGCAGCGGAAAAGCGATGTATAGACATCCGTAATCTAGGAAAAGCAAGTAAGCAACAGCGAAGTAACAGTCGAGCCTAAAGATGCTTACGCATTAGTAGACAATTCTCAGAGTTTCTTTAGCCATTTCGTACTCTGAAACACCCCAGCAGCACACGAGATTCAGGGATCATGTAACGAAATTCGTGCAAATACTTGGCCACAAAGAGTGGTGGCTTGCGAGTCGCAGAAGTTTCGCCAGAAATTAAGAGAAATAAAAAAAAAGTGTAGCGTTGATCAACGGTAGTCCTGCCTGATAACTATCAATGAACCCTTACCTTTTCTATCCCGGTCTCATTGATCTGTGGAGCGGTGGGATGGTCAGTGCATGACACCTCGCCGTTTCTTTCAAAAGCGTATCCGCATTATGTTTCTAACTCATGTGCGCATGCTTACAATGTACTCTGCCTGCCGTAGCAGAATTCGTGCGAAATCTTTGTGGACTGACACGTGACTGCATGCAGCATGTTTTGTGTGTGCGTGTGTATATATAATATAGTGTTTGATATGTGAATTGCACATGCATCGACCGAGGTAGCATGATTTGCACTGCCCGGAAAGTTTTGCGTATGCTCGATGTTGTGGACGCCTGTATGACGCGACACCAAATAGTAGCCGTTGCTATTTGCCTTTTTTACCTTGAGCCTGTTCTTGTAGCCGGTCAGGCACCTCGTGAAGTGTCAAGTGCCATACAGTGCATTGTGAAAAAAAAATTCTTTACGCCCTTTGGGGCTTGTCTTGCGCCCCCAAATAATAATCTGTGTTTAACCCGTGCGCGCTTCCTTTATTTAGCCATGTTCGCCCTATACTTTGCTGCCGCCAACGTCATGTCACCCTGATTCGAGCACGGTTAAGGAAAGAAAGGCACGCAACACAGGTGGCACAGTGGTCCAGTGGTCACATGACCAGTGGTCATGTCCAGTGGTCAGCGGCCAGCCCAGTGGTCACATGACGTAGCGCTGCTGCGCTCGAGCGGTTCGATCCCGGAGGACACTGAGGCCGCATTTCGACGGGAGCGACGATGCAAACGCACTCGCATATTCAGGTTTAGGTGCCCGTCAAAAAAACACCAGGTGGTCGAAATTATTCCGCAGTGTCCCCCGTTCTCGCTCTAACGCAATTTTATTCAATCACCGTTTCGTTGCAATGGTGCAACAATGTTGCCAATTTTACGAAATGCCTTTGGTAGTACTGTAGTCTGGAGTCATTTTTAGGAGAGTGCTTTCGACCCGCTGATAACGTTTTTTGCCCCCTCCTTGTTTTAATGTGGCATCTCCGTAGCTATCAGTAAAATGTCTCCAGCTTAATACGTCACTTTTCATCCACGAGCAAAGGGTAATATTGTTTAGCTCGAACAGGTATCTAAGGTTTTCGAGGATTGTAATCAACAAGCGTTGTAGTCTTGTTGCATAGCGGTACCGCGTTACGTTCAGCTTTATTACTCCTTCATCTTGTCAATTCGCATGCGTAGCTTGGTATAGCTATATTGAAGCTCACATATGGATGGCACGACAGTCGTAATGATAGAACAGAAAGCGAGGGACAGAAATCTTCGAGAACTGTTCTATTGCACATAAGCCACGTATCGAATGAAATGTCAATTGACGACTAATATTTTGCGTTGAAAAATTACTTAGAATTACAAACATACGGGACTCACGTACAAATTTACTCTTGCACTCAGAACCTAATTAAGGGAGAATTTTGGACATATGAGTTATGTGGTACACCGTTTTTTTTTTACAGAGAAGAAAGACAGTGACGTCAATCCGAGCAAAGCTCTGGTTGGCTAACTCGTACTGAGAAATGAGTAAAGGGTAGCAAATCTTAGGAGAAGCAAAACGACGACGAAAAACAGAAAGAAGAAACTTGTCTGAACGCAACCGAATCGCAATTTGAGTTCCAAACGTGAATACCGCATCATACATGTACCGTTTGTTTCGACGATCACAGCGGGTCAGATGAAGTAACAACGTGCATTGCTACGGTGAGACCAGGCATATGTGAACAGGGATGGGGCAAGGCTGGGCGACCTAGGAAGCAACGCAGTCTTTTTTTCCTGAGCCCTTTCTCCTCCCGCCGCCGGGTGCGCTTTCTTCCACTGCAAAAGTGTTCCGTGACCTGCGGCGGCGGGGTGACGTACCGGAACGTGACGTGCCGGTCGGCGAGCGGCGCGATCGTCGACGAGGCCCACTGCCACGGATCTCCGAGGCCTCACGAGGCGACCGAGTGCAACCGGGTCTCGTGTCCGCTGCCGTGGAACTCCTCGCCCACCAGCGCGGACAGGCCCGGCGGTGTGACCTCCGCCGCGTCCGAGCACCCGTCCACGGGTCCGCGGTCCAACTTCGCCGCCTGGAAGTCGGCGCCCTGGTCGCAGGTACGGCGGCGCCCGAGCAGGACGTCCGGCGTTCTTTCTGTTCATGATGTGGGTTCCCCTTCACGGTCCCAACGCCGCGATCGCAATCTCCATGCTAATGAGAGTGACGCTGTGGTTGTGTTGGGCTGTATTCCATAACAGAATGCAAAGAGCTGGTCACACAATTTATTTCCTTCCCTTGGCCATCCTTTATCTTGTCATTGTTTGTTGAAAGCGAGAGAAGCAGTGGAAAGGGAACAAATGGTAAGGCCGCAGGCAGTTCTTACCAAGAAAATGATGCCTCCAGCTGCGCGTGTTTTGAGTTCCCTGCGAGGTTGTCGCTCTTAATGCTCTAGAAGCTGAGAAGGTTGCTTGTGACGTTTCTTTAGGGAACTAGTTAATGATAGTTAAAGCTACGGTTGCGTTCGATGAAGCACTACGTTATTAAAACTAATCTGTAATATACGTCCTCTAACCCGCGTCGCGAGAAGCTTCTCCTTCACCTCTCCGAGCATTCAGTGCGCTTCCAGTGTGTCCCCCGTGGGCTACCCCGCGAATCATGTCGCTTGCGGCGCGCAGTGCTCGGCTACGTGCGGTAGCGGCGTGCGCAAACGCCAGGTGAGCTGCATCAACGAGGTGACGGGCGCCGTGCTGCCGGACAAGGAGTGCGTCTACGAGATCCGGCCCAGCGTCGCCGAGGCCTGCGACGCCGGCACCTGCGGCAAGTGGCAGCATGGCGACTGGTCAGCGGTGAGAACCCGAGCGTACTCGACGTTCGTCTGTGGGGAAATTAGCTTCCCGTCCACGCGTGCGTGTTCGTGACGCGAGTTGGGAAACAGGTACGGCACGGTATGAAACGTACCGCTAGGTGGATGTACTCGGTACATCGACTAGCGATGTGTTTCGCTGTTGAAACGCTTTCGCTATAGGCGACGCCACTGGCAGCACGTCCGTCCTGTTCGGTCAGTCGTCATCACCTCTTGACTGCGCGGTTCGCCGTGTTGGTCTCGCAAGTTGTTCGGAACGTCCAATGCGTAAGCTTTTGAGACTACTGACTCGACTCGGCAGGTGATGTACGCCCGAGTGCGCCGTACGCTGCTGTCCAAAAGAACTCGAGCATGCGAATCGGAAGGATGCACCATTTTGAAGTCCATTCAATATCCATGACATTTTGTGCCTAATTTCTTTACTCGTAGGAGTAAAGACTTTCGCCTCAATTAATAAGGTGGCCCGTCAAATTAGGCTTAGCCGTCTTTAATTAAGTACATTTTTTAGGTTTCATTGCTGTTTGCATTTTTTCCCTGTAGATGTGAATTTCTTGATTAGTGTTCTGTAATATTCGTGTGCATCCTTGACTGTTGTCCCTCTCTTTATCCCTTCCTTCTCCTTCGCCTTTCCTTGCCCGCTATGCAATTCACGTATCCACCGACAGATGAGGCAGTTACGAAGCCCGCGGCCTGTCATTTTTCTTTCTCCATACAAGTGCGGAGTCACGAAAGAGCAACGATACCATCGAAGGGACCATCGATACCAATAATGGTCACTTCGATGGCATTGTCTCCGTTATTTATGGTTCACCATCGATAAGTTCGCAACCAACGTGCTTAATTTGCTAACCTTGTTGAAGCTATTGCGCTCCTTCTTTTAAGCACTAAAACAAGAAAAACGGCTCGCGGCCAACTTTACCTTCGGCCTCGTAAGCGTTACCCTGACCCGGCCACACTCTTGCCACCCCCTCCCGGCGCAGTGCTCGTCCAAGTGCGGCCCGGGCGTGTCTAGCCGGCGCGTGCAGTGCTTCGTGCGCGACAACCTGCGCGAGGTGCTCCCCGACAGCCAGTGCGACGAGGCGATGCGGCCCAAGCAGGAACAGCCTTGCGTGGGACCCTGCCTGGGCGGCGGCCTGCCGCCCACGGACGCCACCAACCACCCGTCGGGAAACCACGTCGAAGGTCCCTACCGCTGGAGGTTCGGACAGTGGGGCACGGTGGGTACTTTTGTGTACGGCGGCGGCGCGTCTCGGTAGCGCGTCCCTGCGCCAGTGCGTAGCTGGCCGCAAGAAATCCCTTTAAAGCGTACTTCTCCACTCTACGACTCACAGTGCGGAGAAGCACGCTTCGAGTGTTTACTTTATTGGCTAGCAGTAGTTTTATTAGAATTTGCGCGTGTGTAAAGGCATGAATGTTGTCGTGGAAATAAGTGCTACTATAAGTAAATATTTAAATAAATAAACAAATGCGTACAACCTGCGATAGCTTGTGGACCTTCTGGGTGCTTACGACATTAGTGCGAGCCAATTTCATCATAAGAACGCAAGGTTCACGGAAAGGCAATGAGAACGTAATTGCCCTTTTTCGGTGGCATACTTTATTTTACAAGTACTGGATTTGTGTCTCAACGTGATACTTGCTCGTGGGCCCCGTGCTAAGAGATTCGCGTGTTCATTGCGAAAAAGTTGCACCGAAAATTACTGTTCGATAGAGCGTTCCTGCACAGTCATCTCGACTTGTCGCTCACGTCGTGCCGGCGCAGTGCTCCCGGAGCTGCGGCGGCGGCACCCAACGGCGCCAGGTGGTGTGCGTGGACAACCTGGAGAGCAAGAGCAACGCCTGCAACGAGCTGCTGCGGCCGCCCGAGACGCAGCATTGCAACACCGAGGAGTGCCCCACCTGGTCCGTCAGCGAGTGGACGCCGGTGAGTGCCGGTCGCCCGTGCACGTGTCCACTTCGGTGCCTGCCTTCCGGATTTTCGCGTCTGCCGTCCTGGCACGAGAGGAAAGGAATAGACGAGCGCTACTCCTCCCCAAAGTTATCTTTCGTTTTAGAGTTCCCACGTTGAGCAAACGCCAACTCGCCCAAGAAGAAGTTATTCTCGAGTACGGTATTGGCGATCTTGTTCCATCTTTCAGGTCTTATTGAGATGTCAGGCGAAGACGACCGACTGGTGGTCGCTAAGTAGAAATGACGTACTGCAGTCGAGAACGTAGTTGCGTCGTTACCAGCCCCGGCAGCCACATTTAGACTGGGCCAGAATGCGGTAACGTTCGTGTACCGTGCTTTTGGTGACACGCTAAAGGAACTCCGGGTGGTCGAAATTTATCCGAAGCCCTCCACTATGAGGCTCTTTCGTGGTCCCTGTGTTTCTCTGGGACATTAAACGCAGTATATTTTTCAAAGAGGGAGTTTAAATTCGGGGGCTCCTATCTAAATACATGCAAACGTATAAATCGTTTTTCTCGGCAACGACATACACGGAATTTTACGAGGTTTGTTTCGTTTAATATAATAAAAAAGATAAATCTAGTGACTGTGGGCAGCTTATCAATTTTTATTTAGGCCGCCGATACTATTGCAAGAATTCCTGAAAATTATAAGATTTCAATAACTGAACAATCAAGTTTGCCGCTGCGTAACTCAGAAATGAAAAATGATATCGCGCTACTGTTAACTACACATATTAATACGTTGAAGGCGAACAGTATTGACGTATTGTTCGTCGCTCTGAAATATAGCGCTACTATGTGAGTAGTACTTTCACAAACCCTTGCAAACATGTTACCAAAATCATCTAAGCTGTAAATTTCTGCATCAGATGGTCCGCTTCACATGCTCTAACGGATGCAGTTTAGAGAACTGCAATATCTGCATTTGTGTGTGTGGGGGGAGGGGGGGTGCACAGCTGTTATTTGTAAACGTGGTTCTTGCACTTTTATTAAGCTTACTCATTTTCGGTAATTTTGATAAGAAGTCCAGGCCTTAAATAAAAAAAAATATGCTTCCTGTAATCTATGATAGGGTATTAACGCGACTGAACGACGACGTAGAAAGAAACAAATACACAGAGAAGCGCTGTCTCCGTCTGTTTCTTTCTACGTCCTCGTTCAGTCGCGCTTATACACTCTATCATGGATTCTAACCAACTAGCCCGCCCAACGTGTTTTAACTTCTTATATTCACTATAATATAACTTTCTTTATCAACTGAAACCAACTTTACTTAAGCCTGTCCAGGGCTTACTTTACAAAATAATTCCTGCGTTCTACTCGTGTTTGAGCGGGATGCGTCACAGTTGGCCTCGAGCTAAAGCTTCCTCCTGAAGGAAGACTGCATAGCGATTTGCAAAGTGAGCTTGTTGGTAATTCATCGAACTAGGAGACGCATTAGGTGGATGCACAACAGCCGAATAGTTGGGCAGGAAAGAAAATGCGGCGTTGCAGCCGAGCCGGGGCCCCCTTCGTTCGGAAGGAGTAGTCGGTAAGTGGGCTTCGCCGGCGGTTTCCCCCCCATCTCGCAGTGCGACCAGGAGTGCGGCGGCGGCCAGCAGACTCGCCGCGTCGCGTGCCAGGGCGTCATCGGCTTCGTGGACGCGCACTGTCCGCAGCCCAAGCCGGACGTGAAGCGCGCCTGCAACCTGCACTCGTGCGCCGCGCCCACGGCGAGCTACCGGTGGCGGCCCGGACCCTGGTCCTCGGTACGACCGCCCTTCTCTCTCGCGTGGCTGCGCCGCCTGTGGCGCCGACTGTCCCGCGCGACTCCGGGAAGGCTCCTCGGTATCCGAGAGGTTTCGTTAGGCCCGTGACTGTTCACGCACGTTACGCTTCGCCGAGGTGTTGCCTTTGAACCGTCGGCATGTGTGGCCTCGCGTGTTAGCTGCGGTGTGTAGACGATTCTATTGGTGTCGAAGTGGCCGCAACGGGATCTGCACCGACTCGTGCTGTTGATTAGTGTTCTAGTCTAGCCCTACGCCGTGCTCTCATTTTCAGCCGTCCCAGTCACCTGCCGATCTTCGGGTGTACGAACCGGTCTCCGCCGTGCATACAGCTGCCAGGCTTAGAGCTGGCATGTAAAGTGGACGGTAGTAACTGTATGCGGCAGCCATAGGTGGCTTCCTAAATGTAACACGGAGTGAGTTAACTTAGACTATATGGACAAAAAGTAGTGGTTAAAGTGACTAAACCGGAACTGATCAGTTGTACACGTGGTCTTAGTAGGACGTCACTGTGTTCTTGCTCTGCCGCACGTAGTAGTCACAGAATCTTAACAATGCACGAATGCATGAAATGCACATTGTAACATGCTTCCTCTCTTATGTGTTTCATGGCGTGTTGTGTGAGTTGTAGCGGGGATAGTTTTGGATATGTTTGTAATAGCTTTCGAAGGTGCCGTTATCAAGGCTTTCAATAGGCTTCCCGAAAACCTACCTGCTTTAGGTTAATTGGTTCAGTAACTTCTTGATAACGGCGCCACAGAAGCTACGGGTAACAGTCATATATAAGAAACGGATAAAAAATAGAAAGGTCAATAAAATGACATTAAGTACAGCAGCTTAAGTGCGAGCAATTATGCCTGCCACATAGATGCTGTCGAATTTCGCATCCTGTTATCACATACTAACATCAATTCGGCTCCATGCAAACTTTCGTACACAAGCTTGCCGAAGTAGTTCAGGAAGCCTCTAGTAAGATGGTGTTGACACGTGATTTAGATCTCGTGAAAAGCACACTGGCATGTCGTCAGCAATTTCTTCAGTGTCTAACATCTTCCAAATGTGCACATCATTGTTGTAGTGGTTGTGTAGTGCTCGTTGGGTGTGTCTGTTAGCTTGGTGTAATAATACTTTGTTGCGGACTAGTTATTCGCGGTAATTGCGGACTAGTTCTGATTTTATCGCTGTTTGTTAGTGCATGGGCTTGTTTCATTTAAGCGCTGGCTGAGCGTGTACAATTGCTCTTACTTGGCTGTCTGATAACTCCACGAAACATTGTTAAGCTACGGTAACAATCTTTTGTATTGCTTAATGTAACAACGCATGTTTTGTTACGTTCACACCAGTGTATGTTGCTTCATTTTGTCCTGCGTTGATCTCTTCGTGTTTCCCTCACAACGTGTTGCGTCCGGTTTCCTGTCAGTTTACTCACTGCCCTGATGAGGGGTGCTTTAGCTGAGAGGTTTATAACACCACTTGAGATTGAACTTCGCTATACCGCCGTTTTTATAAGCTTATCTGAAAATAAAGTTTTCGCGCTGCGTTTTCAGGGTTACATTTTTGTTCTTATTGCTATAGCGATTGTATGTACACTCCAGGCTAATTTCCTCAGTCGCCGCTGCCGTGAGGTTCCGTATAAAGTTCGAGTGCGATAAGATCACCGCCGCGCGCTGTTGCTTCAATTGCGAAGGAAACCATGCGAGGGTGAGCCGAGATAGATGGTGGCTTGATGTAGCGGCGTCTTCTCGCGCACTCAAGGGCGGGGGGGGGGGAGCTAGGGTTGGGGGTCGAGGTTAGCGCGCATCTGCTCTTCTACTCCGGCTGCGGCTGAGTGTGGCCGCGCGCTATCTGTTTCGGAAGTAGTCTGCGCTGTTCTCGAAGGCTGGGCGGCCAGAGATAGCTGATGGCTTCGTGTGCGCCGTGTTCTCTTGCGCCTGGTTCGCGTTGAAGCGAGAGGCAACACGAAGGGGAATCCGCTCGCCGCTGCTGCCGCTCTTCGTCACGCCAGCGTTCTGACAGCGAGTCTCCGCGGTCATCGAGTGAGATGTGTGCATGTTTGCCTGTGCGCACGTGACACTGTGCTTGCTTATTTAGGTGGTATGCGAATGTCTACGGCAGTTTACACAGCTGATAGTTCTACTAAGGTTACTTCTTATACATGTCTAAACATTTGCTATCGCAATAAATGCTGCGCCTTTCGGGCGAAGCTGTGACCTCTTATTTTCTTTGTAGTCGAAAATTTCCTGTCTATTTACTGTCGATGTCAGATTTCACTTTTAAGCATGCATTGCGTTCTTGCTGTGTCATTGCGCAATAACACGTTCGCCTATCAAATTACAATTATTATACATACGTAGCACTGCCTTTAGATGAACGAATTTATTATAGTAAGTGTAGCAATAACCGCACTGTAATTGCTGTAGTCAATATCAATGAGGGAATGTAAGCGATGAGGCAAATGCAGTTTTGCGAAGTGTTCTTCATGCATCACCGTGTGTTTGTTTAATTCCTAGGAATAGTTACTTTTTGTCATTTCATAAGTGCATTCATGATCATTTATTGTCAAGCCATGACAATTTTTTGAACACTTGTATATGACACCCGTAACTGTACGTGCTCATCATGCTGGCAACCAGCTCGACTCATCACATGACCACTGGAGAGGTGAGGTAACGACATTTGTATCGCCTGGTAGTCGCTTATTGCCTTCACTGACTTCCTGTTTTATGCACGTTACGTCTCGCTATGAAGCTAGCACGCGCATACGCGTAGCTTGCTTGTGATATGGAATACATGTCAGCACACTTATGAGGCATAAAAGAGGACACATCTTAGTAATTTCCCCGAATGTACGTGGAATCACCCAACGTTATAAAGTCGTCTCGGGCTTTGCCTAATTCAACCTGGCGCAGCACCGTAAACGTGCTCAACTTATGAAGCAGATGCGAAGGTGTGCTCTGAGGCACACTCCGATTATAAGTGAATCAACTATGTCATAATCATCTCAGGTGGTGAAGTGTCGGTTTCAGGACAAGTATCCTTTTGTCACGGGAATAGTTTGTTGATGATTGGAAACATCCGCTTCCAAAAAAAGCCGTCTAAACCCAAGCCTCTAATACACGTCGGTTACTGTTGCGGCGTCCGGCACTTATGCAGAAATGATGTATAGAGCACTGAGTACCCGCACATTTTCCTCTACAACCTCAAGGTGAAATAAAAAAAAAAAACGAAAGTTTTGACTGTCCAGAAAGTTATTTGTTTGTGCAGTCATGCTGCCAGTCTGCAGAAGATGTAACTTCGCTGCGTATCGTGTGGAATCGACAAATCTGCTGTCGCTGCGCACGGCTTTACGCTTCTTCAAAGATCTTCTCTGCAGCTCTAGTAGTGTGGGCATTTCGTATGCATGCTCGCTGTGGATGATGAATCTGCAAACAAATGTGCACACTTGTTTAGGTCTCCTTGTGCATTCAGAGTGGCCATTCTCGAGAGTACGCTCTTTACTGGAAAAAAGGTACGAGCTTTACCGCACGAAGTGCTTGAGTGTAAAAAAAAATTACCGTTGTGACGTTATGTTTTGTTTTGTGGTCTTTTAAAGCGGCATCGAGTTGCAGTTTGGCAGGTCACATGATGCACGGAGCAGACGAGTAGGTCTGTTAAGGCAACACAATGGATACCAAGAGAAAGAAAGTGCAGTGGAGAATGGAGGAAGATTGAGTGCTTTTATGAGATAATGGGTAGTTGTCGCTGGAATGGGCCTTCGTCCTGCAGTGATCGCAACAGGTCGTGATGATGACGACAGCAATTGGGATAGCGTCTGTTATCGTCAGACTATGGCCTTTAAGTTTATTGCTTGCATCGTTCGTCTGCTCAAGTGCCCGAATGAACAGACGACTCTGGCTTGACGTGATCTTAAAGACCGCTTGAGTAGAGGGTGAAGTCTTAAGTAACAACACATTCGATGCAGTAACGTGCGCTGAAATACTCGCACTGCCACTATTGCATGGTGGCTAAGAATCGCCGCCAAACTAAGGGCCTCTCTCCTCGCCTCCGTTGCAGTGTTCGGTGACGTGTGGCAGCGGCGTAATGAAGCGAAGCGTCGAGTGTGTCGACAGCTCCCTCCAGGCGGCGCCCTACGCCAACTGCGAGGGCGACCCTCCCGAACACATCAAAGACTGCACGATGCGGGAGTGTCCCCGGTGGCAGCTGGCCCCGTGGTCGCAGGTGGGTTGCGGTTCTCGCACATGCAAGCGAATGTGACTTGCTCTGTGTGTTAACCTTGGCTTAAGTTGAGGGCGATTGAAGCACTCGTTGTGGGGGTCCCGGGCTCGTTGTTATCGTCTCACCTTAAATGCTTTTAGTGTCTTCACACGCGTTACGGCTACGAGGATTTCGCGATTATGGTCTCAAGGCGAGTAAAGATCGTAGGTACCGCCGCACATAACTGAAGCAGTAGGGCGTGGCATCATGCAGCCACTAGTAGCAGCAGCAGTAGCCAGTAGCAGTGGCACACTAGTGATCGCCATCCCTTTTACATGTTGTACGAGCCACCTTGGTGCCATTAACAGAACTAAACGTCGCGTTCGTCGTTATTTATCGAAAAAGGAGGAAAGAGATGATCGTAAGCGTGATAGCGTTGGGACATCTGACAAGACGACACACGCGTGCTATCTTGTGTATTCAAATCTTCACACTTACCTATTACGACACAGCCAACTTGTCCGAACTTAACTAACGCAGAAACCACGAGACGAACGGCCCCGCTATCCCACAGACATTCAACAATAACGATAGTGAGAAAATGTGTAGATAAGGACGCTTAACTGGGAAACTTGGTAGTTCACTGAACGGGAGTATGTTGGCGAACTTGGGATGAAGTTTCCTTTCACGTGTACTTGATATATCACGCTTTGTAAATTCAGCACGTGCCATTTAATTTTTCGCTTCCGCGTCTTCTTCGTTGCTCGGGCTTCTGTGTAACGCTGCTTCGCCTGGGAAACCGCTCGCAGTGTTCTGCTCCTTGTGGCAACGGGACGCAGAAACGGGTGGCCCGCTGTGTGCGACGCGGCGTCGAGGTGAACCACCTCGAGTGCCACGGCAAGCGACCTGAGACCCAGGTTCGAACCTGCAACCTGCGCACCTGCCACTACCGCTGGAAGAAGAAACGGTGGAGCCCCGTGAGTGCAGTTGTCCTCGCTGTTCGGGAACAGCTCCGGAGCGGAGAACTTAGTTGCGCATAATATCAGGGTTAAGGCTTGCCGCATGGATTGAGATACATTTTCCCGTTTTCCACGCATCTTATTTTTTAGAATTAATTTCTTTTTATTTATTTCGATACCTTCAAGGCCGCTAGAGCGTTACTGAAGGGAGTGGTTGTTTACCAACATATTCCAGAATAAAGAACTGGTAACATACATGGGAAATCGACAATTACGATGACAGCAAAAGCACAAAATCAGTCATGGAAACTAAAACACGTCACACGGAAATGTTACGATATTATACGAAAAAAAAACACGGTTAATCAGATACAAAGAAAAGCGCGACAGCGGTTTTGAAAGCAGCACTAGTGGCAATATTTTCAATAGAGGACGGCAGGTCACTCCATTCTTTAGACGTCTTCACAAGAAACGAATAAGAGAATGAATTGGTACGGCTGAACGGGACATTTACTTTGTGCGCGTGATCGGTACGTGAAGATAGGTACGAATGTGCCGAAAAGATCTCGCGTTTAAGATTCGTGTTGTGATTGTAAATTTTGTGGAACAAACCGAGGCAAAACAAGTTCCGCCGAAAAGAGGAACGGCAAAATTAAGCGATAGTTTCATAGATGATGCGATGAAAGTGCGATGGTAGTCTGACAGTATAAAAAGCGTGCGCTGCGATTCTGGACCGACTCTAACGTGTTTGAAAGGTGATCGAGGCCTGGATCCCATACCGAAGGGACGCACTCGAGTTTTGAGTGGACAAGGGTGTCATATGGCAAAAGCTTTAGCGATGAAGGTGCCATGTAAAAGTTATTGCGCAAATAGCCAAGCATGCGGTCAGCGTTGTTACGTATGTACTCGATGTGCTTCTCCCAGGATAGGTTAGTGGTTATGTGTACTCCTAGATATTTGTGCGTCACTTTTTCTGGCACTACCTACCGTTTCCATGTTTTATGCTGTGCAATTTTACCGTAATCTTACGGCTCGTTCTTTGTGAACCGTATTTCGATACTTATAACCGGCGTCTCCATACAACATGAACCATCATTTATAGCCCTCGGAAAAGTAAAAAAAATATATAGGTTGGGGGGGGGGGTGAATAATCAAAGTTTCGAATATGAGTCGCATATTTCGCACCAATTATTCTTATCCGTATTTGACGAGGAACTATTCGGCATTTGCGAATATTAAAAATTACTAAAAATTTCGCAACAACCGGCTGGTAAAGCATAGTTACTGTGCTGTCTGCTGAGAAAGTTATCCTAAGTTACCAGATGTGAAGCAACGAAAAAAGTTTTCGAAGCAGTTCAGAAACGAAATCGGTAATGCCTTGTTCTAGGTTTTGCGGCAGATTCTTTATGACAATCTGTGATTATTGCTTGCGTTCGCTCATTTAGTATATTGTGGCAGTATATCCATGCAGCAGTTTGATTGTAGCCTGCAACCAGTCACTTTTTTTTTTGGCAACGGGCCCTTTTCCCATGTGGCTACGGCACACAAGTCTCTGAAAGCTTTTGTTTTGTTCTCTGATTTTCCAGAACTTCAATTTTTTTGAGGAACCATTATTTCTTCAATTTTTTAAATGTAGTCATACAACAGCCATTCATTCTGGGGGAGCTTGCTTGCAAACCAGGCTCAAAAAGTGGTTGAGCGGATATTCGTATAATTGTTTAATGGCGAATTAGTAATCTTGTTGAAAAATGATGCTTTATACTTGATCAAGTTAGCTGTATTTATTGCACTATTCAGTGCAGGCATGGTACCTAACTGTACCGCAATAAATATTTCTCCTGTAGATATACGAGTTTGCGTATATCCGGTTCGAAATTCGATACTTGCTATTCGCATTCGGTTCATCTTCGAAAAATTTGATACACGCCCACACATAGAAAAAAAAAAGGCTGCTAATCTATCGAGTTGGAATGAGCATAGCAATATTAACATTACGTTAGCTGAAATCTGATTCCTAGAGGTCCACAAGTCCTTACAAGTGAAATCTTTAGCTGATGGTGGAGCTTTCACGGAGATCGATTAAGGTTGCAAAACCTTACACGAAGACTGTCCCAACCCTTGAGGAGACTGTTTCGCAGCTGGCGTGGTGACAGACTACACAGCATAGGTTTATTTAGAATTAGTAATTATAGGCTTCAATAATTTACAAAACAGTCCTCCTTGGTTCCACTAATATTCCACGAGTAGCACTATGTAACTAGCACATATCGAACGCCGCGTCGTACCAGCAACACGGGGCGTCCGATGCTGCGCACTAGGCCTAATAATAGCATCTGTTCGAACCTGGTGGCTTTAAGCTTGTTCATGGTTGTTGGTATGGCTAAGCATAAGGCGGGTGACTCACGGTATCGTACCGCGCTCTCCACTGACCGTGGTGTGGCTTCAGGGCAATGAGGGTCATACTGCCGTGAAGCGAGATTGCAAGGAGAAGATTGTCGTGTTCGAATCGCGCATTGTTTTGTCGCACCGTTCATAAATATTCCTGCGTATCTTGCCTCTTTCCCGTTTTACTTTCGTTTATTGAATTATATATGCCTTTAGAGTGCGCCAGAATTGCAGTAGGCCGGTCGAGGGAAGACTGGTGATGTGTTGTTGTAGGCTTCTGGCTGTGAAGAGGCCGGAATGTGCTTGCGCATGCGCCGCGAAGGCACCTGCAGTCTGTATAGACAACAGTGACATTGCCAAGGATGAGTTGAATGCCGTCTGGTATTCCAAACCGAGTGCTGTAGGGTGACGGCAGTTGGGCGCGAAATACTACATCAGGAAAAAAATGCCTCAGCTGCTTGGTCTGAAAGGTCTGAAATTGTAAACGTTCATGCAGACGTGAAACCGTTAGTAATTTTATTGAGCTGGAATTTATAATGGATAATGTTTCGTATATCATGGCCGACGGCATGAGCTCCATGTAACATAAGCGTGTCTTGGATCTGTGTCCATTTGCCAACGACGTCAATGGTAACAACACCGTTTCGTACAAAAGGGGGCAAATGGGCCTGTCCGTGGTGCAATATTGAATGATATCCCGTGATAGTAAACCAGTCGGGATCATAAGAAATGTTTGCTATAGCGAAAGTTTCTCTATAAGGGGAATCAGTTGAAGCAACTAAGAAACTGGCTTTAAAATCTAGCACCACTTTTCATTAGCCCGGGAAGAAAGGGCGAAAACATAGAAACATCACTTGCGTTGCGCAAAGAAAGTTGATCATAGAAACTGATGACAGTACTCATCGGTGACTGTAGGTTGCGATGGATGTCGATACGAATATTCCCCGCAAATCTGCTGCCCACATAGTGGCACATGGGTAGGTTTGCGCATGCAGCTGGCATTTTAGCGCGCTGTGGCTGCTCCGAAAACGCACGTGTCTCAGCGATTAAGAGGGTTGCTCGTGCAGGCTGGTGTTTGATATCGAGAATTTATCTTTTTCTCGCAGTTAAAGTCACCGCTGTGGCTCGGTCGCTGTGGTGCGGTTATTCTCTGAGCACGAGGTGGCCGGTTCGATCGCCCGACCGTTGTGGCTGCATTTTTGGATGGGGGCACAATAGAAGAACGCTCATGCACCGTAATTTTGGATGCGCGTTAGGGCACACCAAGCGGTTGAAATCAATCCGGAGTCCTCGACTCCGGCGTCCCTCCTCGCAGCCCACTGCGCAGCTTCGGCACATTGCACCTCGAAATAATAATTAAACAAATAATAATGTCCGCACTGTTCTTTTATAGCGACGTTCTGTGTAGCGAACCAGCATGCAAGATAGTAAAAAGGGAGTTTGCAGACCAACAGCGAGCTTCTCTCTCTCCCCCTCTCTCTCCCTCTCTCTGTGCCCAGTGCCCGGTGACGTGCGGTGGTGGCCGCCAGACGCGCTTCGTGGTTTGCGTGGACCGGAACGAGCGGCAGGCTCCCGAGCGCTTCTGCGCCAGCCAGCGACGACCCAAGGTGGTGCGCAACTGTGCCGCCCAGCCGTGCCCCTTCGTGTGGAGGACGTCCGACTGGTCCGAGGTTCGTCTCCGCCCGCATTTCCTGTTTATTAATTAATTTTGCTGCGTACATAGCGACGATATGGACGACTGGGCAAACTTTCTCGCTGTCATTCACCGTGTGACGTTCAGCGCAAAGCCTCAAATGCGAGGAAAACGAGCTGACCCCCCCCCCCCCCCCCCCCACGGCGCATGCTGTGGTTGCGAGGGCGAGCGTGCATCTTGCGTGATGCGCGTCTTCTTCCTGCGCGCTCCCCCAATGTTGGAGGTCACGTGATCGAGCGCGCAGGACGGGAGAATGACCGCGGGCCCTCTTCTACCCCAACCGCAGTAGGTGCGTGTGACTGTCGGCGCGGTTGAGTGGATACGCGGCCTGCACCGTAAGTTCTAGGTCATCTGCAGCGGTTGCCGATGCTAAGGGAAGAGCCTCGGTGGCCGGTGGCTTCGTGCGCGTTGCCTTCCTGCGCACCTAGTGCTAGAGTTCCGTTATCCGAGTTTGTGGACGCGGCACAGTTGGAAAGGTTAATCTAGCGGCATCACGAAGCGTTCACTGCCCCGCTGCCGGCGTTCCTCATCACGCCAACGTTGGGTCAGCGAGTGCTCCAGGTCATCGAGTGAGATTGGGTGGTTGCCGCCTGTGCGCGCGTGACACCTTTATCGTTTAGTTAGTAATCGAGTGTTTGCCGCAATTTTTGAGGTGCATAAAACTCTCGTCCTTGCTTCGCCTAATGGTCTTATACCTTGCCACCGCCGTCTATGCAATGACGCGTGCGGGCAAAACTGCGCCTCTTTTTGTCTGCCCTGCATCTGTATAGACATGCTGGAGGGCATGGCGTCATTGCAATTCGATGAAACCGATGCCAGTTCAGTGCACAAAAAAATAAAAGTTACCACACTGCAGGGAGTTTGTTGAGCAGGCAAGCTGACCCAATTTTCGGCAATTGCTTGCCAAAGATTTTGCTTTTGAGCAACGGGCTGGACCGCGAAGAAAAGTAGAAGTGCCAGCGTAGGGGTCAGCCGTTTTGCCAATACCGATCCTCTTTAGAAACACAGATTCATGTTGAATTGATGGATGCTTTCATACTCACGGCACTCATTCATATTCACGGCCTCTGGAAGAACACCCACGAAGTGCGCAGCTGAATACGCTAGGCAGCATTTTCAAGATGTCGCGAGCATTATACTGTCGTGTTCTCAGCCCTTGTAATGCTGACGTAATAAACTGGTGCAAGATAAAAAGATGGGCTGGTTTTAACCACTCTAGATCTGAATCATCATCACAGCTGCGATAACGTCGGTGCATGCATTCCCGTGGCGCCAAAAACAGCATAGTATTCCATTCCTAACTCCCACGGTGCTGATGCAGATAAGCGGATCGAGATAACGCGTAAGTTTTCATCGGACAAGCTTTTTATCATTATAGCGGCTGTGATACCCTCAGGCCATGCCCGCTACAAGCATGACACTGCGCATATGGCCTTATTTAGCTGGCGATGTTCATGTGACAAAAGATGGCAGAGTTGGTTTCGACTTGCTACACAGTGGCGCGTACGGTGCGATGGTTTCGAGTGTGAGTAATCACAAATATATGTTGCCAGATTTGTATCACCGTTTCAGGTGAGATCTACGCTACAAAGTGCAGTAGTGAGGCTAAGCATGTCATGCTCTTAGCGAATGCAGAGTACCTCCTCCGCTGACGTTGCAGTGGTAACAAAGGAAATGACAGGAGCGGGCTTCGCCACACTAAGACCACTAGTGCGGAGAAGCCAGCTGTGACGATCGCACAACGGTTGTTAGCCGGGCATGCTGGTACGGCGACATAGAAGGGCAAGAAGCACAAAAACGAGACAAGAGAGTAAGGGAGCAGATGACATGTAGAAATGAGATTTATTGCCTAGTGGCGAAAAATATAGGCAGAGGAAAACAAGATTTAAGAGCAATGTAAGAATACCTCTCACCCTACTCCTTTGAGTCCTCTGTAATGCCACAGTCACTCATCTAATCATATTTTGGTGTGTATGTGCGTGTTTCTTGCCTTTACCTTGTGTCCCCTGCCTATGTCTTTCAATCCTGGGCAATAAACTTTAGAGTTGATGCCAGCGCATGTGTCATGTGTTGCCTCAATCTTTTGTCCTGTTTTCGCGCTGTCTGTCATCTTGCCTCACGACCTCCTTTCAGTGCATGCACTTTCGCATGGATGCGTGCTTTGCCTACTTTCTGGGTTCTCCGAAAGAAGCACGTGGATTCTCTTTCTCGTTAAATGTCAACCTTGTTTCTGTATTGAGAAATTCAATCAAATTTATTGCGCGAAGCCTAGTGCCGTACGCCAAAGTTCAAGTAAGCATTGACGGCTATGTGCGTGTGCTACGTCAAAATGCCGTTGCGTGACTTTTACCGCATTTACACGAAAAAGAAAAGGGCTATCAACGCAGTGGACATAAAAATAGGGTGCTTTTCAATGATATCGTGAGAAGTCATCCTTTTGAACAGCAACAGCCCTTCCTTACTTTAACGTGAACACGCAGTACGAAGGCCTGAATATGGAGAGAACGTTGCTGGGCTAGTTGGTACGTAGAGCAAAAAGAACTGCAAGCTACGGCTCGAATAAAAGGAATCGCGGATGGAACAAGCGGAACTTACAAATTACTTTATTCGGTAACAAAGAAATACGGTGCTGATGAAGCCCTGTATGCTTGCAAAAAAAAAAAAAAAAAAAGCTATCGAACGTGCTATTTTTCGCAAGCACAAGAACAGAGAAACAGTTGAAAATACGTGCAAAACAGGGACGCATTATACTGTATCTAAACGGCCATGTCTAAATGCTTGGATGCATCGTTATTTGAAATAGATGGGAGGCTGATACATCCTTAATCGTGTATGTTCATCGATCATGCTTCCATCAACTTCCCGATTAGCGCTGAGAGCGAGGCCAGTATAAGCCCGATGTGGGGTTAATGTACGTGATGCAATGTAGGGTCGACGTGTCTCCTCAGCGAGCTCACGTTGGCTGTGCTTGTGCAGTGCTAGCTTTACGACCAGTATTGGCCAAGCTTTTTCTGAGGATCCGCGTTGCTTTTTGTCGCGAGTGAAGTCACTTTCGGGTTGCGTCTGTGGCCCCTCGGTTCTTCCTCTCGGCCGTGTGTGCCCGTGCGCGTCAGAGGCAGGCCTGACCCCGTGCCGCTCTGGCTTTTTGCCACCTGCAGTGCAGCCGCACTTGCGGCGAAGGGTTCCAGAAGCGCTCGGTCACGTGCCACAAGGTGAACGCCTACGGCTGGGTGGACCCGACTCCGCTGACCCACAGCGCCGCAGAGCGGCTGAGCGCCCTGGAGGCCGAGTCCTCGCCATTCTACCAGGGGTCCCAGGAACGGCGCGGTCCGCACTACTGCTCGAGCCAGGAGAAGCCGCCCAACTCGCGCGCCTGTATGGTCGGCCACTGCGGCGAGGGAGTCTTCTGGAGGCCCGGGCCGTGGACGCCGGTCGGTGCACTTGGCTCTTCTAGATTTCGTTGCTTGGTTTCTTACAGCGGGAAGCGCGGACCCGCTAGGTGTCGAAAGAATGGTCTTCCAGAATGAGTTTTTTTAGGCTTGTGGCGCAGCTCAGAACGAGCGAAAAAGGAAGGTGGAAGGGGTAAGGAAAAGGAACGGAGAACAGGGTAAGTGCTCACCTTGTTTTCCGTTCCTTTACGCTCACCCTGTTCTCAGTTCCTTTTTTATAACCCCTTCCACCATCCTTTCTTGCTCGTTCTGAGCTGCGCCACAAGCCTAAAAAAGTCATGACATAGCAACTCGCCCAAACTGCTACGCCTTTGGCCTTCCAGAACGAGCGTGGCTCTTGCTTTTTCGTTTGATACGAAACAGACTTGGTCTGAAAAAATTTTTCATGGGCTGGTGTTGTCGTTGGGACTTTCACGGAGAGATTGCACCAGTGCAACGATTGTTTCCTGTCGGTTGTCGCCAGATAAGCAAGAAAGCCGGGTTTTCAAGCAGCCAGCACCACCTTTACCGCAATGTATTGCATGGTGTTAAGAGACGGTCATTTTTGAGCGACTTGATCGTCATGAGAACTCCGATGGCTTCATCACTCGTTGAATTTAGTTCGGTGCAAAAATAAGGGAGCTTAAGAATTTTTCACGTGTATGGCCTGACGACGTTGTGCATGCCTTCGGCATGCCCAACGCCTTGATGCGAGGGCACAGGCAAGTAGAATTGATTTTCCTCAACTAGTTGCTCTTTGCTTTGAAGACAAAATAAGTGTCACGAGTTGCATGATCACTCAGCTCCTGCAGTGGCTCCTCGAATGTTTGCGTGCATTGACATTATGCGCTTATAAGAGCCAGAAATAATCAAAAATGGACGGGAGAAGCCTCCGTCCTGCAGTAAACATAAGACAGGCTGGTGAAGACAAAAAAAAACGAGTTAATATAGGAGCTTAAAAAGGAGTTGGGGCAGATTGCCGAGAAAGAGGCACCACGGTCATTGTGAGTGTTCTACCTGCGGGGACGAGGCCGGCTCACGTGCTAAACGGACAGGTCACGCGTGGCGGCTCTTTTTTTAACCAGTTAAAGCGAAACTGTGGTGGCGGCTGCATGGCTTGAACAGCTGGCCACCGTACGGCTAACGGGCTGCACGTCTGACACGTCCGTAGGATGCTCTGAGAGCAAGGCAGTTCTCGCGCGCCGCCCTGAAAATCTGTCGCAATCAATGTTTGTCAACCTGCAGCGCAAAAACTTATTTCATTATAACGGGACAACAGTGTTAGATTTCTGCGTAACCGAAATACCGGCCAGTTTAGAACAAATGCCGTGGTTTTCTCTTCCGGCACGTTATGCGCACCATCAAAACGCAAATGTGCCTTCTCTCGTTTTTCCCAGCCTAAACACTGGATGGAGATTGTTCACGCGGGCGCAACGTACTCGCTTCGATTCCTTTGTTTTTGATCGTTTTTTTCCCCGTTCACCAGTGCTCGACAAACTGTGGGCAAGGCAAACAGAAGCGGCGCCTCCGCTGCTACGACCAGCGGAACAAGCGAGTCAACAACAGCCACTGCAGCAGCGCGCTCAAGAACAGGATCAAGCGGAAGCGGCGGTGCTTCTTGCGGCCATGTGAGGAATTCCCAGCTGCTTGATAGTGATGAAGTTTGAAATAGCGTGCAAATGCAGTAGCGTCTTCATATATGTGCGTACCAGAAACGCAGCTCTTTGCGCATCAGTGCTGGTGTTGAAACATTCCCTCGGAAAAGGGGAATGTGCAGATATACTTTCCTAGTGATTACGGTGCTTATTATGCATTTGTATGCATTCTATTGCCCCTCTGCTTGGACCGAAAGGTCTGCAGTATGTACTTAATAAATAAATATCGCCTTCAAAGCAGTGCTGTCTGCCAGTAATCCGCAATTGCACTGTCACTTTTAAACGTGCGCCGCTTAAGAATCCTAGCAAACTTACTGATCGCAGCTTTTTCTTGTTTTTGCATCTTGCGACGTCCTTGTGCGCGTCGTAATGCCGTAAATACAACAAAGGGTATCGAATTAGTAAAGAACATGAGTGGACACACTGCTCTATTCTGCAACACCTAAATATTCAAAGTCGCGCCTGCGTGTATTCGCGTACGTAAGTAGCAGCACACCGGCACTTTTCACTAGAGATATTCCGTTTTCTCTCTTTACGCAAAAGTCAGTCGGATTGTACTTCTAAAGAGCGCGGTGTCTAGATTAGTCTAGCCATTATACTTAACATACGCGTGGAAACTAAAGCTTAATTAAGTCGTGTGTCTTCGCAAGGAAAGAGATCGTAGGCTAACTGTTGAACCAACGCTGACAGTGTATTTAAACTAGGGGTGTGTGAGAACGCTCGAATATCACCGCGTCGAACTGAATAGTGAACGTTCGAGTAATTTGGTTCGCGAAGGAAACACCTACTATTAGATGTCTCTAGCGTTCGGTATATTCGGTTCAGATACGCGCGCAGTGTGCCGCATGTCGCTGGCGCAAGGGGGCGCCTTACTTCGTTGCTTTCTAGAACCCCTTAAACTGCGTAAAGTAGCGGCACTCTCCTCCTCCGCCTTCACTCTTCCTCGTTTCTCCTCTCTTTCACGCTCTCTCCTCGACCGTGGCGCCACCTACACTGCTCGAGCGTAGCAACGGCGCCAACATGCGCTCCTCGCCCCTCCGTAGACGCTTCTCGAGCAAAAATGGCGCTGATGCACGGCGCGAGAGCCCACGTGATGCTATTAGGCCAATAGCGACGCGGCGGCTGCCTCGGCCAGAGCGCGCGAGGAGGAGGCGGCATTCTTCAAAGCGTGGCACTGCTTTACGAAGTCTAAGGGGTTTTCTTGTATTCGGCGCGGAAGGAGCCCCGAGCGCGCCGCAGATGGGGCGGGGCGCCCCCGCTAACGCCGTCGCATGCTTGGCTCTGTAAGCGTTTCTGTGGCCCCGGTGTCGGCCCGATACGGGGATCGCACAGGCAGCGGCGGAACGCTGCGATCCGCATGCAGGATGGCGTCGCGTCGGCCAGGGGCCCCTTTACGGGCACAAGGTTCGTCCAGGCCGACAGGACCGACCGAAACGATCGCGCGACACGGACAGAGGGGCCCGGCAACAAGAGCAGCGCGCATTTAGTGAAGTCCGAAAGCGTGTGATAATCGGGCCGGTTAGGCGCCGGAAGGCAGGCAGGCCGTGTTGCATACGCGGCGACTAAATTAACGCCGCTCCAACAGCCGTCGACTTAAACCGCAGTACTAATGAACAACCCCTACGGAACACATTACAGCGGAAAGCATCCCGCGATGGCTTGCGGCCTGATGGCAAGTGGCGAATTTTTGCCACAGCCGCACTGCCTACGTCATCAGGCCCAATCGGCGCTGCTTCGTTGAGCCTCGGCGATTAATGTTACGCTTCGGTGCCTAATCGAGGCAGATATAGTCGCAGCAGCCGCTCGACATTGCACAGCCGCGCGACAGCAGATGCAGCGACCGTCCTGAGTTCGGAATCTTTGACAGGTGGGAAATTACGCCGAACCAGACAATCAGAAGGCGCTTGATCTTAACCGTCGGCGCCTACCGCAGTCGACCGGCACGGAAGCAACGATGGCTACGCGCGGAGTGGTGTTCGAGTCGCATGATGCGCGGTCCGCGCCTTCGTCTGTCGCGTAGACAGACCTTACGATCAACCCACTCGCTTATGGGAAAGCTCTTCTGTATTTTGTGGGATAACTGGAAAGCGAAGCTTTGTCCCCAATGAAAAGGTTGCCGTAAAACGCAGGGTTGCTATGAAACTGAGAACCTGATTGGTATCCAGTACAACCTAACGTCAGTAGTTCTTTAGCTTAGGAAAGAAAGCACTAGTTTCTATTTAGAGGACAATATAGTGACAAAAATATTTCCAAGACCTTCATAAGTAGAACCGAGCTGTAATCAGTACTGGCATATTAATTTGGTATTCGCTTTAATAAGCGGAGACCGTACTGTAAATGTTATTAATTTATATATATCTAAGCTAATGATAGCTTCCTGTTTTTGTTATGCAATGCTAACAGAGACTCGAGTCGGTGCAGCCCAGTGTTCTCTTGCATAAGATCTGCGAGCATTAAACTTTGTGATATATTTTCTGATATTCGATTCGATATTCGGCTGTTTGTTTTATTTCTCGATTCCATATGTGATTCGAAACCTACTAATCGCTATTCGCGCACTCCTAACTGAAACGCACTTTGTCTTTTTGCCTTGCTTCAACTTCACTCTGCGTCCTACTTTCTTCCTCGCAGGCACTCCGGTCAGCTGCGCCGAGGTTCAGCGGCGCGGAGGCGTCCGCGTGGACGGCGAGCAGAAGCTGTACGTCCGCGGCCGCGTGGTGAGCGTGTACTGTGCGCGCATGAACACCTCGGAGCCCCAGGAGTATCTGTCGCTCGCTAGCGGCGAGAGCAACAACTACTCCGAGGTCTACGGGAAAAGGTAAGCCTTTCCTCCTCCTCCCGCTCGTTGGCGTCGCTAGGAAGGCGGTTGCGGGTGGACCACCACGTTCGGTGAAGCGCGCCGAGTTGGGGGCACTATTCGAAATGGGCGTTAAGAGATAGGAAGCAGTGGCGAGAGAAGAGGGGGGGGGGAGGCGAGTGGCACTTCGAGCAGCCGCACCTGGGAGCCATGTGATGCCACTGTTCCCACTCATGATCGTGCCAGGTGGCGGGCGACCACGTTACTCCGATGCCAACCAGTCGGAGCTGCGAGAAATGGCGTGCGAGTGCGGGGATGAGGGGGATGGCGGCTAGATGAAAGACTGTAGCGCTTCCTTTCAGCTTTTAATCTGGGAACCTTACGCGGGCCTACCTAATTCTTTATCGGTAAATATTGACTACACTTTATAAGAGAGCCGAATACTGTATTTAACAGGCTTCAAGAACTTCTACTGAACAGTGACGGCCCAAATACACCAAAATTCTTTGAAATTCTTCACACTCAACAACAGTCACCTTGACGTTGCCGCGCTGGAATCTCAGCGCGGAAACATAAAGTAACGTTGCCCTTAACTTTGTCTTAGAATAAATAACCTATCACTGCTGAAAAGATGAACGAAATAGCAGATTTTAAACAATACTTGATCAATTAAAAGTGATTTACCGGTTATTTTTAGTGCCCCTTAATCGGCCATGTAAAGCGTTTCGTGAAATGTTTTCACCTTAACCTTGTATCACTTTAGCTGTACTCTTGCAAGAAGATACCATGCCGTTTCTGAGTGGCTTACACTTGTCCCGTGCAATTTACATGCGCCAAATAATGTATCTGCAAACAAATTGACGTCTCATTTTCTTCGGGTCGCAGGTTACGAAACCCAGACGAGTGTCCCTACGGCGGCGCACGTGTGGACAAGTGTGACTGCATCGACGACTATCCGGCTTCCCTTACCACCTTCTCGAAAGTTTCGTTCAACATCACCACGCTGCGCATGAACAGTAAGTTAGGCGTAGTTTTGTTTATGTCTGAACAGCTGCCTACGTTGCAGCATTAAGTGTTTTTATAACATTTAAAAAAAATTTTATTTCGGTGCTAGACATCTCTCCTGACTGCGCATCTATCGATCCCCTTACACGATGCGTCTTGGGTCCTGCTAGGTATTTCAAATAAGTGTGAAAGGAAAAGTTGCCATATTTTGGAAAATAGTGCACATGTACGATAGATACTCACTCATACAGTGGATACAGTATACAGATACAGTGGAGACGTGTGTCTCCACTGTAGCTTCCTTGTGCTATTTTGTCAGTTGCAAAGCTTTCTTCAGCTGTCAAGCGTCAATTGCAGCTTCAGCTGCGAAGCTTTCTCTACGAAGAAACAAGTTATACCAGTTCATTTTATTGGATTATTTCCCCCTGACCTCACCATTTTCTCGCCTCCTGGCTATCTCAGCGTGCAATCCAACCTCTTCCGAAAAAATAATGTAGGTCGCTAGTTCGATCCCTGGACCAGCACCAATTTTTTTTTGCTTCAACTACACCAAGTTTGTATTTCCTCAAAACCCCTGTTGGTGTCGGCGATAAGCAGCTGATAAGCAGGCAGCTGTTAATGCGCATGTGCGAACAAGTGCTTTTAATGTCGCGCTATGTGCGCTAACCGCTGACTCCTGATCTAACCATGAGCCCGCAAGCTTCGGGCAATACACACCGTTTTTCCCGTTGGAACCCTTGCCTGTTCGCTCCCTGGCAGAGACACTACCTCCCCCGTCTGTAGTTTTTGCGCTACCTAGGTAGGTGTTTGCGAGCTCTTTTCCACATCGGGACTTTTTTTTTCTTTCTTTCGTGACACTGTGTGTGTGTGGTTCTTCTTCTCTGTGGTGTGTAGGGCGCGACTTCGCCTTCAGCCGAACGCTGCACGGAACCCCAGCCGGCGTCGGGGGCGCGGGCGACTGCTACAGCCGGGCCCAGTGCGCCCAGGGTCGCTTCTCGCTGTCGCTCGCGGGCACCGACTTCACCGTGTCGCCCGTCACCGAGTGGGTCACGCAGGGAAGCCACACCTACCACAGCATACGGCGCCTGCAGGTCAGTCGCAGGTGCCCTTGCTCGGTACCGCTGGCCCTTTCTGTACCGGTGCAACCTAAGCTGCAACATCTTTTTTTTTTTTTTTTACGAGAATGGTTGTTGAATGTACGCAGTCCGCGTCAGTTGTTTGTGGGGCGCGAGATGAGCGAAAAAAAAGAGAAGCTGAATATTTCCCGAACCTGGGCAGGCAGCCCTGGAAGTTCGTATATTTTTTTTACGTCTAGTCTCTTAGCGTGCACGACTAACGCGCTATTCTACTGTTTTTACTGGCTGCGAGCTAACATACGGGGCTGAAATTTGGCTTTCCCACGCAACCCGCGTTTCACAAACTTTTTGACTCCAACCGTGCTTGAGCAAGATTTTGTGACGCCCGTGCTATGTACTGAGATCGTGTATAAATCACCGTTCCATTCCAACCGAAAGCGCCAGAAGTGAATATTCGGGCTGTCGTAAGATTCTATCGTAGGTTCGCGTCATGCAAGGTAGCTATTGCCAATGGATTTGCCATCGCTGTCTTCGGCGACTTTTATGGCTTTTCTTTTGAATTTTTTCATGCGACGCGTTATTTACCTCTATCAGTTTGCGAACAAATGGATGTCTTATTTTCTTAGAACAAGAGCTTGAGTGGCGCATCCCAACACCACCCCCATTTCAAAGGAGACCCTCATAGCTACCATCCATCCACCCAGTCAGTTACCTTACGCCTGCTGTGGTCTGTCTGGCGCATTGCGCCACGCTGCGCCCGTAGGTGGCGCAGAAAGTCTGAAAAGTCAACAAACGCGCAGTTGGCGGTGGCAACAGCGTGCGGAATTGCGCAATCATATTCAGTTCGGCGGTGGCGCGCAACGCTGCGACACACTCAAACATGACGTGCTGTTACTTAGCAACAAGAGCGATGCGTGTGATTATATGCACGCACACGCCCGCCTGCTTTCCTCGAGAATTGTTCCAACTCCATCTGTCTCGTGAAATCACTGGCATCAATTCGTGAATTGCAGTGTGTGCGCTGTAGCAATTAGTTGAAAAAAAATCGATTGGTGAGATTTTCGTTAATTAGTCAATCATACAATTTCATTTCTACTGTAGTTGATGACTACCTCGTTGAGTAATTCAGCCCTAACGAGTAGATTTCGTGCTATACACCACAGGTGATTTCTTTAAAAGTATGTTAACGTTGAAAAGAAGGCACCATGTGTATATACAGTCGAGCCCATGTGTAACGATCCCACTTGGAGCGAATTTTCGACTGCATTTAACAGTTTCTCAACAACCAAAATGTTTCTATAACGGTCCAATGTCCTGCTCATTTCGGTTACAACGAACGTAATGAACCGTAGCGTGACACAGTCTCGACGAGGTGCAAGAGGGCCCATGAACTGGGGATGGGCCCTGGTGACTTTGACCTTAGAGTGTTATAGCGAGCCAGGGGGCTCAGCGTAGACGCCACTGCGCATGTTGTACCGCGCATGCGCACTGGCACCTATGCTGGCCCGCTGGGCCAGCTGGCCTGCTAGGCTATAACCAGTGGCGTAGCTAGGTCGTCTGGCACCCGGGGCTCATAGGTCTTCTGTCCCCCCCCTCCCCCCTCCCCCGGTTGTAGTCGACGAAGGCAAGGATAACGACAATGTCCGGGTGTCTTCAGACGTATATGACACCCCCCCTCCCCACTGGCCCCTTGCACCCGGGGCCGACAGCCCCCCGGCGCCCCCCCCCCCCCCCCTGTTGGTACGCCACTGGCTATAACCCTCTATTGCTTCAAGTTTTATGGCTCGTTCGAGAATGCTGCATCTGCCAAGGGTTTTTTACGACCGCGCTCGCACCTTGGGAAACTTGTAGAGTATTATTGGTGGGTGGAAACTGCATAGACGCTTGCCGTACTGCCAAACTACATAAACCAATTCATGCTACTAAATATAGTGCACATTTGTGGAATCACGGCATCTCCTCTATGCCTTGTTGAGTTTTGTACCGGGTAGTATTGAGGCCAAGTCCAACTATAATGAAGTTCTGACATACCGAACTCGCATTGTGCAGTGAAGGTGTTCGTTGTATCGGGGGCTTACTGCGACTCCACTTCCTTTAGTATGGCTAGCTGGCTGCGGGTTGTGGCCCGGTGCTTAAGGCACTCGGAAATGTGGCCCCGTAGGTGGCAGGACTCGAGCTGATTTTTTCATCGCTGATATCTGAAACTGTGTAGTGTGTTGCAGTGGTTATATTTCGCTTTTCATCTGTTTTGTGCATCACGTCGCCTGCCACAGGGTGGCCAGATCATTCAGGGCAGGTGCGGTGGCTACTGTGGCCAGTGCTTCCCTGACGAAGCGGTGGGGCTGGTGCTGGACGTCCGTCCCCCTTGACGGAGGTGAGAGCAAAATTAAAACAAAAACAATATCTGAGTGTGTTAATTACATATAGTTACTGTTAACACGCTGAATTAGAGATTGGACGCTTGGACTATTTTACGGCTACTTATAATTCTCGGCAGGAAGGATGAAAAAACCAGTAAAGGCCGTCTGAAGGCTTTTTTAACAAGGAAATGCAAAGAACTATGGAATTGCTGCATCATATTGAATACGACTCCTATGTGATGTTGATAAGCTTTCTTTTTTGAATTTCTCCTTTTGGCTCGTTCAGCCGTGAAGCTGAAAAAAAAAACTATTTCGTGACTCTCTTTTTGATATTCTCTAGGTATTACTTGTATGATAGCTTGTTTAGATATGTAGCTATGCTTGTGTTAGTGGTCAGCTGTTGATGTTCTAGAGTTTTGAAACAAGCTCTATTGTGCGCATATTTACTTTTTAGGTGTTGTCACTGTATTTGGGTTGAGGCTAAGTTTTAAAATGGGTGTATTCGGAAATTCGCGTGAATAATATTATTCTGTTATTTTGCTCGCTGAAGTAATTCCGTTACTCTTCACTATGGTGTCCCTAGCTGCCAACTACATAATCTTCGGGTGTAAACATATTATGTAATCATCTACGATGGAATGTT
The DNA here is from genome assembly GCF_050947875.1 of Dermacentor variabilis. Lineage (NCBI taxonomy): Eukaryota > Metazoa > Arthropoda > Arachnida > Ixodida > Ixodidae > Dermacentor > Dermacentor variabilis. The sequence goes on from NC_134576.1 coordinate 89,232,158, forward strand.
TTCTTTAGTTCTTTGTTGTACAGGGTCCTAAAACCACCTTTTTTTTTGCTTGGTCCCTAAGGGTAAGACGAATGTAACGTAAGGGCAACAGTTTTGTGTTGCCTGTTTTTGACAAGAAAGGGCTCTCGGGTGTGTAGCATGCAAGATACTGATGTTATTCTGAGGCTGCGCACTTTACAAAAAAGAAGCTTTAACGGCTTTCACTTCTGTAATGCCTCTATTAGGCACACTACTACTGTGTGAATTTCAGTGCAGTGATGTGTCGTGACTGCGCTAAGCAGCCTAGACACAAATAAAGACTAATAATAAATATAAGGTAAAGGGAATTTTATAGTTCTCTGGTCTATAAAAAAATTGTACTTTGATTTCGCCATGTTGACCATGAGCGTTTGAAAGCAGCAACGAAGCCTGTTGATGTTTGTTGCAGCATTGACATGCTATGTTGTTTGGGCTGGAAAGACTTCTTGTTAGCGTAACCTAAAAATAAATAAGCTGTTCTTGTTACTTTGTCCCTCGTTTGGCGAAAGGCTCATGCCGTGCAGTCTTATTTGATTCTAGCATACAAAGACGCTCACTTTAGCTTTTTCAAACTCCTAACTGTTGCTCCAACGTGTTCTTGTCTTTTGCAGTTGGAGGAGTTAGATCTGCCGATCCTTTCGGTAAGCGAGTGAATATATATTGCGATAGGCTTTTTTGTTTATTCCTAGTCTCTTGCATGCTATGCCCTGGTCACGTAGCCTATTAGGAAAGGGACACATTAGAAAATTACAGCGTGATCCGTTAAACACAAAACACGTAAAAATTCACTCAAAAATATGGGCGGTATCATGATGTGGTTTTCACAGAAATGCGCAGGAAAGCATGAAATCCTTTTTTCTATATTATTTCGAAACTAGTCATATTGCAAAAGGGAAGGAGCCAGTTTAATTGTCAGCATACCTTGCAGTGGCGACTGTTGGTGAAAATTATGTTCAAACAATATTTTTTTTTGCTATTAGGTGCGCTCATACTCGCTGAAATTTTGAATAGGGAAGTCTGAACGCGGAAGGAGGCTTGGTAATACAGAAAGGGCACGAAAATGAGGGATTGGTGGCGACAACAATTTGAAGATTTTGTGCCAGTTCCCAGTGATTGCGCACGTTTTGGCAGCACATGCGCAGAGCTAAGTAATTGTTCATCAACGAGATCAAGTGAGAGGTATAAACTATATTCAAGAGTAACAAAGAAAGCTTGACTGGGAAACCGACATGCACTCTCTCTGCGCAAGAAGCGCTTGGATGCACTAATGTACCTTATAATGGGTGGCATGCAACTGACCGCATCGGCTTACTAAGAGGAACGACATCAAAATTGGACACAGGGAATGAACCAGACAACAAAGTCCTTATATGTGGGCGCTCCGCCTTTTCATAGATTTTTCTGTGTCGCAGGTACCAGCGATCTCACGTGAGCGTGAACATAACATAGATGGCTTTGTAGTTTCATAAAAAAAATGCGAGGTGAAAAAAATTTAGCATTTTAGTCCTTCAATCATTCATTTTGCATCAAGTACAGCTGCAGTTTTCAAGAAATAAATTTATCGAGTGATTTATTGCTTCTATTTAGCGTAATTTTAAACGGCGTATTGTGTGCTCCCAGCTTGAAAACTTTACATCAAGCTCGAGCCTTCGAGCATTTAATGTTATGTTGTGCTATTGGTGTTAATTTGTGGCGTTGATTAACTTGTGATCACACTAGCACAAAAGGTCTCGCACAACTGGGATTTAAGTTATTCAGGACTGAGCACTAAGCCTTGTGTGAGTGTTGTTTCTGATGACAACATTGATGATGGATGTGCAACATTAACGCTTACTTGACTAAATAAACATGGCCACAGCCGTACACACATATATGCACACAAAAAATAAGATGGGAGCACCGCGAACTGTTTATTTGAAGATAAAGCCTTCATCATGGCAAATAAAGTGCATGAAAGTTTCATCATGTCAAAAAGCAATAAACAAAACAAGTCATGAGTATCACCAGAGCATTGCTCACAGCTCTATGCCACACACTTTCACATAAAAGGCAGGTAATGGCCACCAAAGCAAAAGTTGTTCATTTTGACATATCGCGGTGGCTTTTGACATATCGCGATGGTTTTGCACAGCTAAGCACGAGGTTGTCAGATCAAAATCCTGACCCCAGCGGCCGCATTTCAGTGGGGGCGAAATTCAATAAAGCCCGTGCCTCGTGCATTGGGGGAACGTTAAAGATCACCAGGTGATTATAATTAATCCAGAGACCCCCACTACAGTGTGCCTCACAATCAAATCGTGGGTTTGGCACGTAAAGACCCAGAATCCAAGTTTTGACATATCACCGCTTATATACAAATGATCGCTGTACAAGAACTAAAAGTGAAGTAATGGTTGCGAAGTGTCACAAACATTTACACAGTCATTGCTTTTTTTTTTGAAGCACAGTGATCCTTTGCCTTGTTTGCAATAAAGTGCATTTGAACCTATGTTATCAGTTTGGGTGAAAAATATTTCTTTTGTTTTCAGTGATATGTTTTAACTTATCTTCGGTTGCATCTGTCTCCTGCTGGTTATCTATGCAGAATGACTCAAGACAACAACACCAGAATGGAAGAGTCGTGGCGGATGTTTTCATCAAGTGAAGGGAACGCTGAGTGATGCAGTGTTCGACGCTGAGTGCAGTATTTTCTGGCAAGTCTTCTCAACAGAATTGTGGACTGAGACGGGAAGGCTGCCAGACTTGGAAGCCAAACCCCCCCCCACCCCAACCCTCCTTCGCGTCACCTGGTTCGTGTTCGCTGCTTTCTCCGGAGCGCCACAATACACTTCTGTCGCCTTTCACCCACCGTGCTGCTTGCTTGGACTCATCTGGCTATCCGGCAACGTGCTATGGCCTACGCACACATTTCAAGATAGAGTGCGGTTAGGGAATGTCAGACAAGATTTGCCATTGACATCGCGTGGGTTTTGCCCACAGCAATGGACGACAAGGCGCAGCAAGCTGAAAGAATGCTCTGTCGTTGTGTGTGCTCGACTCATTGTGGCTCTGTTAGTGTTTTTTACCTTCCCCCTATCTCGTCGCCTACAGTTGGACCACTCTTTCAGTCGTCGTTGTAACTGTGTTTCACTTTCCATTAACCTTTTCCCTCCCTTATCTGACACCCCCAAGAAGTTGTTGTAGGTGTGTTTGTTGCTTCTTGTTCGGACCACACCTTGCTTTACTTCTGTTACGCGTGACTTTCTCTCCTATGTGTGGTGGTTCAATTGCATCGAAAAACCCCAGTGGACGTGAAGCCCTTATTGTGTGTTGCCACAAGAAGATGCTCGCTTACGCACCAAAGCACACGGACTACACACACAAAAAAAGGTGTGCGAGTGCGAAGGCTCACTTGACGGAACCTGCCCTCGACGAACTGTGCTTCGGCGAAACGAACCTTGAAGAATCGTCGCTCGGCTATGCACTCATTGCAAAATGTGACGCTGTCATCATTATTTATTGCTTATACAGGAGGAGTGCCAAGTTCGAAGAAGAGCCAAGGAATTGTATACAACATACTTAGGCAAGCCCCAGCTGGTATATTGCTCTCGGTGGTGCTATGTTTGCGTTGGCTCTACTTGCGGAGGGAAATCCCGACGTTGCGCGAGTTGACACACAATACAATTGGTTTTTGATAGCGCAACTTTTACGCACCATAACTCAGTGAAAATGGTAAAACTGGGAGAAGCGAACATTTACATGCCGTAAATAGGAAAAAAAAACGACATGTCAAACCAAAAATTGATTAAATTATTTCATTCGTAATGTTATCAGGGATCCGCCTGCCAATTAAGCATGTATCACTGGAGAATGTCCAGTGATACCATGTTGAACTAGCATCTTTCACTACACGTGTCGATACCGTCTGCATCAAGTGATGGACAAATTCTCTTTCGTCTGTGTGCTTATCTCAAGAAGGTAGACCTCTCAGGTGTGCCACTTTCTAGACTTAATCATTGCACGAATTCGCAGCTAGGCCTTCGCAGTCAAGTCACTTGCAGATGCGGGAGGCTAGTGAAGCGATTGTTGCGCCCACCGCACAATAACGTCATGGCATACCCATGCAATATCAAATTGTCCTGTCTGCTTCAGCAACTATGAAGGGAATAATTACGAAATTTCAGTAAGGCCTTCAGTGCGAACATTTAGTTAAGGTCACAAATAGCAGTGTTCGTGAGATGAATTTTCGTAAGGCGATAAAACACCAAAGACCATTCACCGTCGAGGACGCTTAAGTGGTACGCGCATTTATTCTTTGTTCGTCTCATAAAGTCTTTAGGTGTTGCATGGTAAGCAGAACTTCCGCTAAAAATGCTATTTTTGTGCGCTGATATATTAACGATGTGCGATTTGCATTCGGTTTAGGGACTGGAACTGTGTTGAACCATAAAAAATGTGAGCACGGAACTTTTCCAAAACAGTGGAAGTTGTAATGTTACGTGTCGTCAGAGGTGCAGAGACCGATATCCTCGTCATTATCTGGAGAACCACATTATAGCCAGCTAGTAAGCGAGCTCCGCTGCCTGCGTTCTCAAAGACCCATCGTTTCACCTGGATTTTTGTGCTGTATAGACGCGCTAGCTCTGCCTGCTGGTGCCCAATTTTTAAAGATAATTTTTATTCTGTTAAAACTAGCTTTCTTTTGCCGCTGGACGACTGCATTATGCACTACTGCATGTGTCTCCTGTATATTACGTGGAGCAACTTCTGGATTTCCGTCCTAATCGCTGTTGTAGAGCGACGACTGCAAACAGCACCACATTTTTTTTAGTTAGCACGGGGCCCTACTGCCATGCCCTATCACAGTGGCCACTATTGGCCAGATTTGTATACCAATTGAAGCTTGCGCGTCTACTTAGAGTGCGGTCGGAGCCATAGAAGTTGTCTTTGTTTTATGAGTGTGTGCATGTGCGTGTTTAATACTGTTGTGCCGCAGAAAAATTAAAGCACGTGACAGTTGCTGCTTATCACCAGTGTTCAGGCCACCTACCTCAAAGAGAGCATAAAGATCGCCGTGAAACATTGGCTGAATGGAAGTTTTTTTCGGTTGGTAGCTTTCGTTTAACCTATACTGCGTACGCAGCCCCGCTGTATTTTTTGGAAGGGGTGAATACACTGCTTCGAAAAAAATTTGACGCCGTAACTGTGTTTTCGCTCATTTGTGCAGCACGCTGTGTTAGTGCGAGCTTGTGTGGACCTCGCACCATGCAAGTTGTTTGTCGAGGTGCTTAAATTTCTGTATTTATCAAGCCTGTTGCCATTAAGTGTTCTGCATTTCACTAAAGCTTTGTTACCATTGTTCGTGCATTGCTTATATAGGGGGCCAAAGTGAGCATTTTTTTTTCGTTTCCCGTTCACAGGTAATGAAATGCGATGACATACATATTACGAACATGCCCTTTTGATCATGTTGCTGCGGTCCTCGCTTGGTAAAGGTTGTTTCCACATTATATCTGATGTTGTATAGGTGCTTCGAGCCGAATAAGTTTCATGATGGTGTATGTGCAGCTGTTTGTCTAAAGATGCTAAGAGAGAGCTATTGTGATAACATCGTTGCATCACTTCATTAAATATCGGATTCTAAAAAATATTATACTATTATTGCTGATGGGATGTGTTCAAAACAGGTGACTGCCTTTGCAGATGTGTAGATTTACCGCAACTTTTATTATAGCTGGGACATAGATTGAGAAATACATACTACAATGCAGGGTAAGATAATGCAGTGTGCACATGATTCCTTTTAAAGTTTTGTGCTTAGCATTTTAAGAAAACTGCATCATGCAGTACTATTATTACTTGGTATGTTTGGCAGCTAGGGTATCAAAATGAAGACGCAGCATTCCATGCACAGTTATTACAGCCTCTGTGAATGCTCATTAATTAAGGTGCACTCATTCCTGAAGCAAGCTTGGGAAGCCTTCACGCTGTGGAAGGTCACCACTGCACAAGTGTCCTTGGAAAGCCTTGGCGCAATTTCTTAACGCATCTCACAGGTGGACCTAATTGTCATCATGGGCCAGCAGATCATCTATTGATACTGAAGTGTATCTTTATGAACATGCAAGAAAACTGACAAATCACATTGCAGAAGCCACAAGTTGGTTTCTGACATCCTCACAACAAGAGCTGCAGTCCATAATGAAACGGCTTTGTCATTCTAGTGCTACAGTTGTCACCAAAGCTCTGTGGAATGCCCAAGCAAGTGCTAGGAAGTTGTGCAGTTGAAATATGTGTCGTGTGGGGCACATAATTGTCTGTGGCACCCTTGGCAGCTGTCACTTTATTGTACTAATGCCTTTTTCACAATATATTTCTTTCGATATATCACTTGACCACGCGTCCTAGCTAACAAATACCTTATGCATGCAAAACTTAAACACTCAGTCGAACGCTTCTTTTTCATTGTGACTAACATTTCATGCAGTCTGCTAGTCACAAGAACATTTTCTTTTCCTATCTTGCCTAATTTAAGTGCACTATGGCATGCAATTCTGAGAACAGTTAATCAATGTTAGGAATTACGTCTGCTCTAAAAATTTAACTCACACATATGTAGACTTTCTACGTGGCAACATGCATTCTTTATGAACACCAAACTTTCGCAAGCTCTTCAGGTATGCAAAATGAGCATTTGAGAATAACATGACTGCTGGAACGTTACTTTGAAACTATCCCGCTCCTTAGAAGCTACCATTCTGGTACACGAATGCTACTGTTCAGCCTTAGCTAGTGCATCATAGCAAATGTATATTACTCAAACGGCATGCAACATGCTTTTGCCTTTTGATATTGTCGCTGTTTCAAAATGGAAAAAGCTGTAAAGTCTAATCCAAGTAGCATCCGCCGAGACTGGTGCATAGAGAACCTAACAGAGGCACGAATACGTGTGGCCTACTGTAACCGTCCAGGGTTCATTGTAGCAGAATGTTTATTGGTGAAGTGAGGCAGTTTTGCCAAAAGGTCATATGGTTCACCGCACAATTGACGGCAGTCTATCAAAAAGTACGCTCCCGTCCTGTGTACTTTAGCGAGACCGGGATAATAGAGAGCGTTGCGCGGTTTCTCTGTGCTTGGTGTACAATGCAACCTTTAGTATATGATGTTGATCAACTACTTGTGCTGTAATCTGCTAATTTTACTCAGCTTAACTAGAAGTGTCAAACCATTCGTGTGGTCCAAGAGGTAGCTTGTTGGCTTCACCGTGCATCCCACTGCAAAATGGGTCTTCTGTTGATAGCAGGGGTATTGTATACTGCCTTTAAAACTTTTTTATTGTTTTGCTCAGTGTTACATCCGAGTGAAAAGTGGTGTGAGTAGTTCCTGCAGGTAAGCATAGTATAGTGCATGCTTTGTTTCGAGTGCTTGTGTAGGTCTTGCGAATTGGAATGAAGCGCTAGCTGCAAAAGTTCTTCACTGTGCACTTACTGTGTGAGAAAGTTTTCACCGTACAGGACACAAGGCGTTGCCACCGATATCAATATAAATTGCAAAGTTAGACTGTGTATGACAGAAGTTACGCTGTTATGTCGTGGACCTCCCCGCCACCCCCACCTTCCACTTTCCCAATTCCCCAACTGTTACAGCTTATTGTGCCCGGTGTTATGTTTTCTCGTGTTGTGTGCGTAGCGAACATTCACGTGTTTCTATTATGGTGATTACTACTATAATTATTGTAATTATTTTTTTTCTGAGGAGAGGATGCGTTTAGTCCTCTTCCGCACTGCCATGCGTTTTGGCCGCACTGCCTGTAAATAAACGATGCACATCACCACACTGTACATATGTCTGAGCTCCTTCGGCAACACGTAGAGGTGACAACGTGGGCCCATTGACCCTTCGACAAGGAGCAACGCCACACTTTTATTGCAAATGTGGGCATGGATAACGCAACGATTCTATTACAATGCCATCAGATTATTGCCGCGCTTAGTCAGTGGTCAGAGCGGCGCTCCGCCCACCTCATCGAAGGAATCAGCCGGCCGTGAACTGTGTATGATAAGAGTGGCATATAATTGAGCAGAAAGAATTGCTACGTTACACTGGCCATGGATTTATCCGGGACACCAGTTCTGGGCTAGGATGCTGTAACGCTTTTATTCCAATGTCATTCCTCGTCGCGCTTCGTTAGTGGTCAGAGCGATATCCCGTGTTATCAGCCGGATCAACTGGCCGTGAATGGTAAATGCCAAGTGGGGCATATAATCGAGTGCAAGCAATCGCTACATTACACCGGAACCGCTATTCACGGACAGCTGGTGCTTCTAAGGCGGGCCGTCGCTCTAATCGCCGAAGCGTGGAAAGGTATGGCGTATCGCCTGTGCTGCTCGTAGCACAGACTAGGTCGTTTCATTGGCAGCGAATAAATCGTGCGCGGCCTTTAACTTTTGAAGCTGCGTGTTAGATCGACGTTCCCAAGAGATGCTGTGGATGCTAAGTAAGTGCTGTGAATGTTGCCAATGTTTTGCCGCATAAGCGTTGCCTACTAGAGTTGCGGAGTGGAGCGCTCCATTCAATTCCTACTCCATTCCGGAGAGTAATCATCACCGCAATTCCACTCCTTTTAATTCCAATCCTTTAATTCCAACTCCTGGAATGGCTGAATTGGTCGATTCCGTTCTCCTAAACCCAGTAATTGAAACGTGTTCTCATTGTTTTCTAGTTACGCTTACATGCTTAGCGACAAAAAAAAGCCTACTTATGGAGGCTTAAGAACAGAAATAATATCACGTACAATTTCTTTTTCATGCAGGAACAAACACGATTCGTGGCCTCTGATCTCTTCAGTGTGTTGTTGATTGTTCTCGCTCAAATTATTATTCATTCGAGTAAACCATTGATTGTTCTCGCTCAAATTATTATTCATTCGAGTAAACCAAACTACATAATTACCTTGCACTGGGTCCTCCGTAATGGGTGAGCGTAATTATTACAGAAAGAAAAGCAGACAAGCAAAATTATATGGTCATCTCCAAGGACAATGATGCTGTCGCAGTGAATGATTTCAAACCCGAAGAAATCGTCCTATCTTCCCATAGCGCTGCCACAACACAAATCAGTTGCTAGGTGGGTTCTTGTTTTACGTAATGAAGAGTAGTTACGTCACTCGCAGCTTGGTGTGCTCCAGTCAAGCTGCCGTCGCCGCGGCAGATCTCGCAACAGTAATGTTTGCCGGGAGACGTATGCGGTGATGTAGGCGCAGGAGCGTCTTATCGTCAGTGAAATGGTTCGGACGGTTGTCTTGAGCTTGTACCTTTATTGAAACGTTAGGCTGTTCTGTATTTTTGTTATAGTGTAGCCGCGTTGACACTTAGAACTTGCGTAAACAGTGCCTTGACATTTGCCCTGTTCTGGTACATTGTCAAAGAAAAAGAGACGCAAGCGTTTGAGATCGGTTGTGCCTGAATATTGCAGCATTGATTTACATTGATGATGTGCCTTTGTAGCGATTCGGCAAGCAGTATAGTAAAAATAAATAAATAATAACTAAAACGCCAACCCCAACCCTTCGAAGAAAGTATCGTCAAGGTGTCGCTTTTCCGTCACCGCCAACGGTGACGGAGAACTCGGTTCCTGCGGAACCTAGCACCCGGACCGGAGGCGCGATTGGTTCTCCGGGCGAGGCGCACGAGTAGTTTGCGGCGATGCGGGACATTCGGTGCTCCTTGCTGCAGCCGAACGTCTCGGCGAAGCCGCCGGTCAGCGCCGCCGGGACGTCGCAGCGCAACCGCGCGGGCGTGAAACCCAACGATCCCGGCACCACTTCGTCCGCGACGGAAGCGCACCACTTGAAGCAGGAGGCGATGAAGAACAGCTCGCGCTCCGTAAAGCCCGTGACGCCGGAGATCCAGGAGGCCGGCTCGGTGGCGTTACCCGCCTGCGTGCGCGGACTCGATTTACTCGGTGAGGGGCGCAAAAATGCGGGAGAGGCTGCACACGCAAGAGGGCGCGATGTACCTGCCTGTATCCCTGCTGGTATAGAGAGATAGCTTCGCTTAAATTTCTGCCCACACGAAGGGGAGGAGCCTTTGTTCTTCGGCAACAATGAGGTTGCCGAGGTCGCGTACCGGCCCAGAACGGCCAAAATTCCGAAGACAGCTCACCGCTAAAATGCCCAAGTGCCGACGCCCAAATACGCGATGGATACAGGGATATGTGCAAATTGGCATTCCTAAGAAAAGGTGCGTCTATAGCTCACTAGAACGCCGCCTCGGACAGGATCAAACACTCCTCTCACGTGCGCTGCTTCGGCGTAAGCAGCGTTCCTCCATGCACATGCTGATACCGATTTACGCGATGAAAGAAACGGAAAAAGGAAAATTCACTTCTCGGAAAAAAAAGGTAACCCTATAGGCCACAATAAAATCTCGACCCAGCCAGGTCCAATCCCTTCTCACAAATGTACTGATTCAGCGCATGTGTATAAACATGAGCATAAACCAGCGTTGGTGTTGGTTTATGCGGATATGTGCAAGTTGAATTTTCTGACAAACCGGTAAGTCTATAGCATATCCCATTAGAATGTCGGTGCAGATACCACTCCTCCTGCTGGTGGACAAGCTGACGCAAATTTACGCAGCAATGATAAAAAAAGAGCGAGTATGTGCTCAATGACTCTTCGGAACAAAGGCTAAGCTTACATAGTTACAATGTCGACGTATAGTTACGTCAGTACCTGCTTCAGAACTCGCCGGTTCGGCGTATGTGCCACTCCTACTGTGCGGTGCTGATGCCGATTTACACGTAAGACAAACGGGTAAGTACAAACTGGCTTTGGCTTTCCCGAAAAAGAAAGAAGAAAAGGTAAGTGTATAGTCGGCCAAGCATGTTCCAATCAGTTCTGCGAAATGCGCTAGTTCGGCGCAAATACCACTATCCCTACAATGCGCTCCATGACACCGACTTACGCGATAAATAAACGCATAGGAGCTGACTGGTTTCTCCGAAAAAACAAAAGGTAAGCATATAGCCTAAAAGATTGTCGGCCCAAGAGCGTCCAGCCACTTCTCTCAAATATGATGGTTCGGCGAAAATGAAACTTCTCATGCTAATACAGATGATGGCACTCATTTATGCGACGAATAAACGAATAAGTACAAATTGCTTTTACTGAAAGATAGGTAAAGCATACGAAAGGAAAATGTTGGTCGAGGCAGGTCCAATCAATTTCTCGTGTGCGCTAGTTCGGCGTGAATACCAGTGTGGCTGCTGATTAAATTTAATTCTGGGACTATATGCGAGCCAGGACAACGATTTGTTTACGAGGCACGCTGGAGTGGGGACTCCGGTTTTAATTTTCGCCACCAGGAGCCCCAATGCATGGGATACGGGCGTTCTTTTTTTTTTCACTTAGCTACAATTGAAATGCGGCAGTCACGACCGGGATTCTATCCCGCGACCTCGTGCTTAGCAGCGCAACACCATAGCCCCTAAGCCACCGTGGCGGATTGCCAGGTCGTGACCCTGCCGACGCTGCTTTACGCGATTAATAAACGGACACCTGGAAATTGGCTTTCACGAAGAAAAAAAAAACGCAGGTAAGTGAATAGCCTACTAAAAAGTCGGTCATGTCAGGTCAACTCCCTTTTCTCAAATGCGTTGGTTTAACGGAAATAGCACTCCCCCTGCGAATGGACGCGCCTATGCCAAATTACGCGCTCAATAAGCGCATTACGCAAATTGGCTTTTGAGAAAAAAAGAAAGAAAGTAAGTCAAAAGTCCAGTGTCGGCCTCTCAAGGTGCATGTAACGACTTTAATCAAATTAGCTGTTTCAGCGCATATACCACTCCCCTTGCTAATTAATGCCCGTGCTAATGTCCATTTCCACGATTAATAAATATTTATGTGGAAATTGGATTTTCCGAAAAACAAGGTAAGCAAATTGCCCATTACAATGTCGGAGTAATCACGTCCACCCTTTTTTTAAGTGAACTCGTTAGGCACAAATCCCACTACACCTTGTAATGCACGTGCCTATGCCGATTTACGCACTGAAAAAAAAAAAAAGAACGGATATGTGCAAATTGACTTCTTTTAGAATGAGCACAGTAATATAGCCCATTAAAATATCGGCCTCCAATTAAGGTGCATGCAACAACTTTACTCCATTTCGCTAGCGCAAATACCACACTCCTTGATAATGCACATGCGTACGCCGATTTACGCGATGAATAAAAAGATGCGTGAAAACGACCAATTGCAAAAAAAAAAGAAAACTAGAAATAAAAGTAATGCCTACAGCTCATTATGATGTCGGCCTAGTAAGGTCCACAGTTTTCATTTAAATGAGCTTAGCTGTGGAGTTTGAAGTGTCCTAGTTGTAGAGCGCCCGCCTCTGCCGCGGGAGGCTCTGGGTTCGATTCCCACCGCCGCCGGGCACCCACTGGCTCTCACGTGGGCACAAGTGTACCGCGACGTAGCGCTCGGCTTTCTTCAGAGGTTATACGCTTGGGAAAGGAGCCTGCGCCCTCAATGGAAAGGAGCCTGCGCCCTCAAAGGAGCCTGCACACACAAACACACGCACACACAAAAGAAGAAAGATGTTTATGCCGCTCCAAACCCATTCCTCTTGCTAATGCACATGCCTACGACCAACCGTTATAGACATATGATAGGTGCCAGTGATACCAGCCCAAACTGTGAATACTGTAAAGTGCCAGAAACACCCGAACATATATTTTGCGTGTGTCTCACGTATACGCGCAAGAACGACAGTTGCGTGTCTCTGCCATTGCAAAGATCCATTAGGGACCGCTATCAGACGAGTTTCTTTTAGGTCCTTGGCCTAATGCAAGCAGCTGGTAACAAGTGCTGCTATAGCTTTTTTCCGAGCCACTGGGCTGATCGCACGGCTTTAGAGATGCCACAATTCTGTGAATTTGTATATACGCATCTCTTCCTTATGCCATCATCATTCATCAGCCCTTTCCCTCCCTGTCCCTTTTCCCCAGTGTAGAGTAGCAGGCCAGAGCAAGTTATAGCTCAGGCCGCGCTCTCTGCCTTTCTGTAAATAAATTTCTGTCTCTCTATCTCTGTACGCCCAATTACTTGGTAAATAAACGGATATGTGCAATTTGGCCTTTGAAGAAAAAAAAAAGGAGAGTCTGTAGCCCATTAGAACATCGCCATCCCAAGATGCATGCAAATCCTTTGCCAAGTTTCGCTGTTTCAGAGCAAATACCACTCGCACTGCTATTGCACGTGCACACGCCTATTCACGCACTGAAGAAACATATGTGCAAACGCGCTTTTGAGAAAAAAAACAGGTGAGTCTCTACCGCATTATAACATCGCGATCTCATGGTAAATGCAACTACCTTGCCCAAAATCGCCCCTTCCTAATTCATAAGCCTACGTCGATTTATGCGATGAATAAAGAGATATGTGGAAATTCGATTTTACGTAAAGAAACCAAGCCTATAGGCCAAAAGAATGTCGGCGCAGTCAAATTATGGGTTTTTACGTGCCAAAAACCCCTTTCTAATTACGAGGCATGCCGTAGTGGAGGACTCCGAAAATTTCGACCATGTGGGGTTCTTTAACGTGCACCTAAAGGTAAGTACACGGGTGTTTTCGCATTTCGCCCACATCGAAATGCGGCCGCCGTGGCCGGGATTCGATACCGCGACCTTCGGCACAGTCCAATCCACTCATCTTTTTTTTTTTTTGATGAGCTGGTTCGGCGGAAATCCCATTCCCCTTGCAAATGCATGTGCCCACGACGATTTACGCGCTGAACAAACGGATATGTAATATTGACGCTTGTATTCTATAGGCAGACGACAACGACGATAGGGACATTAAAGGACTTCATCTAGTGGGTCAGTGAGATTCGGCGACGAAGAAGAAGACGTGTCTCTGGCCTGTTTTGTTTTTGAACAAGTTGTCCTGCGGTTCTTGAACGTCTTACTGTCTACTGTCCGCGTTGTACTGCGACACTGGTGGAGGTGCGGGGTACTGACCGCGCCTGATGCTCCGGAGTCCTTCTGGGAGTCCTTCCTCTAGCCCGGAGGCGTAATCACCAGTTGCGACACGCGTGCATCGCTTTAGTCTTCGACTGCTAGGCCTTGCCCCGGAGTGCTCCCCTCTTCAACCACCTCTCTCCAGGAGCTCCACACATCTCGCAATGGCCGAAACCAGCCCACCACAAGCACCCCAAAGCAGCCGGTTTTCCAGTCCACAGCGAGTAACCGTCCTGCATCCTCTGGTTTCCGATCGCTATCGTGGTGCAGTGTTCGAAGACATTGAAGACTGGCTTGACAAGTATGAACGCGTCACACAGATGAATCAGTGGACTGAGCAGCAACGCTCTCCCACGTCCATTTCGCCCTTGACAACAGTGGCTGTACTTGATACGAGAACCGCGAAGCTAGCCTACCGACATGGAATGATTTTCGTCAGAAAATCACAGACACTTTTGCGAGTGCCGACCGACGCGACCGCACCCAGCAGATGATGGAGCTACGGGTACAACAACCTAATGAGTCGGTCACAATGTTCGCCCAGGACATGGCCCGCCTCTTTCGTAGAGCCGACACGAACATGACTGAAGAAAGAAAGTTGCGCTACCTCATGCGAGGTGTAAAAGAGCAGTTGTTCGCGGGGCTTGTGCGGAATCCACCAGTCACCGTCGCTGACTTTAGCAAAGAGGCTACGGCTATTGAGCGGGCCCTTCATCAGAGATACTGACAGTGCGATCGACTGTCCACCAGCACCACAATCAATGCCGCCGCAGTGACTCTCGAGTATCGAAACCCCTTGCGGGAATTAATCAGAGAACTCGTCAGAAAAGAAATTCAAAAGATTTTGACACCGACAGCGGATACACCCGTAGCGTCAATCGCCGGAACGGTGCGTGACGAAATCAGGAGGGCGTTACTGACAATCGATCTTCGAGATCACCAGCGTCCCAAGGCCTACGCAGCCGCTGTCCGATGTCCACCACCCGTTGCAACCACACCGCTGTACCACCAGCCTCCGACAGTCGCTCCTTGGTCGCCGCCGCAAGAGGAGGCTTCGAGGCGCGCACCCGTTACGCAGCTACCGTCATACCACCAGCCGCCGTTCACAGCGCCTTGGTCAATGCCGCAAAACGACACTGCGGGGCGGCCGCAATTTCGGGGAATCGACGAATGGCGCAACGTCGATTGGCGCCCATTCTGTTTTCACTGCGGAGGCGCCGGCCACATTTCGTGTCATTGCTGGCATCGCGACAATATATGATTGTGGGGTTTTACTTGCCAAAACCACTTTTTGATTATGATGCACGCCGTTGTGGAGGACTCCGGAAATTTCGATCACCTGTGGTTCCTTAACGTGGCCCTAAATGTAAACACACGGGTGTTTACGCATTTCGGCTCCACCGAAATGCGGCCGCCGTGGCCGGGATTCGATCCCACGACATGGTGGTCAGCAGCCCAACATCATAGTCACTGAGCGGGTACACGGATATGTGAAAATTGCTTTTGAAAAAATGAGGCAAGTCTATAGCCCATTAGAATACCGGCCTCGAAAAGGGCATTAAACGACTTTGGCCAAATTCGCTGTTTCATCGGAAATACCACTCCCCTTGCTAATGCACATACATACGCCAATTTGCGCGAAGGAAAAAGAGAAGTGTGAAAATTGTAATTTCCGAAAGAAAAGCTAAGGCATTAGCCAATTAGAATGTCGGCCTGCAGGCTGGTTAAGTCACTTCTTTCAAAAGCGTTGGTTCGGCATATATAGAAGTTCATTCGCTAATGCAAGTATATATGCCGATTCGGGCGATGAATTAATCTGTGAGCAGTGATGTATGCGAAGAACCAGCGCATTAGAGCGAATTTATTGGACCCTGAAGACGCGATATCTTGTTGGGCTATAGGCTTAGTGTTTTTTCATGTTTTCGAGAAAAATAAAGTTCGCCTATACACGCATTTATCGCGTAGATCGGCTTAAGCGCATGCGGGAGGAGTGATCTATGCGAAGAACCAGTGCTTTCGAGAGAATTTATTGCACCTGGCTGAAATGATATTTTCTTCGGCTATAGGCTTAATGTTTTTTCAATTTTCGAGAAAACATAAACTTCCTGTATATACGTATTTACCGCGTAAATGAGCATCAGCGCATGCGAGAGGAGCGATGTATGCGAAGGACCAGCGCTTTAGAGCGAATTTATTGGACCCGGCTGAAACGATATTTTCTTGGGCTATATAGCCTTAGTGTTTTTTCCACTCTTCAAGAAAATATAAACTTCCCTTATAAACGTACTTACCGCGTAAATCAGCATCAGAGCATCCGAGAGAAGCGATGTATGCGAAGAACCAGCGCTTTAGAGCGAATTTATTAGACCCGGCTGAAACGTTATTTTATTGGGCTATAGCCTTAGTGTTTTTTCCATTCTTCAAGAAAATATAAACTTCCCTTTACACGTATTTACCGCGTAAATCAGCATCAGCGCATGCGAGAGAAGCGATGTATGCGAAGAACCAGCGCCTTAGAGCGAATTTATTGGACACAGCTGAAACGACATTTTCTTGGGCTATAGCCCTTGTGTTTTTTCCATTTTTCAAGAAAATATAAACTTCCCGTATACACGTATTTACCGCGTAAATCAGCATCAGAGCATCCGAGAGAAGCGATGTATGCGAAGAACCAGCGCTTTAGAGCGAATTTATTAGACCCGGCTGAAACGTTATTTTATTGGGCTATAGCCTTAGTGTTTTTTCCATTCTTCAAGAAAATATAAACTTCCCTTTACACGTATTTACCGCGTAAATCAGCATCAGCGCATGCGAGAGAAGCGATGTATGCGAAGAACCAGCGCCTTAGAGCGAATTTATTGGACACAGCTGAAACGACATTTTCTTGTGCTATAGCCCTTGTGTTTTTTCCATTTTTCAAGAAAATATAAACTTCCCGTATACACGTATTTACCGCGTAAATCAGCATCAGCGCATGCGAGAGGAGCGATGTATGCGAAGAAGCAGCGCTTTAGCGCGAAATTATTGGACCCGGCTGAAACGATATTTTCTTGGGCTATAGGCTTAGTGTTTTTTCCGTTTTTCAAGAAAATATTAACTTCCCGTATATACGTATTTACCGCGTAAATGAGCATCAACGCATGCGAGAGGAGCGATGTATGCGAAGAACCAGCGCTTTAGAGCGAATTTATTGGACCCGCCTGAAACGATAATAATAATATTTGGGGTTTTACCTGCCAAAACCACTTTCTGATTATGAGGCACGCCGTAGTGGAGGACTCCGGAAATTTTGACCACCTGGGATTCTTTAACGTGCGCCTAAATCTAAGCACACGGGTGTTTTCGCATTTCGCCCCCATCGAAATGCGGCCGCCGTGGCCGGGATTCGATCCCGCGACCTCGTGCTCAGCAGCCCAACACCATAGCCACGCCTGAAACGACATTTTCTTGGGCTATATATAGCCTTAGCGTTTTTTCCATTTTTCAAGAAAACATTAACTGCCCGTATATACGCATCTGCCGCGTAAATCAGCATCAGCCTATGCGAGGGAAGCGATGTAAGCGAAGAACCAGCGCTTTAGAGCGAATTTATTGGACTAGGCTGAAAGGATATTTTCTTGGGCTATAGGCTTATTGTTTTTTCCATTTTTCAAGAAAACATTGACTGCCCGTATATACGTATCTACCGCGTAAATCAGTATCAGCGCATGCGAGGGAAGCGATGTAAGGGAAGAACCAGCGCTTTAGAGCGAATTTATTGGACCCGCCTGAAACGATATTTTCTTGAGCTATAGCCTTAGGGTTTTTTCCATTTTTCAAGAAAACATTAACTGCCCGTATATACGTATCTACCGCGTAAATCAGTATCAGCGCATGCGAGGGAAGCGATGTAAGGGAAGAACCAGCGCTTTAGAGCGAATTTATTGGACCCGCCTGAAACGATATTTTCTTGAGCTATAGCCTTAGGGTTTTTTCCATTTTTCAAGAAAACATTGACTGCCCGTATATACGTATCTACCGCGTAAATCAGCATCAGCGCATGCGAGGGAAGCGATGTAAGCGAAGAACCAGCGCTTTAGAGCGAATTTATTGGACACGGTTGAAACGATATTTTCTTGGGCTATAGCCTTAGTGTTTTTTCCATTTTTCAAGAAAACATTAACTGCCCGTATATACGTATCTACCGCGTAAATCAGTATCAGCGCATGCGAGGGAAGCGATGTAAGGGAAGAACCAGCGCTTTAGAGCGAATTTATTCGACCCGCCTGAAACGATATTTTCTTGGGCTACAGCCTTAGTGTTTTTCCATTTTTCAAGAAAACATTAACTGCCCGTATATACGTAACTACCGCGTAAATGAGCATCAGCGGATGCGAGGGAAGCGATGTAAGCGAAGAACCAGCGCTTTAGAGCGAATTTATTGGACACGGTTGAAACGATATTTTCTTGGGCTATAGCCTTAGTGTTTTTTCCATTTTTCAAGAAAACATTAACTGCCCGTATATACGTATCTACCGCGTAAATCAGTATCAGCGCATGCGAGGGAAGCGATGTAAGGGAAGAACCAGCGCTTTAGAGCGAATTTATTGGACCCGCCTGAAACGATATTTTCTTGGGCTACAGCCTTAGTGTTTTTTCCATTTTTCAAGAAAACATTAACTGCCCGTATATACGTATCTACCGCGTAAATCAGCATCAGCGCATGCGAGGGCAGCGATGTAAGCGATGAACCAGTGCTTTAGAGCGAATTTATTGGACCCGGCGGAAACGATATTTTCTTGGGCTATAGCCTTAGTGTTTTTTCCATTTTTCAAGAAAACATTAACTGCCCGTATATACGTATCTACCGCGTAAATCAGTATCAGCGCATGCGAGGGAAGCGATGTAAGGGAAGAACCAGCGCTTTAGAGCGAATTTATTGGACCCGGCTGAAACGATATTTTCTTGGGCTATAGCCTTAGTGTTTTTTCCATCTTTCAAGAAAACATTAACTGCCCGTATATACGTAACTACCGCGTAAATGAGCATCAGCGGATGCGAGGGAAGCGATGTAAGCGAAGAACCAGCGCTTTAGAGCGAATTTATTGGACACGGTTGAAACGATATTTTCTTGGGCTATAGCCTTAGTGTTTTTTCCATTTTTCAAGAAAACATTAACTGCCCGTATATACGTATCTACCGCGTAAATCAGTATCAGCGCATGCGAGGGAAGCGATGTAAGGGAAGAACCAGCGCTTTAGAGCGAATTTATTGGACCCGGCTGAAACGATATTTTCTTGGGCTATAGCCTTAGTGTTTTTTCCATCTTTCAAGAAAACATTAACTGCCCGTATATACGTAACTACCGCGTAAATGAGCATCAGCGGATGCGAGGGAAGCGATGTAAGCGAAGAACCAGCGCTTTAGAGCGAATTTATTGGACACGGTTGAAACGATATTTTCTTGGGCTACAGCCTTAGTGTTTTTTCCATTTTTCAAGAAAACATTAACTGCCCGTATATACGTATCTACCGCGTAAATCAGCGTCAGCGCATGCGAGGGAAGCGATGTAAGCGAAGAACCAGCGCTTTAGAGCGAATTTATTGGACCCGCCTGAAACGATATTTTCTTGGGCTATAGCCTTAGTGTTTTTTCCATTTTTCAAGAAAACATTAACTGCACGTATATACGTATCTACCGCGTAAATCAGTATCAGCGCATGCGAGGGAAGCGATGTAAGGGAAGAACCAGCGCTTTAGAGCGAATTTATTGGACCCGCCTGAAACGATATTTTCTTGGGCTACAGCCTTAGTGTTTTTTCCATTTTTCAAGAAAACATTAACTGCCCGTATATACGTAACTACCGCGTAAATGAGCATCAGCGGATGCGAGGGAAGCGATGTAAGCGAAGAACCAGCGCTTTAGAGCGAATTTATTGGACACGGTTGAAACGATATTTTCTTGGGCTATAGCCTTAGTGTTTTTTCCATTTTTCAAGAAAACATTAACTGCCCGTATATACGTATCTACCGCGTAAATCAGTATCAGCGCATGCGAGGGAAGCGATGTAAGGGAAGAACCAGCGCTTTAGAGCGAATTTATTGGACCCGCCTGAAACGATATTTTCTTGGGCTACAGCCTTAGTGTTTTTTCCATTTTTCAAGAAAACATTAACTGCCCGTATATACGTATCTACCGCGTAAATCAGTATCAGCGCATGCGAGGGAAGCGATGTAAGGGAAGAACCAGCGCTTTAGAGCGAATTTATTGGACCCGGCTGAAACGATATTTTCTTGGGCTATAGCCTTAGTGTTTTTTCCATCTTTCAAGAAAACATTAACTGCCCGTATATACGTATCTACCGCGTAAATCAGTATCAGCGCATGCGAGGGAAGCGATGTAAGGGAAGAACCAGCGCTTTAGAGCGAATTTATTGGACCCGCCTGAAACGATATTTTCTTGGGCTACAGCCTTAGTGTTTTTTCCATTTTTCAAGAAAACATTAACTGCCCGTATATACGTATCTACCGCGTAAATCAGCATCAGCGCATGCGAGGGCAGCGATGTAAGCGATGAACCAGTGCTTTAGAGCGAATTTATTGGACCCGGCGGAAACGATATTTTCTTGGGCTATAGCCTTAGTGTTTTTTCCATTTTTCAAGAAAACATTACCTGCCCGTATAAAAGTATCTACCGCGTAAATCAGCATCAGCGCATGCGAGGGAAGCGATGTAAGCGAAGAACAGCGTTTTAGAGCGAATTTATTGGACCCGCCTGAAAGGATATTTTCTCGGGCTATAGCCTTAGTGTTTTTTCCATTTTTCAAGAAAACATTAACTGCCCGTATATACGTATCTACCGCATCTGCCGCGTAAATCAGCATCAGCCTATGCGAGGGAAGCGATGTAAGCGAAGAACCAGCGCTTTAGAGCGAATTAATTGGACTCGCCTGAAAGGATATTTTCTTGGGCTATAGGCTTATTGTTTTTTCCATTTTTCAAGAAAACATTGACTGCCCGTATATACGTATCTACCGCGTAAATCAGCATCAGCGCATGCGAGGGAAGCGATGTAAGCGAAGAACCAGCGCTTTAGAGCGGATTCATTGGACTAGGCTGAAAAGATATTTTCTTGGGCTATAGGCTTAGTGTTTTTTCCATTTTTCAAGAAAACATTACCTGCCCGTGTACACGTATCTACCGCGTAAATCAGCATCAGCGCATGCGAGGGAAGCGATGTAAGCGAAGAACCAGCGCTTTAGAGCGGATTCATTGGACTAGGCTGAAAAGATATTTTCTTGGGCTATAGGCTTAGTGTTTTTTCCATTTTTCAAGAAAACATTACCTGCCCGTGTATACGTATCTACCGCGTAAATCAGCATCAGCGCATGCGAGGGAAGCGATGTAAGGGAAGAACCAGCGCTTTAGAGCGAATTTATTGGACCCGCCTGAAACGATATTTTCTTGGGCTATAGCCTTAGTGTTTTTTCCATTTTTCAAGAAAACATTAACTGCCCGTATATACGTATCTACCGCGTAAATCAGCATCAGCGCATGCGAGGGAAGCGATGTAAGCGAAGAACCAGCGCTTTAGAGCGAATTCATTGGACCCGCCTGAAACGATATTTTCTTGGGCTATAGCCTTAGTGTTTTTTCCATTTTTCAAGAAAACATTAACTGCCCGTATATACGTATCTACCGCGTAAATCAGTATCAGCGCATGCGAGGGAAGCGATGTAAGCGATGAAGCAGCGATTTAGAGCGAATTTATTGGACCCGGCGGAAACGATATTTTCTTGGGCTATAGCCTTAGTGTTTTTTCCATTTTTCAAGAAAACATTGACTGCCCGTATATACGTGTCTACCGCGTAAATCAGTATCAGCGCATGCGAGGGAAGCGATGTAAGCGAAGAACCAGCGCTTTAGAGCGAATTTATTGGACCCGCCTGAACGATATTTTCTTGGGCTATAGGCTTAGTGTTTTTTCCATTTTTCAAGAAAACATTAACTGCCCGTATATACGCATCTGCCGCGTAAATCAGCATCAGCCTATGCGAGGGAAGCGATGTAAGCGAAGAACCAGCGCTTTAGAGCGAATTTATTGGACTAGGCTGAAAGGATATTTTCTTGGGCTATAGGCTTATTGTTTTTTCCATTTTTCAAGAAAACATTGACTGCCCGTATATACGTATCTACCGCGTAAATCAGCATCAGCGCATGCGAGGGAAGCGATGTAAGCGAAGAACCAGCGCTTTAGAGAGGATTCATTGGACTAGGCTGAAAAGATATTTTCTTGGGCTATAGGCTTAGTGTTTTTTCCATTTTTCAAGAAAACATTACCTGCCCGTGTATACGTATCTACCGCGTAAATCAGCATCAGCGCATGCGAGGGAAGCGATGTAAGCGATGAACCAGCGCTTTAGAGCGAATTTATTGGGCCCGGCGGAAACGATATTTCCTTGGGCTATAGCCTCAGTGTTTTTTCCATTTTTCAAGAAAACATTGACTGCCCGTATATACGTATCTTCCGCGTAAATCAGCATCAGCGCATGCGAGGGAAGCGATGTAAGCGAAGAACCAGCGCTTTAGAGCGAATTTATTGGACCCGCCTGAAAGGATATTTTCTTGGGCTATAGCCTTAGTGCTTTTTCCATTTTTCAAGAAAACATTAACTGCCCGTATATACGTATCTACCGCATCTACCGCGTAAATCAGCATCAGCGCATGCGAGGGAAGCGATGTAAGCGAAGAACCAGCGCTTTAGAGCGAATTAATTGGACTCGCCTGAAAGGATATTTTCTTGGGCTATATAGCCTTAGTGTTTTTTCCATTTTTCAAGAAAACATTAACTGCCCGTATATACGTATCTACCGCGTAAATCAGTGTCAGCGCATGCGAGGGAAGCGATGTAAGCGAAGAACCAGCGCTTTAGAGCGAATTTATTGGACCCGCCTGAAACGATATTTTCTTGGGCTATAGCCTTAGTGTTTTTTTACATTTTTCAAGAAAACATTAACTGCCCGTATGTACGTATATACCGCGTAAATCAGCATCAGCGCATGCGAGGGAAGCGATGTAAGCGAAGAACCAGCGCTTTAGAGCGAATTTATTGGACCCGGCTGAAACGATATTTTCTTGGGCTATAGCCTTAGTGTTTTTTCCATTTTTCAAGAAAAGATTAACTACCCATATATACGTATCTACCGCGTAAATCAGCATCAGCGCATGCGAGGGAAGCGATGTAAGCGAAGAACCAGCGCTCTAGAGCGAATTTATTGGACCCGCCTGAAAGGATATTTTCTTGGGCTATAGCCTTAGTGTTTTTTCCATTTTTCAAGAAAACATTAACTGCCCGTATATACGTATCTACCGCGTAAATCAGCATCAGCGCATGCGAGGGAAGCGATGTAAGCGAAGAACCAGCGCTTTAGAGGAAATTTATTGGACCCGCCTGAAACGATATTTTCTTGGGTTATAGCCTTAGTGTTTTTTCCATTTTTCAAGAAAACATTACCTGCCCGTATATACGTATCTACCGCGTAAATCAGCATCAGCGCATGCGAGGGAAGCGATGTAAGCGATGAACCAGCGCTTTAGAGCGAATTTATTGGACCCGGCGGAAACGATATTTTCTTGGGCTATAGCCTTAGTGTTTTTTCCATTTTTCAAGAAAACATTGACTGCCCGTATATACGTATCTACCGCGTAAATCAGCATCAGCGCATGCGAGGGAAGCGATGTAAGCGAAGAACCAGCGCTTTAGAGCGGATTCATTGGACTAGGCTGAAAGGATATTTTCTTGGGCTATAGGCTTAGTGTTTTTTCCATTTTTCAAGAAAACATTACCTGCCCGTGTATACGTATCTACCGCGTAAATCAGCATCAGCGCATGCGAGGGAAGCGATGTAAGCGATGAACCAGCGCTTTAGAGCGAATTTATTGGACCCGGCGGAAACGATATTTTCTTGGGCTATAGCCTCAGTGTTTTTTCCATTTTTCAAGAAAACATTGACTGCCCGTATATACGTATCTACCGCGTAAATCAGCATCAGCGCATGCGAGGGAAGCGATGTAAGCGAAGAACCAGCGCTTTAGAGCGGATTCATTGGACTAGGCTGAAAGGATATTTTCTTGGGCTATAGGCTTAGTGTTTTTTCCATTTTCAAGAAAACATTACCTGCCCGTGTATACGTATCTACCGCGTAAATCAACATCAGCGCATGCGAGGGAAGCGATGTAAGCGATGAACCAGCGCTTTAGAGCGAATTTATTGGACCCGGCGGAAACGATATTTTCTTGGGCTATAGCCTCAGTGTTTTTTCCATTTTTCAAGAAAACATTGACTGCCCGTATATACGTATCTACCGCGTAAATCAGCATCAGCGCATGCGAGGGAAGCGATGTAAGCGAAGAACCAGCGCGTTAGAGCAAATTTATTGGACCCGCCTGAAACGATATTTTCTTGGGTTATAGCCTTAGTGTTTTTTCCATTTTTCAAGAAAACATTACCTGCCCGTATATACGTATCTACCGCGTAAATCAGCATCAGCGCATGCGAGGGAAGCGATGTAAGCGATGAAGCAGCGCTTTAGAGCGAATTTATTGGACCCGGCTGAAACGATATTTTCTTGGGCTATAGCCTTAGTGTTTTTTCCATTTTTCAAGAAAACATTGACTGCCCGTATATACGTATCTACCGCGTAAATCAGCATCAGCGCATGCGAGGGAAGCGATGTAAGCGAAGAACCAGCGCTTTAGAGCGAATTTATTGGAACCGGCTGAAACGATATTTTCTTGGGCTATAGGCTTAGTGTTTTTTCCATTTTTCAAGAAAACATTACCTGCCCGTGTATACGTATCTACCGCGTAAATCAGCATCAGCGCATGCGAGGGAAGCGATGTAAGCGATGAACCAGCGCTTTAGAGTGAATTTATTGGACCCGGCGGAAACGATATTTTCTTGGGCTATAGCCTCAGTGTTTTTTCCATTTTTCAAGAAAACATTGACTGCCCGTATATACGTATCTACCGCGTAAATCAGCATCAGCGCACGCGAGGGAAGCGATGTAAGCGAAGAACCAGCGCTTTAGAGCAAATTTATTGGACCCGCCTGAAACGATATTTTCTTGGGTTAAAGCCTTAGTGTTTTTTCCATTTTTCAAGAAAACATTACCTTCCCGTATATACGTATCTACCGCGTAAATCAGCATCAGCGCATGCGAGGGAAGCGATGTAAGCGATGAACCAGCGCTTTAGAGCGAATTTATTGGGCCCGGCGGAAACGATATTTTCTTGGGCTATAGCCTTAGTGTTTTTTCCATTTTTCAAGAAAACATTGACTGCCCGTATATACGTGTCTACCGCGTAAATCAGTATCAGCGCATGCGAAGGAAGCGATGTAAGCGAAGAACCAGCGCTTTAGAGCGAATTTATTGGACCCGCCTGAACGATATTTTCTTGGGCTATAGGCTTAGTGTTTTTTCCATTTTTCAAGAAAACATTAACTGCCCGTATATACGCATCTGCCGCGTAAATCAGCATCAGTCTATGCGAGGGAAGCGATGTAAGCGAAGAACCAGCGCTTTAGAGCGAATTTATTGGACTAGGCTGAAAGGATATTTTCTTGGGCTATAGGCTTATTGTTTTTTCCATTTTTCAAGAAAACATTGACTGCCCGTATATACGTATCTACCGCGTAAATCAGCATCAGCGCATGCGAGGGAAGCGATGTAAGCGAAGAACCAGCGCTTTAGAGCGGATTCATTGGACTAGGCTGAAAGGATATTTTCTTGGGCTATAGGCTTAGTGTTTTTTCCATTTTTCAAGAAAACATTACCTGCCCGTGTATACGTATCTACCGCGTAAATCAGCATCAGCGCATGCGAGGGAAGCGATGTAAGCGATGAACCAGCGCTTTAGAGCGAATTTATTGGACCCGGCGGAAACGATATTTCCTTGGGCTATAGCCTCAGTGTTTTTTCCATTTTTCAAGAAAACATTGACTGCCCGTATATACGTATCTACCGCGTAAATCAGCATCAGCGCATGCGAGGGAAGCGATGTAAGCGAAGAACCAGCGCTTTAGAGCGGATTCATTGGACTAGGCTGAAAGGATATTTTCTTGGGCTATAGGCTTAGTGTTTTTTCCATTTTTCAAGAAAACATTACCTGCCCGTGTATACGTATCTACCGCGTAAATCAACATCAGCGCATGCGAGGGAAGCGATGTAAGCGATGAACCAGCGCTTAAGAGCGAATTTATTGGACCCGGCGGAAACGATATTTTCTTGGGCTATAGCCTCAGTGTTTTTTCCATTTTTCAAGAAAACATTGACTGCCCGTATATACGTATCTACCGCGTAAATCAGCATCAGCGCATGCGAGGGAAGCGATGTAAGCGAAGAACCAGCGCATTAGAGCAAATTTATTGGACCCGCCTGAAACGATATTTTCTTGGGTTTTTTCCATTTTTCAAGAAAACATTACCTGCCCGTATATACGTATCTACCGCGTAAATCAGCATCAGCGCATGCGAGGGAAGCGATGTAAGCGATGAAGCAGCGCTTTAGAGCGAATTTATTGGACCCGGCGGAAACGATATTTTCTTGGGCTATAGCCTTAGTGTTTTTTCCATCTTTCAAGAAAACATTAACTGCCCGTATATACGTAACTACCGCGTAAATGAGCATCAGCGGATGCGAGGGAAGCGATGTAAGCGAAGAACCAGCGCTTTAGAGCGAATTTATTGGACCCGGTTGAAACGATATTTTCTTGGGCTATAGCCTTAGTGTTTTTTCCATTTTTCAAGAAAACATTAACTGCCCGTATATACGTATCTACCGCGTAAATCAGTATCAGCGCATGCGAGGGAAGCGATGTAAGGGAAGAACCAGCGCTTTAGAGCGAATTTATTGGACCCGCCTGAAACGATATTTTCTTGGGCTACAGCCTTAGTGTTTTTTCCATTTTTCAAGAAAACATTAACTGCCCGTATATACGTATCTACCGCGTAAATCAGCATCAGCGCATGCGAGGGAAGCGATGTAAGCGAAGAACCAGCGCTTTAGAGCGAATTCATTGGACCCGCCTGAAACGATATTTTCTTGGGCTATAGCCTTAGTGTTTTTTCCATTTTTCAAGAAAACATTAACTGCCCGTATATACGTATCTACCGCGTAAATCAGCATCAGCGCATGCGAGGGAAGCGATGTAAGCGATGAACCAGTGCTTTAGAGCGAATTTATTGGACCCGGCGGAAACGATATTTTCTTGGGC
Source organism: Dermacentor variabilis (assembly GCF_050947875.1). Lineage (NCBI taxonomy): Eukaryota > Metazoa > Arthropoda > Arachnida > Ixodida > Ixodidae > Dermacentor > Dermacentor variabilis. The sequence goes on from NC_134576.1 coordinate 89,259,430, forward strand.
TATAGCCTTAGTGTTTTTTCCATTTTTCAAGAAAACATTACCTGCCCGTATAAAAGTATCTACCGCGTAAATCAGCATCAGCGCATGCGAGGGAAGCGATGTAAGCGAAGAACAGCGTTTTAGAGCGAATTTATTGGACCCGCCTGAAAGGATATTTTCTCGGGCTATAGCCTTAGTGTTTTTTCCATTTTTCAAGAAAACATTAACTGCCCGTATATACGTATCTACCGCATCTACCGCGTAAATCAGCATCAGCGCAGGCGAGGGAAGCGATGTAAGCGAAGAACCAGCGCTTTAGAGCCAATTAATTGGACTCGCCTGAAAGGATATTTTCTTGGGCTATAGCCTTAGTGTTTTTTCCATTTTTCAAGAAAACATTAACTGCCCGTATATACGCATCTGCCGCGTAAATCAGCATCAGCCTATGCGAGGGAAGCGATGTAAGCGAAGAACCAGCGCTTTAGAGCGAATTTATTGGACTAGGCTGAAAGGATATTTTCTTGGGCTATAGGCTTATTGTTTTTTCCATTTTTCAAGAAAACATTGACTGCCCGTATATACGTATCTACCGCGTAAATCAGCATCAGCGCATGCGAGGGAAGCGATGTAAGCGAAGAACCAGCGCTTTAGAGCGGATTCATTGGATTAGGCTGAAAAGATATTTTCTTGGGCTATAGGCTTAGTGTTTTTTCCATTTTTCAAGAAAACATTACCTGCCCGTGTATACGTATCTACCGCGTAAATCAGCATCAGCGCATGCGAGGGAAGCGATGTAAGCGATGAACCAGCGCTTTAGAGCGAATTTATTGGGCCCGGCGGAAACGATATTTCCTTGGGCTATAGCCTCAGTGTTTTTTCCATTTTTCAAGAAAACATTGACTGCCCGTATATACGTATCTTCCGCGTAAATCAGCATCAGCGCATGCGAGGGAAGCGATGTAAGCGAAGAACCAGCGCTTTAGAGCGAATTTATTGGACCCGCCTGAAAGGATATTTTCTTGGGCTATAGCCTTAGTGCTTTTTCCATTTTTCAAGAAAACATTAACATCCCGTATATACGTATCTACCGCATCTACCGCGTAAATCAGCATCAGCGCATGCGAGGGAAGCGATGTAAGCGAAGAACCAGCGCTTTAGAGCGAATTAATTGGACTCGCCTGAAAGGATATTTTCTTGGGCTGTATAGCCTTAGTGTTTTTTCCATTTTTCAAGAAAACATTAACTGCCCGTATATACGTATCTACCGCGTAAATCAGTGTCAGCGCATGCGAGGGAAGCGATGTAAGCGAAGAACCAGCGCTTTAGAGCGAATTTATTGGACCCGCCTGAAACGATATTTTCTTGGGCTATAGCCTTAGTGTTTTTTTACATTTTTCAAGCAAACATTAACTGCCCGTATGTACGTATATACCGCGTAAATCAGCATCAGCGCATGCGAGGGAAGCGATGTAAGCGAAGAACCAGCGCTTTAGAGCGAATTTATTGGACCCGGCTGAAACGATATTTTCTTGGGCTATAGCCTTAGTGTTTTTTCCATTTTTCAAGAAAAGATTAACTACCCATATATACGTATCTACCGCGTAAATCAGCATCAGCGCATGCGAGGGAAGCGATGTAAGCGAAGAACCAGCGCTCTAGAGCGAATTTATTGGACCCGCCTGAAAGGATATTTTCTTGGGCTATAGCCTTAGTGTTTTTTCCATTTTTCAAGAAAACATTAACTGCCCGTATATACGTATCTACCGCGTAAATCAGCATCAGCGCATGCGAGGGAAGCGATGTAAGCGAAGAACCAGCGCTTTAGAGGAAATTTATTGGACCCGCCTGAAACGATATTTTCTTGGGTTATAGCCTTAGTGTTTTTTCCATTTTTCAAGAAAACATTACCTGCCCGTATATACGTATCTACCGCGTAAATCAGCATCAGCGCATGCGAGGGAAGCGATGTAAGCGATGAACCAGCGCTTTAGAGCGAATTTATTGGACCCGGCGGAAACGATATTTTCTTGGGCTATAGCCTTAGTGTTTTTTCCATTTTTCAAGAAAACATTGACTGCCCGTATATACGTATCTACCGCGTAAATCAGCATCAGCGCATGCGAGGGAAGCGATGTAAGCGAAGAACCAGCGCTTTAGAGCGGATTCATTGGACTAGGCTGAAAGGATATTTTCTTGGGCTATAGGCTTAGTGTTTTTTCCATTTTTCAAGAAAACATTACCTGCCCGTGTATACGTATCTACCGCGTAAATCAGCATCAGCGCATGCGAGGGAAGCGATGTAAGCGATGAACCAGCGCTTTAGAGCGAATTTATTGGACCCGGCGGAAACGATATTTCCTTGGGCTATAGCCTCAGTGTTTTTTCCATTTTTCAAGAAAACATTGACTGCCCGTATATACGTATCTACCGCGTAAATCAGCATCAGCGCATGCGAGGGAAGCGATGTAAGCGAAGAACCAGCGCTTTAGAGCGGATTCATTGGACTAGGCTGAAAGGATATTTTCTTGGGCTATAGGCTTAGTGTTTTTTCCATTTTTCAAGAAAACATTACCTGCCCGTGTATACGTATCTACCGCGTAAATCAACATCAGCGCATGCGAGGGAAGCGATGTAAGCGATGAACCAGCGCTTTAGAGCGAATTTATTGGACCCGGCGGAAACGATATTTTCTTGGGCTATAGCCTCAGTGTTTTTTCCATTTTTCTAGAAAACATTGACTGCCCGTATATACGTATCTACCGCGTAAATCAGCATCAGCGCATGCGAGGGAAGCGATGTAAGCGAAGAACCAGCGCATTAGAGCAAATTTATTGGACCCGCCTGAAACGATATTTTCTTGGGTTTTTTCCATTTTTCAAGAAAACATTACCTGCCCGTATATACGTATCTACCGCGTAAATCAGCATCAGCGCATGCGAGGGAAGCGATGTAAGCGATGAAGCAGCGCTTTAGAGCGAATTTATTGGACCCGGCTGAAACGATATTTTCTTGGGCTATAGCCTTAGTGTTTTTTCCATTTTTCAAGAAAACATTGACTGCCCGTATATACGTATCTACCGCGTAAATCAGCATCAGCGCATGCGAGGGAAGCGATGTAAGCGAAGAACCAGCGCTTTAGAGCGAATTTATTGGAACCGGCTGAAACGATATTTTCTTGGGCTATAGGCTTAGTGTTTTTTCCATTTTTCAAGAAAACATTACCTGCCCGTGTATACGTATCTACCGCGTAAATCAGCATCAGCGCATGCGAGGGAAGCGATGTAAGCGATGAACCAGCGCTTTAGAGTGAATTTATTGGACCCGGCGGAAACGATATTTTCTTGGGCTATAGCCTCAGTGTTTTCTCCATTTTTCAAGAAAACATTGACTGCCCGTATATACGTATCTACCGCGTAAATCAGCATCAGCGCACGCGAGGGAAGCGATGTAAGCGAAGAACCAGCGCTTTAGAGCAAATTTATTGGACCCGCCTGAAACGATATTTTCTTGGGTTAAAGCCTTAGTGTTTTTTCCATTTTTCAAGAAAACATTACCTGCCCGTATATACGTATCTACCGCGTAAATCAGCATCAGCGCATGCGAGGGAAGCGATGTAAGCGATGAACCAGCGCTTTAGAGCGAATTTATTGGGCCCGGCGGAAACGATATTTTCTTGGGCTATAGCCTTAGTGTTTTTTCCATTTTTCAAGAAAACATTGACTGCCCGTATATACGTGTCTACCGCGTAAATCAGTATCAGCGCATGCGAAGGAAGCGATGTAAGCGAAGAACCAGCGCTTTAGAGCGAATTTATTGGACCCGCCTGAACGATATTTTCTTGGGCTATAGGCTTAGTGTTTTTTCCATTTTTCAAGAAAACATTAACTGCCCGTATATACGCATCTGCCGCGTAAATCAGCATCAGTCTATGCGAGGGAAGCGATGTAAGCGAAGAACCAGCGCTTTAGAGCGAATTTATTGGACTAGGCTGAAAGGATATTTTCTTGGGCTATAGGCCTATTGTTTTTTCCATTTTTCAAGAAAACATTGACTGCCCGTATATACGTATCTACCGCGTAAATCAGCATCATCGCATGCGAGGGAAGCGATGTAAGCGAAGAACCAGCGCTTTAGAGCGGATTCATTGGACTAGGCTGAAAGGATATTTTCTTGGGCTATAGGCTTAGTGTTTTTTCCATTTTTCAAGAAAACATTACCTGCCCGTGTATACGTATCTACCGCGTAAATCAGCATCAGCGCATGCGAGGGAAGCGATGTAAGCGATGAACCAGCGCTTTAGAGCGAATTTATTGGACCCGGCGGAAACGATATTTCCTTGGGCTTTAGCCTCAGTGTTTTTTCCATTTTTCAAGAAAACATTGACTGCCCGTATATACGTTTCTACCGCGTAAATCAGCATCAGCGCATGCGAGGGAAGCGATGTAAGCGAAGAACCAGCGCTTTAGAGCGGATTCATTGGACTAGGCTGAAAGGATATTTTCTTGGGCTATAGGCTTAGTGTTTTTTCCATTTTTCAAGAAAACATTACCTGCCCGTGTATACGTATCTACCGCGTAAATCAACATCAGCGCATGCGAGGGAAGCGATGTAAGCGATGAACCAGCGCTTTAGAGCGAATTTATTGGACCCGGCGGAAACGATATTTTCTTGGGCTATAGCCTCAGTGTTTTTTCCATTTTTCAAGAAAACATTGACTGCCCGTATATACGTATCTACCGCGTAAATCAGCATCAGCGCATGCGAGGGAAGCGATGTAAGCGAAGAACCAGCGCATTAGAGCAAATTTATTGGACCCGCCTGAAACGATATTTTCTTGGGTTTTTTCCATTTTTCAAGAAAACATTACCTGCCCGTATATACATATCTACCGCGTAAATCAGCATCAGCGCATGCGAGGGAAGCGATGTAAGCGATGAAGCAGCGCTTTAGAGCGAATTTATTGGACCCGGCGGAAACGATATTTTCTTGGGCTATAGCCTTAGTGTTTTTTCCATCTTTCAAGAAAACATTAACTGCCCGTATATACGTAACTACCGCGTAAATGAGCATCAGCGGATGCGAGGGAAGCGATGTAAGCGAAGAACCAGCGCTTTAGAGCGAATTTATTGGACCCGGTTGAAACGATATTTTCTTGGGCTATAGCCTTAGTGTTTTTTCCATTTTTCAAGAAAACATTAACTGCCCGTATATACGTATCTACCGCGTAAATCAGTATCAGCGCATGCGAGGGAAGCGATGTAAGGGAAGAACCAGCGCTTTAGAGCGAATTTATTGGACCCGCCTGAAACGATATTTTCTTGGGCTACAGCCTTAGTGTTTTTTCCATTTTTCAAGAAAACATTAACTGCCCGTATATACGTATCTACCGCATCTACCGCGTAAATCAGCATCAGCGCAGGCGAGGGAAGCGATGTAAGCGAAGAACCAGCGCTTTAGAGCCAATTAATTGGACTCGCCTGAAAGGATATTTTCTTGGGCTATAGCCTTAGTGTTTTTTCCATTTTTCAAGAAAACATTAACTGCCCGTATATACGCATCTGCCGCGTAAATCAGCATCAGCCTATGCGAGGGAAGCGATGTAAGCGAAGAACCAGCGCTTTAGAGCGAATTTATTGGACTAGGCTGAAAGGATATTTTCTTGGGCTATAGGCTTATTGTTTTTTCCATTTTTCAAGAAAACATTGACTGCCCGTATATACGTATCTACCGCGTAAATCAGCATCAGCGCATGCGAGGGAAGCGATGTAAGCGAAGAACCAGCGCTTTAGAGCGGATTCATTGGACTAGGCTGAAAAGATATTTTCTTGGGCTATAGGCTTAGTGTTTTTTCCATTTTTCAAGAAAACATTACCTGCCCGTGTATACGTATCTACCGCGTAAATCAGCATCAGCGCATGCGAGGGAAGCGATGTAAGCGATGAACCAGCGCTTTAGAGCGAATTTATTGGGCCCGGCGGAAACGATATTTCCTTGGGCTATAGCCTCTGTGTTTTTTCCATTTTTCAAGAAAACATTGACTGCCCGTATATACGTATCTTCCGCGTAAATCAGCATCAGCGCATGCGAGGGAAGCGATGTAAGCGAAGAACCAGCGCTTTAGAGCGAATTTATTGGACCCGCCTGAAAGGATATTGTCTTGGGCTATAGCCTTAGTGCTTTTTCCATTTTTCAAGAAAACATTAACTGCCCGTATATACGTATCTACCGCATCTACCGCGTAAATCAGCATCAGCGCATGCGAGGGAAGCGATGTAAGCGAAGAACCAGCGCTTTAGAGCGAATTAATTGGACTCGCCTGAAAGGATATTTTCTTGGGCTGTATAGCCTTAGTGTTTTTTCCATTTTTCAAGAAAACATTAACTGCCCGTATATACGTATCTACCGCGTAAATCAGTGTCAGCGCATGCGAGGGAAGCGATGTAAGCGAAGAACCAGCGCTTTAGAGCGAATTTATTGGACCCGCCTGAAACGATATTTTCTTGGGCTATAGCCTTAGTGTTTTTTTACATTTTTCAAGAAAACATTAACTGCCCGTATGTACGTATATACCGCGTAAATCAGCATCAGCGCATGCGAGGGAAGCGATGTAAGCGAAGAACCAGCGCTTTAGAGCGAATTTATTGGACCCGGCTGAAACGATATTTTCTTGGGCTATAGCCTTAGTGTTTTTTCCATTTTTCAAGAAAAGATTAACTACCCATATATACGTATCTACCGCGTAAATCAGCATCAGCGCATGCGAGGGAAGCGATGTAAGCGAAGAACCAGCGCTCTAGAGCGAATTTATTGGACCCGCCTGAAAGGATATTTTCTTGGGCTATAGCCTTAGTGTTTTTTCCATTTTTCAAGAAAACATTAACTGCCCGTATATACGTATCTACCGCGTAAATCAGCATCAGCGCATGCGAGGGAAGCGATGTAAGCGAAGAACCAGCGCTTTAGAGGAAATTTATTGGACCCGCCTGAAACGATATTTTCTTGGGTTATAGCCTTAGTGTTTTTTCCATTTTTCAAGAAAACATTACCTGCCCGTATATACGTATCTACCGCGTAAATCAGCATCAGCGCATGCGAGGGAAGCGATGTAAGCGATGAACCAGCGCTTTAGAGCGAATTTATTGGACCCGGCGGAAACGATATTTTCTTGGGCTATAGCCTTAGTGTTTTTTCCATTTTTCAAGAAAACATTGACTGCCCGTATATACGTATCTACCGCGTAAATCAGCATCAGCGCATGCGAGGGAAGCGATGTAAGCGAAGAACCAGCGCTTTAGAGCGGATTCATTGGACTAGGCTGAAAGGATATTTTCTTGGGCTATAGGCTTAGTGTTTTTTCCATTTTTCAAGAAAACATTACCTGCCCGTGTATACGTATCTACCGCGTAAATCAGCATCAGCGCATGCGAGGGAAGCGATGTAAGCGATGAACCAGCGCTTTAGAGCGAATTTATTGGACCCGGCGGAAACGATATTTCCTTGGGCTATAGCCTCAGTGTTTTTTCCATTTTTCAAGAAAACATTGACTGCCCGTATATACGTATCTACCGCGTAAATCAGCATCAGCGCATGCGAGGGAAGCGATGTAAGCGAAGAACCAGCGCTTTAGAGCGGATTCATTGGACTAGGCTGAAAGGATATTTTCTTGGGCTATAGGCTTAGTGTTTTTTCCATTTTTCAAGAAAACATTACCTGCCCGTGTATACGTATCTACCGCGTAAATCAACATCAGCGCATGCGAGGGAAGCGATGTAAGCGATGAACCAGCGCTTTAGAGCGAATTTATTGGACCCGGCGGAAACGATATTTTCTTGGGCTATAGCCTCAGTGTTTTTTCCATTTTTCTAGAAAACATTGACTGCCCGTATATACGTATCTACCGCGTAAATCAGCATCAGCGCATGCGAGGGAAGCGATGTAAGCGAAGAACCAGCGCATTAGAGCAAATTTATTGGACCCGCCTGAAACGATATTTTCTTGGGTTTTTTCCATTTTTCAAGAAAACATTACCTGCCCGTATATACGTATCTACCGCGTAAATCAGCATCAGCGCATGCGAGGGAAGCGATGTAAGCGATGAAGCAGCGCTTTAGAGCGAATTTATTGGACCCGGCTGAAACGATATTTTCTTGGGCTATAGCCTTAGTGTTTTTTCCATTTTTCAAGAAAACATTGACTGCCCGTATATACGTATCTACCGCGTAAATCAGCATCAGCGCATGCGAGGGAAGCGATGTAAGCGAAGAACCAGCGCTTTAGAGCGAATTTATTGGAACCGGCTGAAACGATATTTTCTTGGGCTATAGGCTTAGTGTTTTTTCCATTTTTCAAGAAAACATTACCTGCCCGTGTATACGTATCTACCGCGTAAATCAGCATCAGCGCATGCGAGGGAAGCGATGTAAGCGATGAACCAGCGCTTTAGAGTGAATTTATTGGACCCGGCGGAAACGATATTTTCTTGGGCTATAGCCTCAGTGTTTTTTCCATTTTTCAAGAAAACATTGACTGCCCGTATATACGTATCTACCGCGTAAATCAGCATCAGCGCACGCGAGCGAAGCGATGTAAGCGAAGAACCAGCGCTTTAGAGCAAATTTATTGGACCCGCCTGAAACGATATTTTCTTGGGTTAAAGCCTTAGTGTTTTTTCCATTTTTCAAGAAAACATTACCTGCCCGTATATACGTATCTACCGCGTAAATCAGCATCAGCGCATGCGAGGGAAGCGATGTAAGCGATGAACCAGCGCTTTAGAGCGAATTTATTGGGCCCGGCGGAAACGATATTTTCTTGGGCTATAGCCTTAGTGTTTTTTCCATTTTTCAAGAAAACATTGACTGCCCGTATATACGTGTCTACCGCGTAAATCAGTATCAGCGCATGCGAAGGAAGCGATGTAAGCGAAGAACCAGCGCTTTAGAGCGAATTTATTGGACCCGCCTGAACGATATTTTCTTGGGCTATAGGCTTAGTGTTTTTTCCATTTTTCAAGAAAACATTAACTGCCCGTATATACGCATCTGCCGCGTAAATCAGCATCAGTCTATGCGAGGGAAGCGATGTAAGCGAAGAACCAGCGCTTTAGAGCGAATTTATTGGACTAGGCTGAAAGGATATTTTCTTGGGCTATAGGCTTATTGTTTTTTCCATTTTTCAAGAAAACATTGACTGCCCGTATATGCGTATCTACCGCGTAAATCAGCATCAGCGCATGCGAGGGAAGCGATGTAAGCGAAGAACCAGCGCTTTAGAGCGGATTCATTGGACTAGGCTGAAAGGATATTTTCTTGGGCTATAGGCTTAGTGTTTTTTCCATTTTTCAAGAAAACATTACCTGCCCGTGTATACGTATCTACCGCGTAAATCAGCATCAGCGCATGCGAGGGAAGCGATGTAAGCGATGAACCAGCGCTTTAGAGCGAATTTATTGGACCCGGCGGAAACGATATTTCCTTGGGCTTTAGCCTCAGTGTTTTTTCCATTTTTCAAGAAAACATTGACTGCCGGTATATACGTATCTACCGCGTAAATCAGCATCAGCGCATGCGAGGGAAGCGATGTAAGCGAAGAACCAGCGCTTTAGAGCGGATTCATTGGACTAGGCTGAAAGGATATTTTCTTGGGCTATAGGCTTAGTGTTTTTTCCATTTTTCAAGAAAACATTACCTGCCCGTGTATACGTATCTACCGCGTAAATCAACATCAGCGCATGCGAGGGAAGCGATGTAAGCGATGAACCAGCGCTTTAGAGCGAATTTATTGGACCCGGCGGAAACGATATTTTCTTGGGCTATAGCCTCAGTGTTTTTTCCATTTTTCAAGAAAACATTGACTGCCCGTATATACGTATCTACCGCGTAAATCAGCATCAGCGCATGCGAGGGAAGCGATGTAAGCGAAGAACCAGCGCATTAGAGCAAATTTATTGGACCCGCCTGAAACGATATTTTCTTGGGTTTTTTCCATTTTTCAAGAAAACATTACCTGCCCTATATACGTATCTACCGCGTAAATCAGCATCAGCGCATGCGAGGGAAGCGATGTAAGCGATGAAGCAGCGCTTTAGAGCGAATTTATTGGACCCGGCGGAAACGATATTTTCTTGGGCTATAGCCTTAGTGTTTTTTCCATCTTTCAAGAAAACATTAACTGCCCGTATATACGTAACTACCGCGTAAATGAGCATCAGCGGATGCGAGGGAAGCGATGTAAGCGAAGAACCAGCGCTTTAGAGCGAATTTATTGGACCCGGTTGAAACGATATTTTCTTGGGCTATAGCCTTAGTGTTTTTTCCATTTTTCAAGAAAACATTAACTGCCCGTATATACGTATCTACCGCGTAAATCAGTATCAGCGCATGCGAGGGAAGCGATGTAAGGGAAGAACCAGCGCTTTAGAGCGAAATTATTGGACCCGCCTGAAACGATATTTTCTTGGGCTACAGCCTTAGTGTTTTTTCCATTTTTCAAGAAAACATTAACTGCCCGTATATACGTATCTACCGCGTAAATCAGCATCAGCGCATGCGAGGGAAGCGATGTAAGCGAAGAACCAGCGCTTTAGAGCGAATTCATTGGACCCGCCTGAAACGATATTTTCTTGGGCTATAGCCTTAGTGTTTTTTCCATTTTTCAAGAAAACATTAACTGCCCGTATATACGTATCTACCGCGTAAATCAGCATCAGCGCATGCGAGGGAAGCGATGTAAGCGATGAACCAGTGCTTTAGAGCGAATTTATTGGACCCGGCGGAAACGATATTTTCTTGGGCTATAGCCTTAGTGTTTTTTCCATTTTTCAAGAAAACATTACCTGCCCGTATAAAAGTATCTACCGCGTAAATCAGCATCAGCGCATGCGAGGGAAGCGATGTAAGCGAAGAACAGCGTTTTAGAGCGAATTTATTGGACCCGCCTGAAAGGATATTTTCTCGGGCTATAGCCTTAGTGTTTTTTCCATTTTTCAAGAAAACATTAACTGCCCGTATATACGTATCTACCGCATCTACCGCGTAAATCAGCATCAGCGCAGGCGAGGGAAGCGATGTAAGCGAAGAACCAGCGCTTTAGAGCCAATTAATTGGACTCGCCTGAAAGGATATTTTCTTGGGCTATAGCCTTAGTGTTTTTTCCATTTTTCAAGAAAACATTAACTGCCCGTATATACGTATCTACCGCGTAAATCAGCGTCAGCGCATGCGAGGGAAGCGATGTAAGCGAAGAACCAGCACTTTAGAGCGAATTTATTGGACCCGCCTGAAACGATATTTTCTTGGGTTAAAGCCTTAGTGTTTTTTCCATTTTTCAAGAAAACATTACCTGCCCGTATATACGTATCTACCGCGTAAATCAGCATCAGCGCATGCGAGGGAAGCGATGTAAGCGATGAAGCAGCGCTTTAGAGCGAATTTATTGGACCCGGCGGAAACGATATTTTCTTGGGCTATAGCCTTAGTGTTTTTTCCATTTTTCAAGAAAACATTGACTGCCCGTATATACGTGTCTACCGCGTAAATCAGTATCAGCGCATGCGAGGGAAGCGATGTAAGCGAAGAACCAGCGCTTTAGAGCGAATTTATTGGACCCGCCTGAACGATATTTTCTTGGGCTATAGGCTTAGTGTTTTTTCCATTTTTCAAGAAAACATTAACTGCCCGTATATACGCATCTGCCGCGTAAATCAGCATCAGCCTATGCGAGGGAAGCGATGTAAGGGAAGAACCAGCGCTTTAGAGCGAATTTATTGGACTAGGCTGAAAGGATATTTTCTTGGGCTATAGGCTTATTGTTTTTTCCATTTTTCAAGAAAACATTGACTGCCCGTATATACGTATCTACCGCGTAAATCAGCATCAGCGCATGCGAGGGAAGCGATGTAAGCGAAGAACCAGCGCTTTAGAGCGGATTCATTGGACTAGGCTGAAAAGATATTTTCTTGGGCTATAGGCTTAGTGTTTTTTCCATTTTTCAAGAAAACATTACCTGCCCGTGTATACGTATCTACCGCGTAAATCAGCATCAGCGCATGCGAGGGAAGCGATGTAAGCGAAGAACAGCGTTTTAGAGCGAATTTATTGGACCCGCCTGAAAGGATATTTTCTCGGGCTATAGCCTTAGTGTTTTTTCCATTTTTCAAGAAAACATTAACTGCCCGTATATACGTATCTACCGCATCTACCGCGTAAATCAGCATCAGCGCAGGCGAGGGAAGCGATGTAAGCGAAGAACCAGCGCTTTAGAGCCAATTAATTGGACTCGCCTGAAAGGATATTTTCTTGGGCTATAGCCTTAGTGTTTTTTCCATTTTTCAAGAAAACATTAACTGCCCGTATATACGTATCTACCGCGTAAATCAGCATCAGCGCATGCGAGGGAAGCGATGTAAGCGATGAAGCAGCGCTTTAGAGCGAATTTATTGGACCCGGCGGAAACGATATTTTCTTGGGCTATAGCCTTAGTGTTTTTTCCATTTTTCAAGAAAACATTGACTGCCCGTATATACGTGTCTACCGCGTAAATCAGTATCAGCGCATGCGAGGGAAGCGATGTAAGCGAAGAACCAGCGCTTTAGAGCGAATTTATTGGACCCGCCTGAACGATATTTTCTTGGGCTATAGGCTTAGTGTTTTTTCCATTTTTCAAGAAAACATTAACTGCCCGTATATACGCATCTGCCGCGTAAATCAGCATCAGCCTATGCAAGGGAAGCGATGTAAGCGAAGAACCAGCGCTTTAGAGCGAATTTATTGGACTAGGCTGAAAGGATATTTTCTTGGGCTATAGGCTTATTGTTTTTTCCATATTTCAAGATAACATTGACTGCCCGTATATACGTATCTACCGCGTAAATCAGCATCAGCGCATGCGAGGGAAGCGATGTAAGCGAAGAACCAGCGCTTTAGAGCGGATTCATTGGACTAGGCTGAAAAGATATTTTCTTGGGCTATAGGCTTAGTGTTTTTTCCATTTTTCAAGAAAACATTACCTGCCCGTGTATACGTATCTACCGCGTAAATCAGCATCAGCGCATGCGAGGGAAGCGATGTAAGCGATGAACCAGCGCTTTAGAGCGAATTTATTGGGCCCGGCGGAAACGATATTTCCTTGGGCTATAGCCTCAGTGTTTTTTCCATTTTTCAAGAAAACATTGACTGCCCGTATATACGTATCTTCCGCGTAAATCAGCATCAGCGCATGCGAGGGAAGCGATGTAAGCGAAGAACCAGCGCTTTAGAGCGAATTTATTGGACCCGCCTGAAAGGATATTTTCTTGGGCTATAGCCTTAGTGCTTTTTCCATTTTTCAAGAAAACATTAACTGCCCGTATATACGTATCTACCGCATCTACCGCGTAAATCAGCATCAGCGCATGCGAGGGAAGCGATGTAAGCGAAGAACCAGCGCTTTAGAGCGAATTAATTGGACTCGCCTGAAAGGATATTTTCTTGGGCTATATAGCCTTAGTGCTTTTTCCATTTTTCAAGAAAACATTAACTGCCCGTATATACGTATCTACCGCGTAAATCAGTGTCAGCGCATGCGAGGGAAGCGATGTAAGCGAAGAACCAGCGCTTTAGAGCGAATTTATTGGACCCGCCTGAAACGATATTTTCTTGGGCTATAGCCTTAGTGTTTTTTTACATTTTTCAAGAAAACATTAACTGCCCGTATGTACGTATATACCGCGTAAATCAGCATCAGCGCATGCGAGGGAAGCGATGTAAGCGAAGAACCAGCGCTTTAGAGCGAATTTATTGGACCCGGCTGAAACGATATTTTCTTGGGCTATAGCCTTAGTGTTTTTTCCATTTTTCAAGAAAAGATTAACTACCCGTATATACGTATCTACCGCGTAAATCAGCATCAGCGCATGCGAGGGAAGCGATGTAAGCGAAGAACCAGCGCTCTAGAGCGAATTTATTGGACCCGCCTGAAAGGATATTTTCTTGGGCTATAGCCTTAGTGTTTTTTCCATTTTTCAAGAAAACATTAACTGCCCGTATATACGTATCTACCGCGTAAATCAGCATCAGCGCATGCGAGGGAAGCGATGTAAGCGAAGAACCAGCGCTTTAGAGGAAATTTATTGGACCCGCCTGAAACGATATTTTCTTGGGTTATAGCCTTAGTGTTTTTTCCATTTTTCAAGAAAACATTACCTGCCCGTATATACGTATCTACCGCGTAAATCAGCATCAGCGCATGCGAGGGAAGCGATGTAAGCGATGAACCAGCGCTTTAGAGCGAATTTATTGGACCCGGCGGAAACGATATTTTCTTGGGCTATAGCCTTAGTGTTTTTTCCATTTTTCAAGAAAACATTGACTGCCCGTATATACGTATCTACCGCGTAAATCAGCATCAGCGCATGCGAGGGAAGCGATGTAAGCGAAGAACCAGCGCTTTAGAGCGGATTCATTGGACTAGGCTGAAAGGATATTTTCTTGGGCTATAGGCTTAGTGTTTTTTCCATTTTTCAAGAAAACATTACCTGCCCGTGTATACGTATCTACCGCGTAAATCAGCATCAGCGCATGCGAGGGAAGCGATGTAAGCGATGAACCAGCGCTTTAGAGCGAATTTATTGGACCCGGCGGAAACGATATTTTCTTGGGCTATAGCCTCAGTGTTTTTTCCATTTTTCAAGAAAACATTGACTGCCCGTATATACGTATCTACCGCGTAAATCAGCATCAGCGCATGCGAGGGAAGCGATGTAAGCGAAGAACCAGCGCTTTAGAGCGGATTCATTGGACTAGGCTGAAAGGATATTTTCTTGGGCTATAGGCTTAGTGTTTTTTCCATTTTCAAGAAAACATTACCTGCCCGTGTATACGTATCTACCGCGTAAATCAACATCAGCGCATGCGAGGGAAGCGATGTAAGCGATGAACCAGCGCTTGAGAGCGAATTTATTGGACCCGGCGGAAACGATATTTTCTTGGGCTATAGCCTCAGTGTTTTTTCCATTTTTAAAGAAAACATTGACTGCCCGTATATACGTATCTACCGCGTAAATCAGCATCAGCGCATGCGAGGGAAGCGATGTAAGCGAAGAACCAGCGCATTAGAGCAAATTTATTGGACCCGCCTGAAACGATATTTTCTTGGGTTATAGCCTTAGTGTTTTTTCCATTTTTCAAGAAAACATTACCTGCCCGTATATACGTATCTACCGCGTAAATCAGCATCAGCGCATGCGAGGGAAGCGATGTAAGCGATGAAGCAGCGCTTTAGAGCGAATTTATTGGACCCGGCTGAAACGATATTTTCTTGGGCTATAGCCTTAGTGTTTTTTCCATTTTTCAAGAAAACATTGACTGCCCGTATATACGTATCTACCGCGTAAATCAGCATCAGCGCATGCGAGGGAAGCGATGTAAGCGAAGAACCAGCGCTTTAGAGCGAATTTATTGGAACCGGCTGAAACGATATTTTCTTGGGCTATAGGCTTAGTGTTTTTTCCATTTTTCAAGAAAACATTACCTGCCCGTGTATACGTATCTACCGCGTAAATCAGCATCAGCGCATGCGAGGGAAGCGATGTAAGCGATGAACCAGCGCTTTAGAGCGAATTTATTGGACCCGGCGGAAACGATATTTTCTTGGGCTATAGCCTCAGTGTTTTTTCCATTTTTCAAGAAAACATTGACTGCCCGTATATACGTATCTACCGCGTAAATCAGCATCAGCGCACGCGAGGGAAGCGATGTAAGCGAAGAACCAGCGCTTTAGAGCAAATTTATTGGACCCGCCCGAAACGATATTTTCTTGGGTTAAAGCCTTAGTGTTTTTTCCATTTTTCAAGAAAACATTACCTGCCCGTATATACGTATCTACCGCGTAAATCAGCATCAGCGCATGCGAGGGAAGCGATGTAAGCGATGAAGCAGCGCTTTAGAGCGAATTTATTGGGCCCGGCGGAAACGATATTTTCTTGGGCTATAGCCTTAGTGTTTTTTCCATTTTTCAAGAAAACATTGACTGCCCGTATATACGTGTCTACCGCGTAAATCAGTATCAGCGCATGCGAAGGAAGCGATGTAAGCGAAGAACCAGCGCTTTAGAGCGAATTTATTGGACCCGCCTGAACGATATTTTCGTGGGCTATAGGCTTAGTGTTTTTTCCATTTTTCAAGAAAACATTAACTGCCCGTATATACGCATCTGCCGCGTAAATCAGCATCAGTCTATGCGAGGGAAGCGATGTAAGCGAAGAACCAGCGCTTTAGAGCGAATTTATTGGACTAGGCTGAAAGGATATTTTCTTGGGCTATAGGCTTATTGTTTTTTCCATTTTTCAAGAAAACATTGACTGCCCGTATATACGTATCTACCGCGTAAATCAGCATCAGCGCATGCGAGGGAAGCGATGTAAGCGAAGAACCAGCGCTTTAGAGCGGATTCATTGGACTAGGCTGAAAGGATATTTTCTTGGGCTATAGGCTTAGTGTTTTTTCCATTTTTCAAGAAAACATTACCTGCCCGTGTATACGTATCTACCGCGTAAATCAGCATCAGCGCATGCGAGGGAAGCGATGTAAGCGATGAACCAGCGCTTTAGAGCGAATTTATTGGACCCGGCGGAAACGATATTTCCTTGGGCTATAGCCTCAGTGTTTTTTCCATTTTTCAAGAAAACATTGACTGCCCGTATATACGTATCTACCGCGTAAATCAGCATCAGCGCATGCGAGGGAAGCGATGTAAGCGAAGAACCAGCGCTTTAGAGCGGATTCATTGGACTAGGCTGAAAGGATATTTTCTTGGGCTATAGGCTTAGTGTTTTTTCCATTTTTCAAGAAAACATTACCTGCCCGTGTATACGTATCTACCGCGTAAATCAACATCAGCGCATGCGAGGGAAGCGATGTAAGCGATGAACCAGCGCTTTAGAGCGAATTTATTGGACCCGGCGGAAACGATATTTTCTTGGGCTATAGCCTCAGTGTTTTTTCCATTTTTCAAGAAAACATTGACTGCCCGTATATACGTATCTACCGCGTAAATCAGCATCAGCGCATGCGAGGGAAGCGATGTAAGCGAAGAACCAGCGCATTAGAGCAAATTTATTGGACCCGCCTGAAACGATATTTTCTTGGGTTTTTTCCATTTTTCAAGAAAACATTACCTGCCCGTATATACGTATCTACCGCGTAAATCAGCATCAGCGCATGCGAGGGAAGCGATGTAAGCGATGAAGCAGCGCTTTAGAGCGAATTTATTGGACCCGGCGGAAACGATATTTTCTTGGGCTATAGCCTTAGTGTTTTTTCCATTTTTCAAGAAAACATTGACTGCCCGTATATACGTATCTACCGCGTAAATCAGCATCAGCGCATGCGAGGGAAGCGATGTAAGCGAAGAACCAGCGCTTTAGAGCGAATTTATTTGAACCGGCTGAAACGATATTTTCTTGGGCTATAGGCTTAGTGTTTTTTCCATTTTTCAAGAAAACATTACCTGCCCGTGTTTACGTATCTACCGCGTAAATCAGCATCAGCGCATGCGAGGGAAGCGATGTAAGCGATGAACCAGCGCTTTAGAGCGAATTTATTGGACCCGGCGGAAACGATATTTTCTTGGGCTATAGCCTCAGTGTTTTTTCCATTTTTCAAGAAAACATTACCTGCCCGTATATACGTATCTACCGCGTAAATCAGCATCAGCGCATGCGAGGGAAGCGATGTAAGCGATGAAGCAGCGCTTTAGAGCGAATTTATTGGGCCCGGCGGAAACGATATTTTCTTGGGCTATAGCCTTAGTGTTTTTTCCATTTTTCAAGAAAACATTGACTGCCCGTATATACGTGTCTACCGCGTAAATCAGTATCAGCGCATGCGAAGGAAGCGATGTAAGCGAAGAACCAGCGCTTTAGAGCGAATTTATTGGACCCGCCTGAACGATATTTTCGTGGGCTATAGGCTTAGTGTTTTTTCCATTTTTCAAGAAAACATTAACTGCCCGTATATACGCATCTGCCGCGTAAATCAGCATCAGTCTATGCGAGGGAAGCGATGTAAGCGAAGAACCAGCGCTTTAGAGCGAATTTATTGGACTAGGCTGAAAGGATATTTTCTTGGGCTATAGGCTTATTGTTTTTTCCATTTTTCAAGAAAACATTGACTGCCCGTATATACGTATCTACCGCGTAAATCAGCATCAGCGCATGCGAGGGAAGCGATGTAAGCGAAGAACCAGCGCTTTAGAGCGGATTCATTGGACTAGGCTGAAAGGATATTTTCTTGGGCTATAGGCTTAGTGTTTTTTCCATTTTTCAAGAAAACATTACCTGCCCGTGTATACGTATCTACCGCGTAAATCAGCATCAGCGCATGCGAGGGAAGCGATGTAAGCGATGAACCAGCGCTTTAGAGCGAATTTATTGGACCCGGCGGAAACGATATTTCCTTGGGCTATAGCCTCAGTGTTTTTTCCATTTTTCAAGAAAACATTGACTGCCCGTATATACGTATCTACCGCGTAAATCAGCATCAGCGCATGCGAGGGAAGCGATGTAAGCGAAGAACCAGCGCTTTAGAGCGGATTCATTGGACTAGGCTGAAAGGATATTTTCTTGGGCTATAGGCTTAGTGTTTTTTCCATTTTTCAAGAAAACATTACCTGCCCGTGTATACGTATCTACCGCGTAAATCAACATCAGCGCATGCGAGGGAAGCGATGTAAGCGATGAACCAGCGCTTTAGAGCGAATTTATTGGACCCGGCGGAAACGATATTTTCTTGGGCTATAGCCTCAGTGTTTTTTCCATTTTTCAAGAAAACATTGAGTGCCCGTATATACGTATCTACCGCGTAAATCAGCATCAGCGCATGCGAGGGAAGCGATGTAAGCGAAGAACCAGCGCATTAGAGCAAATTTATTGGACCCGCCTGAAACGATATTTTCTTGGGTTATAGCCTTAGTGTTTTTTCCATTTTTCAAGAAAACATTACCTGCCCGTATATACGTATCTACCGCGTAAATCAGCATCAGCGCATGCGAGGGAAGCGATGTAAGCGATGAAGCAGCGCTTTAGAGCGAATTTATTGGACCCGGCTGAAACGATATTTTCTTGGGCTATAGCCTTAGTGTTTTTTCCATTTTTCAAGAAAACATTGACTGCCCGTATATACGTATCTACCGCGTAAATCAGCATCAGCGCATGCGAGGGAAGCGATGTAAGCGAAGAACCAGCGCTTTAGAGCGAATTTATTGGAACCGGCTGAAACGATATTTTCTTGGGCTATAGGCTTAGTGTTTTTTCCATTTTTCAAGAAAACATTACCTGCCCGTGTATACGTATCTACCGCGTAAATCAGCATCAGCGCATGCGAGGGAAGCGATGTAAGCGATGAACCAGCGCTTTAGAGCGAATTTATTGGACCCGGCGGAAACGATATTTTCTTGGGCTATAGCCTCAGTGTTTTTTCCATTTTTCAAGAAAACATTGACTGCCCGTATATACGTATCTACCGCGTAAATCAGCATCAGCGCACGCGAGGGAAGCGATGTAAGCGAAGAACCAGCGCTTTAGAGCAAATTTATTGGACCCGCCTGAAACGATATTTTCTTGGGTTAAAGCCTTAGTGTTTTTTCCATTTTTCAAGAAAACATTACCTGCCCGTATATACGTATCTACCGCGTAAATCAGCATCAGCGCATGCGAGGGAAGCGATGTAAGCGATGAAGCAGCGCTTTAGAGCGAATTTATTGGGCCCGGCGGAAACGATATTTTCTTGGGCTATAGCCTTAGTGTTTTTTCCATTTTTCAAGAAAACATTGACTGCCCGTATATACGTGTCTACCGCGTAAATCAGTATCAGCGCATGCGAAGGAAGCGATGTAAGCGAAGAACCAGCGCTTTAGAGCGAATTTATTGGACCCGCCTGAACGATATTTTCGTGGGCTATAGGCTTAGTGTTTTTTCCATTTTTCAAGAAAACATTAACTGCCCGTATATACGCATCTGCCGCGTAAATCAGCATCAGTCTATGCGAGGGAAGCGATGTAAGCGAAGAACCAGCGCTTTAGAGCGAATTTATTGGACTAGGCTGAAAGGATATTTTCTTGGGCTATAGGCTTATTGTTTTTTCCATTTTTCAAGAAAACATTGACTGCCCGTATATACGTATCTACCGCGTAAATCAGCATCAGCGCATGCGAGGGAAGCGATGTAAGCGAAGAACCAGCGCTTTAGAGCGGATTCATTGGACTAGGCTGAAAGGATATTTTCTTGGGCTATAGGCTTAGTGTTTTTTCCATTTTTCAAGAAAACATTACCTGCCCGTGTATACGTATCTACCGCGTAAATCAGCATCAGCGCATGCGAGGGAAGCGATGTAAGCGATGAACCAGCGCTTTAGAGCGAATTTATTGGACCCGGCGGAAACGATATTTCCTTGGGCTATAGCCTCAGTGTTTTTTCCATTTTTCAAGAAAACATTGACTGCCCGTATATACGTATCTACCGCGTAAATCAGCATCAGCGCATGCGAGGGAAGCGATGTAAGCGAAGAACCAGCGCTTTAGAGCGGATTCATTGGACTAGGCTGAAAGGATATTTTCTTGGGCTATAGGCTTAGTGTTTTTTCCATTTTTCAAGAAAACATTACCTGCCCGTGTATACGTATCTACCGCGTAAATCAACATCAGCGCATGCGAGGGAAGCGATGTAAGCGATGAACCAGCGCTTTAGAGCGAATTTATTGGACCCGGCGGAAACGATATTTTCTTGGGCTATAGCCTCAGTGTTTTTTCCATTTTTCAAGAAAACATTGACTGCCCGTATATACGTATCTACCGCGTAAATCAGCATCAGCGCATGCGAGGGAAGCGATGTAAGCGAAGAACCAGCGCATTAGAGCAAATTTATTGGACCCGCCTGAAACGATATTTTCTTGGGTTTTTTCCATTTTTCAAGAAAACATTACCTGCCCGTATATACGTATCTACCGCGTAAATCAGCATCAGCGCATGCGAGGGAAGCGATGTAAGCGATGAAGCAGCGCTTTAGAGCGAATTTATTGGACCCGGCGGAAACGATATTTTCTTGGGCTATAGCCTTAGTGTTTTTTCCATTTTTCAAGAAAACATTGACTGCCCGTATATACGTATCTACCGCGTAAATCAGCATCAGCGCATGCGAGGGAAGCGATGTAAGCGAAGAACCAGCGCTTTAGAGCGAATTTATTTGAACCGGCTGAAACGATATTTTCTTGGGCTATAGGCTTAGTGTTTTTTCCATTTTTCAAGAAAACATTACCTGCCCGTGTTTACGTATCTACCGCGTAAATCAGCATCAGCGCATGCGAGGGAAGCGATGTAAGCGATGAACCAGCGCTTTAGAGCGAATTTATTGGACCCGGCGGAAACGATATTTTCTTGGGCTATAGCCTCAGTGTTTTTTCCATTTTTCAAGAAAACATTACCTGCCCGTATATACGTATCTACCGCGTAAATCAGCATCAGCGCATGCGAGGGAAGCGATGTAAGCGATGAAGCAGCGCTTTAGAGCGAATTTATTGGGCCCGGCGGAAACGATATTTTCTTGGGCTATAGCCTTAGTGTTTTTTCCATTTTTCAAGAAAACATTGACTGCCCGTATATACGTGTCTACCGCGTAAATCAGTATCAGCGCATGCGAAGGAAGCGATGTAAGCGAAGAACCAGCGCTTTAGAGCGAATTTATTGGACCCGCCTGAACGATATTTTCGTGGGCTATAGGCTTAGTGTTTTTTCCATTTTTCAA
The DNA here is from genome assembly GCF_050947875.1 of Dermacentor variabilis. Taxonomy (NCBI): domain Eukaryota; kingdom Metazoa; phylum Arthropoda; class Arachnida; order Ixodida; family Ixodidae; genus Dermacentor; species Dermacentor variabilis. The sequence goes on from NC_134576.1 coordinate 89,281,181, forward strand.
GAAAACATTAACTGCCCGTATATACGCATCTGCCGCGTAAATCAGCATCAGTCTATGCGAGGGAAGCGATGTAAGCGAAGAACCAGCGCTTTAGAGCGAATTTATTCGACTAGGCTGAAAGGATATTTTCTTGGGCTATAGGCTTATTGTTTTTTCCATTTTTCAAGAAAACATTGACTGCCCGTATATACGTATCTACCGCGTAAATCAGCATCAGCGCATGCGAGGGAAGCGATGTAAGCGAAGAACCAGCGCTTTAGAGCGGATTCATTGGACTAGGCTGAAAGGATATTTTCTTGGGCTATAGGCTTAGTGTTTTTTCCATTTTTCAAGAAAACATTACCTGCCCGTGTATACGTATCTACCGCGTAAATCAGCATCAGCGCATGCGAGGGAAGCGATGTAAGCGATGAACCAGCGCTTTAGAGCGAATTTATTGGACCCGGCGGAAACGATATTTCCTTGGGCTATAGCCTCAGTGTTTTTTCCATTTTTCAAGAAAACATTGACTGCCCGTATATACGTATCTACCGCGTAAATCAGCATCAGCGCATGCGAGGGAAGCGATGTAAGCGAAGAACCAGCGCTTTAGAGCGGATTCATTGGACTAGGCTGAAAGGATATTTTCTTGGGCTATAGGCTTAGTGTTTTTTCCATTTTTCAAGAAAACATTACCTGCCCGTGTATACGTATCTACCGCGTAAATCAACATCAGCGCATGCGAGGGAAGCGATGTAAGCGATGAACCAGCGCTTTAGAGCGAACTTATTGGACCCGGCGGAAACGATATTTTCTTGGGCTATAGCCTCAGTGTTTTTTCCATTTTTCAAGAAAACATTGACTGCCCGTATATACGTATCTACCGCGTAAATCAGCATCAGCGCATGCGAGGGAAGCGATGTAAGCGAAGAACCAGCGCATTAGAGCAAATTTATTGGACCCGCCTGAAACGATATTTTCTTGGGTTTTTTCCATTTTTCAAGAAAACATTACCTGCCCGTATATACGTATCTACCGCGTAAATCAGCATCAGCGCATGCGAGGGAAGCGATGTAAGCGATGAAGCAGCGCTTTAGAGCGAATTTATTGGACCCGGCGGAAACGATATTTTCTTGGGCTATAGCCTTAGTGTTTTTTCCATTTTTCAAGAAAACATTGACTGCCCGTATATACGTATCTACCGCGTAAATCAGCATCAGCGCATGCGAGGGAAGCGATGTAAGCGAAGAACCAGCGCTTTAGAGCGAATTTATTTGAACCGGCTGAAACGATATTTTCTTGGGCTATAGGCTTAGTGTTTTTTCCATTTTTCAAGAAAACATTACCTGCCCGTGTTTACGTATCTACCGCGTAAATCAGCATCAGCGCATGCGAGGGAAGCGATGTAAGCGATGAACCAGCGCTTTAGAGCGAATTTATTGGACCCGGCGGAAACGATATTTTCTTGGGCTATAGCCTCAGTGTTTTTTCCATTTTTCAAGAAAACATTACCTGCCCGTATATACGTATCTACCGCGTAAATCAGCATCAGCGCATGCGAGGGAAGCGATGTAAGCAATGAAGCAGCGCTTTAGAGCGAATTTATTGGACCCGGCGGAAACGATATTTTCTTGGGCTATAGCCTTAGTGTTTTTTCCATTTTTCAAGAAAACACTGACTGCCCGTATATACGTATCTACCGCGTAAATCAGCATCAGCGCATGCGAGGGAAGCGATGTAAGCGAAGAACCAGCGCTTTAGAGCAAATTTATTGGACCCGCCTGAAACGATATTTTCTTGGGTTATAGCCTTAGTGTTTTTTCCATTTTTCAAGAAAACATTACCTGCCCGTATATACGTATCTACCGCGTAAATCAGCATCAGCGCATGCGAGGGAAGCGATGTAAGCAATGAAGCAGCGCTTTAGAGCGAATTTATTGGACCCGGCGGAAACGATATTTTCTTGGGCTATAGCCTTAGTGTTTTTTCCATTTTTCAAGAAAACATTGACTGCCCGTATATACGTATCTACCGCGTAAATCAGTATCAGCGCATGCGAGGGAAGCGATGTAAGCGAAGAACCAGCGCTTTAGAGCGAATTTATTGGACCCGCCTGAAACGATATTTTCTTGGGCTATAGGCTTAGTGTTTTTTCCATTTTTCAAGAAAACATTAACTGCCCGTAAATACGCATCTGCCGCGTAAATCAGCATCAGCCTATGCGAGGGAAGCGATGTAAGCGAAGAACCAGCGCTTTAGAGCGAATTTATTGGACTAGGCTGAAAGGATATTTTCTTGGGCTATAGGCTTATTGTTTTTTCCATTTTTCAAGAAAACATTGACTGCCCGTATATACGTATCTACCGCGTAAATCAGCATCAGCGCATGCGAGGGAAGCGATGTAAGCGAAGAACCAGCGCTTTAGAGCGAATTTATTGGACCCGCCTGAAACGATATTTTCTTGAGCTATAGCCTTAGTGTTTTTTCCATTTTTCAAGAAAAGATTAGCTGCCCGTATATACGTATCTACCGCGTAAATCAGCATCAGCGCATGCGAGGGAAGCGATGCAAGCGAAGAACCAGCGCTTCAGAGCGAATTTATTGGACCCGGTTGAAACGATATTTTCTTGGGCTATAGCCTTAGTGTTTTTTCCATTTTTCAAGAAAACATTAACTGCCCGTATATACGCATCTACCGCGTAAATCAGCATCAGCGCATGCGAGGGAAGCGATGTAAGGGAAGAACCAGCGCTTTAGAGCGAATTTATTGGACCCGCCTGAAACGATATTTTCTTGAGCTATAGCCTTAGGGTTTTTTCCATTTTTCAAGAAAACATTGACTGCCCGTATATACGTATCTACCGCGTAAATCAGCATCAGCGCATGCGAGGGAAGCGATGTAAGCGAAGAACCAGCGCTTTAGAGCGAATTTATTGACCCGGCTGGAACGATATTTTCTTGGGCTATAGCCTTAGTGTTTTTTCCATTTTTCAAGAAATTATTAACTGCCCGTATATACGTCTCAACCGCGTAAATCAGTATCAGCGCATGCGAGGGAAGCGATGTAAGCGAAGAACCAGCGCTTTAGAGCGAATTTATTGGACCTGCCTGAAACGATATTTTCTTGGGCTATAGCCTTAGTGTTTTTTCCATTTTTCAAGAAAACATTAACTGCCCGTATATACGTATCTACCGCGTAAATCAGCATCAGCGCATGCGAGGGAAGCGATGTAAGCGAAGAACCAGCGCTTTAGAGCGAATTCATTGGACCCGGCTGAAACGATATTTTCTTGGGCTATAGCCTCAGTGTTTTTTCCATTTTTCAAGAAAACATTAACTGCCCGTATATACGTATCTACCGCGTAAATCAGCATCAGCGCATGCGAGGGAAGCGATGTAAGCGAAGAACCAGCGCTTTAGAGCGAATTTATTGGACTCGCCTGAAGCGATATTTTCTTGGGCTATAGCCTTAGTGTTTTTTCCATTTTTCAAGAAAACATTAACTGCCTGCATATACGTATCTACCGCGTAAATAAGCATCAGCGCATGCGAGGGAAGCGATGTAAGCGAAGAACCAGCGCTTTAGAGCGAATTTATTGGACCCGGCTGAAACGATATTTTCTTGGGCTATAGCCTTAGTGTTTTTTCCATTTTTCAAGAAAACATAAACTACCCGTATATACGTATCTACCGCGTAAATCAGCATCAGCGCAAGCGAGAGAAGCAATGTAAGCGAAGAATCAGCGCTTTAGAGCGAATTTATTGGACCCGCCTGAAACGATATTTTCTTGGGCTATAGCCTTAGTGTTTTTTCCATTTTTCGAGAAAACATTAACTGCCCGTATATACGTATCTACAGCGTAAATCAGCATCAGCGCATGCGAGGGAAGCGATGTAAGCGAAGAACCAGCGGTTTAGAGCGAATTTATTGGACCCGGCTGAAACGATATTTTCTTGGGCTATAGCCTTAGTGTGTTTTCCATTTTTCAAGAAAACATTACCTGCCCGTATATACATATCTACCGCGTAAATCAGCATCAGCGCATGCGAGGGAAGCGATGTAAGCGAAGAACCAGCGCTTTAGAGCGAATTTATTGGACCCGCCTGAAAGGATATTTTCTTGGGCTATAGCCTTAGTGTTTTTTCCATTTTTCAAGAAAACATTAACTGCCCGTATATACGTATCTACCGCATCTACCGCGTAAATCCGCATCAGCGCATGCGAGGGAACCGATGTAAGCGAAGAACCAGCGCTTTAGAGCGAATTAATTGGACTCGCCTGAAAGGATATTGTTACGGGAAGGAAGAAGCGTTCGTCTATTTACAGGTAGCTTTTAATGGCTGAGCCAACAAGCGTAGAGCATCGATCTTGCTAAAACACTTCTTCGTCGTCTCCAAGACCACCATCAGCGTCGTCTTCTTTCCACATTACCGACTGTGACATCACCCCCGTCGGAAAAAGCACCTGATTGGTGCGGCTCATCGGTCGAAGAAAGGTAAGGTTTGAGACGGCTGACGTGGATGATGTCAGAGAGGGGTGAAGGCACCGTGGCATTCAGCGGAGACACTTCATATGTGACAGGGGTCACCTGGCGAAGGATGCGGTAAGGGCCATAGTATCGCGAGAGTAATTTCTCGGAAAGACCAACATGCCGAGCTGGATACCATACTAGCACAAGAGCGCCTGGTTCGTAGTTCACGTCGTGATGGCGCTTGTCGTAACGGCACTTCTGGCGTGTCTGGGAAGCAGACAGACGAATGCGGGCAATCTGGCGTGCTTGGGTCGCTGTGGCTATTACATCCCGAGTGTACTTTGTCGGCGAGTCGAGCGTGGTCGAGAGGAGTGTCTCGAAAGGCAAAGTCGGCTCACGGCCGAAGAGGAGATAGAAGGGTGAATAACCAGCTGTGTCGTGGCGCGAGGAATTGTAGGCGAACGTGACAAATGGTAGAGCAATGTCCCAGTCGCGGTGATCGGAGGAAACATACATTGCGAGCATGTCCGTTAATGTGCGGTTCAGGCGTTCGGTAAGACCGTTAGTTTGAGGATGGTAAGCGGTAGTAAGTTTATGTTTAGTAGCACATGATCGAAGTAGGTCGTCTATGACTTTGGCAAGAAAGTATCTGCCACGATCGGTGAGAAGTTGACGAGGTGCACCGTGGTGCAAGATAACGTCGTGAAGCAAGAAATCAGCGACGTCTGTAGCGCAGCTGGTCGGTAGGGCTCTAGTAATGGCATAGCGAGTTGTATAGTCCGTAGCGACGGCAATCCACCTATTTCCGTCCTCGGATATAGGGAATGGTCCAAGGAGATCAAGGCCAACGCGAAAAAAAGGGTCGGCCGGTATATCCAAAGGCTGCAGCAGTCCGGCAGGAGGCACAGCTGGTCGTTTTCGGCGTTGACACGACTCACACGCGGCAACATAGCGCCGGACGGAGCGGTTGAGACGCGGCCAGAAAAACCGTCGCCGAATTCGGTCATAGGTCCGCGTGACGCCAAGGTGTCCAGCGGTGGGAACGTCGTGCAGTTGCTGCAGTACAATCGTTTGCAGATGAGACGGAATGACGGTTAGGAGCTCCGTCTTGCTCGATTACCCAGCACCTCCACCAATGATGTTACGGGAAGGAAGAAGCGTTCGTCTATTTACAGGTAGCTTTTAATGGCTGAGCCAACAAGCGTAGAGCATCGATCTTGCTAAAACACTTCTTCGTCGTCTCCAAGACCACCATCAGCGTCGTCTTCTTTCCACATTACCGACTGTGACAATATTTTCTTGGGCTATAGCCTTAGTGTTTTTTCCATTTTTCAAGAAATCATTAACTGCCCGTATATACGTATCTACCGCGTAAATCAGCATCAGCGCATGCGAGGGAAACGATGTAAGCGAAGAACCAGCGCTTTAGAGCGAATTTATTGGACCCGCCTGAACGATATTTTCTTGGGCTATAGGCTTAGTGTTTTTTCCATTTTTCAAGAAAACATTAACTGCCCGTATATACGCATCTGCCGCGTAAATCAGCATCAGTCTATGCGAGGGAAGCGATGTAAGCGAAGAACCAGCGCTTTAGAGCGAATTTATTGGACTAGGCTGAAAGGATATTTTCTTGGGCTATAGGCTTATTGTTTTTTCCATTTTTCAAGAAAACATTGACTGCCCGTATATACGTATCTACCGCGTAAATCAGCATCAGCGCATGCGAGGGAAGCGATGTAAGCGAAGAACCAGCGCTTTAGAGCGGATTCATTGGACTAGGCTGAAAGGATATTTTCTTGGGCTATAGGCTTAGTGTTTTTTCCATTTTTCAAGAAAACATTACCTGCCCGTGTATACGTATCTACCGCGTAAATCAGCATCAGCGCATGCGAGGGAAGCGATGTAAGCGATGAACCAGCGCTTTAGAGCGAATTTATTGGACCCGGCGGAAACGATATTTCCTTGGGCTATAGCCTCAGTGTTTTTTCCATTTTTCAAGAAAACATTGACTGCCCGTATATACGTATCTACCGCGTAAATCAGCATCAGCGCATGCGAGGGAAGCGATGTAAGCGAAGAACCAGCGCTTTAGAGCGGATTCATTGGACTAGGCTGAAAGGATATTTTCTTGGGCTATAGGCTTAGTGTTTTTTATATTTTTCAAGAAAACATTACCTGCCCGTGTATACGTATCTACCGCGTAAATCAACATCAGCGCATGCGAGGGAAGCGATGTAAGCGATGAACCAGCGCTTTAGAGCGAATTTATTGGACCCGGCGGAAACGATATTTTCTTGGGCTATAGCCTCAGTGTTTTTTCCATTTTTCAAGAAAACATTGACTGCCCGTATATACGTATCTACCGCGTAAATCAGCATCAGCGCATGCGAGGGAAGCGATGTAAGCGAAGAACCAGCGCATTAGAGCAAATTTATTGGACCCGCCTGAAACGATATTTTCTTGGGTTTTTTCCATTTTTCAAGAAAACATTACCTGCCCGTATATACGTATCTACCGCGTAAATCAGCATCAGCGCATGCGAGGGAAGCGATGTAAGCGATGAAGCAGCGCTTTAGAGCGAATTTATTGGACCCGGCGGAAACGATATTTTCTTGGGCTATAGCCTTAGTGTTTTTTCCATTTTTCAAGAAAACATTGACTGCCCGTATATACGTATCTACCGCGTAAATCAGCATCAGCGCATGCGAGGGAAGCGATGTAAGCGAAGAACCAGCGCTTTAGAGCGAATTTATTTGAACCGGCTGAAACGATATTTTCTTGGGCTATAGGCTTAGTGTTTTTTCCATTTTTCAAGAAAACATTACCTGCCCGTGTTTACGTATCTACCGCGTAAATCAGCATCAGCGCATGCGAGGGAAGCGATGTAAGCGATGAACCAGCGCTTTAGAGCGAATTTATTGGACCCGGCGGAAACGATATTTTCTTGGGCTATAGCCTCAGTGTTTTTTCCATTTTTCAAGAAAACATTACCTGCCCGTATATACGTATCTACCGCGTAAATCAGCATCAGCGCATGCGAGGGAAGCGATGTAAGCAATGAAGCAGCGCTTTAGAGCGAATTTATTGGACCCGGCGGAAACGATATTTTCTTGGGCTATAGCCTTAGTGTTTTTTCCATTTTTCAAGAAAACATTGACTGCCCGTATATACGTATCTACCGCGTAAATCAGCATCAGCGCATGCGAGGGAAGCGATGTAAGCGAAGAACCAGCGCTTTAGAGCAAATTTATTGGACCCGCCTGAAACGATATTTTCTTGGGTTATAGCCTTAGTGTTTTTTCCATTTTTCAAGAAAACATTACCTGCCCGTATATACGTATCTACCGCGTAAATCAGCATCAGCGCATGCGAGGGAAGCGATGTAAGCAATGAAGCAGCGCTTTAGAGCGAATTTATTGGACCCGGCGGAAACGATATTTTCTTGGGCTATAGCCTTAGTGTTTTTTCCATTTTTCAAGAAAACATTGACTGCCCGTATATACGTATCTACCGCGTAAATCAGTATCAGCGCATGCGAGGGAAGCGATGTAAGCGAAGAACCAGCGCTTTAGAGCGAATTTATTGGACCCGCCTGAAACGATAGTTTCTTGGGCTATAGGCTTAGTGTTTTTTCCATTTTTCAAGAAAACATTAACTGCCCGTATATACGCATCTGCCGCGTAAATCAGCATCAGCCTATGCGAGGGAAGCGATGTAAGCGAAGAACCAGCGCTTTAGAGCGAATTTATTGGACTAGGCTGAAAGGATATTTTCTTGGGCTATAGGCTTATTGTTTTTTCCATTTTTCAAGAAAACATTGACTGCCCGTATATACGTATCTACCGCGTAAATCAGCATCAGCGCATGCGAGGGAAGCGATGTAAGCGAAGAACCAGCGCTTTAGAGCGAATTTATTGGACCCGCCTGAAACGATATTTTCTTGAGCTATAGCCTTAGTGTTTTTTCCATTTTTCAAGAAAAGATTAGCTGCCCGTATATACGTATCTACCGCGTGAATCAGCATCAGCGCATGCGAGGGAAGCGATGCAAGCGAAGAACCAGCGCTTCAGAGCGAATTTATTGGACCCGGTTGAAACGATATTTTCTTGGGCTATAGCCTTAGTGTTTTTTCCATTTTTCAAGAAAACATTAACTGCCCGTATATACGCATCTACCGCGTAAATCAGCATCAGCGCATGCGAGGGAAGCGATGTAAGGGAAGAACCAGCGCTTTAGAGCGAATTTATTGGACCCGCCTGAAACGATATTTTCTTGAGCTATAGCCTTAGGGTTTTTTCCATTTTTCAAGAAAACATTGACTGCCCGTATATACGTATCTACCGCGTAAATCAGCATCAGCGCATGCGAGGGAAGCGATGTAAGCGAAGAACCAGCGCTTTAGAGCGAATTTATTGACCCGGCTGGAACGATATTTTCTTGGGCTATAGCCTTAGTGTTTTTTCCATTTTTCAAGAAATTATTAACTGCCCGTATATACGTCTCAACCGCGTAAATCAGTATCAGCGCATGCGAGGGAAGCGATGTAAGCGAAGAACCAGCGCTTTAGAGCGAATTTATTGGACCTGCCTGAAACGATATTTTCTTGGGCTATAGCCTTAGTGTTTTTTCCATTTTTCAAGAAAACATTAACTGCCCGTATATACGTATCTACCGCGTAAATCAGCATCAGCGCATGCGAGGGAAGCGATGTAAGCGAAGAACCAGCGCTTTAGAGCGAATTCATTGGACCCGGCTGAAACGATATTTTCTTGGGCTATAGCCTCAGTGTTTTTTCCATTTTTCAAGAAAACATTAACTGCCCGTATATACGTATCTACCGCGTAAATCAGCATCAGCGCATGCGAGGGAAGCGATGTAAGCGAAGAACCAGCGCTTTAGAGCGAATTTATTGGACTCGCCTGAAGCGATATTTTCTTGGGCTATAGCCTTAGTGTTTTTTCCATTTTTCAAGAAAACATTAACTGCCTGCATATACGTATCTACCGCGTAAATAAGCATCAGCGCATGCGAGGGAAGCGATGTAAGCGAAGAACCAGCGCTTTAGAGCGAATTTATTGGACCCGGCTGAAACGATATTTTCTTGGGCTATAGCCTTAAGTGTTTTTTCCATTTTTCAAGAAAACATAAACTACCCGTATATACGTATCTACCGCGTAAATCAGCATCAGCGCAAGCGAGAGAAGCAATGTAAGCGAAGAATCAGCGCTTTAGAGCGAATTTATTGGACCCGCCTGAAACGATATTTTCTTGGGCTATAGCCTTAGTGTTTTTTCCATTTTTCGAGAAAACATTAACTGCCGTTATATACGTATCTACAGCGTAAATCAGCATCAGCGCATGCGAGGGAAGCGATGTAAGCGAAGAACCAGCGGTTTAGAGCGAATTTATTGGACCCGGCTGAAACGATATTTTCTTGGGCTATAGCCTTAGTGTGTTTTCCATTTTTCAAGAAAACATTACCTGCCCGTATATACATATCTACCGCGTAAATCAGCATCAGCGCATGCGAGGGAAGCGATGTAAGCGAAGAACCAGCGCTTTAGAGCGAATTTATTGGACCCGCCTGAAAGGATATTTTCTTGGGCTATAGCCTTAGTGTTTTTTCCATTTTTCAAGAAAACATTAACTGCCCGTATATACGTATCTACCGCATCTACCGCGTAAATCCGCATCAGCGCATGCGAGGGAACCGATGTAAGCGAAGAACCAGCGCTTTAGAGCGAATTTATTGGACCCGCCTGAAACGATATTTTCTTGAGCTATAGCCTTAGTGTTTTTTCCATTTTTCAAGAAAAGATTAGCTGCCCGTATATACGTATCTACCGCGTAAATCAGCATCAGCGCATTCGAGGGAAGCGATGCAAGCGAAGAACCAGCGCTTCAGAGCGAATTTATTGGACCCGGTTGAAACGATATTTTCTTGGGCTATAGCCTTAGTGTTTTTTCCATTTTTCAAGAAAACATTAACTGCCCGTATATACGCATCTACCGCGTAAATCAGCATCAGCGCATGCGAGGGAAGCGATGTAAGGGAAGAACCAGCGCTTTAGAGCGAATTTATTGGACCCGCCTGAAACGATATTTTCTTGAGCTATAGCCTTAGGGTTTTTCCATTTTTCAAGAAAACATTGACTGCCCGTATATACGTATCTACCGCGTAAATCAGCATCAGCGCATGCGAGGGAAGCGATGTAAGCGAAGAACCAGCGCTTTAGAGCGAATTTATTGACCCGGCTGGAACGATATTTTCTTGGGCTATAGCCTTAGAGTTTTTTCCATTTTTCAAGAAATTATTAACTGCCCGTATATACGTATCAACCGCGTAAATCAGTATCAGCGCATGCGAGGGAAGCGATGTAAGCGAAGAACCAGCGCTTTAGAGCGAATTTATTGGACCCGCCTGAAACGATATTTTCTTGGGCTATAGCCTTAGTGTTTTTTCCATTTTTCAAGAAAACATTAACTGCCAGTATATACGTATCTACGGCGTAAATCAGCATCAGCGCATGCGAGGGAAGCGATGCAAGCGAAGAACCAGCGCTTCAGAGCGAATTTATTGGAACCGGTTGAAACGATATTTTCTTGGGCTATAGCCTTAGTGTTTTTTCCATTTTTCAAGAAAACATTAATTGCCCGTATATACGCATCTACCGCGTAAATCAGCATCAGCGCATGCGAGGGAAGCGATGTAAGGGAAGAACCAGCGCTTTAGAGCGAATTTATTGGACCCGCCTGAAACGATATTTTCTTGGGCTATAGCCTTAGGGTTTTTTCCATTTTTCAAGAAAACATTGACTGCCCGTATATACGTATCTACCGCGTAAATCAGCATCAGCGCATGCGAGGGAAGCGATGTAAGCGAAGAACCAGCGCTTTAGAGCGAATTTATTGACCCGGCTGGAACGTTATTTTCTTGGGCTATAGCCTTAGTGTTTTTTCCATTTTTCAAGAAATTATTAACTGCCCGTATATACGTATCAACCGCGTAAATCAGTATCAGCGCATGCGAGGGAAGCGATGTAAGCGAAGAACCAGCGCTTTAGAGCGAATTTATTGGACCCGCCTGAAACGATATTTTCTTGGGCTATAGCCTTAGTGTTTTTTCCATTTTTCAAGAAAACATTAACTGCCCGTATATACGTATCTACCGCGTAAATCAGCATCAGCGCATGCGAGGGAAGCGATGTAAGCGAAGAACCAGCGCTTTAGAGCGAATTCATTGGACCCGGCTGAAACGATATTTTCTTGGGCTATAGCCTCAGTGTTTTTTCCATTTTTCAAGAAAACATTAATTGCCCGTATATACGCATCTACCGCGTAAATCAGCATCAGCGCATGCGAGGGAAGCGATGTAAGGGAAGAACCAGCGCTTTAGAGCGAATTTATTGGACCCGCCTGAAACGATATTTTCTTGGGCTATATCCTTAGGGTTTTTTCCATTTTTCAAGAAAACATTGACTGCCCGTATATACGTATCTACCGCGTAAATCAGCATCAGCGCATGCGAGGGAAGCGATGTAAGCGAAGAACCAGCGCTTTAGAGCGAATTTATTGACCCGGCTGGAACGATATTTTCTTGGGCTATAGCCTTAGTGTTTTTTCCATTTTTCAAGAAATTATTAACTGCCCGTATATACGTATCAACCGCGTAAATCAGTATCAGCGCATGCGAGGGAAGCGATGTAAGCGAAGAACCAGCGCTTTAGAGCGAATTTATTGGACCCGCCTGAAACGATATTTTCTTGGGCTATAGCCTTAGTGTTTTTTCCATTTTTCAAGAAAACATTAACTGCCCGTATATACGTATCTACCGCGTAAATCAGCATCAGCGCATGCGAGGGAAGCGATGTAAGCGAAGAACCAGCGCTTTAGAGCGAATTCATTGGACCCGGCTGAAACGATATTTTCTTGGGCTATAGCCTCAGTGTTTTTTCCATTTTTCAAGAAAACATTAACTGCCCGTATATACGTATCTACCGCGTAAATCAGCATCAGCGCATGCGAGGGAAGCGATGTAAGCGAAGAACCAGCGCTTTAGAGCGAATTTATTGGACTCGCCTGAAGCGATATTTTCTTGGGCTATAGCCTTAGTGTTTTTTCCATTTTTCAAGAAAACATTAACTGCCTGCATATACGTATCTACCGCGTAAATAAGCATCAGCGCATGCGAGGGAAGCAATGTAAGCGAAGAACCAGCGCTTTAGATCGAATTTATTGGACCCGGCTGAAACGATATTTTCATGGGCTATAGCCTTAGTGTTTTTTCCATTTTTCAAGAAAACATAAACTACCCGTATATACGTATCTACCGCGTAAATCAGCATCAGCGCAAGCGAGAGAAGCGATGTAAGCGAAGAATCAGCGCTTTAGAGCGAATTTATTGGACCCGTCTGAAACGATATTTTCTTGGGCTATAGCCTTAGTGTTTTTTCCATTTTTCGAGAAAACATTAACTGCCCGTATATACGTATCTACAGCGTAAATCAGCATCAGCGCATGCGAGGGAAGCGATTTAAGCGAAGAACCAGCGGTTTAGAGCGAATTTATTGGACCCGGCTGAAACGATATTTTCTTGGGCTATAGCCTTAGTGTGTTTTCCATTTTTCAAAAAACATTACCTGCCCGTATATACATATCTACCGCGTAAATAAGCATCAGCGCATGCGAGGGAAGCGATGTAAGCGAAGAACCAGCGCTTTAGAGCGAATTTATTGGACCCGCCTGAAAGGATATTTTCTTGGGCTATAGCCTTAGTGTTTTTTCCGTTTTTCAAGAAAACATTAACTGCCCGTATATACGTATCTACCGCATCTACCGCGTAAATCAGCATCAGCGCATGCGAGGGAACCGATGTAAGCGAAGAACCAGCGCTTTAGAGCGAATTAATTGGACTCGCCTGAAAGGATATTTTCTGGGCTATAGCCTTAGTGTTTTTTCCATTTTTCAAGAAATCATTAACTGCCCGTATATACGTATCTACCGCGTAAATCAGCATCAGCGCATGCGAGGGAAGCGATGTAAGCGAAGAACGAGCGCTTTAGAGCGAATTTATTGGACCCGCCTGAAACGATATTTTCTTGGGCTTTTAGTGTTTTTTACATTTTTCAAGAAAACATTAACTGCCCGTATGTACGTATCTACCGCGTAAATCAGCATCAGCGCATGCGAGGGAAGCGATGTAAGCGAAGAACCAGCGCTTTAGAGCGAATTTATTGGACCCGGCTGAAACGATATTTTCTTGGGCTATAGCCTTAGTGTTTTTTCCATTTTTCAAGAAAACATTAACTACCCGTATATACGTATCTACCGCGTAAATCAGCATCAGCGCATGCGAGGGAAGCGATGTAAGCGAAGAACCAGCGCTCTAGAGCGAATTTATTGGACCCGCCTGAAAGGATATTTTCTTGGGCTATAGCCTTAGTCTTTTTTCCATTTTTCAAGAAAACATTAACTGCCCGTATATACGTATCTACCGCGTAAATCAGCATCAGCGCATGCGAGGGAAGCGATGTAAGCGAAGAACCAGCGCTTTAGAGCGAATTTATTGGACCCGCCTGAAACGATATTTTCATGGGTTATAGCCTTAGTGTTTTTTCCATTTTTCAAGAAAACATTACCTGCCCGTATATAGTATCTACCGCGTAAATCAGCATCAGCGCATGCGAGGGAAGCGATGCAAGCGAAGAACCAGCGCTTTAGAGCGAATTTATTGGACCCGGCTGAAACGATATTTTCTTGGGCTATAGCCTTAGTGTTTTTTCCATTTTTCAAGAAAACATTAACTACCCGTATACACGTATCTACCGCGTAAATCAGCATCAGCGCATGCGAGGGAAGCGATGTAAGCGAAAAACCAGCGCTCTAGAGCGAATTTATTGTACCCGCCTGAAAGGATATTTTCTTGGGCTATAGCCTTAGTGTTTTTTCCATTTTTCAAGAAAACATTAACTGCCCGTATATACGTATCTACCGCGTAAATCAGCATCAGCGCATGCGAGGGAAGCGATGTAAGCGAAGAACCAGCGCTTTAGAGCCAATTTATTGGACCCGCCTGAAACGATATTTTCTTGGGCTATAGCCTCAGTGTTCTTTCCATTTTTCAAGAAAACATTAACTGCCCGTATATAGTATCTACCGCGTAAATCAGCATCAGCGCATGCGAGGGAAGCGATGCAAGCGAAGAACCAGCGCTTTAGAGCGAATTTATTGGACCCGGTTGAAACGATATTTTCTTGGGCTATAGCCTTAGTGTTTTTTACATTTTTCAAGAAAACATTAACTACCCGTATATACGTATCTACCGCGTAAATCAGCATCAGCGCATGCGAGGGAAGCGATGTGAGCGATGAACCAGCGCTTTAGAGCGAATTTATTGGACCCGGCGGAAACGATATTTTCTTGGGCTATGCCTTAGTGTTTTTTCCATTTTTCAAGAAAACATTGACTGCCCGTATATACGTATCTACCGCGTAAATCAGCATCAGCGCATGCGAGGGAAGCGATGTAAGCGAAGAACCAGCGCTTTAGAGCGAATTTATTGGACCCGCCTGAAACGATATTTTCTTGGGCTATAGACTTAGTGTTTTTTCCATTTTTCAAGAAAATATGAACTTCCCGTATATACGTATTTACCGCGTATATGAGCATCAGCGCATGCGAGAGGAGCGATGTAAGCGAAGAACCAGCGCTTCAGAGCGAATTTATTGGACCCTGTTGAAACGATATTTTCTTGGGCTATAGCCATAGTGTTTTTTCCATTTTTCAAGAAAAGATTAACTGCCCGTATATACGTATCTACCGCGTAAATCAGCATCAGCGCATGCGAGGGAAGCGATGTAAGCGAAGAACCAGCTCTTTAGAGCGAAATTATTGGAACCGGCTGAAACGATATTTTCTTGGGCTATAGCCTTAGTGTTTTTTCCATTTTTCAAGAAAACATTGACTGCCCGTATATACGTATCTACCGCGTGAATCAGCATCAGCGCATGCGAGGGAAGCGATGTAAGCGAAGAACCAGCGCTTTAGAGCGAATTTATTGGACCCGCCTGAAACGATATTTTGTTGGGATATAGCCTTAGTGTTTTTTCCATTTTTCAAGAAAACGTTAACTGCCCGTATATAGTATCTACCGCGTAAATCAGCATCAGCGCATGCGAGGGAAGCGATGCAAGCGAAGAACCAGCGCTTTAGAGCGAATTAATTGGACCCGGTTGAAACGATATTTTCTTGGGCTATAGCCTTAGTGTTTTTTCCATTTTTCAAGAAAACATTAACTGCCCGTATATACGCATCTACCACGTAAATCAGCATCAGCGCATGCGAGGGAAGCGATGTAAGCGAAGAACCAGCGCTTTAGAGCGAATTTATTGGACCCGCCTGAAACGATATTTTCTTGAGCTATAGCCTTAGTGTTTTTTCCATTTTTCAAGAAAACATTAACTGGCAGTATATACGTATCTACCGCGTAAATCAGCATCAGCGCATGCGAGGGAAGCGATGTAAGCGAAGAACCAGCGCTTTAGAGCGAATTTATTGAACCCGGCTGAAACGATATTTTGTTGGGCTATAGCCTTAGTGTTTTTTCCATTTTTCAATAAAACATTAACTACCCGTATATACGTATCTACCGCGTAAATCAGCATCAGCGCATGCGAGGGAAGCGATGTAAGCGAAGAACCAGCGCTCTAGAGCGAATTTATTGGACCCGCCTGAAAGGATATTTTCTTGGGCTATAGCCTTAGTGTTTTTTCCATTTTTCAAAAAAACATTAACTGCCCGTATATACGTATCTACCGCGTAAATCAGCATCAGCGCGTGCGAGGGAAGCGATGTAAGCGATGAACCAGCGCTTTAGAGCGAATTTATTGGTCCCGGCGGAAACGATATTTTCTTGGGCTATAGCATTAGTGTTTTTTCCATTTTCAAGAAAACATTAACTGCCCGTATATACGTATCTACCGCGTAAATCAGCATCAGCGCATTCGAGGGAAGCGATGTAAGCGAAGAACCAGCGCTTTAGAGCGAATTTATTGGACCCGCCTGAAAGGATATTTTCTTGGGCTATAGCCTTAGTGTTTTTTCCATTTTTCAAGAAAATATGAACTTCCCGTATATACGTATTTACCGCGTAAATGAGCATCAGCGCATGCGAGAGGAGCGATGTAAGCGAAGAACCAGCGCTTAAGAGCGAATTTATTGGACCCGGCTGAAACGATATTTTCTTGGGCTATAGCCATAGTGTTTTTTCCATTTATCAAGAAAAGATTAACTGCCCGTATATACGTATCTACCGCGTAAATCAGCATCAGCGCATGCGAGGGAAGCGATGTAAGCGAAGAACCAGCGCTTTAGAGCGAATTTATTGGAACCGGCTGAAACGATATTTTCTTGGGCTATAGCCTTAGTGTTTTTTCCATTTTTCAAGAAAACATTAACTGCCCGTATATACGCATCTACCGCGTAAATCAGCATCAGCGCATGCGAGGGAAGCGATGTAAGCGAAGAACCAGCGCTTTAGAGCGAATTTATTGGACCCGGCTGAAACGATATTTTCTTGGGCTATAGCTTTAGTGTTTTTTCCATTTTTCAAGAAATTATTAACTGCCCGTATATACGTATCTACCGCGTAAATCAGTATCAGCGCATGCGAGGGAAGCGATGTAAGCGAAGAACCAGCGCTTTAGAGCGAATTTATTGGACCCGCCTGAAACGATATTTTCTTGGGCTATAGCCTTAGTGTTTTTTCCATTTTTCAAGAAAACATTAACTGCCCGTATACACGTATCTACCGCGTAAATCAGCATCAGCGCATGCGAGGGAAGCGATGTAAGCGAAGAACCAGCGCTTTAGAGCGAATTTATTGAACCCGCCTGAAACGATATTTTCTTGGGCTATAGCCTTAGTGTTTTTCCGTTTTTCAAGAAAACATTAACTGCCTGTATATACGTATCTACCGCGTAAATCAGCATCAGCGCATGCCAGGGAAGGGATGTAAGCGAAGAACCAGCGCTTTAGAGCGAATTGATTGGACCCGGCTGAAACGATATTTTCTTGGGCTATAGCCTTAGTGTTTTTTCCATTTTTCAAGAAAACATTAACTACCCGTATATACGTATCTACCGCGTAAATCAGCATCAGCGCAAGCGAGGGAAGCGATGTAAGCGAAGAATCAGCGCTTTAGAGCGAATGTATTGGACCCGCCTGAAACGATATTTTCTTGGGCTATAGCCTTAGTGTTTTTTCCATTTTCAAGAAAACATTAACTGCCCGTATATACGTATCTACAGCGTAAATCAGCATCAGCGCATGCGAGGGAAGCGATGTAAGCGAAGAACCAGCGCTTTAGAGCGAATTTATTGGACCCGCCTGAAAGGATATTTTCTCGGGCTATAGCCTTAGTGTTTTTTCCATTTTTCAAGAAAACATTAACTGCCCGTATATACGTATCTACCGCGTAAATCGGCATCAGCACATGCGAGGGAAGCGATGTAAGCGAAGAACCAGCGCTTTAGTGCGAATTTATTGGACCCGCCTGAAACGATATTTTCTCGGGCTATAGCCTTAGTGTTTTTTCCATTTTTCAAGAAAACATTAACTGCCCGTATATACGTTTCTACTGCGTAAATCAGCATCAGCGCATGCGAGGGAAGCGATGTAAGCGAAGAACCAGCGCTTTAGTGCGAATTTATTGGACCCGCCTGAAACGATATTTTCTTGGGCTATAGCCTTAGTGTTTTTTCCATTTTTCGAGAAAACATTAACTGCCCGTATATACGTATCTACCGCGTAAATCATCATCAGCGCATGCGAGGGAAGCGATCTAAGCGATGAACCAGCGCTTTGGAGCGAATTTATTGGACCCGGCTGAAACGATATTTTCTTGGGCTATAGCCTTAGTGTTTTTTCAATTCTTAGAGAAAATATAAACTTCCCGTATATACGTACCTACCGCGTAAATCAGCATCAATGCATGCGAGGGAAGCGATGTAAGCGAAGAACCAGCGCTTTAGAGCGAATTTATTGAACCCGCCTGAAACGATATTTTCTCGGGCTATAGCCTTAGTGTTTTTCCGTTTGTCAAGAAAACATTAACTGCCTGTATATACGTATCTACCGCGTAAATCAGCATCAGCGCATGCCAGGGAAGGGATGTAAGCGAAGAACCAGCGCTTTAGAGCGAATTTATTGGACCCGGCTGAAACGATATTTTCTTGGGCTATAGCCTTAGTGTTTTTTCCATTTTTCAAGAAAACATTAACTGCCCGTATATACGTATCTACCGCGTAAATCAGCATCAGCGCATTCGAGGGAAGCGATGTAAGCGAAGAACCAGCGCTTTAGAGCGAATTTATTGGACCCGCCTGAAAGGATATTTTCTTGGGCTATAGCCTTAGTGTTTTTTCCATTTTTCAAGAAAATATGAACTTCCCGTATATACGTATTTACAGCGTAAATGAGCATCAGCGCATGCGAGAGGAGCGATGTAAGCGAAGAACCAGCGCTTAAGAGCGAATTTATTGGACCCGGCTGAAACGATATTTTCTTGGGCTATAGCCATAGTGTTTTTTCCATTTTTCAAGAAAAGATTAACTGCCCGTATATACGTATCTACCGCGTAAATCAGCATCAGCGCATGCGAGGGAAGCGATGTAAGCGAAGAACCAGCGCTTTAGAGCGAATTTATTGGACCCGCCTGAAACGATATTTTCTTGGGCTATAGCCTTAGTGTTTTTTCCATTTTTCAAGAAAACATTAACTGCCCGTATATACGTATCTACCGCGTAAATCAGCATCAGCGCATGCGAGGGAAGCGATGTAAGCGAAGAACCAGCGCTTTAGAGCGAATTTATTGGAACCGGCTGAAACGATATTTTCTTGGGCTATAGCCTTAGTGTTTTTTCCATTTTTCAAGAAAACATTCACTGCCCGTATATACGTATCTACCGCGTAAATCAGCATCAGCGCATGCGAGGGAAGCGATGTAAGCGAAGAACCAGCGCTTTAGAGCGAAATTATTGGACCAACCTGAAACGATATTTTCTTGGGCTATAGCCTTAGTGTTTTTTCCATTTTTCAAGAAAACGTTAACTGCCCGTATATAGTATCTACCGCGTAAATCAGCATCAGCGCATGCGAGGGAAGCGATGCAAGCGAAGAACCAGCGCTTTAGAGCGAATTTATTGGACCCGGTTGAAACGATATTTTCTTGGGCTATAGCCTTAGTGTTTTTTCCATTTTTCAAGAAATTATTAACTGCCCGTATATACGTATCTACCGCGTAAATCAGTATCAGCGCATGCGAGGGAAGCGATGTAAGCGAAGAACCAGCGCTTTAGAGCGAATTTATTGGACCCGCCTGAAACGATATTTTCTTGGGCTATAGCCTTAGTGTTTTTTCCATTTTTCAAGAAAACATTAACTGCCCGTATATACGTATCTACCGCGTAAATCAGCATCAGCGCATGCGAGGGAAGCGATGTAAGCGAAGAACCAGCGCTTTAGAGCGAATTCATTGGACCCAGCTGAAACGATATTTTCTTGGGCTATAGCCTTAGTGTTTTTTCCATTTTTCAAGAAAACATTAACTGCCCGTATATACGTATCTACCGTGTAAATCAGCATCAGCGCATGCGAGGGAAGCGATGTAAGCGAAGAACCAGCGCTTAAGAGCGAATTTATTGAACCCGCCTGAAACGATATTTTCTTGGGCTATAGCCTTAGTGTTTTTCCGTTTTTCAAGAAAACATTAACTGCCTGTATATACGTATCTACCGCGTAAATCAGCATCAGCGCATGCCAGGGAAGGGATGTAAGCGAAGAACCAGCGCTTTAGAGCGAATTTATTGGACCCGGCTGAAACGATATTTTCTTGGGCTATAGCCTTAGTGTTTTTTCCATTTTTCAAGAAAACATTAACTACCCGTATATACGTATCTACCGCGTAAATCAGCATCAGCGCAAGCGAGGGAAGCGATGTAAGCGAAGAATCAGCGCTTTAGAGCGAATTTATTGGACACGCCTGAAACGATATTTTCTTGGGCTATAGCCTTAGTGTTTTTTCCATTTTTCAAGAAAACATTAACTGCCCGTATATACGTATCTACAGCGTAAATCAGCATCAGCGCATGCGAGGGAAGCGATGTAAGCGAAGAACCAGCGCTTTAGAGCGAATTTATTGGACCCGCCTGAAAGGATATTTTCTCGGGCTATAGCCTTAGTGTTTTTTCCATTTTTCAAGAAAACATTAACTGCCCGTATATACGTATCTACCGCGTAAATCGGCATCAGCACATGCGAGGGAAGCGATGTAAGCGAAGAACCAGCGCTTTAGTGCGAATTTATTGGACCCGCCTGAAACGATATTTTCTCGGGCTATAGCCTTAGTGTTTTTTCCATTTTTCAAGAAAACATTAACTGCCCGTATATACGTTTCTACTGCGTAAATCAGCATCAGCGCATGCGAGGGAAGCGATGTAAGCGCAGAACCAGCGCTTTAGTGCGAATTTATTGGACCCGCCTGAAACGATATTTTCTTGGGCTATAGCCTTAGTGTTTTTTCCATTTTTCGAGAAAACATTAACTGCCCGTATATACGTATCTACCGCGTAAATCATCATCAGCGCATGCGAGGGAAGCGATCTAAGCGATGAACCAGCGCTTTAGAGCGAATTTATTGGACCCGGCTGAAACGATATTTTCTTGGGCTATAGCCTTAGTGTTTTTTCAATTCTTAGAGAAAATATAAACTTCCCGTATATACGTACCTACCGCGTAAATCAGCATCAATGCATGCGAGGGAAGCGATGTAAGCGAAGAACCAGCGCTTTAGAGCGAATTTATTGGACCCGCCTGAAAGGAT